>NW_027249153.1:0-738387 GCF_030848795.1 Temnothorax nylanderi | reverse complement strand
GTCGTGACTAGATAAAGTCACAGCTGTTGTGCGACTTGTTTACCATCCCTACCCGATCCATAACATAATCCGCATCCCGCATCGTTCACCGTGCATATCGCTTCGGTCACTCGACATATCGCATCGCTTCGCCGCGGTGGGGAAACGGAAGAGAAAGAGAGAGAAGAGAGAGAGAGAGAGAGGAGAGAGAGAGAGAGAGAGGAGAGGACGAGGAAGAGTGAGAAAGGGCGAGAAAGAGGTTAGGTTATGGTACCGCGCCCCACGTGACCGCGGTCACATAACATAACCTCCTGGACTGGATGACAAGTAGCGGTGCGGCGACGGGGTTTCGGCTTGTCATGTCCGACCTGACTAACCTGAGCGAACGAGGGAAACGTCTCGGATTACGATATCGAGGCAACCTGACGATTCCATGATAGGTTCGTCGATTCATGCGCGAGCGAAAACGCTAAAGTACGGCGAGAACATTGCTGCGGGCCCAGGAAGAAGGCCGACGCGAGGTACCGCGGGGATGAGAGCCCACGCCACATCCGTGATCCGGATCGTTGCTGCTTCCTGGGAGGAGGAAGGCGAGCGGGACGCGCGACGATCGGCGCCGGGTCGGACATTCTCCTGGAGCCACGCGACATTTAGCTATTAACGCGACGTTTTGGCCAGTTTTGGCATGACGTATTGTCTATTGTTTTATCTATCTGCTATCTCGTTTCCACGGAACCACCTTGCGGTCGGGACTCGGGACAGATCTAACTGAATGGTCATTTCTCTAGCTTCGTGCCCGCAAAGGAGTCTAGGAGGTCGCGAGTCGCCACGGCGAAGGATCGCGTGGAGAACGGTGAACGGTTGACAGTTGTCTCCTCCTCCGTCAGCGGTGGTCAGCGGGGGCTGACCGACGTTGACGGAAACGAGACGGAAGATAGCTGATAGCGGTGATAGCAGCGGGAGTGCGGGGCGGAGTATCACGTGATCGCGGTGGCTTCCTACGAGGGACACCGTCGAGGGGTGCGCCACCGACAGGCGGGTAAGGCTGGCATCCTACAAGGAGAGGAAGGCGAGCTTTCTGGGCCCTGGAGTCGAGAGTCGAGTCGGATAATCGTTACACGACGACGCCGACGGCTCGGCTCAAGGCTGATACCGCAATTTACTAACGTTCGCGATCTGCTAGGCCACGCCGGGGCAGCTCGCGACGCCGATCTCAAGACACTCAAGGGTGTCTGAGGCAGTCAACAGCAATCAGTAGCACACAGAAGCGTCGTATCTGGAATCTCCACGAGGTAAAAGACCTGTTTACCTCATGAGGTTTCCACAAAGACGATAACCGCAACGAGACTGTTAATATTCTTTCAGCAGACCCACCGAGCCCGTCTGAACGCTAGAAACTACCGCTTGGGTCCGCCGAATTGTGTCTAGTATGCAGCAGTTGTTATCATTATAGGTAATCTTGCAGACACGAAGCTTATGAGTATTATTGCCGCTGCGTATCTTCGTATCTGAGTCCTGTTGAAGTAAATATATGATACATACCTATGCCCTCTGATTTAATAGCTTGTGGTAATAGCTGCGTTGGCTATATATCACAATGGATGATACGATGATTGTATAAATAGATTATATATATGGATTTGTGAGCTATATATCCTGTATTTTTTTTTTCGGTGAACCAACTAGACTTTACTAGACGCCTTCTGCCAAAGGTGATGACCAAAATGGCGTCCCACGAGAGCAGCGAAGGTTCGATAAAATCTCCCGTCACAGATAAAGTAAATATGACGTCGGAGTCAAAAACGGACGAGGAAGAATCAACGCTTCACCGCCAGTTGACCGACCGATGAGCCGGAGCGACACAGCTGCCGATGCAAAAGAGAATCAAACATTGAAGTCAACTGATGACTGTACGAGCGTACAGACAAAAGATTCTGATAATACAATAACGACAACAGAGGTGATTTGAAGCCATTGGCGATTGATAAGAATAAGCAAGACGACGGTAAGATGGACGAGAAGCAAGAGACGCAAAATCTAGCCTCACCTGCAGATCCGCAAAATGTAAAAGAAGAAAAGGAAGTTAAAAAAAGAAGATAGCAAAGACTCCTCGACAAAAAAAAGGACCTGTTTTAAAACGAAAGCGAAAAACTTTAAGGTTAGTACAGACATATTTCTAAAAGTTATATTTTAGATATAAAAAGAAACACGTTGATATTTTCAGCAAGGAATTTCCCGTGGGGGAGAGCGCCACCAGGAGGAAGAAGGTGAAAACTGACCACGACCGATTTGTTGGCGATGTCACAAGGAGAAGGTTGACGCCGCCTATTGCACCGCCTGTCCTCGTTCGTGGCATCGTAAATGTATAGGTGGCAACCCATATTCAGTACATTCGGCACCTCAATATTCGGCATATTCGAATAAGTGGATTTGCGGAGAATGCGCGACCATCTTAAAAGCGGAAAATGCCGAAACGCGTTCCATAGCCATGGCGCAGTTGTCCATCGATCAATTGTGCATGTTGCTCAAACATGTGGTTGAGAGATTACACGATTATCCTGGTGTATGTACATCCTTTCTCATCGAGTGCTATAGCGTACTGAAATTTTATTGCATTATTCATTTACTTATTTAATATATTTCTAATTAATTTTTACTCTTGATGTAGTCCGAACCATTTTGCAAACCGGTGGATCTCATAGAGGTGCCAACTTATTTGGATTACGTTATCAAGCCGATGGATCTGAGCCTTTTGGAATCAAATGTGCGATCTAAGCTTTACGGCAGCACCGATGCGTTTATGGCCGATGCAAAATGGATTCAGCATAATTGCATCGTGTTCAATACGTGTACGTGACAACTCGCTGTGCTTTTAAGTCTGTCGAAATCATCGAGTATTAAAGATAAACAAGCTTATTCTCTGTTGATATCTGTTGTAGGCGGTGGAGTTTACGCAGACACGTCGAAGCTGACGAACGCGGCGAAGCAGCTCATCAAAGTAGCGCGTCAAGAAGTCTCGGAAATTGAGGCGTGTCCCGACTGCTACGCACATAGTCGGAACTTACCGAGGCCTCAACCGTCATGGTTTATCGAGCCCTGCCGCCGACCGCATCCACTTGTGTGGGCCAAACTGAAGGGATTCCCGTTTGGCCGGCAAAAGCGATGCCTCGCGTGAATTCTCAGGGATACGTAGACGTGCGTTTCTTCGGCGAACACGATCGCGCCTGGGTGTCGCCGAAGGATCTCTTCTTGTATTCCGAGGAGCCACCCGCGCCATCCCCCCGTAAACGGAAAACCGACATGGACGAGTGTGTGCGAGAGATCACTCGGCACTGCAGAAAGCTCGCGCTTATGTTCGGCCAGTTTAAGTTTGCGCCACCCAAAGTTCAGTACGATCCGAACGATCCGATGCAGATACAGCTGATGCTACCGAATTACAATCCCCTCGAACCCAACAACCCTTCGCCCAATCCCGAGTTTTCCACACCTCAGAAGAAGACGCCCCAGAAAAAACGAAGTTTCCTTAAAGGTAAATCACAGAGTGACGAGTTGACCGATGGCGAAATAGATACTGACTCGAAAGGCAACGCTCATGAAAGGAGAACGAAGCTACATCGCCAAAAGTACAAAAATTAGATGCTGATGTTAAGGATACTTCAAGCTCGCAAATTAATCTAGGTGATGGTCCTAATAAATTAAATAAGAAAACAGATCAAGAGAGTGTTAAGTCAACTCCTCAAGAAGTTGCTCAAAACAAAACGGTAAGAGGTGAAAAATCGAGAAATGCGAGGACATCGACGTCTCGATTAAATGTTACGGATAATAACGCCGAAAATAATAGCACAAGTCCTAATACCAGCAACTCAGGCAAGAACAATTCGCAAAAAGCGAAGAACGATGTGAAGTCGCCTACAAAAAGTTTGCCTAGGATTGTGGAGGGTGAATCCACATCGTCCGACACGGCGCGAATGAAGAAAAGCCTTTTGAAAAATATTATCAATCCTAAACTGGCACTCTCCCAAATGGACAACTCGAAAGCGGTTACGAAGCAGACGAAGAGAGTGTTGAAACCAAAAACGAGGATCGTTAACAAGCTAAACGCGGAGAAAGAATTGACGACTGCTGCCGCGAGCAAGGAGAATGAGAAACAGTCGAATTCGAGTAAACCCATTTCGCTGTTGAAGAATAACAAGGAATCGTCGAGTGTACAAAAGAGCACACCCGAAATTGACATAATGCTATCGCCTTCTACAGCGTCGAACGCGAGTGTCACTCATACCATTCCATCGACGAATTCGATCGTTCCTATGGCGGATAAATCCGTGTTACTCCTCGTGGTGAACGGGACAGCAGCTGAATCCGCGCAACAGGTCGCGTCGACGATCGACTGTCAAGGCAACAAGGATGCTCAACAAGGATGTCCAACAAGATTTTCTTCGACGACAGAGGGACAGCATAATTCGCCTAAAAGAAGGAGAGCAAGGCTAGGAAGAGCTTTCCCAGATCGCCCAATTCACGAAACGTTCAACGTCCGTTGTCGGACGCAAGCGCAATTATTCAGGTCTCTCCGGCTAGGCAAGAAACGTTATCGACTTATGAACTAATACCTCCGGAGGCTGGACCGATCAGCGCGCGTTTGCACCATGATGCGCACGACCTCGCGAGGAGAATGGGCCATTTGATGGAAGAGACGTACAAGGCGGCAGCTCAGGAGAACGTTAACGGCGAGAATGGCACCGCTGACAATTATCAGGCGACCATATTCTTCTTGCGGATGCAGATCGAGCATATGAAGTGGCAGCATCAGCAGCAGCTAGCCGAGTTGAAACATAACGCAGGTATACCTGTCTTTTCTGTCTAGCGAAATCGTTCGATAGTCAATTATTAATGTGAAAACACTTCAGGAAACGTTATAAATTTCAGATCGTACTCTGCGCGAGATGCGCGCGAGTTTGGAAGCGGATAGATTGCGATCGCTCGAGGAAGTTCGCAAAGAGATCGAAAAGGAGAAGATCCGATGTATCGAGGAGACCAAGAAGAAGCAATGGTGCGCCAAGTGCGGACAGGAAGCGATGTTTTACTGTTGCTGGAACACCGCTTATTGTAATTATCCGTGCCAGCAGTCGCATTGGCCTACGCACATGCGAACGTGTTCCCAGCAGCCTGCGTACACTACCGTCGTCTCGGTTGCAAATACGAATCCGCAGCAGGTAATGCCCAGATTAAGTGGATAACTTTGAACTTGTGAAGAGCCAGAGTGAGTTAGTGGAAGTCTCAGTTCTCAAACGAGAAGTTCTATTGTAGCATTTCAGGCTTTCGATGCCTAAATGCTACAATAGAATACTATAGGCCTGTTCTTTTTTAGGCTGAATCTTTGACTATGGGTCTGTTTTCTATTGCTGAACTGTTCCTTTCAATATAGAATAAAAAAGATAAACTCTCTGAACTAGCGCAGCCAGTTTAATAATAAAAAACAGACCTAATGTTATTTTATCTTATGTCAAGAAACTTTCCTTGCTCGTTTATTTTTTTTTTTTAATTGTAAAAATCATTTGCGATATAAAGAAATTAGAATAATATGGATGAAGAAATATTGAGACCGTCTAGTTCTAGTCTAATATATTTGTTGACAATTCACGTTTTATTGGCTCCTATCAGAGTCCATTGTTCACAAATTAACTTACACTATTGACACTCTGAACGCTTCAAAGTTCAATTTTGATTTTAAATCGTTCCTGTGACATGATTAAATGGTTACAATTGTATTGCAAACAGTTTAGAAGTATTTTACTTTTCAGAGCAATAACATCGTAACACACGATTCTACGAGCAAGCCGTATCCTCTATCACCCGGCAAATTGAGTGGAATTTTGCCCTCGTCAGCTTCGTCCCTCAGAAATAAGACCAGCCAAGATACGCTGTAGGCAAATTGCAATTATTTATAACCGATTTCATATCGGCGCGAGTAGGATGAAAAAAGTTTCGATAGCACTGCAGGTAAATTAATATCTGCAAACAACCAGCAAAAATCTTAATTTAAACCACATTGAAACTATCTGAAATCATGTACGTATAATAGTATGTAGTTAATTTCTTTTCTTGATCTTGACATTTTCAACAACGCGATGTAAATAATCCGTAGCGATTAATATCCTTAGAATTTTTGACGTCAGATCATCAAGTTGCAAAAGACTCGAAAATAAGGGTGCAAATTCATCATTAACATTTATAACAATAAACTTGTAGTACTACACCTTTAATTTAATTATTATTAAAAAGTAATAATTTAATAATTATCATAGCAAGTATGAAAGATGTGTAATAAATTACGCTTGAGAAAACGTTAGGTTAAGTAGATTAGATTATATAGATCGATGACTTCTTGTAATACGATAATTATACGTGTTTAATGTGTTTAAGCATTGTCATAATCTGTTTTGAAATTTGATAACGCTACGTTTTGTAACTATGTTATACGTTTCACGTAATTTTTCAGTTCCTCTACAGATGCACTTGAAAAAAACGCGAGATAAGAGAGAAAAATTATTTTTTCAACAGAGCCTCACGACACAAGCCTAAACACGCTTCTAACATAAAGTAATCTACATTCTTGTAAAGAACACGATAAGCGTTTACATTCTCGGTTAAGTCTGATATAGCCTATATGGCGTTTAGGCATGAATAATTTTCAACGTGTTATGAATAAATCATCAAGCAGAGAGATACGTTGAAATTTATATTTACATAACATGTTTCTCCGAACGTTCCTATTCCGTCAACAATCTAAATTTCTAAAAGATAAGTCATCCGTTTTGTTTTTCACCTTTGTCCTCCGAAGATAATTTTCTTTCTCAGATTACACAGATTAAATACAATTTGTAAGTTCTTTGAAAAGAAAGAAGGGATAACTTTGGAGCTGTAAAATAATTTAATTGGGAGTAAGAGGATTAAATGACGAGAGAAAGTACAGAGAGAGAGAGAGAGAATAGAAATGTTCAAAATTCCCCGCTTATGATGACCTCCCGTAAGTTAGCCGGTCAACTTCGACTTTATTAATTTTTTTTTTTTAAATCGTTTGTTGGTCGTTTGTTGGTGATTGTTGGCCTAATTAGAACGTTTGTTGGTTCTTAATTTTTGTTTAAATTAAAAAAGAAAAATTAGCCTTAAGTTAGCCGGAAAAATTTTATTTTTAATTAAAAAAAAGCCTAATCGATGCGTAATCGTTTGCTGATGATTGTTGGTCTAATTTTAGCGTTTGTTGGTTTATTATTAGTCTTAAAAACGAAAAAAACCGAAAAATTATCTCACATTAAAGTAATCGAAGATTGGTTTATTTGCCTACGACTTAAGGTTTATTTCTATCAATTTAAGGCTAACATCTATAAAACTGGCTATGAATACGGGCCTTAACATCGGCAGAAAATCGCGAAAAGATCAAGAAACATGGTGGTTCCCTTGATTTTATCAGTCGAAATATTTGCATTTTACTTTGAATATTAGAGATTAAATCAGTGTACAACAGCTTTAACGTGCACTGAGTGCGTACCAGCTCTGCCAGTGAAAAACGCTATAAAGAGGATTTATATCTTATTTTTTCTTGCATAGATAAACAGAATGTTATCTGCTTGTCAAACAATCATTGTTAAACTAGAGTAACATTTTTTATTATGTTAGCTACACTGTCATTCAAAACAAAATAGATCTTCCCGAAATTTAGATAAAACTTCAGCTTTCCTAATATATAAATTTTGACACTACATTTATAAATACACAAGATACAGATTGTCTGTTTTGCAAAATTTATTGTCTCTTTTTTTTAATTAAAAAATACATGTAACAAAATATAATTTATTTTAGATTTAACGATAATCATTCAACAATTATAAGTTCTGCATCCTTTCAGTACCTTTTATCAGTGCTATCTTTATTATAAAATATATATTTTATATTTGGCACTTGGTCAATTTCACGAGAAGCTTATTTTTGGCAACGTTATCACCTATAGAGCACAGCACGTCCTCAACAATTCCATCTACAGACGCCTTAATAATATGCTGCAAACAGAAAGACGTTAGCTACATCATACGCGTATCGCGCGTTGATATTAATGATCCAGTAAATTCACCTCCATTTTCATAGCGACAATAACAAGCAACGAATCGCCCTTATTTACTGTGTCCCCCTTGTTGACGAAAACCTTGTCAACTAATCCAGGCATCGGGCTCAAAGCGGTGTATGGATTTTGCTCTTCCTGGCTCGTAATCGCGGTCACAAACTTGGGAGTGGGAATAACCAATTGCCATTCACGATCCTACAAACAAAATTGCTCCATAGAAATTAATACGCAAAGCATTACAGTCATTAAATGCTACGCGATTAATTAATCACCTTGGTGAATATGTGTAGCTTGTTATTAAGTTTCACCGTTCGCGCCTTAGTGACAATCTCGTCAATTTCCGCAAACAATTCTAAAGTACCATCAGTCTTCTTCAAAGTTCCAGTTACTTTCCTCCATGGTCCTAATCTATTGACTCTCATCAGATACACATCCGGTTCAGGGTATTTCACCTCCACTATGTTATTTTCTTTTCCAACATCGAAGAGAAATGTACGGTTTAACACGTGATTTAATCTGAGGCCCGTTTCCACAGCGAATGGTGTAAAAGGATCCTTCGTCTCTAAAGACACGCTTAACGACTCCATATCTTCATACAGTATCGAGGCGAGAGTACCCTGTATCAGTATTCTGTTAGATATGTGTAACTTAGGGAATAGTTGCTCAAAATTTTCCTCAATAAACCCCGTATGCACTTCGCCATTTTGAAATTTCGGATGCGCACAGAGATCTTTAATAAATTCTATGTTCGTATCCAAGCCAGCTATCTGTAAATATAATTATTTCAATTATCAATTAAATATATAATAGTACAGTCCTATATTATAAATATAGTATAAATTCTATAATATAATAAGTTCATCTTCGTTTGCCATAAATTTTAAATTTTTTAATTGCACTACTTACATTGTAGTCACTGAGCTTCGATATAAGTACATTAAGGGCTTCGCCTCTGTCCTTTCCCCAGACCACTAATTTCGCTATCATCGGATCGTAATGTACAGATACCTCATCGTTCTGTCGCACTCCAGTTTCGACTCTGACATTGCCCGTTGCTTCAGGAGGCTTTAAGTACAAAAGCTGACCGGCTCCTGGTAAGAAACCATTCCTTGGATTCTGTGATATCACAACGATAAATCCATTCCATGATAAATAAAATCACACTTATACACATTCATCTTGACACACGTAGAGATCCTCGAGTTAGAGTACATTCGCTATCTCTTTCTCTTTAACTTAGACTTTTCTGACGCGTTCATATAGGACAGTCCATGCTGTAAAAGTGTTATAAGTACCGCAGTAATAGATAGCGAATATATATCCTTCTCTCTCGCAGGATTTTGACAAAATTACTTTATAGCTAGACTCTAATTCTAAGATCTTTAGGCACGTGGAACGCGAATAGACAAAATACGATGAGCCATTACCTCGGCATAAATTCTCGCTTCAAACGCGTGGCCGTTAAGACCGATCTGTTCTTGCTTAAGCGGGAGTTCCTCGCCGCTCGCAATTCTCAATTGCCACTCAACCAGATCCAAGCCGGTAATCGCCTCGGTGACGGGATGCTCTACCTGGAGACGCGTATTCATCTCCATAAAGTGGAAACTGTGATTATTCCGATCCATTATGAACTCCACCGTTCCAGCGCCTACATATCCCACAGCTTTAGCGGCACGCACAGCCGCTTCGCCCAATTCCTGCCTCAGCTCCTGAGAAATGCCAGGCTGTAAAATAAAGAGTCACATATAATCGCTTTGGTTTTCCATCGTTCCGTAAATCTCTACAATAGGGAAAAGATACGTACAGCAGGCGCTTCCTCGATCACTTTCTGATGTCTCCTTTGCACGGAGCAGTCTCTTTCAAATAGATAGACGACATTCCCGTGCTTGTCAGCAAAGATCTGTACTTCCACATGCCTAGGGTCGATAACGTATTTTTCCAGAAGCACCGCTGAATCGCCAAAGGCCTTCTCGGACTCGGTTCTCGCGGATTCCAGCGCCTCGACGAAATCGGACTCCCTCTGAGCGATCCTCATACCTTTCCCGCCACCACCGCGCACGGCTTTGATCATCAATGGAAAGCCAATCTTCCTGGCTTCTGCCAATAGCGTTTCGTTCGTCTGATCCTCACCATGATATCCTACGAACATGCGGAATATTAGAAAAATATGATTCTGTTTTATTATATATATATTTAGAATAGGAAAAACATCCACCTTCTATGATAGGAACTCCAGCTTTTGTCATGATAGCCTTTGAGGTGTTCTTTATACCCATATCTCTGATGGCACTGGCTGGTGGACCAATAAATATGATATTCTCCTTCTGGCATAGCTCCGCGAATTCTGTATTCTCCGAAAGAAATCCATACCCCGGATGCACGGCATGGCACTTTGCCTGCTTGGCCACCGATATAATCTTGTCCTGCCGCAGGTAACTCTGGCTTGATTGAGCCGGACCGATGCTGTAAGCCTCATCGGCCTGCTCCACGTGCATGGAATTCCTGTCTGCCTCGCTGTACACCGCCACGGTCCTTACGCCGAGCTTCTTGGCAGTTTTCGTTATGCGACATGCTATCTCTCCTCGGTTTGCTATCAGAATCTGCAACATGGATCTCTATTGAAATGAGCGTATCTCTTGAGCGACAATCAGTCATTTTGGAAACTGACCTTGTTGATCCTGTCGATCCTCGAAGCCGACTGATGTGTATTCCGAACATACGAGGTTAGCTGATTCCTACAATCACGTTAGTAATTAATATGTATTAAGATAGTACATACAACAAAAGAGAATATTGAAAAGATATCATATGCCACTTGCCTGTGAAACACTGACTTTAATTTTTCAAAATGATACATGATTTATGTGTTTCAACTCGACAGGTATATAATAAGATGCAGTAAATGTATTCCTTCAGGTTGATTTATCTTCCTTTCACATCCTGCTGAGCTGTAACAACATGCTTACGTGACTGTTTCTTATCAGTCCCATGACTCGATGATACCCATTTGTGATGACCCTGCAACCTGCAACCGATCCTATAGAAGCACATATATCTTAAAAAATTCCTATAGAAATAGCAGACAAAACTTGTAATATTAAAAAGGGCTAAAAATGCCTCAGAAAGTGCTGCATACACAAGATTTTTGCAAGTCATCTGTTTAATATTAAATAATAATTAATCTAAAAAAATTCATTTTTTTATTTACTCAATCTATTTTTTCCCGCTTACTATTAAAAGAATTCATAATAATAACTGCGTAATATGAGTGAAAAACAGTGAATTGTTAGGTGAATTATCGTCGTACTCACCTCGTGATATTTTATTATGAAAATAACAGCGACTTTGGATTTTGGACAAGAGAGTCGAACGTTGCATGATAATGCAGGAACCTGGTTAAATGGAGCAGCAAGGTAAAACAGGTGGTAATACAGGAATCTACCCTTTCGGATTATAATGCAAATTATCCAATGATCCGCAAAGATCTTCCCGAGAACTCCGCCAGAAAGCGCGCCCATCTCCCGCCAATGCCCGCCATTCCGCCGCATTAACTCTTTGTCACGCGTCCTTGTCCACCTTTGTCACGTAATGATTTCTAATTGACGCTTTGTACCGCTAATATTGGTATTTGGTATGTGTAGACGGAGATTTATGAAGATTGTCACCTACACCGTACTGGCAATAGTGGCAATGCCGCTCCATTATTACGATCTGACGCGAAGCTTCGGAGGAGTCACGAAGGCGATCGAATGCTCGTAATATAATTCATCTCACTTTCTTAATCATTTCCCTCGAATCCTCTTCGCTATTTTGAAAACGGCAACGATAACTTTAAAATCATTGAAAGTTTCCTTATCCAAATTGACCGTTCTAGGCGATCGCGAGAAGAAGAGTTTTTACAGACGCAGATCGACAAATACGAAGATGCGATATCGTTTCACCGTGCATGAGATCCCAGAGAGAGAGCGCGAGAATATTTGCGAGGGGTTGGATATGATTTCGCGATGGAATCGAGGCACGAGGCTGCGGTCGACGGTCGTTTGTCCTGGTCCTGACGCGGCGCTAATTCGATCGACGCCGTAGCACCGTCGATTTGGCTCCTTTGAATTAGCCCGATGATACAAACATTACAAATCCCCCGGCGGGCAATTCCCGCTGCAGTCGAGCCGTTCCAGTTGATTCGGGGAGAACGCCAGAATTATCGATGCCTCTTGTAAATGAGAGACGAGAGGAGGTCCTTTAACGCTGTTATAATCAATAAGGGGCTCTTCGATTCCGAATTATAAATTAGGAATAAAAAAATTATCGAGAGATTTGCAGATCTCGTCCGAATAAATTCAAGAATATGCATCCAGGACGTCGACAAGGCCGAAAATTTTTAAGCTAATCAGCAAAATTGCAATGACAATATGTAAGTATGTTTAGAAATGCCCTCCATTATAAAAATATAACGCCATTTCAATCGATATATCGCCCTTTTAGTTTCGTAAAGATAGCGATTTTCGATCCTCTTCATGATCAGAGAGCCACCAACGCCTGTAAAATGATCCACACGCAGAGAAAAAGATCGATTCCGAGTTCGGATCGAACGAGCCGGGATTTATAGAATCCCGATCCCGCGCACGACCGAGTCGAAATCGAGTCTACGCGCAATGTAATCACGCATTATCGCACGCGTGTTTGCGTTTACGGGCGCGTGCACGTTCGCGCTTTCGCGCGCGCACGTAAAGGACCATCACCGACGCCGCACGCGGAAATCCGGATTTGCGTGCATGGCACACGGGCAGCACACCCACACACGCATGCGAAAGGGGAGATTTTGTACGGCCGGTGCCAGATTGATTTGGTTTACCTAAACCGCTATCCCGTCCCCCTCCTGCTGGAAATCAGAGAGAGAGAGAGAGAGAGAGAGAGAGAGAGAGAGAAGAGAGGAAAGAGGGTGCCGTGGATACCGCCCTGAATTTTCCGCCGGCAAGTCGCGGCGAGGAAGGGTGTTTACTCAAGACACGACAATTCATTACGTAATTGAATTGAATGAGCCCTCTCCTTCGCTCCGCATCGCCCATCCCCTTCCGAAGCGTTCGGCTCGAACCGTGTACGCGTGCGAATGCTCAGGCACGCGTGTGCGTGGTGTACGCGAGCCGAAGGGTGGACCGGGATTCAGAGGTGGATTAAGGGCCGGAAGGGGCCCCCGGAAGCCGAGGTAAGTCGATCGGTAAGCCTTGTGCGAAGGTGAGGTTCTCAAAGGTATCTGTGAGAACAGCTTCCTTGAATCGCATTTTACTCGAGAATATTCTCTCGATTTGCGTCAGATATAGATCCGGTGAGAACTTGTGGAAAAACCCTTTAAAGTATACGTACATAATTAATTTTTAAGTATAGCAACAAACAATAAAACGATTGCAAGTGAGTGTTAATTAATCAGATTAAAAATGTCAGTAATATCCAAATTGCGAATGCTTTACAGTTTTTTACGTAGAAATCGTCTGACTTCGCGGACAACAGATATAATCGCGATCAAACATTGAGATATAAATCGCAGACGCCGTAACAGTCTAATTTCTTTCAGAAGTTCCACTGCACGTCGCCTCGAAACGCGATTGTCCCGCGGATGATGCCGCGCGGGATTTCGCTACGTCCCTGGTGGGACACACCGTAAACCCCCCGTTTCGTCGCCGGCATATATCGCGCGGCGTCTGCACTCCTCTTCTCTGAGGCCGGGGAGATCCGAAGGCTGGGACCGACCGGAGGGGCTGGTAGCGAGAGCGACCGAATTAAACGATTAGTTAAACTGATTTCGAGTTAGGCGAATGAATAAGTAATCGGATTTCTCGTTAAGGTAATCGCATTGCGCCCTGATTGGCTCCGTCTGCCTGCGTTATAGGCCGCACTCCCGGCATTTTGCCCCTCTCTTCGTCCCCCCCGTTCACCCTCGTCCACGTCTATGTGCCGTTCTCCCTCCTCTCCTCCTCTCTCTCTCTCTCTCTCTCTCTCTCTCTCTCTCTCTCTGCCGTAAGAGCGAAGAGAGGGTGCCCTCTCATCGTTTGCACGGGGGTGTCCTCGCGCATTCCCATTGTCGCCGTCTCATCTCCCAGAAATTGAGAAGCGCAAGCGTTTCCAGTAATGTACACGCACCGACTTTTCCACTCACATTTCCCGTTATCTCGTTGCCATCGCACTATCAATTACGATCATTTAATTAGCAGAACGACAGTATATCAAAAGTGCTTCAGAATTCGATAATTTAAAAAAGCATTCTTTGACAAATTTGATACTGTTTTCATTGAAGTATAATATCTAATCTTATCTTTTATCTTATTTCACTTAGCCTTTCTTTGACTTCGTATGTTGTCAATCAAAGATTCATTCTCCTTTTCTCTTTGTTCGCGTATAGATTGAAGACCGTAACGTGTCTTCATAAATTCGAGAACAAAAAGTTAAATGTCGAAAATGTTTCAAGTTGCATTCAAATGCGTTTGTATCCATTCGCACTTCTCGAGCAGACTTTATCATTCTCCCTTCCGGTCCGTCCGTATCCCGTGAAACGGACCGACAACGTGGAGTCTGCTAGTACCCCGAGCAATTACATTCCCCGAACGCAATCCCATTTAAATATTGTCGAGTTTGGCGGCGACAAACACGGGGCACATGTCCCAGGGTCGCATTCACTTGGCGCGAGGAGAGATTTGCGGCGTACCGATGTCGCTCGCGAAGGAGGACAACTTCCATAAATTTAATATCGCGCTGATGTGGATTTAGCGACACGATGGGAGGCAGCGAATACTGGGATGTCATCTCCGGCGAGACTGGCGCAACAAACGCGACGTACTTTATCGGGGACGGTAAATCGCCGCCTGAGAAATCGAGATTGGCAAGAACGAAATCGAGTTTACGTCGGGCCGATGTACATCATCCTGACAACCCTGAGAGTTCACTTACGCACCGTCGAAAAGGAAGACGAGGAGAGAACAAAGGGAAGAGAAAAGAGGAAAGAGCGTTACTGGTGAGAAGAGAAGTGGATATTGAAACGGAGAAATATATAGGAGCTGAGAGAGTGAGGCAGCATGTGACAGAAGAAATGCACTTGTCACGTGTAACATGCAGGGCCGCTTTATGTGCATCGTGATCTCTTTCACTGCCAGATTTATTTCTTTCTGAAGATTCCTATGAGATCCTCGATCTATACATATATTCCTATTTTCACATATTTTATGGTAAAGGTAGTTGTAATTAGCGTTTTCATGATATATCAGCGATTTTACAGAAAATATATTGAATACTGGCAATTCTACATAGAAATATAATCAATAATTTTTACGTTAAAAGACTCATTATTTTGCCTGTAATATGTGGCATATACTGTCTTGTAGATTCTTCACATTCAACAAATATCTAAAAAGCGAAAGAGATTATCTTAAAAAGTGAAATAAGCAGGAAACGATTTGTAAAAAAATATAATCTTTTATAATCGGATTATAATTTATATGCACGTGTAATTCATGTCCACGTTATCCGTGATTTATTGAGAAAAAGATAACGTGTTCAAAATTCCCGAGCTCGTTCGTAAAATAACTCTCTCTTTTCAGACCCGGCGCAGAAAGTCGGCGATCCGACGACCGATAACGAGGCCAGACAAAAAGGAGGAGCTTCGACCGCGGAAAGCATGGGATTAATTACCGCGTGCCCACGGCGGCGGCGGCGGCGGCGGCGGCGGCGGCGGCCTGTTTCTGCCTCCAGGTAAATACAGCGGCCCTGGCGGTCGACTACGGGGCACGGAGGAGGACACGGGAGGACGGTAGGATGGTCGCCGAGCGGCGCGGGCGTCCTACCCCCGGCCAGCGGCGAGGGGTAGTTTCGCCGCGAACGTTTCCGCGGCGGGCGGAAAAGCGGGCGCAAATGCTAATGAGCGTCGGTTTGGGGGGTAGATCGTGCCTGCCTCCCGAAAGGGGTCGAGGGGTCTGCGAGCCCCGGATCGTGTCTCGTGCCGGAAACGCGAAGGAGGGAGAAGCGTGGAGGAGCACCACGGGGCGTTTCCATCACGCCCATCAGCGTGCGGATTGGCCGGCGGCCGAATGGCGTCCTGGAGGACGCGTGGCGTCGGGACGCCGACGTCGGGATGTGCCTCCCGTCGACGTGTCTCCCCGGCGACGGCTCTCTCGCGACGGCGGCGGCGAGTGCCGTCGGTGCCGAGGCGCGACGTCGCGCGCGAGAGTCGCCCCGATAACCGTGAGGATGGAGCAGCTCGCCCAGTTCGTCTCCAAGAGCTTCGACAACGCGGCGGCGGCGGTGGCGGCTGCGACGAGCGTCGAGGCTGCCGCCGGCTGCAGGGCGGCCGCCGGCGGCAGGATCACGCTCAGTGTCGCGCATCTCATCGGTGATCGCGTCGCGGACGACGGTGACCGGCGTACGTGTAATAATCTTTCCCGATGAATCGATGATAATGCCATTCTTTAGGTGCCAAATTGGTTGGAGACCGACCGGTTGAGATCGAATCGATCGATGTAGTGCGCGCAAACTTTTCTATTATCCTTAATGATAGATCTCAATATAAATCAACATCGGCATAAAGATATGCTGGATCAAAAGAAATCTATTATGCGAGTCAGGTCGATTCGTATGTGTCTGTGCTTGAACTTATTAGTGATCAGTATCAGTAAATGGAGTATATACGGGATTCATTAAGAAGAAATTCATAGTGGAAGTTATGTAAAATTGTATTCTTGTGCAATAACGTCCGCAGACTGCGGGATGATTACTTGGACTACACTTGTGTTAATGTGGATTAAAGAAAATTGTGGATTAAAGAAAAATTAATTGTGAATACCATGTCGTACACATTTTTAAATCACATTTGTCTTTCTTTAGTTACTCTTTTATGTAACGCATTATTATGTCGACAGAAATTACGTTCGAAAGTCTGTGAATGCTCATCGCTGCTAAAATTACAATTCACTTACGAATCGACCTAATCGCCGACGTCTTCGTCACGTTCTTAGCACTTCGCGATCGGGATGCATGGTCCCACGCGACAAACGATTACAAGACGAAACCTTGTTTAGATGAAGCGGCGCAAGAGACTGCGGCTAGCGTTGTCGAGACGAGCGGAAGCGTCGAGGAACCGCCGTCGCCGGAAGGTCGACTGCAACCGGAAGATCTTTCCATCACGGCCAAGATCAAGGACATCCGAGACACCGCGGAGAGCCTGCCACCCCTGAAAACGCCCGAGTTGAAGCTGTCGGTTCGCAAACTGCTTGGATGTACCCCCTCGCCGCCGCCTATATCGAGGGATCGATCACCCAGCCCGGAGAATTGCGTCGAATTAAAAAGTCAAAGCTCGAGCGACGGCAAAACTCTGGCATCCTCCAACGATCAGGCCAAGGTGTCCTCGCAGGTTACAAGGTCGAGCGGACAGGGTCAAGAGGATTCCGTTAAGGGTGAGCGTAACAATGAAAGAATATTAACTCTGTTGATTTTTGTGCGTTACATAAGAACAATACAATTATATTTTTCCAAAGATGATATTAGAATTTTTATGAGCAGTCTTAATAATCTTGAATTAAGGCGATTGCTCACTGGAGTTCGCAATTAATCACCCATTACTTAATTAAATTATAATTGAATTAAGAACTAAAATTACTAAATGAATTGCAAAAGATTGCTTTTGCAAATTAAGCTGAAAAAAATCAAATTAAAAGCTGGTTTTTCGAAATTATACTTTAATCGAGATAGCAAATTATTCGGGACTCTAGTCTTTAAATAATTTTATTTTCTCGCGGATTAAAAACAATTTGTGTCTCGAATTATAAATAATGTTTCGCAATTTTCTTTTTTCACAAAACCACGCTGATTTGGAAAAATTATTGCATTAATTAAACTAAAAATGGACAAAAAGAATGTATTATTGATTTCAATTAATTAAATTATACTGTAACATAATATAACTGCGATATATGGATTACATTTGCATAACATTTTATCTTCATATCTATCATAGATATGAAGTATAGAGATATGTCTCTTATCTACCGTATTCAGGATCGCTCGATCGAACTCAAATCTCAAAATCCATTCTCAGACCTTCGTCCCGTTTTATGCCTGCCCTGGCCCAATGTGCGATGGTGTCAACTTTGATTTCGACTGATCGACGTTTCTTGCGGCTAGCCCGTTTGCGATTGCCGTGCGAACGAGTGCGGGAAGGTCAGGAACCTCCTAGTGGCGGCATCGAAGTCGTAGGCACCGGAGGGATTCGATCTTCGTTTATAATTCAGGCCGTCGTCCAATAAAGCTCACAAGTGATTGGGAATAGCTGACCGTTCGCAACGTAACGATCGGCGACCCGATCGGCGATTTCGCTCACGAGCCGAGTCATCTTCGATAAAACACTCGCTCCGCCGAGCACTGAAAGATGAAATTACTTCGATTCCCTCGCCATTCTCCTTTAGACCGGAAAGTGCCTCTAACAAAAGTAAACCACTCTCACAAGAATATCGATTCATAAGGATTAT
This sequence comes from Temnothorax nylanderi, assembly GCF_030848795.1. NCBI lineage: Eukaryota > Metazoa > Arthropoda > Insecta > Hymenoptera > Formicidae > Temnothorax > Temnothorax nylanderi. Next base: position 719,787 of record NW_027249153.1, on the reverse strand, counting down.
TCTCGGATCGTGTTATTTTCTGACGTTTTGGAAAAATTTGGGACATTGCGCGTAAGTCACTTTTATGCGAAAAATTTGTATAGAAAAGATCACTTATTGTTTCGTCCAAAAGATTGAAAGTTCGCTATAACTGTTTCTAAACTCTTTCTAAAATCGATAGAGAACTCTTGCTGGGGCATCCAGAATCCTAATGAATTTGTTTCGAATTTTGTAAAAAGGGGGCCAACTTCACAGACGTTTTAAGTTTTAACTGTCTCTCACTTGAAAACTCAGAGATCAACTTGCTGATATCAATATCTCTGACATTACTTCTATTAAAATCTTTGTGATTTATCTCTCAATAAGGCAACATTCGATTTCTGTCCATCTGATGAGTCATTAGCCGGCAATTGCCTCAATATTGCCTCAATTCCACCTCAAACGTTGTTTCCGAATGAGTCTGTTAAATTCTACAAATTAATTTTGTAGCAATCGGTCAATCGCCATGGGACAACTGGTCTGTGCGACGAAACTATCGCATGCGCGAGTAACGAGGGAGAGCGAATGGAAACGAGGCGGAGAACGAAGGGTCGAATCGACGCCGATCACGTTATAAAAAGCGTGCGGCGTTGAAGTAACGCCACGCACGCTTCCCCGCGCGATAACTCGAGCGAGTCGAGCGGGCAGGACGCGGCGCCATGAATTTATGGTTTAATATGCGGCCCGCCGCGTTAGTTGTGTGTACGCCCCCTAAACGGGGGGCGGGGGGCCGGGGGAGAGCGACGAGAAGCGCGGTGGCTGCTGCTGCTGCTGGCTGCAGCACCACCGGTAGCTCGCCTATCTCTCGAGGGCCCATAACTTTTTCCGATTAAGCGCAAATCAAAAAGCAATCTACCCGGCCGGCAGCCATCGCGGCCGCGAAAGTAAAACCGTAAATATTCGCCCAGGAGCCCGACCGGGGGGGGGGGGGGGGAGAGGGACATCCGGCGTACCAGAAAGGGCGTGAAGCAATAAATATTAATGCACCTTGCAGGCGCTGATCGCCTCCGTACGATCCTCTTACGCTACATTAATTAAATCGCCGTATAGCTCACGTACGTTCCACGCTGAGATTAAATTGCGGTCACTTTCCGTAACAATCGACATTCATTATAATGTTGTTAATCGAAGATGATGGTTTTTAATAGCTTGAAAATTTGACAGGTTGATAACGAAGATAGAGGAAACGCAGCGAGATCTTCAGTATGGATAAAGCTGATTAGAAGATTGCGTCTGATTACACACCTACTTTGTTTACTGATACAAGCAGATCAGAAATTCGAGGTTTCATTTCATAAAATTATAATAATTCTAATACTGGATAATGAGACTGGTTATCGGTTGGTATGTATATCATCGCATTATTCCTTTCTAATATCGAATAAAATATTTTGATGAGTTTTTACATTAATGTGAAACGCGTGGAGGCTTCATAGATACTTCCTCAAGTTCTGTAGATAATACCATCACGAGCCTTGCAGCTTTTCAGAAACGAGCACTCCCAGCGATGCGATACTCCAAAGCACATTTCGCCTCTCCCGACGATTTAGCGTGGCGTGCGCGCCCATCGGTCTTCAGTCGCCCGTGTTTTTCCGCGATTGCCGTAAGTGTTGGTGCTTGACCGCTGGTCAAAGGCCCGTGCGCTCGTACGTATATTTATGGCACTTGGGGCGCGAGTTTCTTGAAGTATGATAGGAGGGTGCGCGGCCGCTACTTTAGGAAAAATGAGAGAGAGAGAGCTCCCTTCGTATTTACGTTCTAACTTCTCGCCAAACATTCTCGCGATAAGTCGCAATACAAAAATGATAAATTGTAGCTTTCAAAAAATATTCACGCAAGTAAAATGGGAAAGTATTGAGATAAAGTGTTCACTTGGGAAAATGGTAACGTCAAACTACGGCTAAATATTTGAGTTTGACGATTAAATCTAATCGTCTAAATTAGATCGTTAAAAAGAATGAAGGACTTAATTGAAAAAATGTTCTTTTACAGTGTCGAACGGTGTCCGCGATTGCCCTGAGATTCGAAAAGAATTATGCGACAAGGGGTTAAACTTCTCGGAGGGTACGGCCGGCACGCGGGCCACTTTGCTTCATTAAGCAATAAGTGATTGCATGCCTTAAACCCCCTTGCTTCTTGCGTATTTATGGGACCGTGTGCCATATGCAGCGGCTACGCTGGGATACGACGACGCTTTTATACGTCTAATGGCCGTGATATCTCGGCTCGTTTTGGAGGGAGAAAAATAGTACAGCCAAGGTGGCGGTCGGTCCGGGGGGTAGCTCTTCGGGGGTGGCTTAACTGGATCAGGCCAAGAGGGCAGCGCTCTTAGTAATTGAATTAGTGACCCCTCGCGTCCGAGTGTGATTGCTTTGGGTTTTCCAGTACCAGAGTTCGGTTATCTGTTCCCCTCTTCGTCCCGCAGGACGATCCCTCTCGCCGTCTCGATCTCTACGAGGTATCGGATAACGTTCAGCAACTACGATTTTGCACCTCGGATCGAGACGCTCGGGATATACTCAGGTAGTTTGGCCAAGTAGATTTGGAGAAACGTGTTATGGGACTTGGAAGATACCTATGGATTCTCAGAATTTCGATTGCCGAAATTAACGTCAACGATCAGCACTTTAGTGCTGCAATAGTCGTCATTCTTTCTTTATTCAATTTTATTAGGAGATGTGCAGGAAGGCTCGCCAAAACTATTATGCATAATTTATTAAATTACAACAATTAGGTGTACGAAACTAAATTGTAAGAATAATTATTGTAACACGTAATCATACTAATTTACTGTTCTCTTTTCAGAAAGTAATGCTTATGAAAAATGAGAAGGATACCTATGAATTCAAACGATACCGATTTTCGCCTCCCCCCCCCGTTTTCTACGGTACATACGGTAATAAACGGCCGGCACGTTCGAGTTAATGACTGCGACAACGCGCGTGTGTGTTGCGCCGTGGCTTATGCTAACAATGCGCGGACGAGGGGCGTCGAAAACCGCGCGAGTTATTTTGGCGTACGGGAGGGAGGTGGTTTTAAACCACCGCTGTACATATGGATGCGGGCCGCACACCCTGCCTAGGGCTCAGATTGGATTACGCGGATATGCGCTAATTGATTAAAGCGCCGTACGCCGTACGCAATGCCGCATGGCGATCGCGCCGGCGTGCAAACGGACGTGGACTGCAGAGCGCGTCTCTCGTTTTTTGCCTCCGTTTCCAGATAAATCGCACGGCCGTTCTATTATCCGTGGAAACCGACACCGCAGAATATTCCGATAAAAACGCAATTTACCAGTTTCTCGACTCTCATTTGCGTTTAATACATTTTCCCGCGAATTAGCAAATGAAATCCAAACATAATAATCTGATTCTTAAGACGTTCTTAATTCTATAGAAATGATTGATAACGTAAAAAACTAGCAAGAAATAGAATAACTATTCTGAAAGAAAGTTACAGATTACTTCTTGTTTCATGAATTTTTTATTGTTAATAAATTAAATCAGGACTTGGCTTAGTTCATAATTCTCAGTTTTATTTTAAAAAATCGTGAATGTTACAAAAGCATGTAAAGTATGTAAAGATCTCGATTAGGGGAAGGATAATTATCCTGAAGGATGGATGAAAAGATGCTCCGAAGCGAAAAACTTTCTTGGCGCGTCGTATAGAGCGGCCGCAAGCATCGCCGCGAGTTAGAGAGACGCTCGGATAATTAACGGCCATACGATTTAATTAATGGTCGCTTAATGTAAAGTAACTACGGTACTACGGCTCTTCGAGGTGTTGCCGACGAGAAGGAGGCGAGGAAACTTGGAAGGGGCGCATCACGAGGAAGAGAGGGAGGGACAAAGGTGGATTAAGTGTCTCGCGTAAGAGCCCTTGACGAAGGGGATGTGATTTATATAATTTAGCAAAGTGGTGAGCTACGCAGTCTTATACCAGGTCGTTAGTCATCCCTACCCTCTCCGCTAGACGGGGGGGAGGGGGAGGGCGAGCTCGTACCCTCTCACCTTAATCACCCTCCTCCTTCGCCTTTCTGCATCTGTCCGATGGAATCTTCCGCGTGAAGATGCGCTCTTGATGCGACCCCGCAATCTGGTGCACAAGTTTAACACAGCGGTTGTATATACACCACGCCGCGTTACGCGGTTCGAATTCCGTGCTTAGTTTTATAGTTCTTCGGCGTGTGGGAAGAAATAACTGTCGCGTTTCCCTCGCGTGGAATACGCTTGTCCTAATGTCATCCAATTAGAGACGCCGGCCGGCGTCTCGATTTGAATAAGATTCTCATAAGGTGGCGAGATATATGTTGATGGCGCCCAGACTGGAAGAAATGGCCCGTGAACGATTCGCAAAGATCAATTCGGTAGCACACTGGTCGCTCCGGCCCCGGTCGTTCTGGCTCGCGGCGCGCATTTGTCCCTGTGAATTAATCATCGCGCGACGAAAACCTTCCCTGTTACCCCGCTACACATCTCCGACGATGACTCACGGCATTCGGATTTCTGTTTCGCCGAAAGCATTCCTTAACAACGAGAGGAAAACTCATCCTTTTACACTGTAACGATATATAATTTTGCAACGTAATCGAAAAAGCACCTTATCCTATAAAAAGCGTACAATTATCTTTTAACAATTTTACGCAAGAATTTTTCCACATTTACTTGAGCAATAATTAATTTGTAGGATCCAATTGCCGGAACAACGGAAGTGGCAACGGCAAGCAGAGGAGATCGCGGACGAACTTCACCATTGAGCAACTGGCCGAGCTCGAGAGGCTCTTCGACGAGACGCACTATCCCGACGCGTTTATGAGGGAGGAGCTGAGCCAGCGGCTAGGTCTCAGCGAGGCGCGGGTACAAGTCTGGTTCCAGAATCGACGCGCCAAGTGTCGTAAACACGAGAGCCAGTTGCACAAAGGTAACGCCGCTAACGGAACTCCACAGCGGACATAGCTTTCATTATTATCTTTCATTTTCTTTTTAGTCTAAATATCAATCTTTTCTAATTAAACGAGACGTATGGTAACGTATGATAATTAATCAAGTATGGTACAAGAAAAAACGACTATAATTTCAATCAACGTTGATAATTGTGAGATAATTTCGCATTTGTTGCCTGATTAAGAAATTGATAGGACTCTTTCTTTTTCTCTCTTGTTATAATTAATATATTTATAATTAATATATTTGGCTCTAATTAAATTTTCTCACAGGCGTCGCCGGGAGCATGGTGCTGGCGCCGCGCAGCCCGCCGACGACGTTGGAACCATGTCGAGTTGCACCTTACCTGCCAGCCCTCAGGTTGCATCCGCCGCCGATGCAGGGAACGGCCGCAAACGTCACAGTGGGATCAGCCTTCGACCCGGCAGTGCTGCACTATGCGGCGGCCGGAGGCCTTTTCTGTCTGCCGCCACCACCGCCGCCCCCGACGTCGTCGGCCGGTCATCCTCCTCATCCGCTGAGCCTGGCGGCGTCACTGGCCGCCGCGGCGGCTCGCTCGAAAAACAGCAGCATCGCAGACCTTAGACTGAAGGCGAGACGGCACCAGGAGGCCTTAGGGCTCGACAGGCCCGCGTAAGGTCCGCGGCGTGGTACGTCTTGGACGAAGAGGGATTCGACGGGGATGAAGAGGTGCGGGTTGTCTTGACGGTGAGTACACCCGAGTTTAGAGAGGATCTGTACTCTCATCGAAATGTGACTTTGAGCGACGCGAAGGAAGGACAGTGGACCGATATTGTGATCGCGGTGACTTCAATTTTCGAATATCATAAGGAAGGTGCTTATTTTACGTCAAAGTGAATCGTTGTCGGCGCTCGTTAAAACTCTACAAACGGGCAAATATAGATCTATATCTTTTCCGAGTGAAAACTTTAATCCAAGTTCAAGAAATTTTAATTGTATTCTTTTTTTTTCCTTTGTATTATTCTGGTATTGAAAACGTCGCAGTTGTTTGTTAACACGGTTAAAGTTATAAAGCGCACGTCGTTGTTGTTTTGTGCAGAAACTCGCTCGCGTATAGAGTATTAAAAACGGCACACGTGCATCTCTTCATCCGCGACGTGCCGAAGAGTCTGAGAAGTACAAAGGACATTCAATGTGTATAAAGTAAAGGATATGTACGACGGGAAGCATGTAACATACATAATGTATACTGAATCGGGAATCTCGCTTGTATGTCGATTAGTGTACTCTGTGTCGAAGAACTGTGATGTAAAACCGCGAAGTTTAATCAGCACCGATGTCTAGGAAGGTGCGACACATTAATGTAAAGTTTATAGTCACCAATTCTTGAACCAGTTCTCATCTCATGTTAGCGGGCGTTCGTTCGGAGCGGAAGTTAACATAGCTCTGTGTATGCTCACGCGTGCGAAGGCACATTTAAACAGAACGTTTGTCCAAGTGATACTTGTCAACGTGGAAACACAGGATGTGTCAAGGTGCGTCCAATATTTTGATGAGTTAAGAACAAAGAAAATCGTAAAACATTTTCTAAAATACGTTTTGTTAAAGAACGCAGCTATTGTCGACGCCGACCAGAAAGTTTGAGAAACGAGACGCATCGAAATCACTGACCAGGTTAGGTGTATAAAAAGGATCTCAAATCGTCTCTAAGAATAGATTTAAGTCGCAAAAGCAATTTCCACGGCCGGTATTAGTTTACGGTGAGATTCGGGAAATGCCAAGATCACTGATCATCGTAAAAGGAAGGAACCGTGCGTCGTTACCAAGAGTAGATTTCGGTCGCAACAGTTCTTACCGGCGATATTAGTCCACGAGGGAATATGGGAAACTCCAGGACGCGCCAGGATCGCTGACCAACCGCTGGCGGGAATTATAGATCGCCGCGTCTTGGCAGCGGCTTGGAAGACATAACTCTCGTAGATGATTCACGGGCGGGTGGACGGACGCCGGACGATTTCTCGCGTTCGTCGCCGGCGAGCGAGCGAGCGAGCGGGGGACGGCGGACAGCATCGCCGTCGGGGCGCTAATGCAATAACGCGCGGCTACGCGGATAAATCAAGCCGGGGCGAACCGCTCGAGCGGTGGCTGTGCCGTGCCGTGCCTTGCAGTGCCACGCCGCGTAATCGCGTTACCCCGGTCGTCCCCGGGGCGCCGTTATTGTCCCGGAACCCCTTGCCCTCAGAAGGGAGGATGAGGTGTTCCGAAAGTCGCGCGTTCCTCCAGTCCGGTAATTCGTCCGACTTATCTCCGCGTAAATCGTGGGGCGCGATTCTTGTTTCTCATCTATTCATTAGCGGGAGAAATTAAGGACTTTTACGATACTCCTCGAATACGGAAAAATCGCTGAGAGAAGGGTGAGATGTTCTGGATGTTAAATATTGCTGTTATATATAGCCCGAGGATATATTAGTGTTTGTCGAGGACATGTTGCGGAAACTTACCGCTATATCAAATCGCGATGAAACGTCTTCCAGTGCATTCTCGCAGATAAATCAATCATGCATCTCGGAGGAGGGTTGTAATCGCGTTAACGCGGATTTATTCCGGCCATCCCCGGGGCGTCGTTATCGTCTCATCCGCGTGCGTCGATAGGTCGAAGCAACGTCGCGTGACCGTGATTTGATTAGCGACTTTAATTAAAAAGAACGCCGGCGCACAGTAACCGCTTCAACGTATACGACCCATATACGTTGAACTTTTTATGGGCGTTGTATATAAAATAGGAAAGCCCATAATTCGGTCCTTTTACGACCGCAGGATTGATTCTGCAACGGTGACTTACGGCCTCATAAACCAACATCTTTTTCACGATAAAGCTTTCTAATATATAGATTAGCAGATTTTCATTGGAATTAATTCAGTTATAAAGATATTTTAAATATAATTAATTATCTGCTACATACGTATTGAAATTGAATCCATTCGCCACTTATGTTGTAAATCTCATCGTTGAAAAGCTAAATCGATTGGGGCGATTTGTTTATGTAAAAAAATCGATAGACCCGTGTTCAGCCGCCCGTGTAATTCATTTAGCGATTTGCGATCAAATTGTCATCTATTACTCCGTTCCGGAGGAGTAATCGACGCGAAAATGTGTTCTATTTTCCCTGTCAGTTCTCGTAAAGAATCACCGAGAATTCTTGTGACGTTACAGAAAGAACGCGTTGTATAGCGTTGAACATATCTCCCTTTATATTTTAATTAAGTGTTAGTTATCGAAGATACTTCTACTAGAAGACGTATAATTTTAATAGTTTTTCTTTATTTATTTAAATATATTTGATCTTTTTAGGTTTTCAAGCGGAGCAATATAAAGATGGGTCTTATCGTTATCATCGACAATCACTGACTTTGCGATGATAGCAATAAACGGAAATAGTAGAAGTTACAATAATTTGCAGCAGCTACGCAAATTAACGGTGAAAATAATGATGCTCCATCTCATCCACAGACAGGAAGATAATAATAAAAGCGCAAGGCCAGGGCCAAGGGTCGTATTCGCCCTTCCACCCCCGGTGACGCTTTCTGGAATAAAATAAAACCCTCTCGTATCCCCGAGATAATTCGGAGGGCGCCGAGGGATGTTCCTCTCTCTCCCCCCCCCCCCTCGCTCATTTTAATCCGAGTTTTAAGAAGTTTTTCCTATTGCTCGTAAATTGGCCGTCGTTTGTCTGGCCGGGGTCACGTGGGGCCAGCGAGAGGTGGGAACCACCCTCGGGGTATTCTCCCCACTACAGCGAGAGATCCTGTTGTTCGCACATTGCGCATTCGTAGCGCGCGAGTGGGGAACGGAAACTCGTAACTGCAATATAATGTCCCGCGAAAACCAGCTACCATCATCAATTATCTCCGCCCCCTTGTCTCTTCAGAGGGGATGAAACGGGGAATAATCGAGGAGTGCGCGGGGAGAGACGACTTGTCGAGATTTCTTGAAGACGTTGCATAAGATCGGAGACGTAAAAATAATAGCAGTAATAATATTATTTTAAAAAAAGTAAGTAATAAGATTATCTAAAAAATGTATGTCCCTAAAAGATCAAGATAGACTTGACATTTCTCTATACTTCTATCTGAAACCAAAAACTTTTAATATAGTAATTAACTTACTTAAAACACGAATTATCTCTTGTCTTTGATAAATATTTTTTTACGACGTCTGAAATTCCCTTCAAATAGAATTTGATTGCAGATCTCTTGATGTTAAAATCATTTTATCGTTCAGCTCGAGGACTATCGTTGGAAATTCGCTAACGCCCGGTCGGATCATCGGCGAAAAATTCGCGGCAACAGATCAATCCTGCAATTCCGGCGGTGCGCGATCGAGGGGATGGGGTGGGACGGATGCTGCGCGAGATTTGGAAATAATTCAGCCCCGCGCACTGACTGGCGGGCCAAGGGGCCGCTTGCTCCTTCCGGCCCCCGCGTGCCTTAATCTAATCCAAGGATAATCTAAAATTCATGACACACATAACTGCCAGGCGATGATATATCTGGCGGGGGTGTAAAGGCAGCAGCGTCTTCTCCGTTTTCCCCCTTACCCATACCCTCCTCGCCGTTCTTGTAGCTTGCAGTTTGCCTCGGTGGGCACCCAACAGCAATCACTGGCATTATTATTTAATGCAACGCGCGTGGCGGCGTATACACCGAACCCAACTACCCGTAAATCGCGATATCGTAGAGACCTGCTGCTGGATGCTGTTTATCTCGCGAGAGGTATTACCAGCTCGATCGCCGCCAGTTGATCTTTCTTCCCTAACATCCCGAAACACGGTAAATTGAACAGGCCGTAACTGGTCGCATATCGACTGTTTATGATGTTTCTCTGTCTAAAGAGATTAAGTATACTGTCTGGATACAGTGGAACCTTTATTCGAAGAATACCACGTGGATTAAGAAAGTAATTTTTATAGAAGATCCATCTCTCTCTTTATTGACGTATTACAAAGACTGGAGTAATTTTCTATCCTAGGTAATCAAAGTCTGACTTGCCAATTTATTTAATAACCAATGAATTTGTTTTATTTCTCGTTATGTAAAACAGATCCTACATAATCGTTCTTTCCAGTTAAATGTTCTGTGATGCGGTCGAAGGTCCGATCCTAAACGCAGCATCCGCTTATGCTAAGAACTTGCAACTGTTCTCAGCGAATTAATCGATTTGCGCACGATCATCCGCGTACCCTTCTCGATACCACGAACGTCGTTCGTGCCCCGATGGAAGCCGATAATCCAGGGAATGCAGCCTTTACGACGGGGTGAGATGCACGCAAATGGACCGAGGGTGGTCACGCGCCGGCGATAAGAAAAGAGAAGAGAGCGATAAAGTAGAGAGAAAGAGAGCGGGAGCGAGAAAAGTGGAGGAAACGAGGAGCTAAACGCTAGTTTCCGCCCCTCCGGGCAGATCCGATGCGGAATCAATTCGCGTAATAGTTCCAAGGGGGGGGGGGAGAGGATGGCTCGGCGGCGGGAAAGGGGGTGGTAGGAAGCTAAATCGACTGACGGTCGCAGGGGTGGGTTAAGCGGAGAGCTCGGATACGGGCCATTACCACACCTGTCCCTCAACTTCGACTTCGCGAGAGGGAGAGAGGCGAGCCCGAAGCTCTAATGAAGAGAAGCAATCACTTAAGCCGGATCGCCATATACCCGGTGTGCCGTACGCGGGATACGATACGGTTTTATTTGCGCGGCTCCGCGCCGATACGCTTTTACGGCTCACTCGGGGGAGTGCTCGACGGGACGCGAGCGAATAGGACACGGAGCGTGTCCCGTATTCGCCGATCCGAATCGCTCCTTCGGGACAGCCTCGATCATTTGTAACGCGAGATCGTTATCTCCTCGCGATAGCGCCCGAACTGGAGAGAACGTTGGAATGCTGGATCGGAGGTCGCCTTCCGTTCTTTTCACAGATAACGATAGAGCTAACCAGAGCTAATAACGCACAAGTCAAAACAGATGTTTGAGGCCCTATAATCGTAATGTGAAGAAATAAAATTTCACAATTGATTTTTAAAGATGATTGCAAACTCGTTGAACAATTTGAATTACTGTCTAGTACGGGTGCTAATTATTAGCTCTTACTTACCTCGTTTTTGTTTACAAAATCATATCGTTCGTATTACAAGTGAGAATTTTGCGGATTTATAATCGTCGCATGTGACCGACTAACGTAAAAGAACACTGTATTCTGGATAAGAAATGACAGAAAAATGCGAGGAATAATTATAAAATAATTCCAAATGAATAGGTGTTAACGGTCCTTGGGGAAAAAAAAAATTATCACAAAGATGTAAACGACATCGAAATGAAGGATAGACTTTGTCATAAGAAGACTCGCAACGGTGCTCGGTACTTCGTCAAGATTTATTTCGAATGAAATGTCACGTAGCGCACAGAGAACCAAGACAACGAGCGCAATATGGATCGAGAATTGAAGCCGGTATAATTTCAATGTTCTTAATTCTTGATGCTATAGACACAAGCTCGACGCACAAGCCGTTAGAAATTAAAAAGAAAAAAAAGAATCTCATTACAATTTCCTTACGCAATTATATCGGGCGTAATTATATAGTTTTAGATTGTCTCTTTACAGAAACATAACTTTCACTCTATAACAGCCTATTTTACTTCGCTAATATTATATTCCTTATTAATATTCCTACGATTTGTAATATTACTATAAATTACTTACGATCCTAAAATTAGCTAGAGAGAGAGGCTTTACATTAAGTATTCTCAAAAAATTGACTTACATCATTGTCATTACACCCACGGAGATCATTTACGCGCATCTATAGCATATGGGAATCCTGAAACCAACGAAGTTCTACCGGTTTCAATCCCGGATATGAACTGTGTGTGATTTATGCGCGTGCATGTATGTATAACTGTGTCGCGACCGCACGCGACTCGGACAGTTAATTAACGGAAGAAGCTCGGCGGCAGGAAGCAGTATAGTGTTCGCGTTAAACACGTTGTAACAAGCGATTGAACCTTAATTATATTTTTTGCTCCTCGTCAACGGTCTGCCGTCCGAATAGATAAATCCACGTTATTTCGAATTGAATACTTGACGCTTTATAAAATGTAAAGTGTTGTCCGGCTCGATTACAATAACGAGTTTCGGCGAGAAAACGATTCGTAATGACACGAAAAATTGCCGAGGCTATAAAATACAATTATCGAGGGTGTACATTCAGCCTTAGATGATGATGGGATTTACAGTGCAATTGTCATGTTGATCTAAAACGGTATGACGTTCGATTTAACTGCGCATAGGATATTCCCATTTTAACAAAGCTCTTTTTTTTCCAAGGTGGGATCAATTTCTTTTCGTAACAAAAAATTGTAGCTTGAACATTTAGTTTTAAGTGATTTTCTTCATGTACATACACATTTGTAATTTTAATTGTCTGAAAGAATTGAAACAATTGAAATTACAATTTCGCTTTTGCTCAAAGAAAATCGAGAACCGTTCTGGGACATCTTATACACAGCTAATCCGCTTATCATACACTCTTTGCGTTTTAAAGAGTCAAGGAGTTATATAAAGAAGTGTACATGTACGAAACTGTTTCTATCGCTCTTTCGAGATGGGCAGCACCCCTTTCGTTGCACTTTGACAGGCGTAAATGTATTCATTGCGTGGAAAAAGCAGGAGAATGTTAGTCTCGTTATTCTTTCTTTTCTGTCCGTGCGAAACTTACATGCGACGTTACTACTGAGCACTAGAAGAGATTATCCTTAAGTACTAGGTAGTCAAGGTAATATGCAACAATAAAAAAGAACACCGTGTATGTATATTACTCTATTATCGAGTGTAGACACTGGACAGAGAAATTCGCCGGCGCTTGCGAGAGAAAACAGCAAAGTAAAAGCAAATTACGGCAAATCGACTTGCATTTTTTTTTAGCAGAACCGTCCTTCCGTGGCCGCAAGGATAGGATAATCAGGTACTAGGAACAGCCCCATACAGAGTCCCGATCCTTTGAGAGGGGAAAGACATCCAATGTCGTAGAGGTCTATTGGGCAGATCTTTTCTTCCTTTTACGAAAGAAAGATCCCTGATAGAATCTTTTCCACTGTTGCGAATATCTCGTTTCAATTCGTCGCATGCTTCTCGATCGGAATGAGCGAAGGTGTATCAATCATATGTATATAACTATACACACATCTATGATATAGAATTTCTTTCACAATACCAAGTGCGGTAATAATGATTGTAAAGTCTAAGTCTAGGTCATATTAATAATCTAATTCCGCGTTGAATATTGTGGCTGTATCCCGACGGCGTTTTACAAAGAGGATGTCCGCGGACACACGTGTGAGCATATACCTAAGTGTACTAATACATCCTAAGTATATCAAAGATACTTAATAGAAAGCGTTACGGCCTACCTAAGGCCGAAAGAGTCTACAGTGATCAGGAATAATGATCGGTAATCTCCAAAGGACGGGTACCTCCGCTCCGAACGCTGCCCGCACGAGGATTCATTATGATTAAATATAATACACACCGTATATATATATATATATATATAATATATATATTAATTACAATAATTATAGTATTAATTAAGAATTATTATGTTAATAGTTATTCAACCACGTGTATGGCTCAGTCTATTAAGCTAGTCTCATGCAACAACAACAATAAAGATACAACAATATATTTACTTGTGAGTTTATCGAGTTTCGATTCACACGTCGTTTATTACTCTGTTCTAATTTACTCGTATATCCTTCTTTCTGTTTTTTTTTGCCTTTTTTCCCTACCGTTTTCTTTGCCGGCGATCACCCTGTTACTACACGTTCCCCCACGCATACATACGTCTTCGCACGCAATTTTGTTAACTGACGATAGAAAAAGATTGGAAATTTCAGATATCGATCGGCATTTAATCACTTTTTGTTTCAGTCCTCTATCATTGTAATATTTAATATAATAATTATGTATAAATAGACGTCATCTCACTGTTATTTTATAATCGTTTATAAATTTAATATCTCGATCTTATCGTGACTGAGAGCTTTTCGAGTATATTAATATGTAATCGCGAGCCACATAATCCCTCGACGGGGGAAGGGAACGTATCGATATGAATGTGTCAGCCGCGAGTACCCGAAACTATACCGGACGAGGTCGAAAAGGAGGCAACGTATTTACAACCACACGAGGAAGGACACGTATATTACTCTACGATTCTATTGCGATGCGGAATTTCGTGCGGCGGCGGACCCAAGATCGGCGTAATCGGTAATGAGCGTCTACCTTTTCTACCACCGACGAAACCGGCTAGCTTAGGAACTATATCGAGGGGTGAACGATGTAACTTGTGTTGTAAAAAATCGTCCCGTTAGCCGCTGTTGAATTCTTAAATGTAACTCGGCGAGAAAAGTGAGATAATAACAACGTCGATTTTTTTATACATATGCAATATTTACACATACATACATATATTATATGTATAACGTGGTAAGAGAAATTATAACACGTGACCGTGAATTTTCCGTTTAAACCCCTCCCACGTCGAGTGGCATGTGACTCGGGGGTGTTCCGTTACAATTTTTTTTTTCTCTTTCCAAGCTCTTAAGTAATTATAAAAAACAGTAATATCACAAAAATTGCGCAGGCAGGGCAAGGAGAGGGGCCAGAGTTTTGGGATAAAATTATGACAATATACATATATGATACCTATATTGCCAAGTTGACGAACGAGTGTGGATCGAGTCAAGGAGCGGTCACGGAATTCGTCTGTCCGCCGCGCGCGTTCTCCTTCCTTCCGCGAGGAAAGGAAGGAGGCTGCTGCGCGACGTAATCTGTCGTATATGCCGTAAAAAGACACGATAGAGTAGAATTGTCCTTATTCGACGAGCGTCGATGAGGGAAGTACTTTCATCGTCGCGTCGTACTCGACGACGCGTCGATTCTTCTTGTTTAAAATTTTCGAAGAACATCTACCTCGTCTTGGAGCTACAAAGAATGGAGTTTCAAAGTAAAATCCCTCCTTTTGAAAACCGTCCGTCTCGCCTGCGCTAGTTCGGTTCCCGCCAGTCGTTGAATCTTTTATTGATAGATTTCAAGTTTGATTGACAATGGCGACTTAACGATGAAGTATCTTCTTTTTATTCCCTCCCAGGTTGTGCCGTTCTCTTCCGTTCACTTTTCTCCTCTCTTACTTGGTCTCGATGCGTCTCGATGCGAAAAGGTGAAAATTAAAACATAACTCTTTCTTTTATGTCGTAAAACTATTCAGAAATATTCGCTGTTGAAGGATCTCGTAGCTTCTTGTCTGAGATGTGTGTGTATATATATGTATACATATACTCAATTGTTGATAATACATATTTTTGTCACAATGTAAATTATAGAATTTCTTTTTTTTTCTTAAGTAACGACCGAGATAAAACGCACATCACTTTAAGATAAAAGGACTTGCTTACTTTTTTAACTGGCCCAAGCAAGTGGGACTGGAATGACAGTCTGCTCTCTTCTTTTTCTCTCTCTCTCTCTCTCTCTCTCTTTGAAAAACGATTTAAACGCAAGATTTCTTTATCCAGATGAGTTATCGAGATCATTATATCGCGTAAATAAAATTAACATCACCATAGATTTCACGTCATAGATTCGCTCGCTCTGTGAATCGCATCTGTAAATCGTTTCTTTTTCTTAAATTTCTTTTTAATCGACGATTTTAAACAACGACGAGAGACTTCGATAGATCAGCAAAGATTTGAAATAATAATCTATTATAATGATTAACAAAAAAACGTCCATTCTAAAATGTATTTATCTATATTTACACTAATACTAATATGATACTAATTTAATATGTTTAACAAAAAAAAAGTAATCACAAAAATGGTCTGCAAGTTAAAACATCGTATCATGTTTGGTATACGTACGTATACATATAACAGGATGCATAATATATATATGTATATGCATATGCACGCATACATTTGAAATGTTTTACACATGATGACAAAGTTGTCGCGTATAACCTAATATCACAATCAGCAAGGGAGAGAATAAAATAAGCAGAAAAATTTTGGTTCAAAAATGACGGAATGGCACTTTCTGCGTTTATCATCTTCATGTGTATGTATGTGTGTTTCCTTCTCAACGTATAAAAATACAATATTCTCGAAAAACCCTCTGTACACTATGAAATTTCTAATAACGTACTCTACCTTGTATCATATTTATTATCAAATAAGTAGTTCTACTTTGTCTCTAAAATTCTATAAACACATTCGAATAATCTCTCGCTTTCGCGCGCGCGCGCGCGCGCGCGCACTCTCTCTCTCGCTCTCAGAGGAAAAAAAGGAGGAAAAAAAAGAAGAAAGGATCAGTATCTAAACGTACAAATTTTCAATCACAGTATATGCGCGATCTCTATAACGTGAGATCTATGCTAAATTCTTACATTCCAACTGTTCTTGCGAGTTGGTTGCTCAATAATAATATACATATATCTAATTATATTAAAGAGCCGGGGCAGAGATGGTTGTGGCGCCCAGCCAGCACTTGTCACGTTTTTGACATACGCGAGAATCAATTAACACTTTCACGTGTTCAGTGTTACGCGGTAATGGAAACGGAGTGTACAGAGCGTGTACGTCCGGTACATCCGAGGTATCAAATCGGATTGCGGTTACGCTGATACCTCGTTCCGTCTCTTGAAATGTATAGTCGGTGATCCCCACAAAATTCCTCCCTCCCACCCCGAAATAAATCCCACCCAACCCCGCCCACCCACGCTTTTACTTTTTCAGCCAATGCCTATCTCTTGTCGTTCTTGCCTTTTAGCTTCGCTAACACCTCTCTCTCTCTCTCCTCGTTTTCTTCCTTTGCAGCCTCATCGACTGCCAGGGCTTAAAAGGCACGGCATGCCTTTTATCGTTTTCCCCAAAAGCACGATAATAACATACCACGATGACACGGTAACGACAACGATGTTGATGAGAAGAGGCCGTGGTTTCACCCACCCGTCCCATCCGCCCCTTGTTTCCCGCCCAACCCCATTCGGCCTGCTCGTTTAAGAGGCCTTCTGGAAACAAACATAGTCATAAAAGGGAATCCTATCAAATTATTGATATTTCTAGATAAAATATAACGTTTTTAAGAAAATCGGTCAATTTACCGCTTTTAGGCGGAGCTGTTCAGACGCCGTACATGTTGTGGAGCCGCTCACTAAGCTGCGGCGGAAATTGATCGGAGAATCGTTTCCAATTCTCTTCGCCCACTTGATTTTTGAAAGTGAATAGTATCTAAACACAAGACAATGACCATGAGATCATGCCATGAGAGAATACTGAGCCCATCAGTCGTTCGGCTGTCATTTTACCTTCTGAAACATCTCTTTCAGGTCTTCCTTCGGCGCAGACCACGACGCCACGGCATCGCAGAAGAAGATAAAGTCCGGGACGACACCGGCCGGATTGACAGTGATCATTTGACACATACCTCTGAAGGCAGAATCCTTCTCTTCGTTATCTCTTATGCTTCGCAAAGAAGTGCACCTATTGATAAATTTACAATCGACAATCTCATTAGACGTTGTTCGGCCTCCTTGTCCAAGTGGAAAATACTTCGATCAGTAAAACACGCGGACTTTACGGCACTCATTGATTTTAAACTTATTATGTTGTGAGTTGTAAAAACGCCAACTTCGTCATTAAGTGATCGAAGTATCTTTCTGCAGATTATAATAGTCACATAGAAAGATATACATATGTATATATACGTATAATAATATGGCTCTGGCAAAAATTGAACAACTAGCCATTTACGTTCATTCCCACAATTCACACATAGATAAATTTTGTTTCAAATTGCATTCTCGACGAGAGACGAAACGGTTGGCTTACTGTGAGGCCAGTCCAATGCGATAATTAGCACTCTTATTAATGGCTCGAGAAATTATCATTAACATTATTAGATTGCAGATATGTACATACAAATAGCAATAACTGGTATATGTATATAAAATTTACATGTACAATCTCCAAAGAGTCGACGTTAAATTAGAACCGGTATTAGCAGACAAATGAAAATTGCAAATACACTAATTGCAAAGATTGATCGCTGAATTTAAGAGTCTAGCCTATATAACGTATAACAAATTTATGCTATATATTACATAGCTGTATTGGGATATATGACTGGCGTCATATTTCACTTACTGTCTCATTAAGGCTGGGTTTACATTTGACATTTACTGCACGGCACATCGTATAATTAGAACAAACGCAATTCGACAGAGATCGAGATGCCAAATTACCAGCATGCAGAATGAATTTTATTAATCGAGCGAGAAAAAAGAACTATTATATGTGAGGTATATCCGCGGTCCTCCGGATAACGAGAGGCAACGAGACTTGACGCGGCGACAAATAATAAGAGTGACAAATGTAAACCTATCCCTGGTCTCTTGATACTCGGATAAACAGGAGAGCTCGTAACACACTTGCATGGTGGCAAAATAAAGATTAGAATTATATCATATAACGAATTCAAATCTAAGATGTTACTGCGAATACTGCGAATACTGCGAAAAACCATTGAGCAAGTTCATGCTGGCAAGCTGCGGGAGGGTAGCGTTTTCCCATTTACACGTATATTCCCGGCCGGCCCCGGCGGGGATCTCTGCCTTCGCGAAGAGGGAGAGTAAAAAACGGCAATCGATTTTTTGCAGCGTGGCTCACCACCGTGTTCTTGCGCAAAAGTTCTTAGCAGCCCCTGATGCAATTACTCAGGAATCGGGAATGTAATAATGTATAATAATAAAGAGTGCTAATAAAAATAGAAGATAATATAATTAATAGAATAATAATATAATAAAGAAATTTACACACCACTGTCGGACAAACTGCTGTAACATGGGGGCGACGTCGTGGGGACACACATAACCTAGGCGACCGATCGTTATGGCTACGGTTTCATTTTCGGTTTCGGTAAGTAGACAAGTGAAGTGTAGTGAAGTGACCGGAAACACAAACAATAAGACAAACTGATAGAGAACCAACGATCAACTCAGGCGAAGAAGAATTATATATGCTCCGCTTGTAACTTCCAATTAATAATTCTCAATTAATAATTCAGTTAATTAAGAATCAAGTAACATTAACAATTAATCGAAGACAGTGAGAACACAGGTGAAACATATGAGATACCGACAATGAAACATAGGCAATACCGTGCTATTGTAGCTGCTGAAACAATAATCAAAATTAGATAGCAGCGTGCGAGCCCGTGTGATTTTGTATACGGACCGGTATACCAAATGATCTCTCTCTCTCTCTTTCTCTCCCTCCCTTTCTCTCTTTCTACTGTGTATAAGAAATATATATATATATATGTCAATACAAATAAGAGAACAATAAAAAGGAATAACCAAATTTGCGTTATGATCTTTTAAAGGCCAATTCAAACAATTCAGTCGAAACAATATAATCTGGGGCTTAGAAATATGCAAGCATTAGTATATATATATACACACACACACTTTAGTTTATATATATATATATATACCGAATTGCAACATGTCCTTTTGTGGCAATACAGCCGTATATGTATATACGTTCAAGCCTACAGGCAGTCGCACACCACTAAATCAAGGTTCAATATACAAATACTAATTGCTTAAACCTGTCGATAAAACGTGCAATCGCGATTCATGTATATGACCGCGTCAAGTCACTAAACTGTGTGGTTCAAAGTATTGTTGATCCAAAAATTACTTAAAAAAAAAAAAAAGAGGAAAAGAAATATATATATGTATTTATGCACCTAGAGCTGGGATGCCACCGAATAACTCGATCTAGCGTGAACAATACTCTAAAAGTTACTGGGAGACCTTTCATTAAACAATGGTCGGAAAATACTTTCGGTCTATATAAGATTGTGCATAACAATTATTATGTCATAAAGCTAATCTCTGCGAATGAGAAGTTTCCCAATGTGCACAAAGAGCAGCACACAGTCGTGACGGAGTGTAATTCTTAAGTCGGCACACGGGAAAGATAGCGATGTATGTATGTATATATAGGGAATCGACAGATTCTGGTTGTCGGCTCGAGTCTCGCACTACACATTGCTTTCTATTCGTTTCAAAGTAATGCTCGATATATCATATACGGTATCGTTCTAAGAGAGAACTAGATATCCGTAAAGTTCGGACTGACGACTCACCCGTGTTTTCCAACAGTGTTTTCGGCGTGTCCGGTCGGTTAATGATTTCGATGAGCTGAGTCAAAATTAATGGGATATATGCGCTCGTGTCAGGTCCTGCGAAAGACAAACGGAGATAAGCGGTAAGCTTAATTTGTTCCCTGAAACAATGGCCGCGTTCAGCGGAAAGAGCAGCTCAGTGAGCGCTCAGTAATTCTTTATTACGATTGGTTTTTACGCTTAGATCCGAGGAAGAACCAAAGGCAAGAACCAATCGTATTAAAGAATCACTGAGCGCTCACTGAGCTGCTTTTTCCGCTGAACGCAGCAAATATCGTTCTCGATATTTACCGAGTTTTATCGAAATTTCGCCGATCGCCCATGTCGCGTTGTTACACACTGATATGAACTGCGGATGCAAGTTTTGTCCCAGTATAGGCATAAACTCCGCTGCGCATCGAGATAAAATTCATTAACATTAACATATATATCTGATGGTCTCGGTATCGTCTAGAATATACTCACGTATGCAGGGGAGTACATGTTGGAAACAAGCTTTCGTAAGATCTCCTAGTAAAGCGAAGCTACTCTGTCTAACCTCGGGCATGGTATCCTGCATACACTGGTACAACAGCTGCATAACGTTGCTGTTCATCACTAGACGTTCCATATGACCGTCTAGCCCTTCTGCTAATCCGCTAAGGAGGTCCAACGCGACTATCATGAAGTCCTTGTCGGGTGCCTCAAACTGCTCCGGACTTTGCGTGCTCGCTATGTGTTGGTTCAGCGTTTGCTCTACAAGCGACACACATCGCCTGCAAACAAAACGGAGTATTTCACCATATCATACTGAGATAATTTATACTAGATTATTAGAACGGCAATATGAAACAGATTTGGTTTGGTCAAAAAGATTGTTCGTCATGTGTGTGTACGTACCTGTAGACAGGTTCGCAATACGGTAAGAAACCCGAGCGCAACGCGGTCGCTACTGAAGAAAGGCATTCCAGCAGTGGGAACAGATCTTTATCCTCGTCCTTCAGTACGTTCCACTTATTAATGAGAGGCGGCATCAGAAGATTGATGTAGTCTGGTTTGTTCAGATGGTGACCCACAGAATCGGCGAGAGTGCCGATTGCGTCGTACAGAATTAAAAGATTTTTATGCTGATATTTACCTGCGAATAGACAGTTGCATTAATAAATTGCAGAGATGCATCTTCTAGATCAAAACGAATAATCGCTTCGTGTTGTACTCACTAAACGCAAAGACAAGCGTCTCGAGAATAAATCCAAGATAAGGGACCAGTTCGGTGCAGGCCTCTTCCTCCAAAGTTGCAAAAGCGGAGCATGCCGCCTCTTGAACGCGTTTGTTGCTGTCGAGCACTCTTTTGAGCAATTCCGTCATCAGAGGCTTCAAATGCGTCTCGTGAGGTTGCGCACAAACCCAATGCGCGTAACGGCTCAACGTCCAGCAAGTTATGGCACGCACAAGAGCCTTCTTGTCGCTCAGACAACTGATCAGGTAAGGGATGAGCTCTGACAGATGCGGAATCATGCCGCTCATACAACCTGCAAATACGAATCAAAATCTCAATTACATCGACCAGTCTTTTAATCTATTTATAAGAGTACTTTAAAGAAAAAAAAAGAATGCGCGCACCTTCAGCGATAGCTCCCAGTGCCAGGATACCGGATTCCTTGATCTCCCAAGACTGATGGAAAAGAGTCTCCTTCAGGATCGGTATCAAAACCGGTAAAAGGTCTTCCCTGAAAACATTAGCCAGCATATCTAGCGCGGCGGCGGAGCATTTCCTCAAGTTCCAATCACTCAGAGTTGAATCGTCATCGCATCCATCCTCAACGTCTATGTCCTCGTCGTCACACCCGCCGTTAACGCCGCCGTTCTCGTCGGTGTGCTTGTTCATACCATTGGCATGATGCGAGTGATGAGTCTTGGATTTGTGAAAACGTGGTCGGATATCCTCTTCCCTGTCTGGAATCATTTCATCCTCCTCCACGTCTCCTTTGAGGAGGATTATGTCAATTTCCGAATACTTCATACCTTTCACCTGTAAAAAAAAACGGAAAAAAGTGCGTTAAGAGTCAAGTAAGACAAAAGAGTGATAATTTCGACGTAAATTTAGAAGAGAACTCACCAAGATAGGTACTAATCGCGACAGATGTGGCGCAAGTGCCTCTTTGCAAATTGGTTGTTCCGCTAGTGACAACCAAAACTCGCACGCCTCCAATGCCACTCCCTCGTCAACGTCCTGAGTTCTCATTAGCATGTATTCTATTATATTGTGCATATGTGGTATTAGTCTGTCCATTCGTACTTCGAGTAGCATTACCAGAGCCCTACGTGGAGACAATAAAAGATACATCAGTTTTCCTGTTAGCGATAACAACAGTGAAAAGAAAAGAAACAATATGCTATCTGCATTATACTATCAACTACCTGCACACGTTTTTTCGGACCTCGGAATCATCGTCCGAAGCTAAATGGAAGAGATTCTCCAAAAAGCTGTCTATATGTATCATAAGCGCTTGCGTACGTTGAATGATGAACTGATTGACGCATGCTATCGCGTGGGATCTGATCTTGGGGCTCGAATGTCTAAAGAATTGAAGGAACTTTGGAATCAGAATGTTCAAGGGGCGATTCAGAGCGTCCGAATCTAATATCTCCGCCGAGTCCTCGCAGATCTTCTGGAGAGCGCCGAACGCGCCCTCGCAAACGTTGTAATCTTGCGAGTCCAACATTTGACACAACGCCGGCAACAATTCCGGCCAAGTCGTTAATTCACCTACTCACGGAAATACAATTTCAACCGTCAAAAAAAATACATACAATACGCACTCCTTCGCCGCATCTCGCCGAGTAATATAAAGTGGTAGCGTACCTCTTGATGCGACGGTGGTGATCAAAATACCGACGGTCGCACGAATCAGCGGCGATGGATCTCCGACAGCTGACAGACATTCTTGCTTCACGAAATTTATGACCTCCGGTACAAACTTGTGGAAGTACGTCTTTACATTGTTCTTCAATATCAGTCCACTCAGAGACCTAGTAGGTTCGTCTTAACAGAGAGAAAATTATTAGTTTCTTCTTAACAAATATCTCAAGCAGAATTGCAAAATGGAAACCCTCGGGGTATATCTCGACTGGAGAGTCGCATATAAATTTCGACGTACCTTCCGATGTCAATTTCGTCAGGACAAAAATCAGATAGTTGTTGAAATCTGGGAATTTGTTCAACTCTTCCAATTTCTATATTATACAATTAAAGAAAATAATATATAACGTGGTATTACTTATCAATGTAAACGAGAAGGTGCTTATACAATGAACAATTCGTATTCATATTTCACGGATCCGATTCGTTTCCCCGAAGAGATAGCACAGTCGTAAACGTAAACGATCATCGATAAAGCGCGCGATTGGGCACGGCTGGGCACAATCTATACGCGCGACCGAGTGCCCGGCGAGGAGGACTCCCGCGAAAACTATCGATCAGGAGGAGCCGCGCGCTGGGAAAACAAGTCCCCCCGCGCGCGCGAGCGTGCGAGCGAGCCGGAGTCCCCGCGCGACTCCGCTCCGCTCCGCTCCGCACGGCACGGCTCGGCTCGGCCGGGGCGTGCATCGTTAGCATATTTCCAGCTCCGCGCCCGCGACGCGTCGGGCCCGCTCGATTCCGGGGACGACGGGGCGACGGTGACGCGCGACGGGACGGGACGCGCGAGGAACAAGCGAATGATCGTTGCAATTTCGCGACGCTATCGCGAGCGAGCTGGAGCGAGCGCGAGCGCGAGCGAGAAAGAGCGAGCGTGCGCGCGCGCGCGCACGCGCGTGCCCTGTCTTTCTCCCGAGCGATCTCGACATGGGGATCGCGCGTTCGCGCGACAATTAATTTTCCCGGATCGTCCTCGGGGCCGAATTCCGTTGGGACACCGCGCCGGGAAAACGAACGCGACGACGAGCGGCGCGGTCTCGCGCGCGCGCCGCGTCCCTTTTTCTTTCCGCACCCGCGCTTCACTCCGCGGGGGCCACGTATGGGCTCAGAGCGGCGGGCACACACCACAAGCACACGACACGACACCGACGGCGACGGGGCACGAGGATCGCGGATCTTGATCGATTGGCGAAAGGATACTTGTTGTACGGCCCGCTGGGTCGCCGTGTCCGGGCTCTGCGACTCCTTGAGCAGCGTCAGGATTTGCCTGAGTCCTTCCTCCTGTGGTTGCCACGCCATTTTCATCGTGTTTTTCAACAGCACCACTGTAACGCGCAGCCTGCCTTCTCTGACCTCGCAGATAAACGGAAGCTCCCTACAGCGCTCCCTCTCTGCCTTACTCTTTCTCACTCTTTCTTTCGCCCCCCCCCCCCTCCCCTGTGCCGCCGGTCAGCCAATCCCTACCCCTCTCCCGAGAGCTCCGTCAGGACTGTGGTGGCGCAAGGGGGCGCCACGCCCTTTCCTCGTCGCGCCACAACGGGGCGAGAAGGGAGACTGTCGTCCCGTGTTTCTGTTTCAAGCGTTTCTCTCGCCCCGTTTTTCGGCACGCGTTCGGGAAAACTCGGTGAAACCGGTTCGCGAGACAAAAAAAAACCTCCTTGCGGCGGGCCACCGCACCGGAGGGTGCCCGGGGAGTTTCTCCCAGCATCCCGCGTGTGGGAACGCCGATCGGGTGTTTGCAAAGAGCTTTTAAAATATCACATTAAAGAAAAAGTGAGTGTCGGACGACGACGCGAGGCGGGGTATTTTGAAACCGGAATCCCGGCCGTTCCGGATTTCCGGTGTCGCGCGGGTCGGCGCGGGAAAACGCGCCTTGCGACAATGGAAACGCCGCCGATCGATGTAAGGTACATACGTCCTTTTGCGCGTTCGCGCGCCCTGAAAATCGGCACGATTTCATCGATCTTCGTGCCGAAATAACGATCGAACTCTCGTGGAGACTTTGATCAAATTTCAATTAACTCGACTGACAGAATTGCTTACTGTGCAAAATTTTCAACTATGCAACTCATCGTCCTTAATTTAAATCTCTTTCTACATATTAAACAAACGTTATATTTATATTAGTTATATTATATATTATATTAGCAAAATAGATTTTGCTCGATAAGTCAATCGATTAATTTAATCAGTAATTAGCTCGATCGGCAGAATTGTTTACCGTGAAATTTCTAATTGTATGTAATTCATTGTCCCTAATTTAATCTCTCTTTCTACATATTAAACAAACGTTATTTTACCTACATTAACAAAATAGATTTTGCTTGATAAGTCAATCGATTAACTTAATCAGTAATTAGCAGGATTGCTCGTTGCAAAATTTCCAATTGTACCATTATCATTGTCCCTAATTTAATTCCTTTTTCTACATTAAACAGACGTCATTTTATCCACATTAACAAAATGAATTTTGCTTGAACAATCGACTAATTTAATCAGCGATTAACAGCATCGCTTACTGCGAAATTTCCAATTGTGCAATTCGTTGCCTCTGATCTAATCTTCGTTTCCGCGTATCAAACTAGAAAAGTTATTCTATTCACGAGTAACGAAGTAACGCAGGTGTCGCTTGATAAGTTAATCGCCGATTAAACTACTTGGCGTTTGATCGTACTCGCCCTCGGGCGAATAAAACTGTGACTCGTGTTGAGTGAAACGCAATTTTTATTTATAAACATGCGGCTAGCGCGTACGGAAAGATGATAAAAACAAACACGATGGTAATCGCATTTTCGACGTGGCGAGGGTCGACCCGCCACCAACGACGCTGAATATTACGTACGCATCACGATCTTAAAATAAAAAAAAAAAAATGAGAACTTACTTAAATATCTTATATGTGTATACAATCGAGGTGTGTTCCTGCCGCAGTTTTAATCGTTTAGATCCTTACAAAGGCGATCGAAGATCACTCGCGGTGTTGCACACTTAAAAATTAGTAATTAATGGTACTTAACTAATTAATTGATCGTTACGATCCCTTATAGTTTGTACTGTCGCATTATTATGAATATTATGACTCACACTCAGCTTTGGGGTAACTTTTGAAGTGTCAGTCTTGCACGTGACGCTGCCAAATCGGTATTTACAGAGAGAGAAAGAGAGAGAGTTTGTCTGTATTATGAGAGTCTGTATTATGCATAATACAGACAAACTCTCTCTCTTTCTCTCTTTTTCTTACCCCCGAGATTCCCTACGAAATTACGAAACCGTTCTTGTCCATTTTCTTTGTCCATTTATTTATTTACTCCCGATCGATGTCTCGCGTTTGTCGAACAAGAGATATGTACGAAATTCTTTCATTCTTTTGGGGTGCTTTACTCGGGTAACTGCTATAGCAAGGCCATGTAGTGAAGATATTATATATAGGCAATAATTGTAGAACATCATCGAGCCGATACTCGTTGAGTAATCGTTATCCTGCTTGACCCGATCGTGCAATCTTCTTCATCAGTATAAATTATTGACGTTGTTGAATGTATATACAGTGTTCGACGCGTTTATATGATGACGGAAACGGCTTCCGCCTCGTGCGTATTAAATATCGGCGGGTGTATGAAATGTCTCGATCGTTGAAAATCTATTACAAACGCGTTAAATAATCGATCTATTCACAATTATAGTTACAAGTGCTGTGGCAAGTCGCGCCAATTGTTAATCGTTAACGGTAGTCAAAGGCACGTATTGGAGAAGAGTTGTGGCTCGTTCTTGCTACTGCTTGAACGATCTTGCGAATGTTTTGTGAAGAGGAACCTTGGCGCGATATCAATTCCTAAGCTGGTCTTCCGTGAACGCGGAATCTGTATAAGCACGTGTAATCTAGCTGCCCGTGATTGCTGTGTATCCTCAATTCTATATATTCGTATGGTTTATTGATCTCTGTATTCTGCGTAAAAAGATTATCAACGATTACTATAATCTCAATAAATCTAAAGGTCTATTAATGAAACAGTAACAGCGTATAATAACAAATCCTTTAATGGAGAAATAAATTTATTAAAGATTTTTAAAGAGAAATTTACCTGGACTGGAAAATATTGCAAGCTTTCGTCGGAATACGTGAATTCGTATTCCCCAAACATCACAGGCTCGACATCGTTCTCATGCAACAATCCCTGCAGCAGTGACAGTATTAAAAAATATATATATCATAATATATTGACCACAAAAAGGATTATTTCACATACCCAGACATTGAATTTTCTGGGCGCACTCGACATGTTCTCATTCGGCAAAATCAATCTGGAGACGTGCTCCAGAGTGAAACCAGTTACATAAATGACACTTCGCAATTGTATCAGGAGGTATCCGGGAAAATCTTGGAAGGCCCAGCAAACGCCAGGTTGTATCGGATTTCCCTGTATTACAGTCCGCGGATTATTGCTTTCGTAATACAGCGCGAAACCGAACAAACTGTAGGCTCTCGTCTTTATGTCATATCGCTGAGTGCATCGCGTGCTAATAATCTGACCACCTATATGCAGACAAAGCCATTTGTTATAGTATTTACTAGCTGTTATTTCTCGATCTATCGGCACGATACGATACCTGCCGTTTCCAAAGCATAATCTACTTGACCCGTCTTATCCGCGTCATAAATTCGCAGTACTTCCTTCACTATCTTACGTATGTGCTCGTCCGAGACATGAACATTGTCAGCATCATCATTAAAGCTCTTTTGATCTAAAAATATAAAAAATATTCGTAATGTATTTTTCGACATTAATTAATATACGACGTAACATCCAAACACATTTAAAAAAGTCAATGCATTTAAATATATCCTCAAAGAACCTTCTCTATTATGAGACGCAAATAAATTCTGTAGGTTTTTCACGAGATCTTCTTTCGAAGTTCCGGGAGGAAAGTAGCTGAATAAAATTCTTTCCACATGTTTATCTATATTCTGATTCGCGATGGATTCCGCATTGGCGTTGCAACAAGATTTTAATTCCGAGTACAGCTTGCGTAGTTCCTCAAATTCATACTTGATGACTTTAAGTTCGCCATATACCATATTTTTCAATGTCACTTCATTGACATCCAGTTTATTTTCCACATCAGTAATCTTGTCCTGGAAGGATAACTGCCTTAAAACTCGAAATCTTCATAATTATATGTATGTATGTGTATATATATATATATATATATATATATATATATCCGTCCGAGTAATATTTTTAAGATATTCCTACACACAAAATGTTATAAGTAAATCATAGAATACAAGAGGTAGTTGTAATAAAATTTATATCTATACCATTTGATGCGTCTGTCTATTCTCGAGCATTTCTATCCTGTTGACCAAATCAGCCTTGTCAGCTAAGTCTTCTTTAATTATCTCATTATTAGCCAATATTTCTTCATTAATTTTACGATCCTGCCATTGTACATTAGGTAATAATTTTTCTGTCGCGGTCTCGGACACAGTTTTAACATCAAGAAGCAACAAATATTGTGCTATGCACCAACCACCTGAAACAAATTTTATATCTATAAATATTTGCTAGTTTAAACGATTGTTGCGATCTCCTTCTCCTGTTACTGTATTGAACTACAGTGTTCCAACACAAAGTTAACGCTACAGCGACTGTCCAATTATTGAATTTACAATCACAGGGATCTTACATATCAGATACATCTTAAATTTCGATGGCATACAGCAATGATGCAATTGTTCAAAGTGGAACTATTATGCAATATGGTAACTGAGAGAAGGATAGACGAAGAAACTCACCGTTCCGTTGATATCGATCGCGATCACGATTTCCAAGTATTTCAAGCACAACACACTCCGACTTTTTTAAATGCCCAGTAGAGTAATCCTCCCCCTATCCTTCTCCCATCATAAATTTTCATTTTTTGCTTTTTAGATTCGCTTCAATAAAAACGCTCAATCGTGACACTATGACGCTATATCACTTTAACGGACTGTGTTCAAAAGACTACTAATATCATAGACATAAAAAATATTTTATTAAGTATGAACGTGTTTTTACAATATAGATATATTATCTAAAGACAGTAATTGTTACATCAAAATATTGTCATCTTTGAAGCGTGTAAAGATAAAAATGATACGTGTGGTGGTTAACTGAAAAAAATGTTAAATTTTATTTCATTCAATAACGATATTATCTATATATTATGCGATTTATACCTGTAGGATTAAATATTACAGGAAAACATAAAATATATAATAGAAAATGTATAACAGAAAAATGACTAAGTGACATGACCAGTTAGTTCTTGAAATATAGCACAGATATATAATTATATGTAAAATATATAGAATATTAATAAATATATCTTCACGCAAATATTAGTTTATTAGTAAAAACAAAAAATAAGTAAACCGATAACTGTTAGTCAGTAGGTATATATGTATGGTAAAGAATATTTCATTATCTGATTTAAATATACAAAATAAATGTTATAGAATTTTTAAAACAATATCAACATCATATTATGTAGCAAATGCAAATATGTCAAAATAGCAAACATAATTTTAAGACAATTACATAACAATTATAAAAGACATTTCATTCATAGAATTACCGAAATTTTGTAATAATACGGCAATAAATGATATGCTAATAATATATACTGAACTTTATGACAGAATAAAATAAAAACAAAAAACAATGGTTAAATAACACACATAATTATTAATTTAAGGAATAAATGGATGAAAGAGGTATTCATATTCTTAAGAATGATGTCTGCAAGTTATACAATCAATCTAACGAAAATTTGGTATAATAGCATTTTACTTTCATCATAATTTTGTAAAACGATATAAATATTCAACACCTCCTCCATCCATTTGAACTAAGTTATTATATTTAGGATTGTTATCCTAAATCAAATTTTTCAATTAATCACCACTTTATATTCCACCCAATGGGGGGCATTTCAGGCAAAGACACGTTCACACTCTGTAAAAGGTGCATGAAATAATTTTTAAAATCTGCAAAATATTTGGTAAACAACTCATAGGTAAGAGACATTAAGTTGATTATATTGTTAAAGATGTGATAAGTCGTCTCAGTGACACCATATTGGACATTGCGCAGAGAGTCCGCAATAGTGAAATAATGCCTCTGCGCGATGTAAGCCCCTGAAACAAAAAAAAGACAAAGGCCAGGATAGGTTTATACGTCTTTCAGGTCCTGCGAAAGACATTGGTCTGACTGTGCTCGGATCGGTTTAAATATCATGTTGATTAGTGAAAATGGAATTCCAGTGGTGTCTCGTTTTCTTTTATGCTCCTTAAACAAAATGGAGAAACTTACCAAACAGAAGAAGTAACGGTAGAAGCGCGATCCAAAAAATCCTCGGGCCTTTCTCTTGCAGCCACTTCCTAACGCCAGTGAACCGACTCAACAGCCAAGCATCGAATACGAGAATTCTGACGAAGAAAAAGTACACATTGTGCGTATAACGGTCCAAAGTTTGCCACAATTTGCTCCATTTGGATTCTATAACAGCGAACAATAAGAAAATAATCAGTTTATGCTATATTGCATGACAGATAATTATTACATTACGTTCAATTATAAAATACTATTTTTATATTTTTAAATGCCGATAATACCGTGAGATAATCGATAAGCTTGTGCGCCATAATACTGCCTTTCCCTATTCGTTCTAAACTGGAAAAATTCAACAGTTTTCCTGAACCAAGCGACAATGAAGGTTGTAAAATATGTGAACCACTGCACGATCCTCCAATTTTGATTAGTTCTGACCGATAATTTTGCAAAAGTCTCGTCCAATTCAGTATCAGAATCAGCGTGAGATGCATTATATTTCCCAGTTGGAGTCGCCCACGATAAGTATCTGTTGAAATAAGATTGCATTACCTTAATTGTATGTGACAAAAAATTTGTTAATAAATAAGAAAGGACAAAATACCTTGACCGAAAACTTGAATATTCAGGCTCCGAATAAACCACCTTTTTACTTGTGTACTGTTCTACGTGTGTCTTTTTGTACAGAGTCGCTCTTGAAGAATTCGGCATACACGCGCGTGACATGTCGTAATTATCCTCGGACTGTAAAATACACATATAGTTTTAGAACGCAAATATGCAAAGTTATGATGTATCGAGAAAAAAATATAACGATAGCCCGAGATAACAAATACTTACCGAACGAATTAGAGAAGCAGTCTCTTTCAAATCGACCGTATCCGTGTCGCTGATCCCGCTTTCTGTCGTTCCTCGCGAAGCCTGACTTAAATTCCGACGACTGGTTTGAGGTACGGTACTTCCATTGTCATTCGCGTGTATAGACCGCCTCGACATATTGGGCATGGCCAATATACCTGGGGCTATCTCGTAACGACACTGCGACGCCGGCGAATACGTATAGTCTGTCTTTGGAAAAACGCTGAAACAACCACAAGTGATCTGACTCCTCGCACAGATAATACATGCAAATCGTTCGTTTAACTGATTCCAACACTATTTATCAGCAGACAGCACGAACAATTCGACCTGTATCCTGCGACTGGCGCTAATTTGAACGTAAAATGTTTATAAACTTTGTTCTTCCAACAGAAAGGTCGTATTTCTAAAGTAAACAGTATCGAGTTAAGGTGAAATTTTATGAGCAGTGAAAAGCAACAGCTGCTTTTCACTGCCCATGAAATTTCACCTTTAAACAAATGCAGGGTCTCAGAGAGAGGAATTCGTTACATTGGCACAGTCGTACAATAACATCTCACGATCAGTGTTAAAGAATCCGTTAAAAATAACAGTACACATATACCGCATGCAGAGAGCAAAATTTAAAATACGCGTACTTCCACCACTCTCCGGCCTGCTTGTAGATCTGATAAGCGGATCCCGGTCTGCTCGGAGGATCTTCCCTCTCTCCCTCCTCGGACGAGTAGTCGCTGGTAAGTACTCTGCGTGGCGTAACACTCTTGCGTCTTCGCTCGGCTTTCTGGTCAGATGCGTCTTCCTTACTTTCGCTCTGGCCATTGACAAATATTTGCCTTTTGGCCCGCTGGCGTTCCGACCGGCGTTCCGCTTTTTTCGTGATGACGACAGAACTCTCGGACTTCGTGCTTTGATTATCCGTCAGACTTCCCGTGACAGATCCCTCCTTGCTCTCATCTATGGTATCCATACTCTTGTCATGCGTCTTCACGTTGCCAGTTCTATAGTCATGGAAACGCGAGCGATAAGGATGAAACTTGTCTATAATCGTCTCGTATTAACAGCAAACACTTGGGTCGGCTACTTACAACGATCTAGAGCCAGACCGCCTGCTACTGGTCACCTCTCCAGGCGTGTGAGATCTTTCCCGGCTCCAGCTTCTGAGATCATAATGACGTTCCGTCACCTCTGGCTCCATCAGGGAACGGCTCGGGATCATAGGCGTGTGGGAGCGCGATCTGCTCCTGCTGCGAAGCTCGTAGTGATGCTGCTCGCTCTCCATCCTCCTGTCGAACAAAGTACACCGGGTGACTGAGAAAATCGCGGCGAGACGCCACTCCCAAGGATCCAGCACCGCGGTTCTTCCGGCGGACAGTCCGGGCGGTCAAAGGTTATCGCTCGCTTTTGGGAAAGAGTCGCAGGGGCCGAGTCGGAGAGAACACATGCCCGAACATACGCGCCTAAAAATAGCGCCCCTCCCCGAAGGACACGGCCGCGGTCCTTCCCCGCTGGATCCCTATTTCTAGCCCCTTCTCGCCGAAAGTTCCGCGAAGTTCGCGACGATGCCGTCGGCCACGAGAATCGCGCCGCGCCAACGCGCGCAGGAAGGAAGCGACGGCGGCCACCGCGTCTTACCTGTCTCCCATCGACGTCGGGGACTGGTCCGCCTCGGCGTCAAGAGTCGTGCGTGACATCGCTATTTATAGAAAAACTCACCGTTTCCGCGCGCGCGGCGACGCTAACGGGACGCGCGACTAGACGACGACGACGACGCGGGCGAGACGTAGCTCGCGTTCGCGTTGCGCAACACGCGCGGCGCGCGAAGACCGACCGCGGAACGCGTTTCGCGTGGAAAAAAAAAAGCCAGCCTCCTGTACCCCGCGCCGCTCCGCCAGTCCCGGCAATGCGGCAATCCCTACATCCGCGCAGCGCGTGGGATTACGTACACACGCGCGTCCCGTAAACGCGTAGAAAACGCGAAATGCGTGCGCATTTTGCCCGATGATTCATACCCTCGTAATTGTGTTTACCTAAAGGGGGGTTGGGAGGGAGGGAGGGAGAGTCGTTCAACAACGTCGTTTTCGCGCGACGTCTTTTTTTTCCCTTTCTCTCGACTTATCTATCCAATTTACATCATGATCTAATCTACGAAATCTAATCTACGATCGGTCTTCGATCGCTTTCCGTTTCTCAGCCTAAAATTAAACCGCGAATAAGCCTCTATCGATAGCCTTATCTGTAAAAGAAACGGAAATCGCGTGTGTCACGCGCGGGTTGCATGTAAATCGAGTTAAAAATGTTAAAATGCCTGCAAGAGCAAGAAAAAAAACAACGATGAAAAGAAACTGACGCGAAACGCGTAACGGGCGATCCGGATATAGACATGTCCGACAGGAAACGACGAGAACGGGATCTTTTGTAAAAAAAACGATCGCAGGAATTTTCGAAGCGGTTTGCGGCGCAATTTTTACGTAATCGCGAATATCGAATTTATATTTATTGAAACCATATGTACTTATCATATATTTCATATTAATTACTAAATAATTAATATTAATTCTCTTTCATCTACATTTTTTTAAAAAGGGGGGAAATAAATTAAGATTTAAAAAAAGGGCAGAAATAAATTTAATCGTGTTTCTGTTTCAGTAAATACTCTTCGGTGGAGGGAGCGAGGGAAGGCAATCCGCTTTCCATGATAAATACGGGGAATTGCAATTGCTATATTTCGCTTCTACATTTCGTAACCCCCTCGGTATAGATTAGAAACAAATACGGAGTATATAC
Source organism: Temnothorax nylanderi (assembly GCF_030848795.1). Classification (NCBI taxonomy): domain Eukaryota; kingdom Metazoa; phylum Arthropoda; class Insecta; order Hymenoptera; family Formicidae; genus Temnothorax; species Temnothorax nylanderi. Next base: position 685,659 of record NW_027249153.1, on the reverse strand, counting down.
ATACGGAATATGCGGAGTCGCGGAGAGCTGCCCGCTTTGCGCACAGGTGTCGTTCGGTGCCGTCGTGTTAACAAAATAAATAGGTTATGAGTGTGACCGTAATATCGGTCAACATTGTACATACAATAGCATCTAATATATATAAATTTAAATGTAAGTACAACGCAATAATACGTCACGTAAGAACGTAGTGTAAAAGTTTCGAAACTGGTAGTTGCGGAGAGAGACAAGGAGAAAGTGGCAAGCTTCTTAACCTCTAAAAAATACTTCTCACTCTCCCTCTTGGATATTTTATGATAAAATTGTAAGATAAATCGGTCCGCACTGCCGAGACGCTTCATTATACGGAACAGATCGCTTTTATTGACATACCGTGTCAGATCATTGTTATATGGCCAACAGATTATGTCGGACTTGGAGTTGGGAGGACAGGCAGGACGAAGGAGTTATGAGGAAATATTGAAGCAACGGCAGGATGACGGGGGACATAAAACCGCGACGACAACCGAGCAGGTAGGTAGGTAGGTCTCCACTTACCACGGAACAAACCGAACGCGTATACGTTCATGTTACCAGACAGCTTGTTCTTGTATCCGTTACTCATCTTCGAGTGCCGTTACTCCATGTCATAATTTCAATAGGCCTGTTCTTTTCAACTGAACTTCTCGCACGGTTCATCTTTTCGCTTTTTCTCTCCAACATGAGAAGAAAAAGAGAAAAGATGAGCCGTGCGAGAAGTTCTCAGCTAAAAGAACGGGCTTATTATTTGTGCAACTCACCAAACTCACTTTCCACTGTATCTTTTCAGGCCTGCGTCGAGGACATCGTGCTCAAGTTCTACCGATCGTGCAGAGAGGGGGAGCCTGTTTTACTTAGGCCGAAACATATTCAATTCTTGAAGAAATCAATCAGTTATTTAAATGACACTTACGAGGTATTGCATTACTTTTTAACGTCAAACAGCGCGTGTAATTGCCTCAGGGGAGAGGATTCGGGAAGAATAGGTTTTTCACTTGTAAAACGAGAAACTTATCGAGCGTTTGTAACGATGCTAGTGTTTGGACTCCAGCAGACCGTGGCTCTGCTTCTGGATATTGCATTCACTCGCGATATTGGGGGAACGATTGGAAGACGAGGAATGTTCCAAGATAGCGGGCTTTCTGGCCAAATGTCAATCGCCAACGGGCGGCTTCGGGGGCGGTCCAGGACAGTATTCACATTTAGCCTCTACATACGCCGCGGTGAACGCCCTATGCACCATCGGTACGCGAGAAGCGTACGATGTGATAAATAGGTAAGGAATATGAATGAGACATAACTTTCTTTGACGCGTAATGTTGTCGTTTTAAAAACCATGCTTTGCACAGTGTTTCGACGATTAAGATTACGACAATTTCAGGAAGAACTTGAAACGGTTTCTATCATCCTTACGCGGAGAGGACGGCTCTTTTTCTATGCACGAGAACGGCGAAGTAGACATACGTGGAGCGTATTGTGCTCTCGCTACCGCCAAGTTGACAAACGTATACACACCGGATATGTTCAAAGGCACCGCCGAGTGGATAGCCAAGTGTCAAACGTGGGAGGGTGGCTTTGGCGGCTGTCCGGGGATGGAGGCTCACGGCGGGTACGTGTATTGCGCTTTGGCAGCACTCGTAATGCTCGGAAAAACAGAGCTTTGCCATTTACCGGAGCTGTTGGTAAGATCCTTTTTACGATCTCGTAAAAACGTAAGATTCTCGACATTCACATCCTTGCCGTCCCGCAGAGGTGGATAGTAAATAAGCAGATGCGTCTGGAGGGCGGTTTCCAAGGACGTACGAACAAACTGGTGGACGGATGCTACTCGTTCTGGCAAGGCGGAGCGTTCCCATTGATCGCCGCTATCTTGTCGACGCAGGAAAAGGCGTTCAACAGTTCCGACCACTGGTTGTTCAACCAAGAGGCCTTACAAGAATATATATTAACTTGCTGTCAGAATCCGCACGGCGGTCTTCTGGATAAACCGGGAAAGTACGTAATCGCGCTCTTTCGCCTGTATGCGATTATCGTAAATATAATCTCATTAGCGAGTAATTTTAGTCACATTAATCGTGCGATGCGATAGCCTTTTCATTCTTTTCTTTTTTCAGAAATCGTGACATATACCACACATGTTACGTTCTTAGTGGATTGTCGATTGCGCAAAACTCACCAGTAAAGACGATCATCGGACGAAAGCTCGTGAACAAGGTGGAGGTGATCCATCCCATCTACAACGTGGAATACTCCGTTGCGAAAAAGGCGCAGGAGTATTTCCCTACTCTACCAATACCCGCCGATTGATTCGTCTTAGCTATTCAAAATGTATTTAACCATGTTTGTATGTTTTTCCTAAAAAAAGAGAGAAAAGGAGAAAATATTCCAAAGGAAACTGGAACTTATCTCAAACTGACCAATGATGCGCGTAGAGAGTTGTTTTTGTATATGAAAATCCTTCAATTGTGATATATAAGAGAGCATGAAATGCCACGTTAACTGATCTTCGATGCACATTATTCGATATTGAAAATTAAAAGATCGCATTTTCCCTATCTTAATTTTATTTTGTGTTAATAAAGTTCACGGAGAAGATAATACAGAAATAACTTATTTATGTGCCCCATGTGAGACGTTGCACAACTGTTATCTGAAATTTCTTTTCTTCTGTCAATGATCGCGTGATTTCCGACATAAGCGTGCAAATAATGCAAACGGATCCCAGAGATAAAAGATCTCTATTGCAACGTGTAATCTTACACATAGATATATGTACATATATGGGGATACGTAAATAATATAGAATATAATTCCATTGCTATATAATTCGATATCTACCATATCTACTCGAGGAAATGCTAAAGATGCAGAAAAATACATTTTCTTACATTAATATAAAAATTTAACTTTTCAGTGTTTGATTCGGAACTCGCTTGACTGATTTTTCTCGATAATCAAATACCGTACATATTTTCGTCTTACACGTTAAAGGGATCCTAAAGCGTCTGTAATACCGACATTTTTACTAAACGCATATCTTTTTATTGGCTTTATGGATTTAAAAATCCTTCTCCAAAGTTAAAGTATATGCGCTAATGCTTTCCATGACGGTCGATTTTATACCGAGAATGAAAATAATTTCAGAAATGCAGACAATAAGACATCGACTTGTGACATGTGCTTCATATAAAAATTCTACAATTTTGTTGTTACAATATGAGACCGTTGTGGAAGGTGGATTACATCAAGAAATATCATACGGTTCTCAGAATTAGGATTAGAGCCGTAACAAAAAAGTTATGCGTGTACATCTATTATCGTGTAATGTAGGTACTATAACATTGTCTATCCTTGTCTATAAAAGGACAGATATAAACCGGTAACATATAAAACGATCGAAATTATCGACCATTTTAATTCCGTTTAGATAAGAGTGCTTTCCCGTCGGAGTTCGACCTTTGGTTTAGGATCCCCTTAACGTAACATTGTTCACCACTCGACATTTCGCACGATTATAGGCGCGGCAAGATATCTCGCACTATCGAGGACAAAGAGTAAGTGATGGAGAATGCAAAATCTATAATGATATATGAAGGAAGTTTGTGATATTTCGATCTCTGCACCGTCCATTGCATCCCTTGTAGACTATTGTTGATTAACGTACGTTTATACGACACCACCCATATACCGTTGCACTTACAGGCTTGAACTCTTTTTTCATGTTTGTCAATAAATTATAAAACAATATCTATAACACAAAAGTTATGTCTTTTACGATTTATGAGCCTCGATTATTTTTTTTCGTATGCTCATAATTATAGTTTCGAATGTTTGCTCGAACGAAAAGTGAGATAAAGAATAACTTTTGTTCAAGATCGAGATATTAGTATAGATTAATATGAATGCGATTAATAATACGCACATATATGATAAATGCTTAAAAATTGCAGTCTTCCGTTAGTTTTTTGATATAACCAATTATTGCATGTAGTTATACGCATGGTTCGACGTAATTTCCTGGGAATAATCCAGTTATACCGTCCATCACCCCCTCCCACCATCCGTCATCGTTTTTCTTGAGCACGTAGATCACAGAACTCTCTTGAAAACTCAGCTCGTCCTCTTTATCCGCGTAATAATCATAAATAGCTACCACTGTAATTACAATTTTTATATTATTACTTACCGCGTTACTAATTGGATGTTTAACAATATGACAGAAGACTAATTCTACCTTTCTCGATATAATTCTTCGGCACCCATCCGGGCAGGTCTTCCTCATCCGGCACGATCGGCATTATAGCACCAGATGGAGTCGGTCTGCCAAACTGCGGATGTTCATCCTGCTCCGGTGGTGGCGGCGGCGGTAAGGGTGGACTATTCGCACCGCTACCACGGCTAATTTGATGCGATAGTCTGTGCGGCAGGGTGTGATGTCCGGTGTATTCCGTCATATCGCCGCCTAGACCGACCAAAGGTGAAGGTGGAGCTACGATGTGTGACGAAAAATACCAATATTTCATAACAAATTATAAGACTGTATGATATGAAGATATGCATGACCTCTCCATTATCGTTATTAACTATATCATTTGTCACTTACGAGGCATACTGTTATGCTGTTCCTGCACGTAGCCCGCGGTGACGCTGGGCGGTGCCGGTGGTGGCGTCTGCGGATGACTCTGCAGGGGATGCACCGTTCCCACTTGCGGCATAGTGTGCTGATTGATGGTATTGGCATGCGCATTATGATTGGAATTGTGGCTCGTGTGGGACGTGTTATGAGCATGCAATGGTAGAGTGCTATATCCCGGGCGATCTCGCCTGGGATGGCCAAGTGGGTAGTTGGGCGCGTAATGGCTAGGAACTTGTGGTGGGGCTACCGCTGGCGGAGTCCTATATTCGCGCGAGCCTTTACTCAATGTTCCTATACACAGAGAACGTTGCGAATCATTATTCGCCGTATTAGCAAGATTAACGCGAGACACATATAACATTAAATGTGACAAATAGATTGGTATAACATTTAGAAGCTGAAAGAAAGAAAAAACACACATGCGGCCAAGAAGCAGTAAATACCTTTGCGTTAGCGAAATTTTTAATTTTTTATAACCGCAACTGAAAAAGTACACCTTTACAAGTTTGTGTAGCACTTGTACAATTCTTAGCGCTTATGGAGGGTGTCCCAGAGCGTTCCTGGGACACCCTGTGCATACAGTATGTTTGGCACAATTATGGATTGTCCTCATAAACGATACAAAGACAAGGAAATATCTTCCCGTTTGTAGCAATAACTACCAAACATTCTGTATGTATAATATATATTTATAATATGTAGAACTCTTACCAGTTCTCACAGTTTGAGGTGGTGTGGGTGGTTTGGTAGTAGGAGCAGGTCCTACCATAGCAGCGCCTAAGCCCGAGCCTGTAGAAGCAGCACCCAAGCTCTGAACGCTGCCTTGACTACCTCCTCTCTGCTTGCTTCGCGGCGTACCGCAGCTACGTACACCATGTCCAATTTCATCTAGGATCGTGTAATCAATGCTCTTCCTGACATACTTAATTGGTTTCTCCGGATTGGCGGGAGCGATGATTTTGTACTGGCGAGTTGTCATCTTGTTGGCCGTCAAGACCCCTATCTCCCTTCGGGCCACCTTCTCCTTGTGAATCATGACTGTCTGCGCGATATGGTTCATCTGACTCTCCATCTCGGCGAGCTGGGACGTCTGCAGGTCCAGCAGTTGAAGAAAGTTGTACGCCAGGGTATTTATTTGATATGCAACGCTGGCCAACGACTGTGTGGTGTAATTCTTCGTCTCCTCTAGCGCGATCCTCTTGTTCTCCGCTTGGAAGTAGTTTGCCTCGCAATACTCCGCCACCCTCTCGAGATTAGTGTGGCTGTCGGCCAGATTGTTCCTCCCCTCGGGAATCTCATGTCGCAGGAGTGCCGCCAATTCTGCCATGACTTCAGAATCACTGCCCACCCCTGACGACACGCAATAGGATCCTGATCCTTTTCACAGGCGGTAGAAAAGAGAAATAACAGATATCACATGTGTGAGAACTTCAACATAGATGAAAATCATTAAATTAGTTTCGTGAAAGCACAACGTCTTACAAAATTAAGTACAAATTGAATAAAGTAAAGGCAATCACGCGCAGGCAAAAGGTATACTTGTTGACGGTTTTATAGCTTCGAACAGTCATTCACATCCTCACAAAGTTGGGTCATTAATCGGTTCTGACGCGAGTGCAAAAGGAAGAGGTTAATTTCCGACAATGAAAATACTCATCACCTTCCTCGCGAAGCGAAGGGAGCGGTCGACAAGCGGTCGAGAGGGGCGAAAAATTAGATTATGACAGGGGCGCGGCGTCCGAAGGGAAATAGAAGACAAGATGGACAGACCGCATACATACACGCACGCACACGCGCGTACACACCACCACCACACATATCGCCTAACGTTTCGCTCGCGCGATCGCGATCAACGCGACGGGGAAGGGTTGCGTGCAACAACGACCGGTCTAGAGATGAAAAAAAACAAGGAGTAGAAAATCAACTAACGGTACTCAGCCATTATTCGCAACTACCAGCTACTACCAGCCTCATTAATTCATAATTACCGAGCTCCCGAAATTCATGTAAAAAAAGCGTACGGAGGTATAAGATGGCCGCGACACGTGCGCGCGCGAGCGATATGTGCAGTCGAGGCCGTCGCGAGGATCGAGTCTCGAGTCGATTGTATAGTGTTGCATGTGCGCGTCGCGATACAATCGATACCGTCGGGTATATTCTCTGCGCTCGCGAGATATCGTGCGAATTACAAACGTAACGCCACTTATATCATAAATACATGATGATTTCGACCCAAAGTTCGGCCGTTGCGCGTTCCCGTGTACCTACCTATTTTACGGAAAATATGGATTCTCCCGTGTTCCCGTGAGTGTCCTGATTCGCAGCTCGCGACGATCGTATCCGCCCGCTCGTGTCCGACGTCCGCATCCGAGTGCGTCTCCAACTGCGTCGCGGTGCATCGACCGACCGACGGACGTCCGAGCCGGGTGCAGTCTCGGTAAGTACAGTTCTCCAGACAGCGAATACGCGGAGACGCACCTCGCGTCGAGTTCGTCGCGATCGTCGTGATTTCCCGGTCCGACGCGCGACGGATCGCTCTCGCGAAATCGACGCCGAAATCCGACCGCCACGGGACTCAGGACGGTCCGTCCACGATTGTTCGCAGATCGGCCAACTTGGCAACCCGACGTCGGCTCGAGCGATTCTTGAGACTTGCCCGGCAGAATGTTCTCCAAACGGCCGAGACGGTTGATCGTTCTGAAAAGTGGCTCGCAAGGTGATCGTCGCCTAAATTACGTCTAAAAGGATCGACTCGCGAGAACGCGAGGGCTTGTCGTTCGATCGGTCTCGATATCCGCAAGAATGGACGATTTGCTGAAGGAGTTGGAAGCCCTAAAAATTAGGAGCGATTTCTGTGAGGATAATTCCTCGTGGACACCATGCGTAGACTTGATTCAGAAGAGTTTTGCGCCGCAGAAGACGGTCGGGGTGGAGCGTCCGTGCGAGGAGAAGGATTTCAGGGAGTACAGATTCGTTGTGGAGAGAAACTTGCGTAACGTTAGGTTTATGCTGCAACATATTTCCTGCAGTTGCAGAGAGAAACGCTTGCAGCTGCACAATGCCACAGGGATGGTTAGAGCATTTGGCATGAACCTCTTGCTGCTCATTGGAGAACACGGCGAAAAAAACATTTGGAATACAGCCGAGTGTGTCTCTATTTCCAAAGAATTACTTGCTAGTTTCTGTGATCTGTACACCTATCAGAGCGTTTCCCAATTTTTGTCGGAGAATGAGAATTTCCGCGACTTGTTGTTAATGTTAAGACCTAAGTTACTGAAAGATACCTGGAAAACTTATCCGTCAGCCGTAGCGTGTTACAGATGGATTTTGCACGAGGCAGAAGTAAGTCCAGTTCTTATTCGGATTCTTATCTTGTATATTATAATATTATTTAATTACATATATATATTTTTCTTCTCACACAGAAACCAATTTTGTTTAATTATATCGGAGATGTTTTGCCCACTGCACTAATTATTCTCGATGACTATTTCCCTGATAATGTACTAATAGGCCTGGAATGTATTTACCAGATTATACAGCATTCTTACATGGTAACAAGAGTTTATTCTTACGCACATATACTATAACTTAATATGTATATATTCACTCAACAAATATTTTAGAAAAAAGGGCTGATAGACTCTGGTTATGCTAAACTGATTTATCATGCTTTGGAACTTTTAACCCATCAAAAGGAAGTGAGATACGTTATTCCTTTGTATTCCTGCATGGCAAGTCTTTTAGCTACTATGGAACATTGGGATAATACCATAAATCTATTTGAGGTAATCTATTGAGCCACTCACGAGATTATTAGAAGCCACAATTCAATCTTGAATACTATCAAAATTTTCACTTTTACAGTGGACAACACGTGATGAAGTTCTCTCTACCTTGATAGGGAACATGCAACTCGAACAGAACATTGAATTACGGCATGTATACATGTTGAGTTTACCTCAACTCATTACAAGTATAGGCTGTGCCAAATGGTGTGGAGCGCTCATTCGCATACTGGCCGAATACTGTGAACATCATACAGATTTAAGGACATTAAAGGCAACATTAGAGGTACAATCTTAAAATACGATCCTACGCCACAATATGAAGTAAACCCTACATCACATACAATATGAAGTAAATATGAAGTAAAACGGATATTGATCTCAGTTTGCGTTTCCCTGTTACTTAGACCGCAAAGACGTTTCTCTTGATGTTCCGCCTGCGAGTGGCTGCACACTGTGCCCCGCTTTACACCGTATTCTTGAAGTTGCATTTCGATCTGACAGAGACACCAGTATTCGATCGAGCGATCATGCAGAATCTGGAGGATTGCATTTGCATGTTATACCAGCTATCGCCGAATGTAGGCTATACAGTAATTAATGACGATCGAATGCGTTCGGTACTCAACAGTAGCCTGCCGGTCGTATGCCAGGGCGGTGATATCAAGTATTTCGAATAATTTACGAGACGTGCGACAGTCGCATATTTGTATATACAATGTATTCTATGTAATTTGTGTGAAAATGCGCTGATAGAAATATTATATTCTCATGTAAACCTCTATAGTGCAGAGATAAAAAGCGAAGCGCAGTAGGTACTTATATATTTTATTTGTGATGTAAAGATATATCAATATACATTATTTGTAAAGTAAACGTTTTATTTGTTAGAATACATTTAATTTAATTATTTGCTCTTTGCGATATATACATGATTGCGAAAAAATCGAGCTCCTACGAGAGATCGCACACACATGCAACTTCTTAATTAATCGATTGTGACTAATAATGATTGTTGAGTAATCGTGTAATAGTTGAAGAATTGTCCGGATAATACTGCAATTTAATTTATGTAACTTGTAAAACTCAATATATAAATGTTGAATTGCATGTAATCGGATCATCCAATTGGTTTTTACATTTTACTTTTTGTCTTTGGATCTCCAAAGCACAAGTTATTTCTTTCAAATTCGAAGAACTGTAAGTAAAGGTGTCGATATATTTAGTTGTATGTGCCGTGGAAATCTCAGTTGGGATTGTTTGCTTACGGAGTTCGGTTGATAAAACAATTAATCTGAAAGTTGCACATGAGAGTTAACTTTAAAAAACAAAAAAAAGCGGATATCTCTTCTGTCTTTTTCTGTGAAAAATGTGATTTATTATTACTATGTAATAATTAGTTGGATCTATCTCTTTCTTCATACTTATGTTCTGTAATCTTATCCTACACTTATTTTTAGATTAACTACTTTAGATCGGATCTGTTTTGCAAAAGCTATAGCATTTATCTTCTGACTTATATAATACTAGCTGAGCGTCTTTTTTTTAAACGACTTTATTTGTGTTATTACATTAAAGAAAATTATCTTGGCAGTTTTCTTTCATCATTTGATGAAAGACCATTATCTAATTACTTGTACTGACTATGAATAGCAATAACACTTGAGAAAAGAATTTTAAATGAGGACAAAGTATATCTGGCAGTTCATATCTCCGTTTTCCGCCTGCTATCGCTGCAATTGCGTAAATCGTCTGTATTTTTAAAACACGAATAGATTTGTGAAGCTTTCATTTAGTATCTACTGTTTGTTCCATCCAAATCATGTCGCCGCTCTTAGTCGTGATACTTGTGCTCCTCGTGACGTATAAACTATACAGATTTGCTTACGATAAACCGCCTAATACACCTCCAGGTAAGATAAATTAGATTTGTATAAATACTAAACTATTTTTTCTTTTAATTTTAATTTTTTTCGGTCTCAGACATGGAATATCGAATATCTTGTACTGCTTTTATTATTACTATTAAATGTTTCCTTTCTAACTCAAATTATTAAAAAAGGCTCTTTTTTATTATATTTTAAATTATTCTTAACTGTTTAACAAATGTCTCTATTGTGTAAAAAGAATTCTGTCTAAGTTTTCAACGAATTTTGAATAATTGTTTTTATTTTTATGGAACTTTTCCGAGATAGGTATAATCAGAATTCCAATAGGAGGATCTTACTGGATGTTGTTGTGGGGAAATTATAAATTTCCACACTTAACTATTGACTATTACGTGACGAAACTAAAGTCAAAGATTATCGGCTGCTACATGGGTGATTACTTTACAGTAATAGTTAACGATTACGACAGCATAAAAGAAGTACTCACAAGAGATGAATTTAATGCGCGAATTACAAATGCGGATTTTATAAAGGATCGAGCTTTCGGAAAGGAATTAGGTAATGAAAAATATAATTATTTGTTCACTTTTCGTTGTATATGCAATATGTTATACGCAATATAATTCTATATGATTATATGTTTCTTCGAGATTGGCGACATTTTACGCGATAACAATAATTAAAGTGTAAATAACGAACTTTTACAATGAGATAATAAATACTGTCAAATTATACGCAGGTATATTTTTCATCGACGGCGAAAAATGGCAGGAACAAAGGAGATTCGCCCTTCGCCACATGCGCGATTTTGGATTCGGTCGACGCCAGGAGAAGCTCGAGAGCGAGATTATGGACGAGATGTCCCTATTCCTCGAAATACTCAAGAGCGGACCCGCTTACGCTGGAGAGAAGGTGCGGTTGCGACGAATCGAAGCTGTCTCGATCATAGACGTCCACCGACGTCTGTATATTCTCGTCGTGAAACGCCGCGTTTACTAGATACGCCAGTCTTTTTTTGTCCTGTGGCCGTTGCAGATTCCGTACAGTTAAGACCATGGACACTTCGGCCAACGGGTTATCCATCCCCTCGTCCACCAGCTTCAGCACCTGGTAGAAGACGTTTTTCCCTCGCGCTTGCTCGTACAACGCGATCTCTTCCAGAATACGGTCCCACGCTCGCACCTCCTCCTCGGTGTAAGGCCTTACGGCCGGCATCATGTCGTTCAAGTCTTCCTCAGGCGATCTTAACAAACGCTCGTCGCGTACGCCCATCTGCAGCAAGTCTATACGCTGTCTATACGCCCGGATCTTGTCGAGCGCTATTTCCTCTCTTCTTTTTATTTCCTGCGATAGCTGTATATAGCGGATCTAGATCTGGATCCATTATTTTGGTGTCTACACACTTCTTCTTGGTAAACAATGGATCCGATCAATAACTGGGTTCGAAACGACCGGTCGTCTACCGCGCTTCCTGGTGACCCGCCGTCGATGTTCGTGCACGTGTCGCCCTTTTCATCCGCTGCGCGCGTTTCGCTTCGTTGTAAAATATATAAAAATCTTTTAGCGAAGAAAAATAAAGAAAACGCATACTCCCTCGTCTTCGCCAACCGAAGGTTGGCAGCAGTCGGGAGAAAAAAGAGATTTCATTATTCGTAGGAAATTCTAAAGGGCAACTTGGCGCTCTTTCCGGACATTCTGTACGCACCGGCGGGTAACAACATATGGAATATTATGTTCGGTCACAGATTTGACAGAAGCGAGCACGATGTCCCGCGACGTCTTTGTCGTGCGGCTGTAATGCTGCAAAGAGCAAACGACACGACCGGCGGGGCGATTTTTCAGCGACCATTCTTGAAACACTTTGGTAATATGTTTGGCTACAAAAACCACATGAAGGCAAGCAACATAATGACAGACATTATCAGGGTAAGTGGTTTGGCAAACAGTTATAATCGAAATTCACACGCATCGAATTTCGATTGCCAAGGGTGCATTTAAATCACTATGTTTAAATCGTATGTTCTCAAAATTTTAAATCACGTAGCACTTTATCGGCTTACTTAGAATTTATATTTAATTTTTATATCAAACCGAGAAGAATTTGCAGTATAAGCAAGCCTTTTTTAAAATCTAAAATAAATTTTAGATAAATCTAAAATTTCTTTATCAATATCGAGTTTTATACTTAGCAGGTTTTAATTTAACAATTTTCAGTTTTGATGGAACATGAATATGAAATAAAAAAAAACACCTCAGTTAAAAAATATGATTGTATTTTATTCCGTAGAAATATATAGAGTACCAAAAACCTACTCTCACCGAGAATGACGACCGGGGATTTGTCGATAGATATCTAAAGAAATTGAAGGAGGAGAATAAGTTAGATAGTTTCACGGAGGAACAATTAATCATTTTGTTAATTGATATAATGTTTCCCGCTTTCTCTGCGGTACCAAGCACTATTACACATATTGTCAAGTACTTGATGCACCATCCCAAAGTTATGGAAAAAATACAAAATGAGATAGATAATGTTGTCGGGACTGGACGACTGGTCACGTGGGAAGATAGGAAACAGTGAGTTATTATTGTACACTCGAGGGAGACAGAATAATTCCTCTTTAATTATATTACCGATAAATAACAAAAACAAGAACGTTAATATAAAATATCTTATCAATGGATATACAAAACTGCAAATTAATGTTTTATACTTTATAAAATAAAAATGAATATATGCATATACCGCAAATTGTTATTTTCAATTTTATAAAAAAGAATTTTATTTCGGTTCCTAAGTAAACATGTTTGTCAATAATTTAATTTAATTATCTTATTGATATTATCTTATTGTTTTACATTTCACTAAAAGAAGGAAAGGTTGCAAGAAACCCAATTTATCAATACGCATATTTTATTATTAAAATTTAAAAAACGTGAGCTGTTTTATGAAATTTAAAATAATCCATAGACTTTGCATAGAGGAAAGAAAGAAATATTGCAATACGTTGCATGAAAATAAACTGGAAAACAGTTAACTTTTTTTTATATAAAAAATTCAGATTAGTTCAGATTTTTTTACATAAAGAATATTACTATCACTTTCAAAAGTTAACATAGGTTTAATTTCAATTATACTATGTTCAACAATACAGATATCCATTCTCATTTTGTTTTAGTTTGCCCTATGTGGAGGCGACAATACGAGAAACAATGAGACTTGAAACAGCCACACCTCTTAGCGTAGCTCACAGGTGTAAGAAAAATACCACATTAGGAGGCTACGAGATACCAGCGAACACACCGGTTTTCACTAACTTGGCGGCGATGCATCATGATCCCGACTTATGGGACGAGCCTGAAATTTTCAGACCGGAAAGATTTCTGAAGGAGGACGGTCAATTAGGCAAAGATATTTCACTCCCCTTCGGTGCCGGTAAGTCGATATACATATACATGATCTAGTGAAATCCAGCAAATTCTGCTGAATTTTTTCATGTATCAGATTAAATTTAATGATAATAATAATAATAATAATAATAATTTTATTTCTATACCTTTGTATAGGTCATCGGCTGTGCGCAGGAGAAACTTTTGCCAGATTCACCTTGTTCGGGACATTGGCTCTTCTGTTACAGAATTTTAACTTCTTCTTCGTTGAAGGTGAACCGTCAAGCCTTCAAGATAAGCTGCCGGGCTTGGTCGTCACTCCCAAAGAGCTGTGGATACGCTTAGAATTGCGTTAATATTCGTTATTTTCTCGATAATGAGCAATCTCAAATAAGTGATAGGCACATCATGTGCTGTTCTTTCGTGTCTCAGTTAGTGCGCAAATTAGAATTTATTACATAACACCAATACGGAAAACATGTATATCATGCATTTGATAACAGACAAAATTTCTGTGATAAAAATATAATAACATGTTTGTTGGTAAACTTTCGCGTACGATTAATTTAGTTTAACCTTATCATGTATTTTTTAGCTGTCGACAGAGTTGCGAAATTAACTTAATGCGCTTATCGTTAGGTCAATTAGAAAGGAGAAAACTACGTATTTCCAATATCGTAATGCACTCAAATATTACAAATTTATTTCACACGAGATAAAAGTAATTACAACGTGCCACGCGAAGAATTACAACAAAATTAATCTTTTCGGGTTTTATAATATAATGTGCTGCCGCGTTTACCGAGTAGAAGCGGAGAAAAATTGACGATGGTTTAACACATGCTACATAAAGATAGCGGGTCACAAATAGTGACTTTATGTAAACAGCATCACTTTAATAAATGTGTAATTATTTGAGAAACAAAAATGAGAATATTCTTTTAAAAAACGCCGTTTTTTTTCAACATTACGATATCTTCCAAAAATTTGAGATTCATAGCTACAGATAATGCCTCTTATAATTGCCGTTGTAATCAAGCAAGTAAACGTTTTATTTGTTAGAATACATTTAATTTAATTATTTGCTCTTTGCGATATATACATGATTGCGAAAAAATCGAGCTCCTACGAGAGATCGTGCACACATGCAACTTCTTAATTAATCGATTGTGACTAATAATGATTGTTGAGTAATCGTGTAATAGTTGAAGAATTGTCCGAATAATACTGCAATTTAATTTATGTAACTTGTAAAACTCAATATATAAATGTTGAATTGCATGTAATCGGATCATCCAATTGGTTTTTACATTTTACTTTTTGTCTTTGGATCTCCAAAGCACAAGTTATTTCTTTCAAATTCGAAGAACTGTAAGTAAAGGTGTCGATATATTTAGTTGTATGTGCCGTGGAAATCTCCGTTGGGATTGTTTGCTTACGGAGTTCGGTTGATAAAACAATTAATCTGAAAGTTGCATATGAGAGTTAACTTTAAAAAACAAAAAAAAGCGGATATCTCTTCTGTCTTTTTCTGTGAAAAATGTGATTTATTATTACTATGTAATAATTAGTTGGATCTATCTCTTTCTTCATACTTATGTTCTGTAATCTTATCCTACACTTACTTTTAGATTAACTACTATAGATCGGATTTGTTTTGCAAAAGCTATAGCATTTATCTTCTGACTTATATAATACTAGCTGAGCGTCTTTTTTTTAAACGACTTTATTTGTGTTATTACATTTGTGTTCTGGCTAATCTTATCCACCAATATATGATTCATAAACACATATTTTCAATAACTTTCCACATCACCTTTGAGCTACTATATATTATTAACGCGTTTTTTTGTGGTATTCCCAGTATTTTAAATTCTTTAAAAGAGTCGTACTCTTGGTGACTTTTCCTGTTCAGATTTTCCTCATCAACCAAATCTTGAAGAATTATGTAAGAAATAGACGTAGAAAAGGCTGAAGAATATAATAGAATTATAAATAGCCCGATATCTCAAAATTGGCGGAAGTTAAAGCAACCACGGACATTTCTTTGGTTTTAATTGCAAACATCTGCACCTTTGTTATTCTTATTTTGTAGTACCTAGAAAATTATCTTGGCAGTCTTATTTCATCATTTGATGAAAGACCATTATCTAATTACTTGTACTGACTATCACTAAATAGCAATAACACTTGAGAAAACAATTTGAGGACAAAGTATATCTGGCAGTTTATATCTTGTTTTCCGCCTGCTATTGCTGCGTAATTCGTCTGCGTTTAAAACACGAATTGTTTTGTGAAGCTTTCATTTAGTATCTACTGTTCATTCCATCTAAATCATGTCGCCGCTCTTAGTCGTGATACTTGTGCTCCTCGTGACGTATAAACTATACAGATTTGCTTACGATAAACCGCCTAATACACCTCCAGGTAAGATAAATTAGATTTGTATAAATATTAAACTATTTTTTTTCAATTTCAATTTTTTTCAGTCTCAGACATGGAATATCGAATATCTTGTACTGCTTTTATTATTGCGTTTACTATTATTACTTATTATTACTTATTACTTATTATTACTTATTACTTATTATTACAATTAAATGTTCTCTTTCTAACTCAAATTATTAAAAAAGGCTTTTTTATTATATTTTAAATTATTCTTAACTGTTTAACAAATGTCTCTATTATGTAAAAAGAATTCTGTCTAATTAAGTTTTCAATGAATTTTGAATAATCGTTTTATTTTTATGGAACTTTTGCGAGATAGGTATTATCAGAATTCCAATAGGAGGATCTTACTGGATGTTATTGTGGGGAAATTATAAATTTCCACACTTAACTATTGACTATTACGTGAAGAAACTAAAGTCAAAGATTATTGGCTGCTACATGGGTGATTACTTTACAGTAATAGTTAACGATTACGACAGCATAAAAGAAGTACTCACAAGAGATGAATTTAGTGCGCGAATTACAGATGTGGATTTTATAAAGGATCGAGCTTTCGGAAAGGAATTAGGTAATGAAAAATATAATTATTTGTTCACTTTTCGTTGTATATGCAATACATTATACGCAATATAATTCTATATGATTATATGTTTCTTCGAGATTGGCGACATTTTACGCGATAACAATAATTAAAGTGTAAATAATGAACTTTTACAATGAGATAATAAATACTGTCAAATTACACGCAGGTATATTTTTCATCGACGGCGAAAAATGGCAGGAACAAAGGAGATTCGCCCTTCGCCACATGCGCGATTTTGGATTCGGTCGACGCCAGGAGAAGCTCGAGAGCGAGATTATGGACGAGATGTCCCTATTCCTCGAAATACTCAAGAGCGGACCCGCTTACGCTGGAGAGAAGGTGCGGTTGCGACGAATCGAAGCTGTCTCGATCATAGACGTCCACCGACGTCTGTATATTCCCGTCGTGAAACGCCGCGTTTACTAGATACGCCAGTCTTTTTTTGTCCTGTGGCCGTTGCAGATTCCGTACAGTTAAGACCATGGACACTTCGGCCAACGGGTTATCCATCCCCTCGTCCACCAGCTTCAGCACCTGGTAAAAGGACGTTTCTCCCTCGCGCTTGCTCGTACAGCACGATCTCTTCCAGAATACGGTCCCGCGCTCGCATCTCCTCCTCGGTGTAAGGCCTTACGGCCGGCGTCATGTCGTTCAAGTCTTCCTCAGGCGATCTTAACAAACGCTCGTCGCGTACGCCCATCTGCAGCAGGTGCTGTCTATACGCCTGGATCTTGTCGAGCGTTATTTCCTCTCTTCTTTTTATTTCCTGCGATAGCTGTATATAGCGGATCTAGATCTGGATCCATTATTTCAGTGTCTACACACTTCTTCTTGGTAAACAATGAATCCGATCAATAACTGGGTTCGAAACGGCCGGGCATCTACACACGCTTCTGTGCCTCTACCAGTCGGTGTCTGACCATCTCATCGTCCTATACCACTGTATGGACTGCACAACGCAAGTGAAAGAAGCACAGCAGGTGTTCACGGCCAATATCCGTCTTTTTCTAGTCAAGTCCGTAACATCTTTCCGCAAAGCGGAGATCCTGTACAAAGCATGTTTTTTTAGTGAAAATTACATAAGTAATAGTGATTCGTTTATTTCATGCACAATTTATATTTTTATTGATTTTGGAACAAAAGAGATTTTCTTCTCTCAGATTCTTCGTCGCGGTTCACCACATGGCAAAGAAAACGAAGTACATACCACACTTTCACAGTTACGTTCTTGAACGATCGAATATTGATTAATCAGATCTCCTCCAGAAATCTCCTCAGATCATAGAGACAGAGATAATTCGTGCATTTGCAATCTCATTTATCTTTTGAGGACTCTGTTTGGTATACGAGCAAAACAAGGACGATGCAATCCATTATCCCTGTAGGTCGCTGAACCATCCCTCGTCGCCGCGAGTTTGACGTTTCCACGCGCTGCCTGGTGACCCGCCGTCGATGTTCGTGCACGTGTCGCCCTTTTCATCCGCTGCGCGCGTTTCGCTTCGTTGTAAAATATATAAAAATCTTTTAGCGAAGAAAAATAAAGAAAAGGGGATTTCATTATTCGTAGGAAATTCTAAAGGGCAACTTGGCGCTCTTCCCGGACATTCTGTACGCACCGGCGGGTAACAACATATGGAATATTATGTTCGGTCACAGATTTAACAGAAACGAGCACGATGTCCCGCGACGTCTCTGTCGTGCGGCTGTAATGCTGCTAAGAGCAAACGACACGACCGGGGGGGCGATTTTTCAGCGACCATTCTTGAAACACTTTGGTAATACGTTTGGCTACAAAAACCACATGAAGGCAAACAGCATAATGACAGATATTATCAGGGTAAGTGGTTTGGCAAACAGTTATAATTGAAATTCACACGCATCGAATTTCGATTGCCAAGGGTGCATTTAAAATCACTATGTTTAAATCGTATGCTCTCAAAATTTTAAATCGCGTAGCGCTTTATCGGCTTGCTTAGAATTCATATTTAATTTTTATATCAAACCGAGAAGAATTTGCAGTATAAGCAAGCCTTTTTAAAAATAAATTTTAGATAAATCTAAAATTTCTGTATCTATATCGAGTTTTATACTTAGCAGGTTTTAATTTAACAATTTTCAGTTTTGATGGAATTAATAAACATGGCACATGAATATGAAATAAAAAAACACCTCAGTTAAAAAATATGATTGTATTTTATTCTTTAGAAATATATAGAGTACCACAAACCTACTCTCACCGAGAATGACGACCGGGGATTTGTCGATAGATATCTAAAGAAATTGAAGGAGGAGAATAAATTAGATAGTTTCACGGAGGAACAATTAATCATTTTGTTAATTGATATGATGGCTCCCGCTTCCTCTGCGGTACCAAGCACTATTACACATGTTATCAAGTACGTGATGCACCATCCCAGAGTTATGAAAAAAATACAAAATGAGATAGATAATGTTGTCGGGACTGGACGACTGGTCACGTGGGAAGATAGGAAACAGTGAGTTATTATTGTACACTCGAGGGAGACAGAATAATTCCTCTTTAATTATATTACCGATAAATAACAAAAACAAGAATGTTAATATAAAATATCTTATCAATGGGTATACAAAACTGCAAATTAATGTTTTATACTTTATAAAATAAAAATGAATATATATATACCGCAAATTGTTATTTTCAATTTTATAAAAGAGAATTTTATTTGGGTTCCTAAGAAAACATGTTTGTCAATAATTTAATTTAATAATCTTATTGATTACATTATATTATTGATATTATCTCGTTTTACATTTCATTAAAAAAAGAAAAGCTTGCAAGAAACACAATTTATCAATACGCATTGCATATTTTCTTATCAAAATAAAAAAACATGAGCTGTTTTATGAAATTTAAAATAATGCATAGGCTTTGCATAGAGGAAAGAAATATTGCAATACGCTGCACGAAAATAAACTGGAAAACAGTTTACTTTTTCTTTATATAAAAAAATTCAGATTAGTTCAGATTTTTTTACATAAAAAGTATTACTATCACTTTCAAAAGTTAACATAGGTTCAATTTCAATTATACTATGTTCAACAATGCAGATATCCATTCTCATTTCGTTTTAGTTTGCCCTATGTGGAGGCGACAATACGAGAAACGATGAGACTTGAAACAGTCGCGCCTCTTAGCACGGCTCACAGGTGTAAGGAAAAAACCACATTAGGAGGCTACGAGATACCGGCGAACACAACGGTTTTCACTAACTTGGCGGCGATGCATCATGATCCCGACTTATGGGACGAGCCTGAAATTTTCAGACCGGAAAGATTTCTGAAGGAGGACGGTCAATTAGGCAAAGATACTTCACTCCCCTTCGGTGCCGGTAAATCGATATACATATACATGATCTAGTGAAATCCAGCAAATTCTGCTGAATTTTTTCATCTATCAGATTAAATTTAATGATAATAATAATAATAATAATGAATTTATTTCTATACTTTTGTATAGGTCATCGGCTGTGCGCAGGAGAAACTTTTGCCAGATTCACCTTGTTCGGGACATTGGCTCTTCTGTTACAGAATTTTAACTTCTTCTTCGTTGAAGGTGAACCGTCAAGCCTTCAAGATAAGCTGTCGGGCTTGCTCGTCACTCCCAAAGAGCTGTGGATACGCTTAGAATTGCGTTAATATTCGTTATTTTCTCGATAATAAGCAATCTCAAATAAGTGATAGGCACATCACGTGCTGTTCTTTCGTGTCTCAGTTAGTGCGCAAATTAGAATTTATTACATAACACCAATACGGAAAACATGTATATCATGCATTTGATAACAGACAAAATTTCTTTGATAAAAATATAATAACATGTTTGTTGGTAAACTTTCGCGTACGATTAATTTAGTTTAACCTTATCATGTATTTTTTAGCTGTCGGCAGAGTTGCGAAATTAATTTAAGATAATTGAAATGCGCAGTTTAAATGCGCTTATCGTTAGGTCAATTAGAAAAGAGAAAACTACGTATTTCCAGTATCGTAATGCACTCAAATATTACAAATTTATTTCACACGTGAGATAAAAGCAATTACAACGTGCCACACGAAGAATTACAACAAAATTGATCTTTTCGGGTTTTATAATATAATATGCTGCCGCGTTTACCGAGTAAAAGCGGAGAAAAATTGATGATGATTTAACACATGCTACATAAAGATAGCGGGTCACAAACAGTGACTTTATGTAAACAGCATCACTTTAATAAATGTGTAATTACCTGAGAAACAAAAATGAGAATATTCTTAAAAAAAAAAACGCCGTTTTTTTCAACACCATGATGTCTTTCAAAAATTTGAGATTTATAGCTACAGATAATGCCTCTCACAATTGCCGTTGTAATCAAGCAATTACGTGTCTCAAACCTTTGAGAACAGAGAATGTTATATCGCTTATTATACTTTTGTTCTCGATGGTCCTGTATTATAGAGTATTCACCTTCGATATCGTATCTTGACATGAAAATCGAGACAAAATATTCAATATAAATTTTCACGAAAATTCTAATAAGATTTTTAATTCAATTTTTAAACTATTGATTCGAATTTTTTATGTACGATTAGTAAACTGCGCATTCCCCTAGAGACAGTCAGATTTGTCGCAAAACAAACGTTTTAAATTTATCGAGCAGCTTTATTCTCTGTGTACCAAAACGTACAGTCCAAGACATGCTAATACTGCATACTTAAATTTAGGATATTCGTTCATGTATATAGTGACCATGCCGACGTGCGGTAGGAAGCCTCTCGCTCGGCCGACCACGTCCTTGTGCGTCAACCAGAGCTGACCAGGCGCGTACAGGCCTCGATCGTCCACAGAATTGTTGTCGCCTTTCGTGAGAAACTTGACAGTGTTATTTTGGTCACCCCTGGAAATTTTACGCCTGTTAGAATCGTTTTCTATAAAATTTACGTTTCATGTGAACGAGATGCGTTGCGAGAATCCTTACTTTTCATGAAGTTTAAGTACTCTGTGCACAATAGGTATGTCTCTGCCCTCGACTTTGAAAACTACGATCTCGCCCACTCTCACTGGCTCGTCCTTATAATTGGTGAGGAAGAGCAAGTCGCCTCTGTGAAACGCAGGCTCCATACTACCACTGTAAAAAGAAATTGGCAAACGCCAAGTCAGTACTAGTCTGTCAAATATTATTGATCCACATTCCTTGTTACGCTTGCTAAGTTATACTAGTAACATGCACTCTACAGGGTGATTCATAAGTACATGTAAATACTTTGTGGCTGTAATGTAGAGGTGAAAATAAGACTAAAATGTTCTAGACAATTTTTTCTGAAAAATCCTTAGTTTCATAGTTATGATGCAATACATAATGTAATACCTTGCTAGGCATAAATGAGGGCAGTACAAGCCTTAGGACTTGTCATGTCCTTCAACATAGTAGATGTTTGTCATCTCTACAGTTGTGCTACTACAACTCCAGCCTACTGACTGACTAAAACTATAGGATTAAAACTTAAACAGACCTGGTGTAATCAACTGTAGTGAGGTGTAAGAATAACAAACATCTACTCATATTGTTTATGCCTAGCAAGGTATTACATTATAGGCCTGTTCGTTTTCGCTGCGCTTCTGAACTAGTGCAATAAGTTGGAATGAAACTGTGGTGTATTCAGGATTGGAACACAAGGCTATCATTGAACAACGTTTATTACTACTATATACATCGTGCTTAGGAGCGTGCGGTGTGCGCTTTGCTAGCCGACTGTGAACTGAACTCGCCGTCGCTCGGCGCTGCTCCGCTCACACCGTCGCAGCGTGTCAGTGTTATTGTTCGCTACCGTACACGGTCGCGCTCCGTGATTCATCACGTTATTGTTCGCTACCGTACACGGTCGCTCTCCGTGATACATCACAAAAACAAATATATTTGCTTTTATTCTAGCTTATTGCACTGGTTCAGCGAAGTAAGGCGAAAACGAACAGGGGCTCTATTCTTGAATTTATTCGCAAGAGAAACGTATGCGCAAATGTTGTTCTTACAGAAAAGTTGCAAGTCGATTGGCTATTGCATAGCTTTTAACCAATCAATTTGCAACGTTTCTGTAAGAGCAGAATTTTCGCATTTTCGTTTCTCTTGCGAATGAGTTCAAGAATCGAGCCCCATAGGCCTCATGTATTTCAGAAAAAGTTGTATAGAACATTTTAGTTTTATTTGTACCTCTACATTACACCCACAAAGTATTTACATATACTTCTAAATCACTCTGTATAATATTTGAACAGTTATACAAGCATTATCAAGTCTCTTGTTTAATACATATCGCTAACTCCATATTTTGTACACCATATGCAACAACAAGGAATGTTTGTATTTCACAACAAAACACGTTTAGCACATGTTATGTCATTTACGAAAGTGAGCAGTATCGATTTCAGCTTCGGCGAATTCGGCGATGACGGCCGAATTAAAAATTAATTCAGAACGCGCTATATGCAGACGGAATTTTAGGTTAGGTGCGCTCCGTACCTCAATACGACGACGATAGGGCTCTCGCTGCCGGTGACTACCATCAGGCCTTTCCATATCATCAGTGCCGAGGACACTATCATGCCAAAGCTCAGCACTTGATACAGAAACTGAAAGTCAGAGGGTACAACGTCAATATCCAGCCATATGTGACCGTCATCGAGCCGCGACGATCGTCGTCGTCGCGAGGGGGTGACTTACCTGGCGCTTGTTCATACGCCGCACATCGTCGAATATCGACTGCAGCAGCATGATGGAAAGCTGGACGCGCGCGGGTCAACGGTGATCGAGAATGTTTTTTTCCAGCTTCGTTGCTTCGAGCGCGACCCGGCTAGTCCGGCTACCTCAGGCTACCTGTGCCTGCCTGTGCCGTGCGTCCTGTCCACAGTCAGCCACAGTGTCCACCGCCACACGGCCACAGTATCGTGCGCGACTAGCGCGACCACGTCACACGTCAGTCGTCACGTAAACACGGTGAACGGAACGGAGGGAACTCAAGAACTCAGGAACTCAGGGAACGACGAATCGATAGAGAACAAGAGAACCAGTGGAACGGCCGTTAAACCTGGATCACATAACATGTATAGACAGATAAACCTGTTAGGAAGACTGCGCGTTTACACACGACGGGAAAAATTGAGAAATGAGGGTAAAAGAAACGGAGGATAATACATTTTAAAAACGGAATCCAGCGACTTCAAAATCCCTTCGAAACTTTTTATGCGATTAAACTCTATATTTTGAATTTTTCTGATTTTTTGCTCGTCATATTGAATTTTCCATTAACGTACGTAACATAAGACTAATTACGTTACGTTCTTCTTTGTGCGCGTTGCCATAAGATTGGCTCGCGTGTCGCGTGACGCAATATTCTCACGTAAGGCGTAAGACGCTACGGCAATGTTCGTGCACTGGCCCTAACATAGATCAACGCACAAGAAACGTATAACACCGTAACGGCCGTAACCAATACGTTTCTTGTGCGTTGGCTTACGTTACGTTATGCTACGTGACCATACGAGAGTCTTGTGCGGTGGCTCTAAATCTCGCCTCGTCTCGTCTCGTCTCGCGGCATTTATTATATATTATTATTAAAATAATTAAAATTAAAAAAGTTTCTCAAAATTTTTTAAAATAATAAAATAGTTCTTTGTAAATATAAAATATTGCAAGCACATGCTTTGTGCTTTTTTAAAATAAAAATTTCATTTTAACAGTACATCGTTATTATTATCTAATTTAATATTTTAAAGAAAAACCAGTTTTTCACATTTTTTTTAAATAGAGAAATGTTTCTTTGCAAACCTTCGATCGCGAGCACGTGTGTTCAATATGCCACCATACGTGATAGAAGAACAAAGAGCACACGTGCACGAGCATCAAAGAAAAAGAAATTGCAAGATTTTAATTGCTCCGGAAATTGAACTTGGAAACAAAAAATTAATCAACTACTTAAACTGTTTTCTATTGATTTTTATACTACTTACTGTTTATCAGCAAAACAGATTTTTTCCGTATAATGAAAAAAATCGTGAAAGAGATGTTGGAACATGCAGCTGTTGGTGCGCTTCCTTGACTGTATAACCGTAGACTGGGACTGCCCTTTTTAACTACATAACCATGGACCAGTAAAGGCCATCGCACACAAAATTGCATAAGCATAGCATAAGACAGCTGGACCAATGAGCATCTTATGTAAATTAATATGGCGACTTTATACTGGATGCTCGTTGGTTTTTTTTATATACTCTTTATATAATAATGCAGTCAGCTAAATAGCCCGATTTTGCATTTTTGCTCTTAAAAATTTTTAATAAATAAAATACGGACTCGCAGCTAACCCAACCCGACAGAGGGATCTCCACCGTGACTCCTGCCGACCCTTTTCCAACCAATGGAATGCTTTTGTAGCATCTTCAGTATACAAGACGACTTTACATATAGGGTCCGTTCCGTTTCACGCATATGCGCGCACTTATCTATAGCATACGTAACGTTTACTATAGAAAATGCACGCATATGCGTGAAACGGAACGGACCCATAACATCGGACTGTGAATTGTGAATACCACTTTATGATCTAATCTAACGTATTTACGTCAGCGGCAGCCAGCAATTCAACAACAATACAGGTTTTATATTCTAACGTTTCTCTAACACTTACGTAGCAACAACGCTTAAGTCATAAATATGGTAATTTCCACTTGAAGTACGAGCAAATGGAAATTTGCGCATTGGATAACTGACGAGTATCATTTAATTATTTCTTTCAGATGCAGAGCGTCGTAGGAAAATTGCATTATTCGAGTGTTGGTGCTACAATCGCACGTGCCACTACTGCTACTGTTAGGTGCTTATCGACGTCGGGATCTGTCACAGGTGAAGCTGCAACTTTCGCATCGTTGATGCAGTCGCTAAAGATTTTACTTGTTTTCCATGCAAATATATAAACATATTTCTGCAAGTCATAAAAATGTTAAATATTTTTTGTCTGGAGTACAGTAATATTTTTCTTCTTAGCTTAGCTTATTAATTTGTGATATATTGTAAAAGGAATATCCTCCTTTTGTTAGATATATTTATTTTGTTCTTTTTCTAAATTGCAAATAGATCCTAAATTAATCCTGCAATTCCAGCATCTAAAGAAGCAGCTAATACTCAAACAATCATGGATGAGGTTCTCATAAAAGATGTACGTTTGTGTATTATTGTATTCATTTGTATTTCAGAATTTCTATCTTTGCCAGATACTATTAATTTATCAGAACTAATTAAGATCATATTAATTATGTACAGGTTGGGGATAACGGCGTGATAGTTTTAAATCGACCCAAGGCGTTGAACGCCATAAATTTCTCCATGGTCCAGAAAATACATTCTGCTCTCAAACAATGGGAATCTTCCAAGAAGCTGGTAATAATAGAAGGTGCTGGTGAGAAAGCGTTTTGTGCTGGCGGTGACGTTAAATCGCTCGTCTTGGCATTGAATGAACCGAAAGGGGAACGTTTGGGCGAGGAGTTTTTCAGAACGGAGTATACGTAAGTCGCAAAAGTGTCTGTTCAGGAAGAAATGCATCTTTTGTCTGTTTATAAAATAATTCTTTTTTTTTTGCTTCTAGCTTAAATCATTTGATTGGAACATATAAGACGCCTTACATCGCCATTATCAATGGGATAACAATGGGAGGCGGTGTCGGATTATCTGTCCATGGCAAATACAGAATCGCCACGGAGAAAACTCTCTTTGCTATGCCGGAAACGGCGATAGGACTGTTTCCCGATGTCGGCGCGACTTATTTTTTGTCTAGATTGAAGGGAAGACTCGGTATCTACCTGGGTCTGACAGGACATAGATTAAAAGGTATAAACGTTTAATTATATTCTGTTATATTCAATCCTATATATATGCATGTACACGCGCATTTATAAAATGCGTTTTTACATATCGCTCATTTGCTACAACAATGACATAACTCAGAAAACAAAATGAAAATATTAAAAATTTTAAATGCGATTTTGGTGCAATAACTGATTGTAGAGGAAAAATATCTAGCTATATACTAGCTCTATATTCAGTGTATTGAATTTTCACCCTTCTTTTGCAAACAGTTCAAAAATGGCAATTTTTGAATTATGTCAGTGTGTAGTAAATGAGCGATATATTATATGCGTTTATAAATATATATTTTATTAAGGTGTCGACGTTCTCCTTGCCGGAATCGCCACGCATTTTGTACCATCGGAGAAAATTGCGGATTTAAAACGTGATTTGTTAACGTTGCGTGAAATCGACACAGAAAAAATCGAGCCTATTTTAAACAAATATCAACCAAAATTAAATCGCGAATTCAGCTTGGCGCCTCATATGTCGCAGATAGAAAATTGTTTCTCTGCTCCATCTGTTGAAGAGATAATCGAAAGGTAAAACCCAGAAATTCCAATTAATTGAATTAATATTTTTCCTTTTGTAATACAGCAGTATGTAATCTTTTTGTACAAAGATTAAAAAACAATAATTCGGATTGGGCACAAAAGAACGTAGAAGTACTACTCAAAATGTCTCCGTCTTCTCTCAAAGTTACTAAGAAAGCGATCGACGAAGGAAAAGGAAAATCTTTAGCGGATTGTTTGAAGATCGAATATAGATTGGCCTGTACCGCTCTGAGAAGAGATGGTGATTTCTACGAAGGTATAAGATAAAATTTAGCATTCATTTTACAAATCTTGTTCCTCGATCAATATTTCAACTTAATTTTAGGTGTTAGAGCTCTGCTAGTCGACAAAGATCAGAAACCAGTATGGAAGCCGATATCCTTGGCTGATGTAACGGATGAATATGTAAATAAACGATTCGCGGCACTTCCTGCGGACAAAGAATTGCAGTTGTGCACCAGCAAACTATAGGAATTAAGAGAAGTTTTTATACATACTGTGAACATATTGTTATGAAAATAGTTCCTAAAGACTTTATTTTTGTACCCTCATTTTGTACAGATTGAGATTTATATTAAAATTGATATCGTTAACTTTTTCAGGTTTAATTTCCTATATTTTTCGCAACAAATTTATACCGTAAATCTATTTTTTTTTTTAAATGGCGCACCATATGATTGTGTAAAATATGAAACATGTTTTGTTGGTGTAAAAAAATGAAGAAAACACAAGTACTTACAACCTAAGTACCATCACGTAAAATACTCGTTTTCGTGTTTGCAACTTCAATTTTTATTTTGGAAACAACTCCAAGATTTATTAAGGTTCACCACCAACAAATTAAACAAAATTTTCCCGCTATCTACATAATTTATGAACAGTTTCAACTTATAACGATAACTTAATTTATAGATCATATATAATTGAAGATTTTTCTGGAATATTAAGCATGATATATGCTTGTTTTTAAACGATATATCAGCTACAATTGAAATATACAATTCAAAAATTTGCTAAGAAATGATATCATTTCTATTAATTTTATTAGTTCTACTTAATAATTTCAACTAGATTTTCGTAACCATTGCCAAAAAAAGAAATTACTCGTACATATCCTGCACCCCCTGAATGGATTTCAAAGAATATACAAAATGTTGGCACAAATACAAGACTGTATAAGTAAAAATACAACATAAAAAATTAAACACCAGCAATTATAAATATAAAACAGCATTCAGCAGCGTCATTCAACGATTCTAACAATTATTACTTTAAATTAAACGAAAAGAAAGATAAAGAGCACATGTAGAGACAATATCAATTAACAAATCAGCATAACTTTCGTAAATTACATACTGTAAGCTCTCAACTTTCCAGAAGCCACGACACATATAATTGTGTATGATACATTACTTTGCATTATGACATTTTTTAAAGAGAATGCCACTAAACATAAATCACCAAAAATAAATCTACAAAACACTTGGAATTCTTAAATAGTTTATTAGTTTTATTTTATCAAAATGTTTTTTATTTCATTCTTCAGCACGTATTAATGATCATTCCCCTAATGTGACTCGTAAAATGATAGGTTTCCATAGAATCCGTATGGAGCTCGAAGCATTGAAAAGAAAGAGATGATGTTTGCCGGGCTTTTCGTGTACCAACATCAAAGAAAGGAAATCTGTCCTATTTTGCGCGTACAATGTTCTCGAGAATATTCGTCTCGTGTCTCTATTTGGGAAAATCGTCTTAAATTTCGATTACTGCGTGTTCTTTTTTTTTCGATGAAACGGTATTTCCTCTCCTACTACTGAATTCATGTGAAGATTACAGTCCCGGTAGCGGCACCGTTACCAACAGGAAAGGGAAATGTATGATGAAACTGTTGAGAATCTGTCATGTATATAATAATATATACGTTCAATCGATATACTGTGCAAGCCAACGGAAGCCTTCCCCATATCCCTGTCGCTTCAGGACTGAGCACATGAACAGTTCCAGCGGACGGCCGGGTATCTCGCTGCGAGCAATTTTACCCTAAAAAATTTTCAATTGTATGAATAAAAATTCTATCAATTTAATAATGTAATTCTTATATCAATATAGTAAACTAAGTAGACCGTTGTTTCGATTTGCATGGCTGTACCTTTCCTGTTGTCTGTCCATACAGATTAAAGAAGTTTCTGAGTTCATCTTCAGAAGCCGCGGATGGTTTGTCAATTTTATTGCCTAGCACGAGAACCGGACACGCGCTAAGTTGCTCGTCAGTCAACAACGCATCCAGCTCAGCTTTTGATTCTGGTAACCTTGTTCTGTCGCTTGCGTCGACGAGGAACACTATCGCGTCGACAGCTGGGAAATAATCCTTCCATACGCGACGTGCTGCAGGAATACAATTTGCAAAGGTATGAGCAACTGTTTAAAATAAAACATTTCATAAGATGTACATTTCTCTTGCGTACCTTGAGTATGACCACCGAGATCAAAGGTTGTGAATCTCATATTTCCGATAGACAATTCTTCAGATGCTAGAACATAAAGTAAATCATTAATGACAACTCAGTAAAATTTTGATTTTGATTATTTATTCGTTGTAGCATAACAAAGATATAGTCTGTAAAGAAGTTTAGCTTATATTTTGTGCTTTAAAATAAATTACATATTTATTTTATATTTAATCATGTAAATATTAGCAAAATTAAAGTTCCCATTGAAAGATGATTAAATCATTAGGAAAGAATCATGGCTACCTACGTATACAATAGTATATATTTTTATAAAATAGGATATATAGAGTGTTTAAATAGGATTAAGATGTGTGTGTGTGTGTGTGTGTGTGTGTGTGTGTGTACAATAAAATAATGTAAAATTAGTTACTTGGATGTAATGTAGGTACATGTTGAGCTAAACGATCATCCTTGAGCATATGAAGCAGCGTGGTTTTGCCCGCGTTATCCAAACCCAGGAAGAGAAGCTTGCCACTCTTCTTCCATAATCCTGAAGCCAACAAGGAAAGTTCATATAAATCAAATGTGCAACAAATTTACAGAGAATTAGAACTTTTGTACAGATTTGCGCTGCTGTAAGAAATGCTACGAGGAATGTAACAAGGAACATAGTATAGAATTAGATAAACTAAGTTTTCCATAACAAATTATATAAGGTATGTCTATCCACTTAATCAGATAACAAGCATAATGACAAGATACTTGTATAATTGAGAAGTATTATCCTAGTAAAAATGATTAAGATTTTGAAGGGCCTTGTCCTACAATTGTCTTCCCCAATAAAAGATGAAACTACATCAATATTATATCAATATCTCAGACAATCGTTCCGATGATGGAATCTTGTCAGTAACATATCTATCATCTCTGAATACCATCGTGACAGTGCAATTACAGTAATCAGATTGAATTCCTTGAATCTTGACTGGAGCAGCGATTACAAAGGGGTGAATTAACGCAGGAAGAATTCTACCTACCAAGATAATTCAGCACTCCAGCGAACCAGTCCCAAATAAACATATTTGTAGCTGCGATAATGCGACGTCTACCGTGCTGCGTGTGTGTTAACTAACGAATGACTCTGCAACAATAGCAACAAAGGCAAGTTAACGAGATATCACCGTCTGCCAACGTGACTCGAGCGACTGGCTCGACGCGGCTCGACTCTTTTTAAAACTGCCCTCGCAACCTTGAACTTTCTACAGAGGGATCGAGGTGCGAGGTAAGTACGTCGTCGTCGACGTCGTCGAGCGTGTCCCGACAATCCGATTCCTCTCGGCTGCACTTGCCTCCACCTTCCCGAGCCTCGTGTTCCCCGCTGACAGCCTGATCAGCCAGCCCGTTCAACTCTATACGCGACAAGTGTAGAGAAGTGCAGACGAGGCGGAACGGAATTACGATGTGGAATTTATGACGATTCGCTCTTCTCCACCGCCATATGATTGACGAGTCATTAATTAATCCAAGACGACGGGCTCACCAGATCACACCAGATCTCCGTCTCTCTCTCTCTCTCTCTCTCTTTTTCCCTCTTTCCCTCTCGTTTACTGACACTAGGCAATTATACGCTTCTCACGTCTCTCTTTCTCTCGCGCTTTTCGAGATGCGACGGTCGACGGCCGATCTTTCGGAGAATTCTTTCGCGCGCGCGTCACGTTGAAAAGCGACGGCCGGAGGCCCGTTATTTACTTGCGTCGACGTATGTTTCACGTACCCACTGTGAAAAAAGCGAAACGGCGGCTGCGGGGACGGAGAAAAGTGCTTTTCCTCCCATAGAAAGAGCAGCCCGACCACAGAGCCCTGTTGGCTGGCACTGCTGGCAGTTGGCACTGGGCCTGGGTGACATCTACTTCCGTTCGCCATGTTGCGCGAAATAATTGCTGCATCATAAGACCTCCCGTAACTTAGCCGGTCAACTTCGACTTTATTAATTTTTTTTTTTTTTAATCGTTTGTTGGTCGTTTGTTGGTGATTGTTGGCCTAATTACAACGTTTGTTGGTTCTTAATTGTTTTTTAAATTAAAAAAGAAAAATTAGCCTTAAGTTAGCCGGAAAAATTTTATTTTTAATTTAAAAAAAGCCTAATCGATGCGTAATTGTTTGCTGATGATTGTTGGTCTAATTTTAGCGTTTGTTGGTTTATTATTAGTCTTAAAAACGAAAAAAAACGAAAAATTATCTCACATTAAAGTAATCGAAGATTGGTTTATTTGCCTACGACTTAAGGTTTATTTCTATCAATTTAAGGCTAACATCTGTAAAACTGGCTATGAATACGGGCCTTAACATCGGCAGAAAATCATTCGTATGTATTTAGCCGGAAATGAACGTCTTTTTAAAGAATCTCTATATGAAATCGTTTGTATTTCGTATGAAGACTTTTGAAGTGCAATTGAAAAGGTTTGTGAGTCATTCGTTTAATTGTAATTAATTATTTATTTTTACACCATGCATTTAGCCGAAATAGATAAATTAATAAAAGTTTTTATATGGAATCGTTTGTATTTTGTATGAAGAGTTATGAAGTGTGATTAAAAAGGTTTGTGAGTCACCCAGATAATTTTAATTAAATATTTATAAACTCGGTAATTATATATAGCCGAAATATAGATTTTTAGTTATTCATGTTAAAAGAAGAAGGCGCTAGTGTTCCCGAAGGTCCGTCTGCAGTCAGAATTAATATAAACGTTTTAAAAATTATTTTATACTGAAATAAATAAATATACAGGCTATAAGCCTGTATAGCTATAAGCGATAGTTGCTAATTGCGTTCCATCTTGAATTTTTTTAAATAATTAATTACAATTAAACGAATGACTCACAAACCTTTTCAATTGCACTTCAAAAGTCTTCATACGAAATACAAACGATTTCATATAGAGATTCTTTAAAAAGACGTTTATTTCCGGCTAAATACATACGAATGATTTTCTGCCGATGTTAAGGCCCGTATTCATAGCCAGTTTTATAGATGTTAGCCTTAAATTGATAGAAATAAACCTTAAGTCGTAGGCAAATAAACCATCAATCTTCGATTACTTTAATGTGAGATAATTTTTCGGTTTTTTTTCGTTTTTAAGACTAATAATAAACCAACAAACGCTAAAATTAGACCAACAATCATCAGCAAACGATTACGCATCGATTAGGCTTTTTTTTAATTAAAAATAAAATTTTTCCGGCTAACTTAAGGCTAATTTTTCTTTTTTAATTTAAACAAAAATTAAGAACCAACAAACGTTCTAATTAGGCCAACAATCACCAACAAACGACCAACAAACGATTTAAAAAAAAAAAAATTAATAAAGTCGAAGTTGACCGGCTAACTTACGGGAGGTCATCATAAGCGGGGAATTTTGAACATTTCTATTCTCTCTCTCTCTCTCTGTACTTTCTCTCGTCATTTAATCCTCTTACTCCCAATTAAATTATTTTACAGCTCCAAAGTTATCCCTTCTTTCTTTTCAAAGAACTTACAAATTGTATTTAATCTGTGTAATCTGAGAAAGAAAATTATCTTCGGAGGACAAAGGTGAAAAACAAAACGGATGACTTATCTTTTAGAAATTTAGATTGTTGACGGAATAGGAACGTTCGGAGAAACATGTTATGTAAATATAAATTTCAACGTATCTCTCTGCTTGATGATTTATTCATAAACACGTTGAAAATTATTCATGCCTAAACGCCATATAGGCTATATCAGACTTAACCGAGAATGTAAACGCTTATCGTGTTCTTTACAAGAATGTAGATTACTTTATGTTAGAAGCGTGTTTAGGCTTGTGTCGTGAGGCTCTGTTGAAAAAATAATTTTTCTCTCTTATCTCGCGTTTTTTCAAGTGCATCTGTAGAGGAACTGAAAAATTACGTGAAACGTATAACATAGTTACAAAACGTAGCGTTATCAAATTTCAAAACAGATTATGACAATGCTTAAACACATTAAACACGTATAATTATCGTATTACAAGAAGTCATCGATCTATATAATCTAATCTACTTAACCTAACGTTTTCTCAAGCGTAATTTATTACACATCTTTCATACTTGCTATGATAATTATTAAATTATTACTTTTTAATAATAATTAAATTAAAGGTGTAGTACTACAAGTTTATTGTTATAAATGTTAATGATGAATTTGCACCCTTATTTTCGAGTCTTTTGCAACTTGATGATCTGACGTCAAAAATTCTAAGGATATTAATCGCTACGGATTATTTACATCGCGTTGTTGAAAATGTCAAGATCAAGAAAAGAAATTAACTACATACTATTATACGTACATGATTTCAGATAGTTTCAATGTGGTTTAAATTAAGATTTTTGCTGGTTGTTTGCAGATATTAATTTACCTGCAGTGCTATCGAAACTTTTTTCATCCTACTCGCGCCGATATGAAATCGGTTATAAATAATTGCAATTTGCCTACAGCGTATCTTGGCTGGTCTTATTTCTGAGGGACGAAGCTGACGAGGGCAAAATTCCACTCAATTTGCCGGGTGATAGAGGATACGGCTTGCTCGTAGAATCGTGTGTTACGATGTTATTGCTCTGAAAAGTAAAATACTTCTAAACTGTTTGCAATACAATTGTAACCATTTAATCATGTCACAGGAACGATTTAAAATCAAAATTGAACTTTGAAGCGTTCAGAGTGTCAATAGTGTAAGTTAATTTGTGAACAATGGACTCTGATAGGAGCCAATAAAACGTGAATTGTCAACAAATATATTAGACTAGAACTAGACGGTCTCAATATTTCTTCATCCATATTATTCTAATTTCTTTATATCGCAAATGATTTTTACAATTAAAAAAAAAAAATAAACGAGCAAGGAAAGTTTCTTGACATAAGATAAAATAACATTAGGTCTGTTTTTTATTATTAAACTGGCTGCGCTAGTTCAGAGAGTTTATCTTTTTTATTCTATATTGAAAGGAACAGTTCAGCAATAGAAAACAGACCCATAGTCAAAGATTCAGCCTAAAAAAGAACAGGCCTATAGTATTCTATTGTAGCATTTAGGCATCGAAAGCCTGAAATGCTACAATAGAACTTCTCGTTTGAGAACTGAGACTTCCACTAACTCACTCTGGCTCTTCACAAGTTCAAAGTTATCCACTTAATCTGGGCATTACCTGCTGCGGATTCGTATTTGCAACCGAGACGACGGTAGTGTACGCAGGCTGCTGGGAACACGTTCGCATGTGCGTAGGCCAATGCGACTGCTGGCACGGATAATTACAATAAGCGGTGTTCCAGCAACAGTAAAACATCGCTTCCTGTCCGCACTTGGCGCACCATTGCTTCTTCTTGGTCTCCTCGATACATCGGATCTTCTCCTTTTCGATCTCTTTGCGAACTTCCTCGAGCGATCGCAATCTATCCGCTTCCAAACTCGCGCGCATCTCGCGCAGAGTACGATCTGAAATTTATAACGTTTCCTGAAGTGTTTTCACATTAATAATTGACTATCGAACGATTTCGCTAGACAGAAAAGACAGGTATACCTGCGTTATGTTTCAACTCGGCTAGCTGCTGCTGATGCTGCCACTTCATATGCTCGATCTGCATCCGCAAGAAGAATATGGTCGCCTGATAATTGTCAGCGGTGCCATTCTCGCCGTTAACGTTCTCCTGAGCTGCCGCCTTGTACGTCTCTTCCATCAAATGGCCCATTCTCCTCGCGAGGTCGTGCGCATCATGGTGCAAACGCGCGCTGATCGGTCCAGCCTCCGGAGGTATTAGTTCATAAGTCGATAACGTTTCTTGCCTAGCCGGAGAGACCTGAATAATTGCGCTTGCGTCCGACAACGGACGTTGAACGTTTCGTGAATTGGGCGATCTGGGAAAGCTCTTCCTAGCCTTGCTCTCCTTCTTTTTAGGCGAATTATGCTGTCCCTCTGTCGTCGAAGAAAATCTTGTTGGACATCCTTGTTGAGCATCCTTGTTGCCTTGACAGTCGATCGTCGACGCGACCTGTTGCGCGGATTCAGCTGCTGTCCCGTTCACCACGAGGAGTAACACGGATTTATCCGCCATAGGAACGATCGAATTCGTCGATGGAATGGTATGAGTGACACTCGCGTTCGACGCTGTAGAAGGCGATAGCATTATGTCAATTTCGGGTGTGCTCTTTTGTACACTCGACGATTCCTTGTTATTCTTCAACAGCGAAATGGGTTTACTCGAATTCGACTGTTTCTCATTCTCCTTGCTCGCGGCAGCAGTCGTCAATTCTTTCTCCGCGTTTAGCTTGTTAACGATCCTCGTTTTTGGTTTCAACACTCTCTTCGTCTGCTTCGTAACCGCTTTCGAGTTGTCCATTTGGGAGAGTGCCAGTTTAGGATTGATAATATTTTTCAAAAGGCTTTTCTTCATTCGCGCCGTGTCGGACGATGTGGATTCACCCTCCACAATCCTAGGCAAACTTTTTGTAGGCGACTTCACATCGTTCTTCGCTTTTTGCGAATTGTTCTTGCCTGAGTTGCTGGTATTAGGACTTGTGCTATAATTTTCGGCGTTATTATCCGTAACATTTAATCGAGACGTCGATGTCCTCGCATTTCTCGATTTTTCACCTCTTACCGTTTTGTTTTGAGCAACTTCTTGAGGAGTTGACTTAACACTCTCTTGATCTGTTTTCTTATTTAATTTATTAGGACCATCACCTAGATTAATTTGCGAGCTTGAAGTATCCTTAACATCAGCATCTAATTTTTGTACTTTTGGCGATGTAGCTTCGTTCTCCTTTTCATGAGCGTTGCCTTTCGAGTCAGTATCTATTTCGCCATCGGTCAACTCGTCACTCTGTGATTTACCTTTAAGGAAACTTCGTTTTTTCTGGGGCGTCTTCTTCTGAGGTGTGGAAAACTCGGGATTGGGCGAAGGGTTGTTGGGTTCGAGGGGATTGTAATTCGGTAGCATCAGCTGTATCTGCATCGGATCGTTCGGATCGTACTGAACTTTGGGTGGCGCAAACTTAAACTGGCCGAACATAAGCGCGAGCTTTCTGCAGTGCCGAGTGATCTCTCGCACACACTCGTCCATGTCGGTTTTCCGTTTACGGGGGGATGGCGCGGGTGGCTCCTCGGAATACAAGAAGAGATCCTTCGGCGACACCCAGGCGCGATCGTGTTCGCCGAAGAAACGCACGTCTACGTATCCCTGAGAATTCACGCGAGGCATCGCTTTTGCCGGCCAAAACGGGAATCCCTTCAGTTTGGCCCACACAAGTGGATGCGGTCGGCGGCAGGGCTCGATAAACCATGACGGTTGAGGCCTCGGTAAGTTCCGACT
Source organism: Temnothorax nylanderi (assembly GCF_030848795.1). NCBI lineage: Eukaryota > Metazoa > Arthropoda > Insecta > Hymenoptera > Formicidae > Temnothorax > Temnothorax nylanderi. Next base: position 648,629 of record NW_027249153.1, on the reverse strand, counting down.
ATGTGCGTAGCAGTCGGGACACGCCTCAATTTCCGAGACTTCTTGACGCGCTACTTTGATGAGCTGCTTCGCCGCGTTCGTCAGCTTCGACGTGTCTGCGTAAACTCCACCGCCTACAACAGATATCAACAGAGAATAAGCTTGTTTATCTTTAATACTCGATGATTTCGACAGACTTAAAAGCACAGCGAGTTGTCACGTACACGTATTGAACACGATGCAATTATGCTGAATCCATTTTGCATCGGCCATAAACGCATCGGTGCTGCCGTAAAGCTTAGATCGCACATTTGATTCCAAAAGGCTCAGATCCATCGGCTTGATAACGTAATCCAAATAAGTTGGCACCTCTATGAGATCCACCGGTTTGCAAAATGGTTCGGACTACATCAAGAGTAAAAATTAATTAGAAATATATTAAATAAGTAAATGAATAATGCAATAAAATTTCAGTACGCTATAGCACTCGATGAGAAAGGATGTACATACACCAGGATAATCGTGTAATCTCTCAACCACATGTTTGAGCAACATGCACAATTGATCGATGGACAACTGCGCCATGGCTATGGAACGCGTTTCGGCATTTTCCGCTTTTAAGATGGTCGCGCATTCTCCGCAAATCCACTTATTCGAATATGCCGAATATTGAGGTGCCGAATGTACTGAATATGGGTTGCCACCTATACATTTACGATGCCACGAACGAGGACAGGCGGTGCAATAGGCGGCGTCAACCTTCTCCTTGTGACATCGCCAACAAAATCGGTCGTGGTCAGTTTTCACCTTCTTCCTCCTGGTGGCGCTCTCCCCCACGGGAAATTCCTTGCTGAAAATATCAACGTGTTTCTTTTTATATCTAAAATATAACTTTTAGAAATATGTCTGTACTAACCTTAAAGTTTTTCGCTTTCGTTTTAAAACAGGTCCTTTTTTTGTCGAGGAGTCTTTGCTATCTTCTTTTTTAACTTCCTTTTCTTCTTTTACATTTTGCGGATCTGCAGGTGAGGCTAGATTTTGCGTCTCTTGCTTCTCGTCCATCTTACCGTCGTCTTGCTTATTCTTATCAATCGCCAATGGCTTCAAATCACCTCTGTTGTCGTTATTTGTATTATCAGAATCTTTTGTCTGTACGCTCGTACAGTCATCAGTTGACTTCAATGTTTGATTCTCTTTTGCATCGGCAGCTGTGTCGCTCGGCTCATCGTGTCGGTCAACTGGCGGTGAAGCGGTTGATTCTTCCTCGTCCGTTTTTGACTCCGACGTCATATTTACTTTATCTGTGACGGGAGATTTTATCGAACCTTCGCTGCTCTCGTGGGACGCCATTTTGGTCATCACCTTTGGCAGAAGGCGTCTAGTAAAGTCTAGTTGGTTCACCGAAAAAAAAATACAGGATATATAGCTCACAAATCCATATATATAATCTATTTATACAATCATCGTATCATCCATTGTGATATATAGCCAACGGCAGCTATTACCACAAGCTATTAAATCAGAGGGCATAGGTATGTATCATATATTTACTTCAACAGGACTCAGATACGAAGATACGCAGCGGCAATAATACTCATAAGCTTCGTGTCTGCAAGATTACCTATAATGATAACAACTGCTGCATACTAGACACAATTCGGCGGACCCAAGCGGTAGTTTCTAGCGTTCAGACGGGCTCGGTGGTCTGCTGAAAGAATATTAACAGTCTCGTTGCGGTTATCGTCTTTGTGGAAACCTCATGAGGTAAACAGGTCTTTTACCTCGTGGAGATTCCAGATACGACGCTTCTGTGTGCTACTGATTGCTGTTGACTGCCTCAGACACCCTTGAGTGTCTTGAGATCGCGTCGCGAGCTGCCCCGGCGTGGCCTAGCAGATCGCGAACGTTAGTAAATGCGGTATCAGCCTTGAGCCGAGCCGTCGGCGTCGTCGTGTAACGATTATCCGACTCGACTCTCGACTCCAGGGCCCAGAAAGCTCGCCTTCCTCTCCTTGTAGGATGCCAGCCTTACCCGCTGTCGGTGGCGCCACCCCTCGACGGTGTCCCTCGTAGGAAGCCACCGCGATCACGTGATACTCCGCCCCGCACTCCCGCTGCTATCACCGCTATCAGCTATCTTCCGTCTCGTTTCCGTCAACGTCGGTCAGCCCCGCTGACCACCGCTGACGGAGGAGGAGACAACTGTCAACCGTTCACCGTTCTCCACGCGATCCTTCGCCGTGGCGACTCGCGACTCCTAGACTCCTTTGCGGGCACGAAGCTAGAGAATGAACATTTCAGTTAGATCTGTCCCGAGTCCCGACCGCAAGGTGGTTCCGTGGAAACGAGATAGCAGATAGATAAAACAATAGACAATACCGTCATGCCAAAACTGGCCAAAACGTCGCGTTAATAGCTAAATGTCGCGTGGCTCCAGGAGGAATGTCCGACCCGGCGCCGATCGTCGCGCGTCCCGCTCGCCTTCCTCCTCCCAGGAAGCAGCAACGATCCGGATGTGGCGTGGGCTCTCATCCCCGCGGTACCTCGCGTCGGCCTTCTTCCTAGGCCCGCAGCAATGTTCTCGCCGTACGGTTGGCGTTTTCGCTCGCGCATGAATCGACGAATCTATCATGGAATCGTCAGGTTGCCTCGATATCGTAATCGCGAGACGTTTCCCTCGTTCGCTCAGGTTAGTCAGGTCGGACATGACAAGCCGAAACCCCGTCGCCGCACCGCTACTTGTCATCCAGGTCCAGGAGGTTATGTTATGTGACCGCGGTCACGTGGGGCGCGGTACCATAACCTAACCTCTTTCTCGCCCTTTCTCACTCTTCCTCGTCCTCTCTCTCTCTCTCTCTTTCTCTTCCGTTTCCCCACCGCGGCGAAGCGATGCGATATGCGAGTGACCGAAGCGATATGCACGGTGAACGATGCGGGATGCGGATTATGTTATGGATCGCGTAGGGATGGTAAACAAGTCGCACAACAGCTGTGACTTTATCTAGTCACGACCGAGATAAATGGGGAACGTCGCGGTCGCTGGAATCGAGGTCGCTCGCTGAAGTGTGAATTTTCCAGAGGAGAGATCGAGGCCAGCGGGGCGAATTATGCCTCGAGGATCCTCTCGTGACAGTTTGACGGAGCAGCGGACTGCTTAGGTTATGTCATTCCGTCAAAGTGTTCGTATCTCATCGAGAGACTCGTCGGCCGTCACGTAGACTCCCGGGAGCCAAGGCTATAATGGGCGACCACATCGGCGATAATATATTAATCCCGCAAGTCGACAATGTCGTGTTGGTCGACAAGAACGATGGCAATAACAAGAGCATGGATGGGACGCTGTGCATCAGCGGCCACCACCTCATCCTGTCCTCCAGGCAGGACGACGGCCAGGAGCTTTGGGTAGGCGTCGATAAATTTATTAATTTTTCGACGCGTATAGATAATGTATTAATAGACAGAGTGCACTTGCAAAATCATAGAAGAAAACTATCTATCTTTATATCTTTTTTGTTTAATTATTGGATTTAAACATCTTACTTTAAAAGAATATATATTATAAAAATTAACATTTTAATTTAATTGTTTTCAAGTACGCTCTTCTCTTTGAATCAATTCTTAATTTCATTATATTTCTCTCCTTTTGCCAGCTGATGAACAGAAACATTGACGTCGTAGAGAAGAAACTGAACGCTCAGAGCCCGGGCGGTAGTATAATATTGAAGTGCAAGGACTTTCAGATCCTTCAGTTAGATATCGGTTCTACTAACGATTTAATCAATGCCATATTATCCATAGAGAAGCTAATATCCCTAGGTAATTTGTTGATATCCGCGACATTGCTCGACAGCGAGATATAATTATCTCTTATTTTTGCAGATCAAACTCTACAATATCCATTCTTCTATCGACCACAGACAACCAATAACGTCATAGTACAGATAGAAGATGGATGGACAGCGTTTGCACCTGTCTCCGAATGGTCCAGATTGTTGGCGGCTCACGGGGACGAGTGGCGTATCAGTTACCTAAACAGGGATTACAAAGTTTGTAATTCGTATCCGTCGGCGGTCATAGTGCCACGTCAAGTAGACGATAAAGTTGTAATAGCTTCAGCTGGCTTTAGGGACGGTGGAAGGTTCCCTGTTTTATGTTACAGACACGAAGGAGGGGTAAGTAATATATATTACTTTAAATTATACAATAACATCTATTTAACTATTTTTATCTTATTGCAGAGTATACTGATGAGAAGCGGTCAGCCGTTATGCGGTGCTACTGGTAAGAGATGCAAAGAAGATGAAAAACTGTTAAATGCGGTTCTAGGTCCTGGGAGACGTGGGTACGTATGACTAATATACGACTGTTCTTAAATCGCAGGTATTATTTTTAGATACTCATCACAGTTATTGAATTTTATGCATAGTTACATAGTGGACACAAGATCGGTCAATCAGGCGCAGAGTGCCAGAGCCAGAGGCGGAGGCACGGAAATGGACGCGGCTTATCCACAATGGCGAAAAGTACATAAACCAGTTCCTCGGCCGCACGATTTGGCCGATAGTTTCTACAAATTGATAGAGGCTTGCAACGATGTCAACAGTTCCACTTCGCAGTGGCTGTCGAAACTGGATAGCAGCGGATGGCTGACCGCTGTGCAGAGCGCTTTAAATGCTGCTTGCGTCACCGCGCAATGCCTGCATCAAGAAGCCGCGGCTGTACTGGTGCACGGTGTGTTTATACAGCAAACATCAATAGCATAATATTTAAATAATGTTACGAAAGTATATCGCGTTTGTCTACTCTTTTCCTTCAAGATTAATGATCGTGTAATGACAACGTTATAATTTCGGTTTATAGGCAGCACAGGTAGGGACTCTACGTTGGTCGTAACCAGCTTGGCCCAGGCAATACTGAATCCTGATTGCCGGACGGTACGAGGGCTTCAGGCACTCATAGAGCGCGAGTGGTTGCAAGCCGGCCATCAATTTTTTAGTCGGACCCGTTGCGGAGCGTATCAATCTTCAAGCTCGCAAAATCCGACGCACGCGCCGACCTTTCTGCTTTTCCTCGATTGCCTGTTTCAGCTGCATCATCAATTCCAATTCAGCTTCGAGTACACCGCGGATTTGCTCATCAAGTTGTATAAGCACGCCTATTCCTCGAACTATGGTACATTTTTAGGTATGTGAGGCATTAATTATGTTACTTTTACTTTTCTATATCATTTAAATTATATTTTTATTAAGACTCTCGTTTTCTCATTGTAACAATGAGTTATGACCAAACACGTAATTTTTTTTTTCTGCACTTGCATACGTACGTACGTAGAAATAATTCTGTTGCAAGCCACTATACGAGATTAGATAAATCGGTAAAATATAAATTAAATTTACGTAATATATACATAATAATATTTGATCTTAGAGAATATTATGTATTATATATGATCTTTTTTTAATTTATAATGAATTAAATACCAGCTATTTATCATTATTGCTTACTTATCGTTATACATGTATATTGTTGTTTGTTCAGGTGATTCGGAAGCGGAGAGGATAAAATTACGGCTGTCCGAGCGAACCTACAGTTTATGGTCGTACATGAATCAACCGGACGTTTTGGAACAGTGGATAAATCCGTTGTACGAACCGAATCCGGGAGTGATTTGGCCCAGCGTCGCACCCATCAGTATTCAACTGTGGAAAGAACTGTATCTCGCGCATACGAGTGCAGCCCCGTGGGACGGCATGCTCTCCTACGCGAAGCAGATCAAGCAGAATCACACGGCGGTGCGCAAAGTGGCCGGACAGCTGCAGGCGCAGATCAAGCAGGCGTTGGAGGAGATCCGATCGGATCCGGACATGTCGCGGGGAGACGCGGACAATCAAGAGGATAACCATCCCCGTATAGCGCAATTGAGCCTAGAGTCTCAGAGTACTTGATACAGATCGTAGAGGCCGAAGAAAACCGAAGAAATCTGCGCTGCAGATTCAACGATCTTGTCAATATGCCTTTAATTATACAATACTAGTTGGTCCGCAAAGATCAACGGGTCTTCACGATAACCTGCCACGAATGCTGAAGCCTTCGTAATAAATTCTCGGTGCAATTCTTTCGACTTCTCGCCGAGATGAAGAAGAGAGTGTCTATTAGTTTAAGAATAGGTCTGCGATCCATGGATCGTATTATCGTTGTCAATATAGATTTGCATATTGCGTATCATGTAAAAGGTATATCTGTCACATCACATCAGTCAATATTATAAGTCACGCGATTTTCTTCTATATATAGTAAAACTCGCATTACCAAAAGGGTTCTATCAAGTTCTATTTAAATGATTTAAACGAGACGAGATAAATTGTGATATTTTTTATTTCACGACAAATGCATAATTTGTATTGTACCATGAAACAGAATTAACAAGATATTACACAATATACATATATATATATTATATACAAAAGAAATTTTATATATAATATATATATATATATATATATACAGATATATAAAATACTATATACATATATAATTTATTTATCCACCAAAGTTAAAGTAATATAAACAAATGAAAATGGACTGTATATTGTAAATCTATTATTAAAGAGCGTAATTGCGAGGGTAGGACTTGCGAATTTTTCATTCGAGCGTACGGAGAGAAGGAAATCTCGCTCGTTCGGGGGTACGGACGAGTTTTTACCGTTATTCGGGAAGGATGGCGGGAGGGCGGTGGATGAGCGAAGAGAAGGAAAGAGGAGGAGGGGAGGGCTAAGGGCAGGATTGTTGCCGCTGCCGTGGTAAAAGGGGGAGAGAAGGCTGGAGGGGAAAGCGCGGCAGGTGTTCACACACAAAGAAACTGAAAGGGAATCCCACGGCCATTGGCTCCGCCACTCAGGAATGCATCAAGTTTCGTCAGCGTTCGCGGTTCGCGATCGAATATACATGCACGTGTACGCATTCTCTTAATGTAATTGTGAGACAGGAGTAGAAGGTACGCGCGCGCCACGTTGAAGCTGCCAAGTTCGGGGAAGACAAAGGATAAGTCGACGTCGACCAAGGTGTATGGAACTTGAAACCAAACTTCAAAGAAAAAGCGAATAAAAGCGATCAACGTTGCGATTTTAATCTAAGTAATCTTAAACGGAAGTTTAGCATCGTTTGCGTTTTTAATGTTCCTTGAAGGCCCCAAGATTGCGTCTCTAAGCGTAAACACGATTCGCGCGGGCTTCGAGCGGCACGCGAGGGTGAGAAGAGCGGTACAAGTTTTGAGACCGGTATAATTTCCGTTGAGTTCGATTTCCGACGCCTTACCCCCACGTTTCCGTTCACCGCGAACAAACAGGGAAAATTTGGAGCGTTTTGTGGAGCGCGTCTATCGCTTGGGAGAATGGAGATCCAGAAAGAGCACTCGATCGTGAAAGAGCGTCGCGAAAGAGTCTCCGAGATTTGGCTTCGGACGCGTAAAGGAGTATCCCGAAGACTAGATCGTCCTTCCGACGCGTTCACGACGCCATTTAGGCATCACGTCTTGGCGGCGGTGGCGGCGGCGACACGGGCGAGCGCGCGCGGAGATTATTATACCGGTTTCGAATCTGCGCGATGGAGGAGATCCGTGAGAAATCGCGACCTCGCGTCTGCGACCGTTACCTCGTGATACCGCTGCGTAGCTTCGAGCCTTTCTCTATTTCTTTCTCTGTCTCTCTCCCTCTCTCTCTCTCTCTCTCTCTCTCTCTCTCTCTCTCTCTCTCTCTCTCTCTCTCTCTCTCTCTCTTTCTCTCTCGCTCTTTATCCTTTCGTCGATCCGTCTCTCATTTACCTCACGATATCACTTCCCAGAAGCCTCGGGAGAAGAGAAGAACAGGTGTGTTGGTCCACACACGCGAGCGCGCACGCGCGCGCGCTCTCCTCGCCTCAGCCACAGGTCCAGTATCCTTGGATGAGTGTGGATCTAGTCACGCATATAATCGTGAAACGTGGACTGAATTCAAACCCATCCAGGGCCGCTGGACGGGCGTATCGGACGGATCCCACGTTGCCGAACTTTCCCTCGTCCTCCGGAAGCGCGCTCTTCTCTCCTCAGGACCGATCGCCGCGGAAATTTCCTCGTCCTCGTCCTCGTCCAAAGAAACACAAACGTCGTCGACGGAGCCGGAAAGCAGAGTGATGCGTCCGACGGGAATGGCATTAGCGGCCTCACTCCGTAGTAGGGGCATTCTCGGAGAAGGGGCCCTGTACCGCCGTTCTCTCTCTCTCTCTCTCTCTTTCTCTCTCTCCTCCCCTCACCTCCGTTCGGGATCGGTCAGTCTCTTTTCGTCCCGTGGTCCTGAGCTCTCTCCCTCCCTTTCTATCTCCCGCTAGTCCCGCTCGCAGGCAGGCAGTTACCGTCCGTGAGGCCCTTAAGGAGGGGCGAGAGAAGGGACGCTTTTTCCCAAGGCGTCCGGGGATCACAACAAAGAAAGATGCGATTTTCGAAGCGAAGAGCGGAGAAGCGAAGCGACCGCGAAGAGACGTTTCTGGACAGCAGCCTGAGAGCGGTGGTAAAACGTCTATCTTCCTCTCTCTCCTTTCTCTCTTTTTCTCTCTCGTTATTAGAGTGGAGACGTACATACATGCACGTATATATACCGGAAGGCGATGCCGTATTCTTGAGTAAAACGCGTTCGCTCACTACGCTTCCGCGAACCAGCGAGATGAATGCCGGATTCTTCTTTTATCAGCTCGCAAAAAGAAAGCAGCGTCCCTACGTAGACGTCGCATTACGGCCGCTGTAAAGTATCGAATTCGACGGACGCGTTGTATTTCGAGCCTCGATTTCGAAAAACCTGAGCACCACTGTGCCCCAGAAGAGCCGCTCTAACGGCGGTTGAGAATGTCCTCTTCTTACCTGAAATGAACGAATGAATTACCTGAAAATTCACAAAGAATTTTGTCGTCACGATGATTTTGAAGAAATGCACTTGGAAATCACTAGAAATATCATGGTTCTCGCCTTGATTTAATTTTGTAGCTAAAAAAAATGTTAGGAATAAAAATAAATATTAAATATTAGGAATCGGAATTAGAAATAATAATTAAACGTAACGCACAATGGAAAAGAATAAAATACAAGATATAAATATAGGAATATTTCTACATTTAAGACCCCCGCACAATGAAAAATATAACCCTTACATATCCTAATATTTAATATTTATTACAGGAATATTCCTATATTTATATACCCTAACATCCATTCTTATTTCTAATATGTGCTCTATTGTGCGCAGGGCTTTAACGAATACAAACCTCGTGGTTGCTAAAAACGCAAGATCGCACATTTCCTAGCTGCTTGGAAAAGAATTTTATTCTCTCGCCTCGAACATTTCTCTCGCTCTGCAAAATTTAAAAATTTGAGAAACAAACGAGCTTATTAATTTATATTTTACAGTTTGAAACTTAATTAGAAAACGTAGGATTTCGGCTTGTCTCAGCGGGGAGTGTCGGAGGAGTCCAGAAGCTCTACAATCCAGAATTCTCCAGAACGAGATTCTCCAGAAATGCAATGCAATTTGAAAGAGTGGCCTGGCAGTATCCCTTTTGTTCGCTCTAAGGCCCTTTTGTGGGCGATTCCTTTATGCTCTCGGATATATTCGCGATAACGTGCATTGTTGGCGAATTCACAGGTACGGGGCGCCGATTGTGTTGCGCAACAGCGAGCGTGTGCGTGACCTTGAACTTCATCTTTCCTTTATCTTTCTCCCGCAGCATCCTGAGAGAAAAGCCAGCGCGCCGCAGCGGTGGTTCGTTTTCGAGATGCGCCGTCAATTCCCGCGAAAAATAACGTCGGAGAAGCTCGGGGGGCCTCATCCCTTTCCTCGGATAAGAAATCCAGACGATAATGCGGTGCATTTTATATACTTAATTTAATCTCAATGAATTTATATCAATGTTCAAGAAACAAAAAAAAGATAATTTTTTCTCCTTCCAAGTTTTCCTTCGCTTATCTAAACTATGCGTATCCGAGGATGCTCCGCAGTCTTTCTAGGAGACATTCTTCGGTGCTCTTCCGATTTCGAGCGCGTTATTCCCTCGCCGCAAACCCTCGTGGTAAACATCGCACAGGAACGTTAGGCATCTAAAATCCCGGTTGTGAACCGCTTGAGATATTAGAGGACCGCTGGAAACCGAGGAAAAGGAAACTCGCGATAAAGAAAAGAACAACACGTTACAGGTAGTCGTAAATGGAGAATGCCAGGAACGTGTGTATCTGTTGGCGTCGCGACACAATCGTCTATTTTTTTTTTCCAGAATAATTCACGTGGACGTCCAATTAAAATTGTTTTTGGAAGAAATGTTTTATTCTGTATGTTAATAATAATTCGAGAAACGCGCAAGAGAGACACACGTGACTAACGACAATGAAAAATAACATTGAAAGAAATAAAAAACGATCAAAAATTATTTAAATTAATTGTTCATTAAAATTTCTCGAATTAAATTTGAAAATTGGTATTTCAAAATTAGAGCCATTTCTAGAATAAATTTGTAGAGAGCAGTTTGTTAGTATAAAAGTACAAACAAGGTTCACGATTTATGGTGCCTCCATTTTGACAGGAAAAATCGGAGCACCACTGTCGAGAGACCTACGGACGCTTTAAAGACGGTTGGGAATAGAGAGAGGAAGAAGGAGGGCGAAATGCGAAGGAGAAGGAGGAGAAGGAGAAAGAACGTGGTTAGGTCGTGGAAAGCGAAGGGGAAGGAGCGAGGTGAAGCTCGCAATTGTCGTTTCCATAGTGATTTATACCTCGTGCTCGTGAGCCCGGCCCCAGGAGCATCCAGGGAGTATCATCCCAAAGGCGAAAAACCGGACCGGTACGAAACCGATCCGAGAACGCGACTCGAGCGCGCCCTATCGGCGATACGACGAACTATCGAGGAGCAGCGCGCACCGTCGGACTGAAAACTGTCGAGAAAATTCTGAACTACCGACCGATGATATAGCTATAAAGTTTGCGAGAGTTCTCGACACAGATGGCGCTGGTGGTGGCAAATAAATAAGCGACCTTCTTCTCGATTTATATCCTCCTGATATTTTTTCGATTTTTGAGAGTTTAGACTCCGGGACTCAAGATTCTACGAGTGCTCGGTAATCATGGTTCTTGGAAATTTTTCTTGGAATTTTAGATAATGCAATCTTTTGCATCAATTATGTCAATTCTTCTAATACTTGATCGATGTTTCGAGCCCGATGTTTCGCGATTCGAAATTCCAAATTCTCAGAATATTCTTGGAATTTTAGATAAATAGGTATCACAATTGTCTAATTAAAATTACGTATATTAATTGTAAATGTATATTAACCATTATTCACATAATGATTTATCTTAAACAAAATTCTAATCACCACTTTTTATTTATATAGGACATTAATTGTGAAAAAAAATTGCTGCTGATTGAACGTTAATCAGCAATCTAATAACGCTTATCTAAATAACATTTACACTATTTTGTTAACGTGGATAGAATTATTAACTTTTTGTTGTTCGAAATAAAAGATTAGAGATTAAGGACGATGAATTCTTATATAGCCAAGAAATTTTATCTCAGCAATTGTGCCAGTTGAATTAATCGTCGACCAAGTTAATCGCTGACTCGAAGTCTCATTCCAAAGGCACGAAGAGCACGCGAGTCAACTCTTTTCATCTATATATCGACGTGATATATCGGGATCAAACTTCTCTTTTTCAAGAGTCTATCACAATTACTGCTATCGCGGACAATAAGCGGGTTTTTAATTGCCAAGTCGCGGTGAACTTTGACGAAATGTCGATTACAATTTTTTTAAAATATATGATTTACGTTTGTCGTTTTGACCTTGCAGAAGGATCTGCCCATTCAACGGATGCAGCAAGCAAAACGGATACAGTAAGGACGCAGCGGCTATTCTAGGACGGAAGTGCACATATACACGTGCACGTTTAACAGCCGAGAGCCGAGTTCGTCGCTCTCCGCGATATATTTACGGTGCTCTCTAAAACTGTCTCGTGTCCACGCAGGAGCCCAAGTTTCACCTCGGACATCGCGAGTCCTCCTGGTTTTTGTTTTCGTTTCCCCTCACCGCGCGGATCGAGGTAAGCCTGGAAGAATATAAGAAGCGAACCGCGAAAAATGCAAAAAATCTCTCAACGATATATCGAAGGACGTGCGTAATAGGTAGCTATAATCCTTGCAGGTTCAAAACCGATTATTGAAGCCGAGGGCGAAAAAGGGGGGAAAGGATTGAACTTTATAACGTTCGCTCCAGCGTGATTGGGTCGGCTGCGTACGGTCGGTTACGCAATCTCATGACCCTACATAGTCGGATAAGCGTGACGAGCGTCAGCGACATAGGCGGCGTGCTCCTGGGACGGGCGTAAAACGGGTACCCACCGAAGCTATAAAAGACCGGCCGTTCTGAGCAGGCGCTCAGTCAAGCCGAGATCGTTCGAGGGAGTTCCATCGCCAACTCCGTTCAAACGGCCGTCAGGAACGTATCGCAAGCAAGCAAATCTCGCTACGAGTCTCCGTTTCGTCATTCGTCAAGATGGTAAGGACCTTAACCTCTTTCACGATCGTAAATTCTGTTCTCCCTTCTTAAAACCGTCCTCGTCGATCGTCTCTGCCTGGCGTCGTGGGCAAGTGCGACGACTGCGACGTAACGACATATTGGCGAGAATCGAAACCGGATCTTTTTCGTTGACGAGCGACCCGGTATATCAAGGTGTACGATTGTAATATGTGTGTCTCCCTTTGAAGGGAAGCGTGGAGAGAGAGAGCGCGCTGTTATTGTTGTTCGAGAGATCCTATCAATCTTAATCTGGTCGAAGCAGCGAATTTTATCTAAGGATGACTCTTGCCGATTGGCACGAGTAACGTCACCGCGAGCGACGCTCGCGATTGCATTACGTTGGTGCTACTTTTAGAAGCAAAAATTTGCGCGACGCAACGCGACAAGCTCCGCTGTGGCGAATGGTTTCTCTGTCGTTGGGCGGCGACGGGAAGAAATCTTGTCGGGCTTTTACGGGAGACTAAGGGCCGGAACACAATACAAAGGTACGGGCAAAAGGAATAGGGAATAGGAACAGAATGCATTGATACACGGCTTTCAATAGGTTGAAAATCTACATTCTGTTGCTATTCCCCATTCCTATTGCCTGTACCTTTGTATTATGTTCCGGCCTTAAGGGGATCCTGGAGGACCTGGGGCAACCTGGGGTGACGGCCGAACTCCGACGGGAAAGCAACCTCATCTGAGCGGAATTAAAAATATCGATAACTTTGATCATTCTGTCCTTATCCAACGAGTTCCTACGAGATATCTGTCCTTGTCAGATTGGCAACGCCATGTACACTGCGTGTGTGTACGCATGCATGAAATCTGCGATCAGCGAAAATATTTCTTATTAGGCTTTTAATCTTAGTTTCAATGATTCAACGCTGTTCTTTGATCTAGTCCGATTAGTAGGGTACTTTCGATTTGTACACGTAAGCTATATAATTCGTATATTAAACGAAAGTTTCCATGAAGCGATGGCTTTAGGTACAAAAGGTTAGGTACACCAAGTATCAAATATAATTTTTTCAATTTTTTTAAGTTTTTAGTCTTCAATTTACCGCTCCATCCATCATTTCTCTACGTACTTTAAACGTGTTAATGAGATTTCAAATCTGTAAAGCCAATTCGAAGAAAATCGGACACCTATAAATATCAATAATTGCCGTTGCTCCACGATCCCCCCTTAACGGCTATATTCTTATATTCCATCTCTGCCGACCCTGGAACTTCCCACGTATATGCATATATTATAGTCAGCATTGTGTTGGCAGAGATGTATTAGTTAGATGACGGAGTACGTTCTCCGTTTTAAATTATCTGTAATCATTATGTTAGAAGTCTATTTATAAACTTTACATGCCATATATTTTTATATACGTGCATGTACTCTGATACGCATTTTATATGTGTATATATTCTAATGTATATATTTTTCGTGTGCAATTATTAAAGTAAAATTGCAAATAGAATTTTGTCATCTATTATGAATGAAATCTAAATTATAAATATAAATTATAAGTTTAATCAATTTAATGTACGATTTTTAAGTGTAATATTTTTTGCAGCGTGAATGCATATCCGTCCACGTAGGACAGGCAGGAGTACAAATTGGAAATGCCTGCTGGGAGCTGTACTGTTTGGAGCATGGTATCCAACCCGATGGGCAAATGCCGTCTGACAAGATACTTGGGGGCAATGATGACAGTTTCAATACCTTCTTTAGCGAAACCGGTGCCGGGAAACATGTGCCGAGAGCGGTCTTTGTCGATCTTGAACCGACCGTCGTAGGTGAGTAATGATATTACGTTACACAGAAGTTTCCTTAAAACGAGCGACAACCGGATGACTGAATCTCACTCACCAATGTTCTTGCAGATGAAGTACGTACGGGTACGTACCGGCAACTCTTCCACCCGGAGCAATTGATAACCGGCAAAGAGGACGCCGCCAACAATTATGCTCGCGGCCACTATACGATCGGCAAAGAGATAGTCGATCTCGTTTTGGATCGCGTTCGCAAGCTGGCGGATCAATGCACGGGGCTCCAGGGTTTCTTGATCTTCCATTCGTTCGGCGGCGGCACCGGGTCCGGTTTTACGTCCCTGCTGATGGAACGACTGTCGGTGGACTATGGGAAGAAGTCGAAACTCGAGTTTGCGATTTATCCGGCGCCCCAGGTCTCGACGGCCGTTGTCGAGCCGTACAACTCGATCCTGACTACGCACACCACCCTCGAGCACTCCGACTGCGCGTTCATGGTGGATAACGAGGCCATATACGACATTTGCAGACGCAATTTGGACATTGAACGCCCGACTTATACAAATCTGAACCGCCTGATCGGCCAGATTGTGTCCTCGATCACGGCCTCGCTGCGTTTCGACGGCGCGCTCAACGTCGATCTGACGGAATTCCAAACAAATTTGGTACCCTATCCCAGGATTCACTTCCCCCTTGTCACCTATGCTCCCGTCATATCAGCGGAAAAGGCCTATCACGAGCAGCTCTCCGTCGCCGAGATAACAAACGCCTGCTTCGAGCCCGCGAACCAGATGGTCAAGTGCGATCCTCGTCATGGAAAATACATGGCGTGCTGCATGCTGTATAGAGGCGATGTAGTGCCGAAGGACGTTAACGCGGCAATTGCGACTATCAAGACCAAGCGCAGCATTCAATTCGTTGATTGGTGCCCTACCGGTTTCAAGGTCGGCATCAATTATCAGCCGCCTACCGTCGTTCCCGGCGGTGATCTCGCCAAGGTGCAGCGTGCAGTCTGCATGTTATCCAACACGACGGCGATCGCAGAGGCTTGGGCGCGGCTCGATCACAAATTCGATCTGATGTACGCGAAGAGAGCCTTCGTGCATTGGTACGTGGGCGAGGGGATGGAGGAGGGCGAGTTTTCAGAGGCGCGAGAGGATCTCGCCGCCCTGGAGAAGGACTACGAGGAAGTCGGTATGGACTCCGTCGATGGCGAGGGAGACGGTGCGGAGGAATACTAATCATCAAGATTCTTACTTCTGTCTATTCGTATTTCGTGTATTTATACTACGACGCTTGCCACTTATTGCTTAAGCGATTTTTTTTTCTTTACCTGATTTTATAACGCAATCTGAAGCGATCTATTGCGAATTTTTTTTCTTTATCTGATTTTATAATGCAATCCGAAGCGACCTATCGCGATGTAAACTTTTCCCATTGCTCCCTATCCGATCTCCCCCGATTTGATCCTTACACATATGGAATCTTCGACGAGAGAAGCGTATTCGCTTTTTTACAATTGTCACTTGGTATCGTTTTGAAGAAATAACTACTGAAAAATATAAGCACATCTAAAAATACTTTCTCGTGTATTTTGTTGTAATATTATTTATATATTATATCAACCATTATACAATAATAGATTGCATTAATATACGTCTTCGATCGTACAATTATTACCAATCATTACATGATACATGAATACGAGTGAAGGATGAGGAAAGAGGAGGCGAGAAGAAAGTATATATGGTCAAATATTTCTTCACAGATGTGTCATAGTCAGGTCGATGAAGCACGTGGGCGCTCTCGCGATGAATCGTCATCATTCGGAGGAAGAAAGCACGACGTGCAAATTCGATTGCATCACGAGCTCAGCTCGCAATTTGTTGCACTTTAGATACAATGCGGCGATGGTAAATCGCGTTGACCTTAATAATAAAACTATGATAATAGCGATGATAATATTAATACAATATTTTGATAATAAACTAAAAAATAATAATAGTGCGAATAATAATAATCACGGTCGTCAACATCGATCTCGATAAAAACAGCGCTAAATAAAATATATTAAAATTTTCACTCCGCGCATGCATTGATAAAAAAAAACTTGCAAGCCAATGTGCATGTGCGCTTCATTTTCGTTCTCATTATTATCTATTCGTCTAGTCCTTCCAGCCACACTTCGAGCATGAATGATTCACAATGCTCAAACTGTTAAAAACAGCACTATCCTTCCCGTTTACATATACTCGGTTCTACGTGTAACACGACTCGGTGTTACACGCAGTTATACATACAGTTATACATATGTTATATGTAGATATATAACGCCGACTTTATTTGTACAAAACACACGTTGTATAAGCGGTCGATCGTCAATTATAGATAAAGAACGTAATCATTAGTGCTCGAATTATCAATTTGAACAACCACTCCTCGATAGCTTCAACAAGCCAAAGAAAAATTGCAACGTTCCGCATTTCGCGACTCTAATTGCTCTTTCAGTAATTTCTTACTTAATTAGAACGCCTGACCATTTTTGAAGACAGCACGAGACTCTGGGAAAGATATTCTTACTTACTTGGTCCAACCAAGTTCGACTTGTTGAAGTTACTGCCAAAAGCTGTTATTCAACTGCAGATGACACGCGACGACCAAAGGCAAATCGAACGATCAATTGTTCAAAAATCAATAGATACTGTAAAGAAATGCTGAATGTTAAGACTAATCGATTGAAGATACGAAAGGCACGTTTTTACACATCGATGAGTAATTAATCCATTATATAAAAGGAAATAAAAAGGAAAAAATCATTAGTTATTACATGGTTCTGCGCTTCTATATGTACAATGAATATTCGTCATAATAAACTCGGATTTGAAATGTTTAAACTATTAGGTCGAATAGGTAGATAAAATTGAAAATTTCGTGAGAGCACACGTCGCCGTACTTCGGTTCCACTTCGGCTCCACACTGATTCTACTTTACTTTATACCATTTTAATGGACATACCTAAGCTTACCGATTTGTTCAAATTTGGTAACAATACAAGCTGATGAATGCCGTGAGGCATGACTTACTGCCTGCATAACGCTATCTTTTTTTTTCTTTTTTATTGAGTTGATAAAACTTATAAAGTATTACGTCGATAGCCTTATAAAGTATTATGTCGAAACGCCAATCGATAGACAGTTGTAATAAAGTTTTCAACTCGGTAACAATCGTAATCGACGGGATATCGTACGGCACAAATTACTTTATACATATCACGAAGACGAGTACATCAGTCCGGGAGTCAGAGGCGATTTCTATTGTCCGGGATGCTTTTGATACAGAGGACAGTCGTGAGATCCGTAATTCTCGCAACGCATTTCTTTCGCACGCCAGCTTCAAATTCTAGAACACAGCCTTTCGCATTCACTTCTACTTCTTTTTTTTCTTCGCGATAAAGCTGATCCAATATCACCCAGTTGGAATTCACGAATTCGTTTGAGGTAAAATATGTTTCGATCAACATTCACGTAACGTTTTACGTCAAGTATCGCATCCCTCCGTTTCAAGAGAGACCGTACGAAAATTTTCTCCTAATCTACAAATTACCAGTTACAATCAAAGAATCGAGACAATCTCGAGATAGAGGAAAAAAATAGAGTAGAAGCAAATAGCAACGATGACCATAATAGCAACAACGTCGGCAACGACGACGAGGATGATTATGATAATAGCGATGGCGGCAATAATGACGATAACGATAACGATAACGATAACGATGACGATGACGATGATAATGATGATGATGATAATAACGAAGACGACGACGGTAGCGGCGGTAGCGACGATGATGACGTTGGTGTCGATATCGATGATAACGACGAGCAGAAAGAGGACGACGAGAATTACGATGGCGACGACGATGGCAATGGCAACGGCGTCGACATTGGCGAAGTAAAATAATAAAGACGACAATAATGATGACGCCTCTCTTCCTCTATCTGTCTGTCTGTTTGTCTTTCTTCATCGCAAAGTATGCATATGTAACTCTTTATTGCGTTACACACAAACGGGATAGGAGAGGCAAAATTAAATAGCGGATTAAATACATTAGCGCGACGCTTAACAAATTAAAAACGTAAAAACATTAACAGTACAATATAGTTTCCTTATCGTAGACGTAATGCGATGGCAGTCTTGAGTCCTGGAAAGATGCTGTGATTGTTGCTCGTTCGCTTCGATTTTTCCTCGTGCACGTCCCATCCACCTCCGTTTCATCTTCCGCCATTCGTCTGTGCTTCGTTACTCGTCGAATCTCGTCCTTTATTTTAAAACCGAGCTCGTTTCGATCTTGTGTTTAAACTTGAATATTCGTTTTATTTTTTACGAGAAGCTTTCGCTTGTGGCAGTGTCTGAAAATATAGATGTTAATTCAACGTCAATAACGTTCGGTATCTCACTGCATATGCTTCGCATTATACATTAAATAAATATATATTTAATTATTCATTTACGCGAAAATGTAATTCTACCAGAAAACATGATTTGATCGTTGCTGCAGCCATATGAATGAAATTTAGCGCGAGCGCGTCTAATCTCTAGAGGAAAAGCTTTGACTTTTCTTCCATACCTTCAATGAGCAACGCCCGGGATCAATAAATTAACCACGTCGACTGGGAGATGGTCGATTGAGCGAGCGAGCGAGTTGCTGAAATTTGTCATTTATTCATCGGAGAACCGCAATAATCTTCAAAATTACAGTCGATATTATAAGCGAGGATTGGTCTGACAGAAAGAATAGCGACTCGCTCGATCGTATGATCGATTTGTAGATCACAGATAATAAGAAACGTTCTAGCATAAGCGTACTAATGTTCATAAGATAGAGATAACGACGTTCAATAGATCCGTAAATATGTTTGTTCGCAAATCGAAATATTCCTTACGTCGATATCAAAATCCAGAGAATAAAATAGATTGATTTTGAGTGGCAACGCTTACCTGAGCTACGACTACCTACGCCTCGACCGACTTCTTCTTTTCCTTCTTCTTTTTAAGGAAGGATGGCGTCCTAAGGCCCTTCTTCTTCTTCTTTTCCTTCTTCGGCGATTCCTCGCTAACGCTCACATCCTGCGACATGGAACCCTTAACACGGAAGGTCCCAACCGTAACCATAAACCTTTCTGCATGCACATGCATAGACCGCCGAACTTTCACGCTTAATCGTTCTATTAAGTCAATTATCTGGTCGCATGCAAATCGATACGATAGAACAGTTTGTAGGAAGCGAATCTATGAGCGGCTATGCCGGCTGTAATTGTGACAATTGATGCAAGAAGTGAAGCGACAATCCGTTCGAATCGGACACGCTGTATCTCTTGTAGCATTGTAAATCGAAAAATGTCTTATTCCATATTTTATTATGAAAACAGCGTTCCCATGTATTATTAACGAATGCATGAGATATGTGAGGTAATGTAATATGTGAACGAAACCCGATGTACACATACCTATGCAGAGATTTGTACGAGTCCACTATTAGAGCCATTATTTAAAACTTTACTCTCTCTCTCTTTTCGAATTATAATGTATTAAAAAATATTCAAAATGCACTCATGTATCACAATTAGCTTTGAAAAGAGAAAGTTGCAGAGCAAGTACTTCAAACATTTGTTTCAGTTTATTATAATTCGGAAAACGAGATCTAAACGACTTGCATTTGTGTGATTATTTTTTCTCTAGATTCACTTGAAGTATCAACGTAATCAAGAATCGCTTCAAATACGAATAATGAAATGCGAAGAGTAAAGAAATTAACGTCTTACAGACCGATTTTCCGCATATGGTATGTGTATCGTGTGTGTTTGATATTAAAAGTATTACGACAAACCTCCTTGCTACTTTGCGAAAAAGTACTGTGATGAGCGTCCGAGTGATCGCCGTTTACGGTATTCTCTCCTAAAACACAAATAATTGATTATTCGGGACGTGAATCCTCAGATCGTTGTAATAATAAGATAATCCGTAAGGTAATAAGACAGCCGATATTATTGCAAAGCACAATCTGTAAGCCAAAGGATTAAAATTAATCCTACCGAGCTGTCAATTATGTATTATCGTACTTTAAACTGAAAAATGTGAAAAGAAGCGAGAGAAAGAGACAGACATCTTACCTTTCGAATAAACGACGTTGGTTGGTACTCGTCAGAGTATACTCGTTCGTGGAGATTCGTTATATAAAATCAATCATTCCCAAGCAAACACGTATTAGCATCGATCATTCGCAGCTTGCAGGACGTGCACGTACACCATTGAAAAGGTAACGGGATAAACGGTGAGGATTGACGCAGGTCCGAATAGAGAGATGGGTGCAGAAAAATGATAAGAAGCCTTATGTGCAAACATTTATATCATCAAACACCTCGCTATTGCGGTAGATATTAGAAAATGTATTCATATAAAAGTGAGTTATGTAACCATTCGCAATGTAAGTTGATTTAGTTACAATATTGTTAAGGAGGTAGCGTAAGTGCATATCGTAATATAACAATCGATTGAACTTATTATCACATACCAAGAAAATAAAGTAGAACATTAAAATTAATACATTGCACTAAACAAAATCTTTCGTCTTTAATTTCAAGTTACGTTAAGTATGTTAAGTCATGACTTAACAAAAATGAAAAACAAAAAGAAAAAACAGAACATCAAAATTGAGAATACTAGAAAACAAACGACATCAGCACTTTTATGAATGTCAATGCTAATTTGCGTGTAATTGTCAAATTTTCTTTTTTGATCCATGTGCTTAAAGTCGATCGCGCAGGGGACGCGCCTTGTTCGTACATAAAGGAACGATAAAATTATAAAAGCTATGAGAAAACATAGAATCATCAAAACTTAACAGACACTAAAATAACGCGAGTCTCTTAACATCTAACGTTTGCGCGCGCGTACTTATATACGAAGGGACTATAGTCTTTCTTCGTCATCTTTCTTAAGATGTGTAGAAAATCGACGCGTTAAACGTGCACAAAATAGCATGCTAGGTCGAGCGTGCAAATTATTTGATACCGTATGACGCTTTTTACAGACATTCTGAATATTAAGAGAAAGAAATTTTAGAGCAACCGACACGCAAGCTGAAACGCTATCGCAACGCGGATGCACGTATTTCGACGAGTCAATCGTCGAAACGTCTTTTTTTCCTTTTCATCGAGGAAAACTGTACTCTTTGATAATTCAATTAAACAATTGTCGGAATTAAGATAGAACAACATGTCGTCTTTCTGAAAAACGAGTGAAGCGTTACGCGCTCAATCGCGAATTGTCCGCGAGCGCTTTCTCCAGGCGCATGAACTCTTTGGTCTCGTACGAATACGACATGCAATCTAGGGAGGAGTCCCAAACGTCGCATCGTTCCTCAAGACCGTTCATGTCATCGTTATCCGAGATAACGACAGAGCTGACGTCGGAGATCGTGTAGGTGTCATCGAGGGAGACAGACTTCCTCGTGGGATTTACAGTACTTTCTTCATTAACATCACGGGCCTCTAAGTGACACAACGGCTCATTGTCAGGATTTTTTAAAGCGGTCGTGACAGAGTCGACGACCTCGCGCGAAGCATCGTCCGCCTCCTCACTTATAGGCGTCAAACAAGTCAATGGCTCCCTCGATTCCGCCTCTTCGCGGCAGTAGGAGCATCGATCGCTCGGCCACGTTTCCATCTCTGATTTTACCACGGCTGCGCTTTTGTCGTCGCTTTTACCGATACCGCGATCATTGGCGATCAAGTTTTCGCCGAATAGGCGAAGATGGGCATCCGGCGACATCTTCGCATATTCGTCCGTCGAGACTTTGACAACGCGGAAGTTTAATTCCAAAGCGCCATTGTCGACGGCGACGATCGGCAACGTTTTCGCTACGGTGCAAAACTCGATCACGGCGGGGGATTCGCGATTCTCCGTAGCATGTATCTCCATTTCATAATCTCGATTACTGTCCGATGACAGATTCCCCAGGAAACCTTTGAGGCGACAAATACTGTCAACGTCATTGCCGATCGTCGTGAAGACATCCGGCATGCACGCTCGATCGGCAGACTCCACGAGCGAGCACTCGTGACGGTAGCCATCGATCAAGTTGCGCACGATTTCCCTCATGATGCTGAGGTCGTAAATAGAGGAATCAAAATGCAGCAAAACGTAAATGGACTCGATAATCTCGGCGATGATCTGCTGTACGACTTCCACAGCGTCGTCCGACGATGCTTCGTCGGACGCGTTGAGATCGGCGATGATCTCGTTGGCGGACTCATTGATCCCGTTGTGAAAGATCTCGCCGTCGATGTCCTTCAGCTCGCGGATCGTACAGCTCGGTAACTCGAGTATGTCGGAACCGCCTGTCGAGTGCCTCTCGGACGTGAGCGGTTCCAATTCCGCGTAGCTGTTACTGTCGCTCGACGACCTGCGATCTTGCGTAGACTTGATGCCTTCCACCTTCGTCGTCGGCTCTATCCATATGTAATCGCTCAACGGCTCGTCATTGTCGCTTCTCGCTGAATCGGACTGCCATTCCGACGAGCGTTCCGCCAAATCGTGCGAAGTATCGTCGTTGCCGCTCTCGTCCTGGTCAACGGCCGCCGGCGGGGTCAAGCTGTAAATGAGGCTCATATTCGTCGAGTCGAGATTGTACTTGACACAGGTGTCCGTGTCGGGCAACGCGTCCAGTTCCGTCCTCGACGAGGCGATATTCACGTCGATGCTCTCAACGATCTTTGTGATATCGTTGCAATATGACTCGTATGGATCGGTCTCTGAGTTGTTCGACCAGCTGCTCTCGCACATGGAGCTCTCGATCCAAGATCGAACATTTTGTTTCCTCAGTTCCATCGTCGATTTCAGTTCGCCGTTTATTTCCTTATCTGCCGATGCCTCTTTATCTTCGTCGCATTCATAACGATCGATCGACCGCTCGTCACAGTTGTTGGAAGATAAACCGTTCAGTGGCCGCCCGTCTTCCTCGTTATCGCTGTTATCATGTTGAAATGTTTCAGCGCAGCTGCGCGCAAGTGTCACTTCCGTATTCGTCGCCGTTGATGTTGTCAATGTTTGCGATTGTTCGTTATTCGTGCCGGCCATCGAGTCCGATTTATCTCCACGAGTTGAAGACTCCGTTTTTACAGAAGCAACCGTTTCGATCGTTAAACATTCAGCCCTTTCACGATGTCCTATTGCCTCCTCTGTCTGACTGTCACCGTTTATACGGGACACAATATTACGCGAACTCGGCGTCTTCTCCACGTTAACACGTTTGACAAAACTCGGCTGCGCGATATTCGCCCATTCCACAGAATGCACCGCGACTTCATTGCTCGACCGTGTTTCACCGTTCTCGACGCATTCTTTAGTACTCGTGTTTAGAGATGCATCGAACAATTTTACAAGATGGTTTACAAGCGGTTTCCTATTCGAGCTCACCGTGGAATTTTGTTCAAACGTTGACCGATTCTTTTTATTATTCGCATTCGTCACCTCCGTTCTTGACGACGCAATTGAGTCCGCGGCTAAATTCTTTCGACGTTCGAGATCTCCGAAAAATTTCTGCCTCGCCTCGTAGCGCGATTTTACGAAAGCCTCGTCCCGAGAGATCGCGTTCAGCTCAATCTGGCTTCGCCCGTTAACCAGCGTTCTCGTAACTAGAAGAGGTTTCTTTCGTTCGGCGGTCATCGAGGTTCTAACGTTCTCCAATCGAAGGCTATCATAAGGACGTCGGATATCGGAGAACTGCCGGTACATTCGCGCACGCTCGCTGCTCATGCTGCTGCAATTGCTGGCTAGTTCGCAATCTGCAAGCATTATGTCCTAATGTATATCTCGGACATGGGAACCGGCGAACGATCGATCGGTTTGCTCGCTTTGGAGAAACGGAGAGAACGTTCACGATCACTTGGATACTCTCCACCATTCGCGAGTCTTCTTCGTCGCTTACGCTGCGCTCGAAATAGAAACTCTACATCCATCCTCTGACTATGCGTTTCTTTATTTTTATGCTAGAAATGTATTGTTGCGCGCAAACCTGATATTTTGTTCATCTATCCCAAATATGACTATTACTCACCGCGATTTGTGTTTCAGTGCAAAAGAAAAGAACAGCTATCTCGAATTTGTATTAATCGATTATTATTCGTCATTATTATTCATTATTATTCTTTATCATTCGTTAATTTCCCATTAAAAACAAGAAATTCCAAAGTGTAATTTTCATGAGCTTCGAATAGAAATCGCATTTCGGATTAAATGTAAACCACGTGTATTTTCAAGATCTATATAGCATTTCACGCAGAAATAAAGAAAAAACGAGATTAACGAAAGTGCATGAACATTAGTTATTGGTGCAAGCATTTATGATCGTTATTTCGAGTGGCGAAAGAAGACGAGAAAGCTTTCGAGACATGTGCCGTATACGTAGACAAAAGCATGACAAACTTGACAGCTTTGCATACATATAAATTATAATATGAAAATGAATATATTTACACAATCCTTAATATATTCTATATACGTGCATTTTATGTTATAGTTATTGCGGATGGGGAGCGTATTCCATACTGGAAGACGTGCACTTTATACCAGATGAAATATATCTCAACCAAACGAGATTAGTCAAATCGTATCAAAACTATGTACAAAGTTAAACTGAAGATAATGTATCCTTTACATCGCAATTCGGGCTACATTTTACGACTAAACATTCATAATTTCGTAAAATTTTCTCCTTTTATAATTGTCCATTTTTTCATTAATCGTAGAAAAGTCACATGCACAGGTCTAATTATTTTACAAATATAACGCCAGATACGATTTCTTCAGTCGAACATCATACACAGTACGTGCCAGAAAGAGAGTAATTCGGAATGATGGATTAGATCCATCTCCATTTGCCTATATAAAATAAAACTCACCTCCTTTGTAACCGCTTGGTCGTTCAGTCATTCTGTAGCGCATCTCATTAAGGTATTCTGTAGTAGCATCATTCACTGTATATTAAAAATAAATACGTACACGATTCATATCTATTCATCAATAAAATGCGCCTCGTGATCCGATGTCGTTACATGACGCTTGATAATGCTATATGTACATATTACCTCTGACAGTCACGAAATATAGGTTTATCTGTCTTGCAAATCATTTACCATTACAATGGACAAACACCGTGCAAAATTATATATCTTCGTGCGCGATTGTATAACGTGCTATATTTACTGATTAGTGGTAAATTTGTTATAAAGGCAGAGATGCAAATGTCATAAGAATTGACCGCAAACAAAAAGCTATGGCCATGCAAGAATCGGAGTTGAATTAAAGTAAACATCTCATTGTAATATATAACTTTACTAATCACTCGTTGAAACACCTATGCAGGCTGATGAGATGATTACTTGGGATAAAATTTAAAAAAAAAAAGAAAAAAAAGATGAGGAAAGACTCACCATCGCTTAACACAACTTCGGGTTGACTCGGCGCAGGCACTTGTTTCGTTTCTATTCGCAATACTCGGGGTTCTGTAGAAAAGGAGTACACGCGAGTGTTCGTTAATGACGTAGAAAATAAAAATGTAACGATATGATTTTATCGATGAAAGGTCAGAACGTGGTACACATTCGATGATACGTATGGAAACCCCGTTCGTGAATTAAGCACATGAATTTACCGTCTCTACTCTCCTCCTCCGTTTCCGAAGTAACAGAAACCGGTGACTGAATAGGACTCTTGGCAGTGCTGGATTCATGCGTCGCACGACTGATGTTAAAGGACGACAAGGCCTCGGATTCTGATTGTGACTCATCGTCTATTTACAGAATAGGTAATATTAATGGTTCCGTTCAACGTCCGGTGAACATTAAGTGAACACAGAATAATTCTAAGATACGGGGATACATAAATACAAGACGCATGCAAAAATACGGGAAAAGATTTGATGAGAAAAGTGACGAATGGAACTAACAAGGATCTCCCTTCTGTTTGCGTTCGACTTCTCTCTTGTACTGATCCAATTCTTGATCCGTGACGGCGTCGAAAGGATTTTTGGCATAAGGTGTCTTGTACACCATCGCATTGTGTTGGAAACCACGCTGTATAATACCCTTGCTAGCGGCTCCTACTAAAACTACTTGTTCTCCGGTACCACTAATTGTCGCGTCCTTGTAAACAACGAGTATGCAAGTTAAAGATAACATACATATTTTATGCAGGGATTTATGAAGTAATTAATAATAATCAGAAAGATGCTAGTGTTGCAATTCAAATTCAGATCAGAACAGTACGTGATTATCGCTACTTAATAGGAAGCTTTTTTTCTTTCTCTCTTTGCTAAATTTATTAAATGGGACGTATCTAACTGGTTTAAATCAAGAAAAAGATTCGATGCTTGTGTACCTGCATTTTCTTAGCTTCCTCCCATGATACACCTTCCAGTATATGAGATTGCGGGCCAGCCGATATTTTTTCTGCTCGTCGATAATCTTTAATCTAGGGAGAAAGTGTATCAAATTTGTACATTCCTATTTATGCATATTAACCGATGTGGAAAAAAAAGCAGAAACGAAGACAAATAGGATATAATTCAAATGCAACGGACAATACTTACCTGCTGTTGTAATTGTTTGAACTCCTTTGGGTTGGTATTTTTCGGAACAAACTGAAGAGCACCATCTATCTTGACTGGTGTGCTGCTGTGGGTAGGAGATCCGTCAGACACCCACTGCACACAAAACCAGAATATTAGTCGACCCCCTTCGAATCATTGTACGAAGCAATTATGCTAACATAAGATAAGACTCTTGCATGCTATGTGTGCCTGCTGCATATTTTTCCTCCCCTTTAATAGATTATCCCAGAATAATCAAAACTGGCAACATATCTTTAGTAACATTATAATTTTGTATTGCAGCTACTGTTGCAATCGACATTTTACATAAATCATATACTCAGTGTCTTGAGTGATTCAAAATAAAATTCAATACAATTACATGCAATACAAATGTACAACTCGGTAATCTGACAACAATTAATTGCTAAGCCTAACATTTATTTTCAAGGAAGTAGCTTAGATTTTCTAAATGTGAAGGGTCACTTGATCTGGTTTTGTAAATGCAGTGGGCTCAGTGTAACCAGGCCAACGAGATCTTGATGATGAGATCAGGCACACATTCATACAGAGTCGTAAGAAACATTTATATATATATATATATTTTTTTTTTATACATGTCTTATGTATATTGTGGCAAAAGTGCGTTTGAAAAATGCTTAAGATAAGATACAATATATTAAATCATTATTTTATTCCCTTATACAATAATGGAATAAAATGCCACAAATTCGAAATGCCAAACTCCATTGTACTTCTATTATATACATGAAATTTTTATCCCAAGATAAAAATTTGCGTATAAGGCTATTGACGGAGGGTAGTTTCGCAGAATAGATAATCTCAGAATCTTGTAGTTACTGTTAATAAATATATTGTAGACGACAACATACATATAACTTCGCATCGTGTTATAGAAGGTAAGCTAAATTTATTAACGTAGCGTCTGCAGGCTATAAATAGTGCTTGGAACGCTATTAAAGTTGAAGTTTCATTAAAGTTGATATAATCATCTTTTTTAAACAGCACGTATAACTTTATTTAAACATCAAGAAGCTACAGAAGAACAGTCGTTAATATCTTATATATAAAGGTATTTAGGTATACTTATACTAACGATTGACTGGAATTCAACACGTTAATGTTTCGTAACTTTTGCTTGCGGAAATATTGACCGCTCTCGTTCTGTCTCTCGTTTTGCGCGCGTGTTTTATTATATTCTTATTATATATTATTATAAAAGATTTTTGTTTATTAAATAGAAATATATTATACTAAGAGAACATCTCTGTACGATAAAAAAAAAATGAGTTATTCTAATCATGCCATCAATCTTTGTCGAAATGCAAATAAATGTTGTAAATGTACAATAAAAAAAAAAGAATTATTGCCTATAAAATATTTTTCAATTGGCAACAAATTAAAATAAAAAATTATTTAATACTTGTTATGTACTGATGACAGTTCGTTATAGTCGATATTTTTTTATATCGCGGAAACATTGCACGTATATGTTGATAAAAATTTGTGCATCAAAATTAGTTTTGATTTAAATAATAAAGATGATATCTTTTCGTTAATATGTTATGTTATCAGGTGACCAACGTTTATACACATAAATCACGTACGCGCGTGCATACACACAGGCACATATACACACATTGGTCATAGCGTCTAAAACTGTGATTTTTTTGCTCCAACTTTGAACTTTTAAGTAATTCGTTATATCGCATTAATAAGCATTTATTATTAAATAATATCAATCAAGCTCTGTTGTAACAAGAGTTAGAGTTATATCTATATAGTTTAAAAAGAGCAATATATCAATAAGATATATTGTTTGTTCAATGAGAACGTTTGCCACGATTGAAATAGTTACATAATATAAAAGGTATCATCGTTATGTATCAGCAGTTAATGTTGAGAATTAATGGCACAAGTCGGAATGCGTGGAATTTATATAAATAATCGTGATTAATTAGTACACACATACTTGGTCTCTGTGATTGTACAATAAAATTAAAATGCATAAAAAAATTTGACAAAAACAAGACAAAATTACACAACATAACGTGATAAAATGCAACTGACTGCTAACAAAAATGGAATAACCAATGCATTACATATCGCATTGCATATATGAATATACTATCTATTTACGGCCGTAAATATGCGCATTTGTCTTTCTCAATCATCGCTAAAAATATCTTCAACATTGTTCGATAAAATAAAATAATTATTCACGGAAAACAAACCAAAGAATCTTAATAACATTACCGTGGTATTAAATTTACGAAAATCTAATATCAACAAGGTATTTTCTTCTAATTAAGACAAATTTGCGATACAATCGCAAAGCAGAAATATCAAAGAGTCTGAAAGAGAAAATTATATTCTCAAATCAAACTAAGCGAAAATCTGATAAACGATTCTACAATCTATATATCAATATATGTTATAACTATTAATATATATTAATATGTCATAACTGTTTAATTTTGCACTTGATACATTTAAAGCTTTCCTTCTTCGTTATTATACGCAAATCGTAATCCGATTAGCAGCCACAATACGCGATTATAATTGCCAAATAAGAGTGCTTGCTTATATTAGATTTAGCATCGGGCGAAATCGCGCGGAAATGAGTAAATAATTAGTCGGTCTTATTCTCAAAAGTAATAACTTCTACCTTGGTGATCTTTTTAGGATCGGGTGTTCCAGTTTCCAGGATCTCAACCTTCTGGTAAACATTTGGCGAATTTAACCAACGGGATCTGTCTGTACCTTTGCGTCCGCCCTTCCACAACCTGTTCAAGAAAAGAAAGAAGAAATCGACTGAGCGTTGACTACTTTATAGCGTCGAAACAAAATATCCCCGAATTGAGGGAAAGTAGAAACCTACCCTTGCTTATACAATTCCTCCTCTTCGAGTAGATATCCTAAAGATGATACGGCCGGTGGAACTTCAACATCGTTTCGCGGTTTCGGGGGTTCTCCCTTTACAAGTGGATTTCTATATATGTAGCCCGTACGGAATCCCTGAGAAAGAAGAAGAAACGACATTCAGATATATTCCAACGCAAATATTACGATTATAATGAACGGTTAAGACAAACTTACAGCATTATCGAGCATTCTCATAAGAGCTTCGAATTCGGCGCCGCCGATTCTCCAGCGTTTCTCGAGTTTCTCCGCGAGAGCGGCTGACTCTACTGCTGAACTCTGTTGCTGAGGGGTTGGTGGTTTTCGCGACGCTTCGAATATAGCTTTCTTCGATTCCTCGCTGATAAGGCTTAGATTGTCTACGCCCGCGGGCATTAGCTTCAGCTGCGTCTCGCAGGCGACTACGGTATTGTAAACGTTAAAGAACGCCTCTTCCACTGTTTCTCCACAGCAAAGGGCACCGCGATTCGTCAGGAGCATAACCTTATTGATCGGCCCGAGATTTCTAGCGATCTTCTCCCGTTCCTCCGGGTCGACGGAACCTCCTATGTACTGATGAGTGCTCACTTCGCCTATCACTATGCTCTCCTGATCGATTGGTAACAATCCACATTTCAAGGAGGAAACCTACACAACATGTCACGCGTGTGTCAGTCAATTCCTTACGGAGCAGAGCTAATAAATGTTTATCGTCAACCGCTATTAAAGCGACATCGCGTAATCGAGCATACTATGCAAACGCTCGTGAAAGATACATGAGACAAACGAGAAACGGATCATCGGAGAATGAAGAAACTGGAGACGAAACGTTTACTTACAGCGGTAACGGACGGAGTAGTAATATGAATAATACACTTGATATCGGGTCTCGCAGCGTGTATTGTCGAATGCAATTGGAAACCAGCGACGTGCACGCCAAAGTTCGTCGTCCCCTGCTCGATAATTGCGCCTTGCATGTCCACCTTGATCAAACTCGAGGCGGTGACCTCGTGATAGAGTAGCCCGTAAGGATTCACCAGAAAGTGTTCCTGATCCTGATTGAGACGGGCGGTGATTTGCCCGCCGACGCCCTGCGTCCATCCGTAGAGATCGAGCAATCTGAAGACCGCCGCCATCTTGCACCGTAGCAATTTCTCGCCCTTGGCGTATCCCATGCTTTCCACGCCGCGTATGTCGTTGATAGGCAAGACGCAATTTGAATCTACCACATTTCCGAGCGAATCGAGTTAGAGTAAAGTAAAAAAAAAAATGGGGAGAGGGCAATTTCAAGGAATGACAATTTTAAAGCAGAACAAGACTAACTTTTGAACACATTGCCGTTGAATCGGGCTCCCTGTGCACCCATCATATCAGAGATCTGTTGCAGGAGACCAGAGGGTCCAGCACCGTCCCTCATCTGTGTCTCAATTATACGTTCCAGCTCTTCCCGGAAGATTCGTGAGTTCATCATCATCTCGACCCTCTTTCTCCTCTCCATTTCTCTCATATCCTGTAAATGAATAGATTCCTCTTATTTAACATATTTAACATGTTTGAATTAATTCGTTTACTTTTCAAGCATTTCTCACGCTGGCGAAACTCGAATAAGAAATCATTGCGTGTCAAACTTTCTTCGATTTCTATTATTGGGAAAACGTTAAACTGCCGTATTCCACGAAACTTACCGCATCGATATCCGCGGGTCTGATCTTGCTTCTATCATCTTCCGTCAAACCGTCCACCACTCCGTTCGTGTGTGGCTCGCTCAATGCTTGTTGGCTCGTGTCTGCCATTTTCGAGCCTCGTACAAGTACCGGCAACTGTAAAATGTCATGTTCTAATATCACCACTAGCTAGCAAAAGTCTTGATGAATTTTCGACGTTAATTATTTCAATTCGTGTAATGTAGGCGTTAAAAATAGAAACGCGCAATTATGCCAGAAAGAAAAATATTGATATAAATTTAATATTATTTACTAAATTGATATTAATTCATACTGATACTAAATAATCACTTCGCGTGTGGCTATTAAAGATTTCTCAACGCGTCCGTTCTAAGAACTACAGCGGACAATGGACAAAGAATGGAATCGACAAGAACGACTAAAAATCAAAAGCAACGAAGGCCCGCAGCTCAGTGTTTCGTCGAAACGCGTAAGTTTCGCCGTTTCGTGTGCGCGAAAGCGGCATTTACGCTCGTTTCTCCCGAATCCGTTGCGAGGTATGGACACCTTACCGGTGTGCGATCAATAAAGTTGCGGGGCCCTACCGGGAATCGTGTGCGTGCAACGACGCGAACCCGACCGTATTACGCGTTACAACAACGCGGCTCCCTTCGTTCGGCGCGAGGGGGGTTTCGGGGGTACCGTGTGTCCGTCATTCGATTTTTTTTCCCCTCCCTTAATTACTCGCGGGCGTCGTTCCGTTAACGATGTAAAATAGAATGCTCAACTGTGCCGGCTATTTTACTCGACGCTCGGCTCGGCTCGGCACGGGATATCTGTGTCAACGGTCGTTCACCGCTTGACTTTCCTTACGCCAAGTACCGGTGCATCGCGCACCACGCAACGCTCTCGCACCCGGCTACGCGCGCGTATCCTCATCCTACGGCGGCGCGGCGGCGCGCCGTCGCGCTTTTCACCTTTTCACGCCGCGTTTCCCTCGCCATCCATCGCGGCATCGGCCGGAAATCCCACGCTGAACGTTTCGCTAGCGTGAGCATCGTTACGTCGCGACCGCGACAGCGCGTTCTAATTCGCGAAATGTAATCCCTTTCGCCTGGCAACCGCGTCGTGCTCTCATCGTGATCGATATAGACGAGATCACCTCCTAGAGAGGTGAGAGAGAGAGAGAGCCGCAAATCGACCAGTCGCTTCTCAACGAAACCGATTCGCTTCGCTGTCCGCGACTCGAGCTTCCGCGACTTGTTACCGCGCTGGAAAACGTCATGCGCGTGCACTTCCGCTGTAACAGCGAACAAAATGAAGGAGAAAGAGAGAGGGAAAAAAGCGCGATGGTTGACCGCAGGATTACGTTAGCACGCAAGCGCGAAACACAATCGAACCCGTCCGATTGTACGACCAAATTCTTCCCTCCGTATGATTTTTATGCGTGTCTTCCACTTCTTGATACTCTACCGGGATAGTAATCGATAATTCCGTGGACTTGACGGGAGAATAAAAGACTGCCAGCTCGCTACTCTGTTTACTCGCGTTGCGTTATGTGTTTGAGATTTATATTCGTCGATTATCTCATCACCGTGTTACGTCTTGTCACTATTTTTGCTTGTACATGTATATATATATATATATATTTATGAATATTATCAATATTCTTTAATATTGATTATGAAAAAATTGATATTAATATTTATTCAATTTTATAGGTATATATGCATAATAATATTATCAATTATAAGACTAACTATAATAAAATTGATATTAATATTAATTTTGTATATATCTTTATATATATATATATATATATATATACAAAATAAATTGCTTATAAACGCAAATCGTATCTAACGAAAATAACGCGCGGTATTTGTAGAGTATCGCTATTTGAAACTTTGCCAAGTACAAACGACGCTCGACAAGCGATTCGTCAGCCAAGATATATGTACTTTCGATACACTCTGACCGAATTCAATTCGGGAACGCCGCTCAGAGGAAAAAAAAATGCAGCGGCGACCGTGAACGATGAACACTCGGTGCGAATTGATGGTAATTAACGTTAAGGGGTTGAGGTATTCGGCGTAAGTGGCTTCGTTTAAGTCCCTCGCATATACGCGCGTTTGGCTTCGTTGTCAGCGCGATACCGTGCCATAATATCGGCCGCGATATTGACCAAGTGGCAATCGACAGAAATAAAAAATAAAAAAGAAGAAGGAGGAGGAGGACGTTACGTCAACAGGAACGCAACGTCCGTCCCATGAACGACGAATGCTCGACCACAACGATCTTTTCCGAGCAGACGGAGAGACGGGTGTTTCCGTAATGCGTAAATCACTGGCTCGATTACGCGCGCTGGTGCGCTTCGAAGCAAATTCGTTTCCCCGGTATATTCGCCAACTACTCGAGCGCGGCCATACGAAGTTCTACCTCGGCGAAGTTGTCTAACTGCGAGATCGGAGGCACAACGGCAACCTTCTATTCCAGATCAGTGGGGTTCCATCTTCGCGGAGTCGCGGTACCGTCCCGTCCCATTCGCGCAAATACGCTTATCTTCGACGATAACGGGACAACGCGGGTCTCTCGTCTCACCGCAGGCTGAATGAAAGCGATCGCGGCGGGCCGGGCTCGCTCTATGCTTACTGGCGCGAGTCCGCGAGTCCTCGTCTTAAAATAGAGAGGGACCAGGGACGGAGTCGACGGCACGGTCCGCGCGCGCGTTTCTTCCCGCCGCGCCGGCTGATCTCGCTTCTTTCTCTCGTTCCAGGTATCGGAAGTCGCGTGTTCGGGGAGATACAACGGTTTCCTGTCTCACCTTCTCTCTTTAAGCGGCACTGAAAACAACGAAGAGCGCTCGGTGAATAATTCAGCGAATAATCGGTACCCCGCGTCGATTCAACGGACTAGGCCATTGTCAGTTTCGCTGTCTCTATCTCGGGCCCGTTCCTCGATTCGACGGTCGTATCTGTATTGTAGAAGCGGCCGTGATCGAGGAAAAAAAAAAGAGGGGAAAGGCTCGAAACGAGCCCGTTGTTGTGGCGACACTCGGCGCGAGGACTCGTATGATACAATGATTAGTCCCTTACGCAACCCGTAGCCGTGGAATTATACGCAGTGCGTACGTGCGTGCGTGAGTGCGTGTGCACCTGCACACGTGCCTGTCGCTCCCGCAGGTCTCACTTGTTCCCGCAGGCCCGAAGAGATATACGGGTTTCCCGAGCCGATCCGTTCGAGTTCTATTGTATCCGTTAAGTCTAAGTGAACCGGTCTCCGAGGTCTCTAAGGACGATATTCAATCCGCTCGATCATGAATTTAAGATTGTCCCAAGTCTAGTCTAAAACCTCACGATTCCATCCAGCTGAAAAAATAAATAAATTCTACAAAATAATTGTAGAACATCTCTCACAATCGTATCTCAAGACTCCCCTACGAACGTATCGCCCTAATCCTATCAATCCCAAGTTTTTCCCTCGCTCGGGTTATCGACGACGACGAAGCGTTTACGCAATTATTAGGGAGCAGCGGGACGAGCGATCGATAACGCGTGACGACGGCGATAAATCGTCGGGGGCCAGCGTCGATCGGCGGAAGCGGCGTTCAGCGGCGACCTGGCGATCGGGCGACTTTTGACAAAATGGCATCGCGCCATTGAGTATTTGTCGCGCACCATGCCGATGCTGACATCATACGCCAAAACGAACGCGCGAACACGGATTATCTGCCGCCGTCGGTCGGGCGGTCGACCGGCTTCGACGCCGCGCCGGACACTTAACGCAATGACGTCATGGTTAATCGCAGATTACGCCCGTCGTAGCGAGCGAGCGTCCTGAAACGCTATCAGCTCGTTTCTCGTATGAGAAACGAAAGTAACAGCGACTGGGAGAGGGAAAGAGAAAGAGAGAGAAAGAAGACACAATTGGTCACGCGGAGTGGGTATACAACGATCATCGATTATCGGGCTGCCGCTTAATATTAGCTTCTTATGTCGCGTTTTTAATCTTTTTATTTATTAATTTTTTTTATCTACGGTTCATCGCGTGTCCGCATCGCGTCCTGTGCTCTCAAAGCGGCTGTCTCGAGCTGTCTGTCGAATGTAGGTCCCTAAAACCTGTTGTTGCGGCGACCATCAACGGAACACAATCGAAAATATCGGAATGCGTGATTCATCAAAATATGAGAGAATTGTCTCGAAGGAGAGAGTTCTCTCTCCCTTGTTTTATACGTCTATCTATAGCCTATGGTCTCTGCGGCACCCGGACGGCGCGGCGTCGCGGATCGGAATCCCGGACCGGAATTCGGCTACAAGCGACGAAATACCGCGACGGACTGCTCCCGACATGACACAACGGAACCCGTCCCGCACGACGTGACGGGCAGGTTCAAAGCGCGATACGGCACGGCCGAGCCGTAATTAGCGAAGCGCGACGACGTTTAACCCGAGGCGAGGCGTCGATCGCCGCCCATCGAGTAAGCGCGGAGCGACGGCGAAGCGCGAGCGCGCTCGAGATAAAGAGTACCGCGGGGTGGCCCGCGTCCGGAGACGGAGGACCGTGGCAGCAAATGGCGACATATTTTCGGAGGGGGAGGAGGGCGAATTTGGGGATCCCGATGCTCCGACGGGGGAGGGGAAAACGCAGAGCCCGATGGCTCGCCGTCGCCGACGGAGGGTCGTCGCGACGCGACTCGCGGCGGTGGCGGCGGCGGCGGCGGCGGCGACGGGGAGTCGCGTGGCCACGTCGCGTCGCGTCGCGACGCGGCACCCAAGGGCCGACGCCGACACACCCCTCGCGCCTACGTCATTCATCGCCGGGCGCGAGTCGGCGAGCGCCGAGAGGGCCCAGAGGCGGAGAGCAGCGCGACTCCGTTCCGTTCCGTGCCGAAACCCGCCGTAGCCGTCGTCCCGTGACTTTCCGACTCGCGCAGATCGGGATGGCCGTCGCCGTCGGGCGGTCGACGGCAACAACGTCGCCTCGGCGAGGCGAGGCGAGGCGAGGCGCGGACACTTACCTACGAGGGAATCGCCGCCAGCCGCCAGCCGCCGCCTCCTCCTAATCCCGTGATATGCCCGCGCCCGTTTCACGAACCGTACAACGATGGGCGACTCAACTCGGGCCGCGCTCCGTATCGCCGCTCCTCCGCGCGCGCGGCTGTTCCGTTCGATGAACAGCTTCCCCCCGCCGCCTCCTCCCCCTCCGCCGCCGCCGCCGCCGCCGCCGCCGCTGCCGCTGCCGCTGTCTCTGCCTCCGTCAATGCTCACCGCCTCTTGTCGCCGCTTCCACCGGCGTCACCGGCGTCGCCGCCGACGTTGATGATGATGATTTCCCGCACGAGTTCCTCCTTCCGTTGCTTCTCCGTTCGACACGACGAGATTTACCGTCCGCGCATCGACGACGCTGCGCGCCGCAGCCGCACCGTTCCGACGGTACGCGGGAGTCGCGGGACTCTCTGAACTCTCTCCGGAGACGCGACCGTGATGCACGTCTCGTCTCACCGCGGGGCAATTCTCACCGATTCTCACCAGGGCGTCGCTAGGCGAGGCCGAGATCGCGCAGCGTGGAGTCTCCGTGCCGAGACGCCGCGCGGCCAGAACGCGCGGGATCGATCGGGTGGTGGCCGTTGACTTTCCGACGGTTACCGGTCACCGTTACTGATCGTCGACACTTTCCGAGTAAACACCGCGCGGTCGTGCCTCGTACGGGCCATGAATACCATAGACGGACACCGACGAGTCAACCGAGTGACCATTGAACGGAACGCGAAGTGTGAACGGAACTTCCGAAACTTCCGAAAGCCGCACGCGCGGACCTCTGGCGACACCTGTCATCGAGCGCGCCAACTTTCAACAAGACTGCCAACGCCGCCGTGATTCTTTCCCCCTTCGCCCACAGGATTCGACGTCGTCTGCCCCGAATTGGGACATGCACGAAGCACGATTTATTCCTCGTTATCTTTTTTCCGGCGATCTTAATCTTAATAAAATTACATAAAAGATTCTTAGAAAGATAACAGATTTTTATTACTTTGACAATGTGTTGTTAAAGCTAGTGATTGTTGCAATAGCGTGTTTCTCTTTAGACCAATCGGTATCGCGCAAGAATCAATATTTAAAACTCGTCTCATATGTGCGTGTGATTAACAATAAGATAAGTTTTAAATAATACAAATTTTATAATTAGTTGAAAGACGAATAAAAAAGAATTCTACAATTTTTTCTCTTTATAATCTAGCGTACGAGAAGATCAGGCTGATGCTAATGAATTCTCAAGCCCGATAAGATCACTTACGTCAGGGAACAACGAAAAATAGCGAGTACCGTGCCTTGCCGTGCCTCTCTTGGCACTATAAATTAACTTACGTTACTATTATCTGTCTTGATGTGATCTTATTAAGATCACTTACGTCAAGACAGATAATACGTCGATTTTTGTAATATTTAATACGTATTATATTAATACGTATTGTATTAATTAAGACAGCTAAATGATGGATTTTAGCAGAACGAGTGTCTCGAGATTCCCTAATCGACAGACGGAGCCCAGTTTTCCCATCTAGAGGTTACCTCTATCCGTCAGATGGTGGGTGCGCGCGTTCACGAGCGGGAGGTAGTTCAGACAAAAATTGTTAGGATAATATTGACTGATCCAGCGGCGCAGCCTGTGATTTGGATCAGCAAGTGGCTGGACTTCTCCGATAAATACGGTTTTGCATACCAATTGTTCGATGATAGCGTCGGCGCCGTCGGCGTGTGTACAACGATGGCACGTGATTGATCATGATGTCGAATGGCTACAACATTCACTATATCAATCGCAAGGGCGATGAGTTGTACTACGTACGGTCAAGGATTATCCGTCCCATCTTGAAAAGAAAATGAAACTGATGAACTTCTTTTTCAAATACATGAACGAGCATCTGATGAATGAAATTTTCCAGCTACATAATTCAATGTCCCTATGAGCTCTCTTTCCATATTAAATAAGAAAAAAAAATTATTCTGTCCATATTAATAAAATAGTACAGCTATTGCCGGATAAATTAACATTTGATTAAGTTAATCAGAGTTTGATCGGAGTAATCCTCAGCGAGATTTGCTGTAAGTGATCCTAGCAGGTGAATTAATCACCTGTTGAATTGTTCCAAGTTTCATCAAGATTCAAATTCAATAGGTAGATATATCGACTGACGTCCTAAGATAATAAATTCCATTTTGAGGAGAACCGACTCGTGTATCCATTAATGAGATTACAAGTATACAAACGTGTTATGATTATTAATAGCGGTTCCAATAGATTAGAAACGTGCGGATTAAATATCTTGCTTATCAAACATGTAGTAATGTAACGTTCTCATAAACTGTTTATCAATCACATTACTGGAGAGATCGGCTCTCCAATTTATCTGTAATTGATAATTTACGATGCCACTAAATGCATATAAATGTAAATTACATATTTAAAATTGAATTAAAAAAGGGAAACTGTTACACCATCGTTAACGAAACGCTTAACGTCATTGCGATAACGTAGTTTCATCATATTTCTTTGGAAATGCAAATGTTGTCGAGACCACCGAGACAGTGACAAAGCGCAAACGGAATATACGTACGCGTTTCTGTTTTTAAAAAAATGTTCGGCGATAAGAATTTGACGCAATACTCGTTGAAGAGCCGATAAGAATTAATTTAGCGGTATATGGGCAGTTTCGTCGAGTAAACGAGAGGGAGGAACGGATGGAGGAGATACCCCAAGCAGTCGGGCAGCTCGAGGCGATTAGCTCCTTATTTCTTCATTACGCAACAACCTGTTTCAGCCATATGAAAGGAATCAATCCGGATCGGCATCGTTCGACCGGCACGGAGCGACGGGGCCGGGGGCGGCCGGTGCGGACGTGCACCAAATCATCCCGCTTGTCAGTATTAACTCAGCCTGCGGACCGCCAGCACACATCGCTCTTCCATTCTTCGTACCTCCGAGGACTCTCTTGAAGAAGACAAACGATGAACGCGTCCATCATACTCAGATCCGCCTTCCGCGACGTACGTAAGCACGCGCAATTCTTTCCCTTTGTATCCTTAGATTTGTAGGCACCACGCGAGTTGCCTACAACGAGCGAATAGAATTTTCTTGATTTTCTGAAACGTTCGAATTCAAGGTTTCAACGTGAGATACATTTGTTTGTTTGTACATACCGCATTTTCCTCTATTTAGGGTAAGCGGGGGCTATTTGGGTCAGCTAGGCATTTAGCTGATATTTAGATCCAAATGAAGGTCAAATTGACCCATGTGTGACTACCGCGGGATTCTAGAGAAGTGTGAGTACGAAGGGTTAAAGAAAAAATCGGATAAAAAAAATGTTTCAAGATATTTAAAAATGTCGCAAGCCCAAGGACTCCAAAAGCCCTTGGACGAGAAAGGAGGGGAGACTGAAACAAATGGACAAAAGGCCAGGGGGACAAAAACATTGGTCTTAATAATAAAAATTAATAAATTAATGTATTAATACTTGGAATAGAATTGGAGCCCCATGACTCAAGAAGCCTCTTCCTACCCTATGTAACTTACACGCCCGAGATCAACGGTCAGCTAAATTCAATACTTTTCTTTCCACGAAATGTCCTGCGATATGAGCACTATTTATGAGCACTATCGCTAGCACGATGGATAGGATATTTCTATTAATTTATTTATCGTACATTACTCGAGATGTGTTACTAAGGTGAAGCAAATGTATTTTTTGTGAACTTAGGGGAAAAAGATAAGCAGGCATCCACATATTTGACTTATCTGATGTGCCTGCAGTTGTAAATTACTTTTTTTTATTAGCTTGTGCTTGAGTTATCGATACCTTTTGTCGTTTGGTATTTTATCAGATCAGATATTCGGTTAGAAAGCATTTTCCACCGACGAGTCAAAGATAAAAACAACAATGAGGAAAAAATTTTTCCGCTAGATTTCGAGTTATTTCGATATATATATTTTCATTTGCTTTTATATTTTATATTATATATATATGTATGTTATATAATATATAGAATTAGCCGCGTTTATTCTCTTGTTGATCATTATTCAGTTTAATTAATTGAATGTCACGTCCTATTCCTAAGGTCAAATAACTTGTCATAATGATTGGTAGAGCACACCAATTTTCTGCACGCACGAATATGTTTGTCTCTTTACAGTCTTTAGCACGGAGAGGACACAAAAATATTTATTTTTTAACACGTTAATAAATAATATTTACACGATTAATAAATAATATATTTTTCCTATGCGACGTATAAACGAAATGATATTTAGAACAAAATATATCCACGTTTTGTAGATACCGCAAAGGCTGACGCGAACGCGAAAAGTGCATTTATGCGCGTCAAGACTAAATCAGAGTCCAAGTCCCTTGACGGAATTTACGGATGATGAGATTATGATGAAAGAAACCGGTAAGTGCCGAACTCATTCATCAGAGTTAAATAATAAACGAGCTCTATAATGCAGTAAAAACTTGTTTACCATCTTGCCGTATATCTTCATATGTCAATTTATATATTTATTTTGTATCTTTTTTTTTTAATTTTATATACTCTCAGTCGCCAAACTGGCTAAGGAGGAGATCGCTCCACTCGTACGAAAGATGGAAAAGGAGAAAAAGATAGATGACGGCGTTTTGAAGATGCTGTTCGAGAATGGCGTAAGTTTGAAGAACCCTTTCGAAATAACTACTCGAGTTTTCGGATCGAATATTCGAAGATATCCTAGATTTTATTGGTCTGTGCCAGCATACGCTATGAGTAAAATTATGCGAGGAAAATACGTTGGGTAAATAACAATCCAAGTATATACTTTGTTAAAAAATTATAGTATTAATACAAAATAGATAAAGTCAACATTTATATCTAACGTATTTTACACGTGAATATTCTCACTCATAGACCATACATTCATGATCGTTATATGTGATATACACGATTTAAAAAATTCTAATTAAATTTAAAAATTAGGAAAGAATGCAGCGTGAATTAGGCAATATCAAACAGAGAATATATGGTAGGTGTGGGGCTATAAAGAATTCAAATGGACGGACAGTGAACGTGTCATTGAAAGTGATCGTAGCTTGTATACATTATAGTCTCTCTCGCCACTTGTGCGTGGAAAATACTTGGTGCGAGACACATGCGACAACTAATAGAGAGAGTCGATATCCCAACCGATGAGATTAAAACAAAATCAATAAGCTTGGTAATAAATTTAATTTCCGAACGATGTCAGTTTTTCGTTGATAAGAATTTGAAGAGGATACTGTCAATTTATCATACGTGCATTCACTCGTATCAGCCTCGCATTGAACTTACAGATAATACTTGTTCCTTATTTGTACTCATAAAACATGCAGGCATGAATTGATAAAATTTGGGATATTCTGTATACGCATCGACCGACTTTGGCGAAAAACTGATTGTGAGTCTAGAACTCTCTCTGTCAATAGGAAGTTCTGATAAGTGAAATATATTTACGCTGATTTTAGTAAAAATTATGTTTATCTGACCGCGATTGTTGCATAAATGCGATAATGTCGACATGATTGCGACAACATGTCGACATGTTTGGCCTGCTAATCCCGTAAAAATGGCGTGATGACATCAGTGTGACAAAATGACATGCTTCAAATTAGAA
The DNA here is from genome assembly GCF_030848795.1 of Temnothorax nylanderi. Taxonomy (NCBI): domain Eukaryota; kingdom Metazoa; phylum Arthropoda; class Insecta; order Hymenoptera; family Formicidae; genus Temnothorax; species Temnothorax nylanderi. The sequence goes on along the minus strand of NW_027249153.1, from coordinate 606,403 downwards.
AGTCGGAAAAGAAGATAAATTACGAGCTACTTGAAGACAAGATGTTCTTTATCGACCACATGCGTATATAGAGATAATTTTTATCATTACGCGTATATTGAAGAATTTCTCATTGTACGCGTAAATATATTTTGTTTTTCTATAACTCCTAACGCGGAAATATATATCTTATCAATATCTTGTTTTTATGCAGATCGTAACAAGATCGATTTCTTTATGATAAACAGATAAATATCTTTTCATTTTGCAATACATATATGAGACACACGTTTCAATGCAACTTCCGCGAACAGTATTTGAACAACGCTTACTTTGAAAGATTTCTTGCTACGTTTTTGTTAGGAAAAAAATCAATTCTACAGAACTTTATAAAATGTCTAACAATAAGATTACATTACCTGCCTTTTGCAACGCAGTACCGATCTATTTAACCGTTATTCTGCGAAAAACACGGTCCCCTCGCGTATGACCGACACGGTCGTTCACATAACGCGGCAGAACGAATGATAGAAGAAAACATATTGTGCCGCTAAAGACAGCTTCGTAATATTTTATACAAATTCATGATGCTCTTTTTAGATATGAATTAATACAATGACGAAATATATTATTTTAACATCTGAAACTTTACCAATTTCAGCTGATGGGCCTCGAAGTCCCTACAGAATACGGCGGCGCAGGCTGCAATTTTATGAGCACGATTTTAACCGTCGAGGAAGTCGCGAAAGTCGACGGAGCCGTAGCCGCTCTCGTTGACATCCATAACACTTTAGTAAATTCATTGATCATCAAAGTTGCCTCTAAAGAACAGAAACAGAAATATCTGCCTAAATTAGCACAAAATTATGTAAGTTGTTACACGTTTTTGTTACGGAGAGATATTGATGCATTGATAGGAAAAAAAAGAACAAAACACATTTGACGACAGCATTCTTTCAGGCCGGTAGCTTTTGTCTGACGGAATCTGGTTCTGGATCCGACGCGTTTTCTCTTAAAACCGAAGCGAAAAAGGATGGCGGTGACTATGTGATAAACGGAACGAAGATGTTTATCTCGAATTCCGATATCGCAGGCGTTTTCTTGGTTTTCGCCAACGCAAATCCTTCCGCGGTGAGTAAATTTCTACATATGCAAAAGAGAGAAATCAAGTGTCATCAAGTAACGCTGTTTTAATTAAATAGGGGTACCGTGGCATCACGACTTTCTTCGTGGAGCGCGATACGCCCGGTTTGACAGTAGCTAAACCTGAAGACAAACTAGGCATCAAGGCATCCGGAACTTGCATGATCCACTTTGACAACGTCAGGGTATGTATGATAAATAAAAAAAAATAAATCTCGCGAGCGCACGCACGTAATCATTCTTACAAGATGTAAATGCATAATTAAAACTCATCTTTTTTTTCTAGGTACCTGAAAGCAACATCTTGGGTGAATTTGGGCATGGATATAAATATGCTGCTGCATTTCTGAACGAAGGTAGAATTGGCATTGGAGCTCAAATGATCGGTATAGCCCAGGGCTGTTTGGACGCGACTATACCGTACACGTTGGAAAGGAAGCAATTTGGAAAGGACCTCTTCTCATTCCAAGTACGCTTATCATTTTACGCGAAAGAAATCCCCGTATATCTAAGATCTAAGAGATAATCTCTACTTTCAGTCAATGCAACATCAAATAGCTCGAACAGTAACAGAGTTGGAATGCGCCAGGTTGCTGGTTTACAATGCGGCTAGGTTGGTAGACGCCGAAAAAGATGTTATGAAGCAAGCTGCTATGGCCAAATTAGTTGCGTCCGGTATGCAATTTGCTAATTGAAGTTTTTTGTAGACTCAAAGCTACATATAATGAAATGATAATATATGTTATATCTTATTTACAGAAACTGCGCTACGTGTCACAGCAAAGTGTATAGACTTCATGGGAGGCGTCGGATTTATGACAGACTTTCCTCAAGAGAAATATTTCAGAGATTCGAAGGTCGGCACTATTTACGAAGGTACGAGCAACATGCAGTTGTCAACGATCGCAAAATGTATACGTAAAGAATATTCTTAAATTGTTATAAATTTTAAAATTGTGATGTATGTTTAGCTTATTGCAGCATAAGATCATTTTTTTAAGATAAAACGGATGTACTATTTTCCCCATTTTAAGAATGTATTTTTGTACTTTTATAACTCGATTATTATTAAATGTATAAGAGACCCCCCCCCATTCTGATATAAGCTCTATGATTTCGATAACAAGTACTGAAATTCAACAAAATAAAACTACAGTAATACATAAATAAGAGAGATGTATAAAAATGTGCTACACATAAAATAAAATTAAACTGTTTGATAATCTTTAATGTAAATCACTATTTAGATCATCTTTGTAGAAATACAACAAATAGATATAATACAGACTAACAATATAGTTACACTAACAATAGTTAAAAAATTTTTACTTTAATCCATTTTATTTTGGATCATGAGGTAGCTTAAAACCTACGAGATCCGCAGTTTCCTTTATGCTACGTTCACCTTTACCAGCGTACTGCTTATGAATCTCCTTGCACGCCTGTTGAGACCTCAAGTAGCAAAGATACATCTCTGCTAAATTCTTCAATTCTTCTCGGGCCTTACACAAAACTTGGGACGTTTCTTTATGAGCGTGCGCCTGTTCCATAATATATTGCAACATTGCGTTCTCTTTCACACTCTTATTTTGCGAGACTCGGCGCAGCTCTTGCACGAGAGAACGAACAATTTTAATATTACTATTCATCGTCGCCTTATTCTAAAAATAAATTCGAATCATTAGTTACGTGACTAGCAAGGAGAAGACTTGGGTTCTACGTCGTGCAAATAGTTCTGTAAGAACCAAAGGAGATAATTACAATGCGTCAAATATTATTTGTCACTGTGCGGCTGTAACAAATTCGACGTCCCTGGTTAAATACCGCGGTTCCTCTTTGGACCTCCAGAAATCCTGTGGAACCTTAAGCAGCTCTTGTCTGGTAAAGATATGAATGTTAAGGTCGTTGAAAACTTCCTCGTACACGAAGGAATTTTCCAATCGAATCTCTGTAACATAAGGTCGAATGCGTAGTATGTAGCCGGCCGTATTCAACACATCCCTACGCAAGCAATCGTCGACGGTCGCCGAGAGACTGTTGGCGAGCAGGATGCAACCGCTCAGTCCGTCGCCCCAGTTCGCGTAGAGGAAATTATTCGTCAGCTGCCGCGAGCAGTGCGGCATGTACACAAGGGTCGTCCTATCCCGCTGGACGACACGCTTGCCCTCCTCGTTCGTCTCTATGACCTCCAAGCCTAGGGTGCGCAGGGCTTGCACCTCCTCGGGACGAAACGCCGGGTCGTACACGTGTACGCGAGCCGGCTCGTATCGCGCCCTCAGGCACAGGAGGAGCGCCAACTGGCATCTCGACGACCTATACTGCGAGAACTGTCCTAACCCGTAGCAGATTATCTCGGATATACCGTTGGAGCCTAGAACGGCCAGGGACTCCGTCAGTCGGCTGAAAACGTACCTGGTAAACGACGCGTCCCCGACCTCGACTACCGCCTTGTCTAACGTGCTGAAAATCGCCGTAAAAGAAACGTGATTGCAGTTCAACGAGGGTTGCGGCGTTAGGTTATGTTAGGTTAGGGTTAGGTGTCAGAATAACGACAACGGCGCGGCTTACCGAAGAAGAAGCTCGTGATCGACCTCCTGATCCTGCTCTACAGTCACGCTCGACGTAGCCGCGTTTCCGTTTGAACTCCTTCTGTTTTCTTTACGACGTCTTCCGCGACGAGTCACCAGTACGAAGTCGTCCGCTTTTGACATAACTGAACGTGGCGCCTATTAGCACTATTTTTTTGTATTAATTCTGAAAAAAAAAGAGATCGATCTTTTTCGTTTAGGCGTCCATAATAACATTTTATTGAAATATAACCATACGTGACGGCAATTCGTTCCAACGCTTATTTAAAAAAATTCTACGCTCGTCAGTAGGTTAATTGCGTTCAACTTCCCGGCCTGCTTCGAAGTTTTTTTTTAGCAGGGTTATTGGTGCGTTTACGCGTAAAATACAATAATAGTTTACATCTATAATACGTATATACAATGTACACAATGTAAACTATGCTTAACGTGTCATTTATGTAAACAGAAATAATAATCTATGAATAATCGAAACTTTATATTTTCGAAGATTCGTATATATTAAATTTTCAGTCAAAAATGTCAGAAATTTATATTTTATTTGTGTTATTTTCAGTTGTTAGTTTGAGCGCAATTTAAGGTACGATTGACAAATTAATAACGGTTTTTAGGATTTTAATTTTATACCCCCCCCCCCAAATAAGGAATTAATTATAGGCTTATATTGCAATCGCGAATTAAGCAATACTGCTTTTTATCGATTAAAAGCTCACAGGTCAGCATAGATAATATTTTTAATTACTATCATGTTTCTTTCATATCATTACATATTAACATAAAAATCATATAACGTTATAAATAATTGAAATAAAATGCATTTAACTTTTATAGTCCAAAATTATTTGCTCTGTAATATTATATTTACTTTTTAAATTTTAATATTTAATATTTTTAATATATCAACACTCAAAATATATTTTAACATGTAAAAACTTATTTTCTCTTCATTTTGTTATCCAATTTATAATTTACATTACTTTTTTGTTTACATGGAAAATAAGTTTGTGTAAATGCTACCGTAAACAATACGTAAACAATCTACGTAGACGTAATCTTGAAATTTACAGCACAACCCTGCTTTTTATAGAATCTAACGTTTTTTATTTTAATATAATTTGGTACGATTAATTAAGGCGATAATTATGCTGTTTCGCAGGCATCGACGTCATGCCGCTTATCTTCACACAATATAATTTAAATTTTAAATTAACATATAACACAAAGTACAAAAAAGTAGTCTTCACTTTTTATGAAAATGCTGTCTTCGATACGAAAATAACACTCGTCTATCGCGCGCTATTATAGATACTTGGTAACGCCTAAACGCAAAGACATCGTTTTTTTTTTCGCTCAGGGTCGCTATAGGCTGGCCGTGTCGTGTCTGTTGTCTCGTATGAAAACGCAAACGGGCTAACGGGACGGGCACGAGGCGCGGAGGTAGTGGAAATGAGTCATTCGTTACCGCTCGCCACGACCCATCGCGTATAACTGAGCAAATAAGTCGCAATCGTTGAATCGTGCCGCGCCGAGAACGACGACTGCCTGACTGCCTCGCAATCGTGAATCAATATAGTAAAAGTTGTTTTTCCGCACCCGAGTTTGCCCAAAATGTGACGAAGCGGAGCTTCCTCGACGCGCTTTAGCGCGTCCGAATTAAAGTGTCCTCGAGAGAGAAAGCCTCCTATTTTTTCAAACTTCGCCTCCGTGATCAAACTGCCGATCGACGTCCAGCTGAATTGAAACTTTCCCCACCGAGGAACGTAACGAGTAATTATACGATATTTGTTTCGAAAACGCCCCAGGCTTGTGTTTTTCATCATGGATTCACGTGGATCTCTCGCGTATTAACGCCGCGCCGTCTGAAAACTGATAAACGAATTATTGTTTATGAAACGGTAGATAAAGATATTTGATGAAATATTTTGGCGGCGCGCGGAGCGATATAAAACGAACTGACGTGTTCAATCTTTACGCGAATAAATGACGGAATTCGTTGAATTCCAGGCCGCGGTATCTCATTGCGTGCGTCGCGTTATATCTATCGCTTGACGGTGACACGCCGAGGCGCCGAGCGGCCGAGGCGCCGTGCGCGAATATATAACGACGGAAATGTCGCTTAGCTAACGGGGCACGCGGGGCGAACCAGGCGCAGCAGGTGTGTGCGAAAGGTGACGCGCGGCCGCGCTTTGACTCTCCAATCCGCCCGCGCCGCGCCCGCGCCGGTGTGATGTTGCCGCGATGTCCCTCACCTCGAGAACAAACAGATGGGCCTCGAGAGTGATCATTATATTACAGCTGGCGACCTGGAACGCCGTCGGCATCGTTCTCCTTCACCGAGGCGTCAGCACGCTGCGCAGGAGAATCCTGGAGACCAGCTATGTCGTCGAGGTATAATCGAGTGCGGATATATATATACCGAGATCTTTTCGTTACATAAATAATCATTACCCGTATAAGGATGTTTGTATCCACGACGATTATTATTAATCTTCATTGTATACACAGTTGGAAAACTTGTGTTAAATTTACCACAACATAAATCACATGTCCCAAACGGTTTACTCAAATTTTTGTATTAATTTAACGTACATAATATGGATGTGTTAAATGGTGTAACACTGCTATTATATTAATATTTCAACAAAAAAGAAATGTAATTTTGATCGTAATTTGAAGTTAATTGTTATGTTAATTATTGTACACCCAATTAACAAATTTAGATCTAAATTACATTTTAATAATTTTCTATTCTATATTTGTTAAGTTTACTTAACATAGCGGACATGTGTTAAATTTACGCATGAATATGTTGATTATTTAACACAACAACTTTAACCAGCATATTTATTATTTATTAATGCCCATTTTATATTAATCGTATGCATATGTATGTACAGATTTTATGTAACTATTTATGTAACTATTTTTTGTGAAAATTCCCAGTATACAAATACTTTTTACACCTATTATATTTTATTGTATATGTTTACGTATGTATATATTGTATACATATATAGTTTGTGTTGTATAATCGTAATTATCTCCACTTACATAAAATTGCCCACCCGCGTACACAATACATGCTCTTTCCTTTTTCGCAGGCAGATCTGCCGACCGGCTTGGAATCCGTCGTGTCGTCTACGAGACGCGACGGAAGTGAATACGATCTATCCACCGAGCGGCAATCGATCGACAAGAACGTGGAGATAATAATTCAGATAGATCCGGATGGATCGTCTCCGCGGTCCGACAGGAATCTCTTTGGATTAGGCGCGATGAGGAACGAACGATTGAAAGACGCGTTCGAGATCGCTTCGGAGGAGCAACGATCCACGCTCTTCCTCGCGGATCCTCTGGGAGTCCCAACGACCGTTCTAGGAACGCCAAGCTCCCGACTTAGGAATCATTTAACTGAAACAGATCGGCGTATCGACGATCGTCCCGAGAATAACGTCGTAACAAGCAGGATCTCGAGGGTAGCCCGTGACAGGGAGCACATCCTCGGCAAAGAAATCTCCCGGAGCGTCCAGGAGGAAGAGGATACCGCCTCGATCCTGGATCGTTCGGGATCGATTTTGACGAAAGGGAAGGAAGAAGAGGAGGAGAAGGAGGAGGATTTCGCGGAAGAAGGAAACGCGACGCGAGCCACGGTACGCGAAACCACCCAGAGGACGAGTCCCGACCAGTTCGCTCTCTGGACAGGCAAGACTGGCAAGAGCAACGTGAGATTCTCCCGCGTGAACGAGGACAGCGCGACGACGGCCGTCGCTCTGGTGGCAATCGGCGCGATCATGCTGCTGGTGGGGCCGGTCGTGGTGATATTGCGGATCCTGGACGAGAGGAGGCAAGCGAGGAAGCTGATCGCGTTGCCGGCGAGCGCGCGGGAAGATCTACCGCCGACCTACGAGCAGGCCGTCCTCATGGACGAGGCGCCGAGGTACTCAACGCTCTCTTTGAACTACGATCGCACGCCGCCGTCCTCGCCGACCCTCTCGTCCACCTACGCCTTCCAGAACGTCGCGACGTAGTTCGTGTGGAGAGGGTCCAGGTGGAGAGAACCGCCGCCTTTTTATATGATTATATGATTATACAAAGATTTTATATATATATATATATATGTTAGCGCATCGCTGAAGATGATTTAAAGTGGAGTCAATATTAAATGTCCGATTTATAATTATTTATATGCTAGTAGTTATTAAGTATACTCGGTCAGTCAGTTTACAAACCAAGTTGTATTTTATGTACTTGGCGTCGCGACGCTATTTTGCGTCGCTTGATCGATATAATAATGTTAATTTACGCACCATCAATCGCATTGAACTTTTAAAGCCCCCTTTTTACTTGTCATCACTTGTTAATAAAAGACCATAAAAGACTTGTCATTAAGAAACTGTTCTTTAAATAGACCTTGGGTCAGATAGGAAGGGAGAGGGAGGGGAGGGGAGGAGAGGGGAGAGGAGAGAGAAGGAGAGGGAGAGAGAGAAGTTTTGACAATTTGGCGACCACGTAAATGCAAGCAAAATTTCAGTAATTGTGATGAAGTTTCAAACAAAGTTTTAGCAATTTTGTTTTAAGCACTCATGCCGGTTGGGTCAATTGCTAATTAATTGGAGTTTGATCGAGGAGTGCTCGTATCATGGACGTCGCTCTTTAAATGAACACGCACGTGCGCAATGCAAACGACGGAGTCGATGGAAAATTGAAAGTTGGATTGGATTGATAAAGTCGCGCCGCGCCGCCTCGCGTCGAGCCGTCGAGCCGTCGAGCGAGGCGAGCCAGGAGCCAGTCGATCCATTCAACATGGTGCTGGAAAGTACGATGATATGGTGAGTTTGTGCATTTTGTAAGAATTCGCGATTCTTAACGTTGTCCCTCGCGATATCTTTCGTACATTAGTGAGGTTTGTTCGCCCGCGGCCGAGAAATTATCGCGGTGGCTTAATTCTAAGCGTTCGACCGCGTCTGCAATTTTGAGGTTAGCGTAGTGACAATGACGTTGACACAATCTCGGAGTCTCGGACACAAGCCCCTCTTTCTCTCGAAATGCTCGCTCTCGTTTGTAATCATCGTATACGCTCGAACTAACCCTTCGCGATCTCACCTTTTTGCAGCGTCGATAACAGCGACTACATGAGAAATGGGGATTTCGTACCTACCCGGCTACAGGCGCAGCAGGATGCCGTCAACTTGGTGTGCCACTCGAAGACTCGCTCGAATCCCGAGAACAACGTTGGCCTCATAACTCTGGCCAAGTACGCTGAGTAACGACTCAGACATTCCACGATTATCGCATAAGAATTTATGTATGATTATAAAATGGAAACCTCTTTGTCTTTCTAGCGTGGAAGTGTTGGCGACGCTCACGAGCGATGTCGGCAGAATACTGTCCAAACTGCATCAGGTTCAACCAAACGGAAAGTTGGCTCTCATCACAGGCATTAGAATCGCCCATGTAAGTACACGTCACCTAGCCCGGCTTTATAACCAGGCCTATCGAGTGTGCATTGAAAGATTTATGAAACTTACAGTTAGCGTTGAAACATCGACAAGGCAAAAATCACAAAATGCGTATCGTCGCATTTATCGGAAGTCCAATAGACATCGACGAGAAGGAATTGGTCAAGCTGGCGAAGCGACTGAAGAAGGAGAAGGTGAACGTCGATGTCATAAGCTTCGGCGAGGAGAGCATCAACAACGAAGTATTGACTGCCTTCGTTAACGCGTTGAACGGCAAGGACGGCACCGGAAGTCATCTCGTCACCGTTCCGCCGGGTCCGCATTTATCAGACGCTCTGATCTCGTCTCCTATAATTCAGGGTGAAGATGGCATTGGGGTGGCTAGCGGCACTGTATTTGAATTCGGCGTCGATCCAAATGAAGATCCCGAGCTCGCGTTGGTTAGTATCGGAGACGTTTTGTTGAGAATTTCTCACTCCCCGCGAGATTAGCGGTAATTTTGTACGCTTTATCGTATGACTTTTGTCAGGCTCTGCGCGTCTCTATGGAGGAGCAACGGCAACGTCAGGAAGACGAAGCCCGTCGCGCGCAGGCGAACGAGACTGCCACGAATAAGCCGCCGGAGACTATAAAGGAAGCTCCCAACGAGGAAGCTATGCTGAAACGTGCCCTCGCCATGTCCCTTGAAGGAGCGGACGACTCGACTGCCGCTAGTGATAACACTGCTCCAAGCAGAGGCAATGTACCGGACTTTACTAATATGACAGAAGAGGAACAAATCGCTTTCGCTATGCAGATGTCTATGCAGGACCAGCGTAAGTCTTCGATAGATAACTTAGTTATCATATATATGGAGGGGTAAAAGCCATAGTGGTATAAGTCACATTTTTTAAAATATTGACTCGTGTGGATAGATGCAATTTATATATTGCATAGATTGTACCAATCAATCAATATCTTAAAAAATAGATTGAGATCGATATCTTAAAAAATTTGATTTACGCTATGGCTTTTACTCCTCCATATAATACATTGTTTCATACATTGTTTCATTTTCACAGCTCAAAGTTTCCAAACTGGTTCCATTACAGTTGCAATATGTTTATAAGTAGGAGCTTTAAGCTTTTTTGCCCAACCTCCACTTTGGAGGACTGGGTTTTATTTTTTCTTTTAACTTATTTGTTAGTCCAAGTCTCTAGGAATCAAACTTGAATTTCTTGCTTGACAGACAGCTGCTTTAGCACCAGTTATTTCGTTAAATATATCGTATTTCTAGATAAATGCATAAATGTTGGTGCACGAATACAAATTCATAATAATCGTTTTGTCTAATGGTTTATTATCTGTATTACCGCTATGTAGAGGAACTGGAATCGCAAAAGGAAGAAGCGATGGACGTGGAGGAGGATTACGCAGCTGTCATGTCCGATCCTGCTTTTCTGCAATCGGTCCTGGAAAACTTGCCGGGCGTGGATCCGCATTCTGAAGCCGTACGCCAAGCCGTCGGATCGTTACAACAGAACAAAGACAAAGAGAAAGAGAAAGAGAAGGAGAAAGACAAGGAGAAGAAATAAAGGGCTCCCTAGTGCATTCGTATTTACATTTGTCACTAAATTTGACATTTTCCATTATTGTGTATGATATTGTAGCTATTCTATCTTGCTTATGAAATATACTATCAATTTATCGAAACTGCCTAACTTAGTTTCAGCGATGTCGCGTACGCGCATTCCGAACCGTCTCGAATGAGAAAACTGGTATTTTTAGCAGCACCATAATCTGGCAATCTGGAGTGATCGAGTAATTAACATACGATATATATTGTATTATTTAAATACACGTTTTTAAGAATTTCACTCTCTTGGGCGAATTTATTTTTCTTTGAACTGCAAGAGACGAGGTGACTTCGACCAAACTCCGATCAACTTAATCGGTGTAATTAATTGATTCACCGGCAGAATTGTTTAAAGTAAAATTTCTAGTTGTAATTTTCATTTTAATTATTCCCTAAAAAATTTAATCTAAATGTTAACAAAATACTACAGGTTAAGAAAATAATTATTTGGTCGGTTAAGTTAATCGGATTTCAGTTTCGTCATCCGATACAATTGAAATTTGTCTCTAAATGTTCATTCACCGTACGTATAATGTGAATGTGCGTGTGTATGTGCATGTGTGTGTGTGTGTGTGTGTGTGTGTGTGTGTGTGTGTGTGTGTGTGTGTAAACACCTGTTGCTCTCGTCGCTCCCTTCGACCTAATTTCCAACGCTACGTGATCCGAACTTTAACTTTAATATTTCATAACTTTCCGTGAAAGCGCGCATCGTGGAGGCATCGGACGCCACGAGTCGCATTTACATAATCCAAAATTTTCCTAATCTCCACATTCTCCACGTATTTTTCAAGAGATCGGAGGATCCCGCTGTTCGAATCGCGGCCCATGAAAATCCGCCGATTCGCCGCCCCGGTACGATTCGCGCGACGCCATACGCTCTCACGCCGCGAGGAAATTCGAATGACAAAATGGCGCCGCGGAGGAAGAGCGTTCAAACGTCGCACAGGTCGTTGAACGACGTTTGCTACAAGGAGAACAATTATTTGTGCTGCCTCAACGACTATCAGACGAGGGTACGCAGGCGGGAGAGCCTCAGATATGCCAGGAGTCACGCGGTGAGTCCGAATCGGCGGATCGCCCGGCGGTCTCGCGATCTCGCGACCGGCGGCGTGTCCGTTGACGGTTTAAAAGCCACTTTGCGTCTTGCCTCGTGGAGATTTTCCCAGCTCGGTGGACTCGCAGGTTCGACAGGTGACGATTTAGACCTCGGGAGACTCGCTGCGCGTCGAAAAGATATGCGAGTCGGCAAGCACGTGATAAATGAAATAGGTTATGCTTGAGCTTGGCGAACTCATGAAACACATATCCTGTACTTCCACCTTCCACATTAGAAAAAAAATACACTGAAAACTGAAAAATCATAATCGCGTAAAGTTTGTATCGTTTGTACGTAAGGTTCTCATCGGGATAAAAAAAAAGAAAAGTAATTGTAGTGTCTGTTATATCTGTTTTTTTGAAAAATGTTTTAAATTGAAATATTGGAATAATACAGAATAAGTTGAATTATTTATTTTAAGAGTGAAAAAGCTGCCTTTCATTCGGCGTATCTCGTCTTGAATTTTATATCTAATATCAACGAAGGAACTCTGGCATTTATGTTTGTATAGAACTTTATATGTATACCTATATATAGTATAACATTTTATTTTTACATAATAATTACGAGATCTTGAATGTATGGTACATATATTGCAAATAATTATATATAGCACATATTTTAAATATCATTAAAATACGAGTGTCGTAACTCAGAATTAAATCATTCTGGTTTCCAGTGCTCCGAGATATCTCAGCGTTACGATATTTGACAATCGCGTTACGTCGACGTAAACGGAAAATAATTGTCCGGAATTATTAACAACGAGGGAACTGACGGCGGTAACAACGGCTTCGACGGACCGGCGCGCGGCGAGACGCCGCGATCAGACGAAGGGCAGCACACCAGCGGTGTTTGATACGTTTTCAACGCTTCTGCGAGCAGCGGCTACTATTTCGTGTAGATAATTATGCGATAATTGCTTCAACGCGTCCGACAAAAACGTAAAAGTCAGCGGATATGCTCTCGGCGTGGGCGATCCTCCGTCTCCGTGCTCGCTCGCCGGCTCGCCCCGCTCGCTCATTCAATCTATTGTCAGAAGCGCCGATGGTCTCCCCCCCCCCCTCTTCTCTCGCCCGCCCCCGCTTGCCCCCTCCTCCCCCCGCCACCCTGGCGGATTTGCCGCGCGTGGTGTGGTGCGTTGGTGCGTAGCGCTGGTGCGTTCTGTTGATGCTTACGCAGTGTCGAATGGTCGGAGCGTCATTCAGTATTAGTCGGGTACTCCCGGGGACGCGGTGCCTCCCGCTTCTTTTCTCTCCCTCTAGCTTTTTCCTTCGCGACGCTAGCCAGCACCAGCACCAGTTTCTCGCGCCCGCAGATTATTTTCGTTCGACTAATTACGTGCGCGCGCGGTCTCTGTCTCTAGTGAACTCTAGTCCGATCTCTAGTCGTGCCGTGCGACCGGTTTTGTTAAATCTCCAGCGCCGGATGATTATCCCTTTGCCCGATAATCCCCGTACCCCACGTGGCGCGCACGGGATGCCCGATTGTTCGGAAAACCAACGACGATTCGCGAAACCGTAGAGGAGGAAGAGAGGGAGAAAGGAGGAAAAGGAGGAAGACGTCGCTTCTTTTTTTTCCCCTCGATAGTGGTGAATCACGACGTGTGTGATTGGGCGTAGACCACCACCACCACCGGAAACGGGAAAGGGTAAATTTGGTGGTGAAGTAGCGGGCAACAAGGCGGACGTGTTGAGAGGCAGGAACGGTGTTGTCTCTTGTTTGTCTACCGCGCGCGGAGGCGCGGAGTGCCGTCACGGCTTATTTTATAGCTAACGGAAAAACGTAGGACGACCGCGCTGATCCAAAACGACGCCGCCGACCGCTGTGTCGGTGCGACACTTGTGCGACGTTCGCGTTTTGAAAAGAGAAGAGGTCGGAGCTGACGGAAGACCCTTGTGGACGATGTGAAAACAATATTTTTCGTCTCACCTCAAATTTAGAGGTCAAGGTTTACGGAACGCTTATTGTGTACTTACCGTCCCCAGAATTGTAGACGGAGAGCTTTGGAGGAAAGAGAAGTCCCCCCCTCTTCGTCTACCTTGACTCGAATATCTCTCGAAGGAAAAAAGCGGAAGGCGACCTTCTTTCTTCTTCTGCATCTGTTCAGGACCCTTCGGGGTCAAGGCGCCGGAGAAATAAACCGGCCGATCGCGATAGCCGGCCCGTGCGAAATTGTTCGCTGCCCGACGGCATTGTACCGTGAAATTATATCCCTGGAAGAGGCGGAAGCGTTATCCTGGATGATCCATGATCGCCGGTCTGCGACGATGCGCCTTCGATATCGGTCTCAAGTCGTCGGGATCATTGGAGTAGTCTCGGAGCACTTGGCCAGGGGGTCGACGCGCAACTCGAGCGACGAGTAGCAACGTGCGTTGAAAGGAAGAAGAAGGAAAATAGGGAAAGATGAACTCCTGCTTCCCACATTTGGCGATACTGAATCCGCGGAATGCGAACAAATCGAGAGACCGGCTGAACGACGAGTGCAACGTCGTAAACGCCGAGGACACCCGGATGCGATCGAGGACTCCGACGTTACCGGGAAAAAATGACGTCTTCCATGACTTGGATTTGTATTACGTTCGACAGATCGCACGGAACTCGAAGGTAGGAGTCGCGATTGCGTTCGACGATTCTGATTATACGTATCTTGATCATTTCGCTGAACCAGAAATATCGTATTGCTGAAAATACGGCAAAAAGCACCTTTCGTTTTTTAATCCTCTTTGGTTGTCACCTCTTAATTGAACATTTTTTCACTCAAAAAGTTAATTTTTTATAATGAAACGTTTTACAATGTTTAAACTTAATTTTAGAATATTTTGATATCCACTTAAGCTGTTGATTTTTGAACAGCATGTTTGAAAATTGGTTGGGGTCATTTCGATCCCGTGTGACAACCGTTAATGTTATTGATTGTTTCACAGGCGATCACTAAGGATGACTACGACCAAGTTATTAATTAATTTAATCAAGCGATCGAGTTATCAAGAAACATTACTGCGATATCTCGTTAAGGTGGATAGGATTATAAATTTTTTGCTGCTTGACACGTGGGAGGAGAGATTAGATTAGGTGGAGCGAATTATATAGCAATTTCTGCCCGGTTGAATCGATCGCCGATTAAGTTGATCGGTGCTTCATGTTAGTCGAAGTCGCTCTTACGCGTTTAATCCACGTCAAATTCGTGCGAAGGGGAGTTGAGTTATTGTACGTGAGTGGCTGCCAACGTTTCCTCGCGTTCGTTGTTCGTATTTTTAGATGTCGCATGTGGATATATCACGTCGCTCGGACGTACGGATGGCGATGTTAAACTGATTTGAAATCTCTATCGAGATTGGCGTCTCGAGTAGGTATTTCCTGGCGATTTACGGCGAATCGACGAAGTCTCTCGGTGAAAATCCTGTACCTATCAAATATTTATTACTCACACACGCACGTTTGTCACTTATATATATATATATGTCTCTTACCGTTTCATTTCGACACAGCGACTCAATACCCTGCATTGGTTTTACGACTCGTCGCGGGCTATGAAGCTGTTGCGCCTTCGGAGGAGATTCACGCGTGAAAGGAAGATGAACGCGCGTCGCGTGCGGTGACCATTACAGGCACACGGGGGTATTGGATTTCTGGCGACTATTTTCGGCAGACAAGCCGGCGGGAAAGTGCTTGGCGACGCGGGAGAAAGCGATATTGAGAGGGAAACACGTAGGGACACGAAACGAGGGGCAACGAAAACGACGGGAGCGAGAGAAGCCGTGACAAGATTACGTATTGTACAAGCGGAACGAGAGGAAAATGTTTCGCGCTGACGAAGCTTCGTCGCACAAGGTGCTGCATCGCGCGCGTCCGAGCGCCTGGTCCGAGGGAAAAATCTTGAGAGAAAAGTCGAGGGAGGATTAACACATTTAATACACGCGCACCCACACAGGCGCGAATGAGTCTCGCGCGAATTGTGTTACATCGTATTTACGTGAACTCATTTGTCGCACGGCGCGCTTCAACCCGCTTCAACGAGTTTCATCAAGACTCGTTACAGCACTGGCGACAGAGGTCAGGGATTAAATGTGGCCGCGGTTGCCCTTGCGCCGTTGCAAAATTCCTATTCGCGACCGACGGCGGAATATACACGTGGAATATATTCCCCGATAGATTGCATCGCGGGGCCGTGGCCGTGCCGAGCGTAAGGATGTGTCACGGTAACGTTAGCGGAATACGAATTCGCTCGATGCGCGCAATGAATCATCTCTCTTCATTATTGATTTTACTGATGCGTGCGTTATTTTCGGATCATACGCCTCATTCGGGCATCGCGGAAAATTAACGGACGCGTGCTAAAAGCGAGAGAGCGAGAAGAAAATCTCGAAAGACGGAAATTTGACATTTAATTTATCTTACATAAGATACAAGATATATTATACAGTCGAATATATTTTACATAAGAGATATATATTAACCCTCCGTCTGTACGTGCAGGATCTACACGGCGTTCGAACTAAAATATCTGCTCGTAATTATAAAACTTGCAAGCCTGTCAGAAAATATTAAATAAACAATGATTATTGAAATGACTATAAAATCATCAATTACAATAGAGACAGATGTTTTGTAAATTTTTTCGGATTTTTCCAAGTACTTTAAGGTAAGGAAAAATAGCGTCAAATGTGACGCTCCAACGGTGCAAAAAAAAAAGTACACAGACGGAGGGTTAATGCATAATAGAATATTTATATTTAATAAATAAGAGGGGAAAAAAAACATTGAAGAAATTAAACTCTCGGACGCACGATTCTTCCGAGCGCGTATCGTAGGGTCAAATGTGATCTCGTGCGAGCCGACTATAAAGCGGTAGCCGCGGATCGATATCCCACGATGTTAGCGTGGTTTCCCGAGGGTAGGAAGGAGGAGCACAAGCGAGAGCCAATTTGTCGAGGTGAACGTCACCCCCTCGTGCATTCGCCCACTTCCCCGAAGAGCCGTTATTTCAGTCCGTTTCTGCGTTCAGCTACCAGCGTCGCGAGAGAGCCGCGCCGATTTATTTACGCTTTCGCGAAGCGTTTGTTTCTCGCCTTCAAGTGGAATTCCCATTCACCTGGTCCCTCCGTGTCGTGCGCGACCGGCTAACGTAAACGCGCGACGAAACTCCGCTTTTTTACATGTCGAAATCTCAAAAACGGACGAGCGAGAAGACCACGTTCTCCCAGGTTGCTGTTTATATACTTCATATATATATATATACACGTGTACTTTACATATTTATGTATACTTGTAAAGAGCGTACAGTTGGAAAGTTCTACGATTCTGAGGTACGTTACACGGAATTACGGAGTTTTCAAATCGTACGTGTTTTAAGTCGGTCTACGGATATCTCGGAAAGACTCGTAAAATGAGTAAAACGATTCGTCCGCAAAATGTGTAAGACGTTTCGTTAGGTATGTAACCCGATGCCGTGAACGCGTGATGAGGCCACGTGCTGGCCAGCCAGTCGTTTTATCGCTGACACTTGGATTTTTCTCCGATCGTAACTATCGGTCGCTCCTTCCTTCTTTTTTTTCTTGTTTACGCCTGTATAATCAGCACCCGGTGCGGACACCGGTTCGAGATTACGCTTCCTACAACCGTATGCGAGTATGCGAGTGGGTCTTCAAATAGCTGTTTAAAAATTCGATGATTATTCTGACGAGATTTGCGCGACTGAGCCGACGAATCCGACGATGCGCGAATTTCCATTGCTAAAACACTAAAGGCTGAATTATGCATGTTGCAGGAGCATGATCTCGAGCAGAAGATCGAGGTGGAAATCAAGATGAGAGAAGGCTCGGCGAGACTTCTGGCAGCTGCGAAGCATCGCGCCCAGAGCTTAGAAGCCGCCAAGGCGTTGCTTACGTCCAACGAGAGGATGTCGGTCTACATGGCGGAATTGCAAAGCCGCCGCCGCGAATCCGTTAAACAACCGTGGTTCGTTTGTACATTTTGTTTCTTAGAAATAATGAGAGGAGAACTCTATACCTGTATTGTATTTTACCACTACGTCTAACGATAATTGCGCGTTTTCAGCATTTCTGGAAGTACAGGCAAGTTGTCGATCTCGGATCTTAGGATACCGTTAATGTGGAGAGACTCCGATCACTTCAAGAATCGCGGTGATCATCGTCGGTTCGCTGTATTCTGCTTGGCACGATTGGGCACAGAGATCCACGACACCTCCTTGCTGTGCCCGATCGACAGAGCTCATACGGACCTTAGTTTTCCCGACGTCTTAATATTGTAAGTTTCGATGATATATCGTCCTCGTACTAAACTTAGTTTGAGACAGGAACAAGTTAAAGTATTCATAATCGTGCTACTGAAAGAACGTGCGTAACGATCTTATAATTGTAAATTTTCGTATCTGCTTTCAGTAATAATGTGCCAGCCCAATTTGAGTTAGTTTTAGAAATCTATAGCCACGTTTTGCAAGAGGACTTAAGTATCGCCAGCACGCCGAGAAGAATAAAAAAGACGATTCATTCATCGATCTCGAAAACTGTTGGCAAGAAGCTCGCCGCTTCGCTTCGCGATGAATTCGGCTCCGCTAAATCGTGAGTCTCATAAATATATAAATTAACCATGTTTCCGCCCATAAGCGAGAATTTTCAATACATCTCATTTTCAGTGGACCACACTTTGATTTGGTAGCTCGCGCAAAACTGACTTTAGATGACACGGACGATAATACTCACACGCACGACCTCACTATTAATAGCGTCGGTAAGTTGTGCAAGAAACTCGGCGTATTTCGAAATACTTATATTATGATTTTTTCCTTCAGAGAATAAGTATCACTCCTTACCGCTTTTCGGTCATTTTTGCTGTCGATTGGCGGTACAGCCAGAATGTATCAATAAGGAAATGTGCATTGGCAATGTGAAAGTAGATGGTCAGAATTATTGGGCACGTCTGCAAGGATTTTGTATAAAAATGTGGGAATCAAAGAAGCATGCGGAAGAAGGTCAAAATCCGAAGCACATGATACCTGTTAACAAAGTTAGTATCTTCATATATACATAGACATCCCTTACACAATTGCTTAACTTCATTTAAATAAATTTTTTCCCATCTGTTTGTAGAGAACAATCATTCAACCGTCCAAAACTTCCGGTAAAGAGCTTTTAATAAATAATTCTGGCAACAGTATGGAGAAACTGTTGCCGATTAAATTTGAATCAAAGGAGGAAGCTCAAAAATGGTCGAGGATTTTATTGGCGCATGTTAAGGATCATTCGAGGTGGAAACATGCCGCGGAAGTAATTCAAAGGGTGTCTAGCATTGAAAGCACGAGAAATTCTTTTATCAGTAATAAAAGACAAGGCTCCTTATACGACGAGACACCTTTAATAGGTAAATGCTCAAGTCATTATGTAGCTTCAAAAATTATAAAAATTTGATAAACGACGCTTCAGAAAAGTAGATCGTTTGTTAATTATTTCTTTTCATTGCAGAATCAATCCCATCGGATTACACATCCGCGAGACCTACTGTACAAACGATCTTTGATCTCACACCTAGTACTAGTCTAAGCAGTTGTAGTTCCACGAATAGCCTAACAAGCTTACGTTCGCGCTCATTGAGTATCAGCGGTGTATTCAAACAAGGTGCCATTTCTTTAAAGCCCCACTTAGCTTCTGCTAATAAAAAGGCATAACGATTTTATAATTCTTTCCGAAGAATCAACAAATGCCGAATTATTGATGCGCGAGAATAAATATACTAGAATTTTTTAACGCGGAGATTGATGCACATGTATGTTAAACACTTTAATTGGTAATTGAGATAGAGAAAAGATTGATAGAATATAATTTCTCAGTTTAAGAGAGTTAATACAGTCTGTATTAACCGAAGAGGCTTATTGCTGGGAAGATTTTAATTAGGCTGAAAGTGTAATATCGATTACGATAATTCGGTATGTATGGAAAGTTTTTTTGAATAGAGTTATACCACAGGTTATACAGTACAAAGGATATTGATTAAACAATTTCTCTTTTTTTTTCTTTTCTACTTTTATAACGCGAAACTGTATATGTATATCGCTAAAAATACAAGCCTATATATATATATATATATATATATATATAATGCGTTTATGAGTTGTTAGAAAATGTATAAGAACATTGCAATATTTAGTACGGCTGTAAGAAGATATATATGTATGATATATATATTTAATATAATAATAATACATGACCATATGCATATATTTACCTAAACAGAATTTGCTTTTTTAAAAACCCTAATTTCTGTACACGCGATTTAAAAGAAAGACTTCAGCGGAATTTATTGAATTATTTTTCTTAGGCAATATATCGACATGATAAAATTTAAGGATATTTGTAATGAAGATCTGCTTACGATTTGCATCAATAATTGTAAATAGATATATTTTCATAAGTAAAATTATTAATTTAAATACATTTTTCTCAACGTATCAAATTACATGGAAAAAAAGAGATATTTATTTTCATATTAGGTACATTGTACTCAACACAATTGAGCGCAAGTAGCTCGCGCATATACTACAGCAGATATTTAATGGTACTTGTGAATACAGCGTACCATTAATTTCAATTCGACCTCGGTATCATGACAAATCCTACAATCATGCAAACAATAGTAAACGCTTGAGCACCAACCCGAGCGCGCATCATGTACTGTTGCATTTTCTCCTTGCCCCTGACAAAACTAACAAGTCCAACAGTCAGGGCTGCAGTAGTCGCCAACGCTCCTGGAAATGCAAATATATGGAAAATAGTGGGCATGAAAGATAAACTTTGATCAAACTCTGATTAACTTAAGAGTTAACTTGCCAAGAAATATCTACAGTATTTTGTCGCATGGATAGCATTATTTTGTACTTTAGTTTCACACATGAGAAGAAAGATTGGATTATGAACGACGAATTATGCAATTTCATAATATAATTAACCATGAACTAAGTTAATCAGACTTTCGACTGACACGTTTCGGCAAATGTTTGTTAAATAAATCTGTGTCTGTACTTAATCGAAAGGCTGTTCAAAACGCAGAAGCATTTTGAGCAGTCTTCGACGAGAGTAACAAGCGACAAGCGCGGCTATTTTTGCCCAGATGTACGAGTCCAGTTTCTCCTATTCCCCGTCCTCCTTCCCGAGCTGCGTTCCCGCAGTTTCTCGTCCGAGATCAGAAAGATTTGGCCACAAGTTCTACGTTCTACCTCGGCACGCGGAATATAGGTTAAGTTTACCTATCGGTACGAGCGGATTCTCTTTCGTTTTACGTTTCGCCTTCTGCCATATCGTCTCGGTAACGTAACTGCTGTCCAGATCTTCCCGTACCTTCACCCAGTCCAGTTCGTCATTCGGAATTGTGCCTGCCATATCCGCGGTCGTTTCGCAAATAAATAAACAGATAAGGTGGGTCTCACGACTCTCACGTCAAAGTCCGCCTTCGCGGCACCGAGCTCATGTCCGTGACCACGTGCGAAGGAGCGTAAGCTGTCGCGATGTCGCGATCGATAACGATTACGTTAAACCGATAACACGTGGATAACGTGGATGCGTTAATGAGTTAATCGGTCTTCGGTGAGACACGATGAGAAAACGTAACCGGTTACCGGGCTAATCTCCCTCCCTCCTCGCCGATGACGCCGATCCTCTTCCGAGATCGGTAGCGTCATTCGGTGTGTCTTTATACGGAAGTCGGAACACACGTCAGCCGTCAGCCGCTTTCAGAAAGAGAGAGAGGGAAAGTGACGCTCTGACGCTCCGAATTGACATTGCAAGTGATTGCAAGTGCATGTGTAATTCGCGATCGCTCGAGGAGCTTTACTTGATCCTTTAAACCGCGGAAACCGCCCCATGTGCGGACTCGTAAACGAAAAAATGAACGCGCAGCAGGTAGTGGAGGAGCTGACGCAGGTCTGCATTCAGATGCGCTTCCACCTGGACGACTTGACAGAACGGAGGGAAAAGGAAACGTTGATCCTAAAGCATATCAAGCGGTATGAAAACAGTGGAGCGGAGGCTCACGATTTCCCAAAAGGTACCTACCGACCGTCTGGATCGCACGAAGAGAGTTCTCTGCATTCTTTCTTATGTTCCACTTTGCAAACAGCTAGTTAGAAATAAATGGACATTTATGTGTTACAGAAAAGTGGCTAGTCATTGCCATTGTAAATTTCACAATATTTTGCGAGTTAGAAATAAATGTATAATTACCTTCTCGGCAGAGAAAGGCTGATCATCGTTATAGTTGTAATTTTTAATTAACTGTATATGTTACCACAGGCTTGGAATGGTTCAACGTGTCGGAGGGATTGTCCCTGGCGCAGCATCTGAAGGGAAAGATCGTCCTTTTGGACTTTTTCACATACTGCTGTATCAATTGCATGCACGTTTTGGCCGAGCTGGAAGAGGTCGAGAAGAAAATTTCTGTAGAGGATGGTCTCGTGGTGGTGAGTAACGTTTCTATTACAAGAAGAGGAACTTACGAGAGATAGATAAGATTGTATATCCGATGACTAATAACTTTTCCGTTCAGATCGGCATTCATAGCGCAAAATTCACAAACGAGCGCAGTTCGAAGAATGTCTTATCCGCCGTGCAGAGATATAATATCATGCATCCTGTGGTAAATGACGTAACGTTAAGAATGTGGCACGATATGGGAATAACGTGTTGGCCTAGTCTGATTATGTTAGGTATGAAACAATCTACGAACGCTCTCTCTCTCTCTCTTGGCTCTTTTTTCTATAAATAATTACATATCACAGCTGTGTCTACATTTATTTCAGGACCTAGCGGTCAACCGCTGGCTGTTTTTGTGGGTGAAGATCACAGAGATGAAATACTATTGTATACAAAAGTGGCAATAGCACATTTCAGATCCTTGAATAAAATGTCGAGTCACAGTCTTCCGCTGAAACCGGCGCATCATCTTTTACCATCTTCTAAAGATGGTCTGCTGTTTCCCGGCAAACTAACAGTTTTTCAGCCGGAACAAGAGACGAAGCTAGTCATATCCGATAGCGGTAACAACAGAATTGTAATTACAAATGAGCATGGGAGAGTGGAGCACGTTGTAGGTGGATGCAGCCAAGGTTTTAAAGATGGCGATTTCAAAAATGCTAGATTTAATTCACCCCAGGGGGTCTGTGTGCTTAATAATATTATCTACGTCGCGGATAATAATAACCATGCCATTAGGAAAGTAAGAATACAATCTTTTTATTATTGTAATCCACAACGTTGATTCGCTGTATCTATTCTCGATGTTAATCACGTTTTAGATAGACCTGACCGAAAAAACCGTATCCACCGTAGCCGGTACTGGCTCACAAGGTTGCGATCGAAACGGTGGAAAACGCGGCACTGATCAAGCTTTATCATCCCCTTGGGACGTGGCAATTTATCATCACGAGTATAAAGGCACCGTAGTGCCGGTCTTGTTAATCGCCATAGCGGGTACCCATCAGATCTGGGCGCTGTTTTTGGAAGATACCATTTGGTGGAAGGAAAAGTGAGACATTATTTACGTAATCAATACGACATCTTATTCACGTTATTACGCATCTGTGTGAACTATATATTTTTTGAATATGATTTTTGAACATTTAATTTAACAATTAATTTCGGCTTTTTATAGTTCATACAGATAAAGAAAATGTATGTAAAGTACACGAAGCGTTTCTTTCGCTTAGAAATTAATTAATGTTTGTTGAGAAAAGTGATATCCTTAGTGGAATCTCTTCGTATTTTAGAAAGTACATAGCGGGCACGTGCGCTGCTATTGTCGGAAGTGGCCGGGAGGAAAATCGCAACAACAGTTATCCGCATGCCGCGGGACTAGCGCAACCCTCTGGCATCGCGGTCGTTCAGGAACGTAAAGTTGCGTTTTTGGCGGACAGCGAAAGCAGCGCTATCAGACGGTTGCATTTAGATAGCGGTCAAGTATCCGCCGTTTGTGGAGGGGATAAAAATCCAGCGGTTTGTCTTTTCTCACTTTACGTTTGTGTATATGAATAAGATAGCTTTAGTCAGCTCGTTCGGTATGTGAACAAGCGTCAGCTTTCGTTTGAATAACAGCGAAGAACCAAAAGAACGATAATATTTATCTTACCAGAATTTTTAAATTTAACTTGCATTGTAGAACTTGCATTCTTTTGGAGATGTAGACGGAAAGGCACATTCGGCGAAACTTCAACATCCATTGGGAGTAACGTGGAATCACTTGGACAAACAAATTTACGTGGCTGATACTTACAATCATAAAATTAAAAGCGTAGATACTGCGACGGGGCACTGCAAGACATTGTTTGGCGCTGGAAAACCCGAGCGTGCATTTACCGTAAGTTTCGTAATGTTTTTTTGAAAAGAGTTATTAAAAAAAAAAACGCTTTGTAAACTGTTAAATAACTTTTTAGTTCAATGAACCGAGTGGTCTTGCTGTCAGTCCAGACGGTAATATTCTTTACATAGCAGACACCAATAATCACGCTCTTAAGATTATTGATCTGAAAAACGAGAAGATTTCAACCGTAAGTATATATCTAGCTTTAGAATCGCTTTCAAAAAATAAATTTGTTTTATTAGATATAAAAAAAATATAACTTTATAAGTAATAAATTATGTGAATTTGTTAGTTTTATTTTCATGAAAATAAACATTTTACTTGGAATATTTTTCACGGAATATCGTATAAAACACTAGCATAAATTTTCTTAACTTTATTTTTCAGATGGCTATCGTATCTAGACGCGATTCAAATAGAAATACCGACAATGTGTTTGCTTTCGATACAGCAGTAAATACATACGGTGGAGAACTAAATGTTTCATTTAACATCGTATTTACGAACGATTTGAAATTAAATGTAGACGCACCGCAAGAGTGGCAGGTGTCTTTACCCACAAATATGTGGACGGCGAAATCTTTGACGGGTAGACTTTCGACTCCTATATCGGTGAAACTTCCCAAAGAAGAAACGCGCAGTCAATTGCGTGTTACATTAAACATAATGGCTTGCACCGCAGACACGTGTGTACCACTAAAACTGTCTGTATTGTTCAACGTACAACGAAGAACAGATGCGCCGACAGTTGTGACTGAAGAGAAAGAACTCGTCATTGGTTAGGAAAATGCATTCTACGCTCTTGACATATGTTGAAAAGGGTAAACGCGCATGTTGCATAATATATATTTTTAAGATATTAAATTTTGGAAATGTATTTAATATAAGTATTTAATATGTTTATAACAAGAGAGTAATGGTTATATATTACTATACATACATATATTTTATGAAATTTTATATATTACTTTTATTTAGTGTAATTTGTATTGCTTCAATCCTTAATATCTATATTTCTTCTATAATTTTTTAATCGTTCTTTTAAGCACAATTGTGCTTTATCCATCATGTCATGTTTATCAGTGAGCGAGTATCTGGCAAATTTTGTCAATCTTAAACAATGTAATTAGAACAAATTGATTATGATATTACATTAAATAATATTTTATTGTAATTATATTATTTAATTTTAAATTGTACTTTAAAATATTTGTATATTTATGAGACTATTTTATATATACAATATATATAAGTACTTTTTGAACATTTTGTTTAATTTATTATAATTTAGAGAGAGAAAAAGAAAAAAATAAAGTCTAATCAATCTATGTTTACGCAGAATTTTACTCTTGTTTTAAATTTATATAGGTATGTAACTACAACTACAATATTATACCGATATACCTTTGCCACCAATTTTCCGCTTCGTCGTCTTGCGAGACATGCGGTAGCGTTGCAAAATCCGCCGCTCCCGATTGCCAATATTCGCGCAACCATTCCTGATGACCAGTCGGCTCTGACCAGCCTTTTCGGCAATTTTTCTTTATCCATGCACTTTCTGTCGCCGTTGGAATCTGGAGTATCTTGTAAGTTATAAAATTTAAATATATATTACCTCCTATATTACCTATCTCACGAAAATAAATAAATAAATATCTTTATCTCGCTATCGAGAGATAGAATATTTTTACTTTTTTACAATTACGATAGGATGTTACGCAATTGCTATCTGGGTCGAATATGCCAGCACCGGTATCGTAGCAAAACGGAGGAATAATTTTAGTGGGCTGATCATTAGTTTTCAGTACCTCTCCGGCTGGTTTCAGTCCGTTTACCATGCACTTGTAAAATCTGAAATATTTTTATGATTCGTCACGAGTGTATAAGTATGGAACAGGATGAATTCTCGTTTAGGCACTACTTATAAGAGTCGGCTAACCGCCTATCGGGATATACGCAATAATCCCATCCGTTTTCTCTATATGCTAAACCGTCCGCAAACGTGTAACGTCTCTGCACCATTCTTCCGCGAATCCAAACACCATCCATTCTTTGTCCACGTGGCCAGTACATACTTCCGTGACCATGAAGCATACCGTTCCGGAATTCTCCCTCTAATACAACTTCTGAACGGACAAGAATTAATCAGCGCTAATTAATGCCAAGGTGATCTTGTACGATCCTACCTTGATGGAAATATTTTGCTGAAAGTGCTATGAAATCGATGAAAAGTGAAATAAAAGTTATTGAAAAATTATTAAATATATTTCAAAATAAATAATCATTTTCCTTAGGAAATGTAATGTGTAATACTGTGAAATATAAGGAAAGTTAAATTATACTATTAAAGAGTAATAACGAAATTTCTTTTATGTCAGGTATCAATGAAATCTACTGAATTTAACTGAAAATTGAATTTTTACTGAAATATTGATGGAGTAATAATGAAATGGGGTCTGAATTTAACTTAAAACTAAATTTTTATTGAAATATTGATGAAGTAATAATGAAATGGGGTCAATTGAGAGAGAATTTCAGTAAGATTTTCATTATATTTTCAGTAAAATATTTCCATCCGGGTAGCGATCCCAATTCCGCGCTTGAGAAACGTTAGATTTTTAAAATAGCCGAAATTGACTAACTGTAAGGCGTGACATATCTGCCGATGCCCGTCATGTCGATCGCATCCCACGTTCCCTCGTATTTACTTCCGGTGATAAATCGGGTCTCCCGTAACATTTCTATTTCTGCCTTTCCGTCATCATTTTCCATCGTCATGCCCGATGTGATGCGTCACGCTCCTATATATCAGCAGTTAAGATTGACTTCGATTCGGTTTAATCGCCGATCGAGCTAATCGGAGTTTGGCCGGAGTCGCCTTTTTAGGATAACTACGATCAAGCTCTTAACTTAACCGGCGATTAACTCATCAACTAATACCTATTATTTCGTTAAATAATACAGGTGGACAGAATTATCAATTTTTTTGTTGTTTGCATGGAAGAAAGATTAAATTAGGGGCAGCAAATTATTTTCTTTTAAGTGTTCCGTGCTATTAATTCTGTCGGTTGAATGAATCGGCGATTAAGTTAATCGCAGGTCGTCCTAAGCGCTGCGAAGAACTCGATCTCCTCCTCCTCCTCCTCCTCCTCCTCCTCACTTTGTCATCGGACGAGGACGAGGATTCACACGGTCGAGACAAATGTGGAGAACGAGAGAGAGAGAGAGAGGGACCGAGCGCCGACGGTCTCGGCCTCTCCTCCCCGAGCGAGCCGAACCGGGACTCGGTTTTATCCTTACAGGATGGCCTCGTTGCCTGGTATTCCGGATGATCTCGGTCGGCTCGTAGTCGCCTCGCTCACGGGGACATGCACGGCGTGCAAACGGCGTGCAAAACGGCGGGGCGGCATGCGGGGGCACGCGTGTGTCGAATTCGCAAACGCGACGAATAGACCCCGACGACGGGGCCCCCCGTCGCGCGTTTCCTTCTTTTCTTTTTTTCCTCCTCTCGCCTCTTTGTATCCCGCGCGCGTAATTAAATCAGATTTCGGAGGCGACGCGACGAACGTGGACGCCTGTCGCCTACCTGGTCGCGTGTGTGTGTATTCGTAACACGACCGGGTACAAAGGAGGCGAGGAGAGGACCGTTATGTCTCTCGGGTATATTTCTAAGAGAAAGAGAGAGAAAGGGAGAAAGAGAAAGAGAGAGACCACGGTGTCTCTATCTATACCGTGCCGCGCATATATCTACTGTTATGTGTCGAAAAGTGGTACATTCCGGTATACACACATCGAGGAACATATTCCTCAAGTTTTCACGCGCTCGTCGCCGCCGGCCGGCCGGGGTACCGCGTGAGACGCGCGCCGCGCCGCGCCGCGCCGCGCCGCTTCGCGTGGTGAACAGTCCAGGACTCGTCTCCTCGATTATTCGCAGCCTTCCGTGAAACGCGGCCGAGGAGTTGCCGCGGGACAATCGCGATCGGAGATCATTAGCGTCCGCACTCCGCAAGAGATGAGATGTCGGCCGCGGGGTCCTTCCGACACTCCCCTGAATCGCACGGTCGAATGTAAAACGGGGTACGATCGCGCGATTAGGGATCCCTGACCCGTATCGTCCTTCGATTAACATTTTTATTATTCGCCACGTTCGGAGAATTGTCCTGAGACGCGGCTGGCGTAATGCCGCCGCCTCAGGACGATGCTC
This sequence comes from Temnothorax nylanderi, assembly GCF_030848795.1. Taxonomy (NCBI): domain Eukaryota; kingdom Metazoa; phylum Arthropoda; class Insecta; order Hymenoptera; family Formicidae; genus Temnothorax; species Temnothorax nylanderi. Next base: position 577,953 of record NW_027249153.1, on the reverse strand, counting down.
CCTTCGGAGCAACGATTCCAGGCTACGTAATCTGGAATGTCGTGTTAGCTCAGCCAAGCGTGACACCTCTGCCATACCGCCGGGGAATCTCTCACGCACCTGAGAATTTCTCGTAGGTGCACCGGCGAACTTGCGATTTTTTTCCTTTTCTCTCTCTCTCTCTCCCCCCCTCTTCTCTTTCTGCCCGATCGTTATCGTGCTTGTGTACTTACGCGTCGAAGGGAGATACGTTCCCCCTTCGGTGTCGGAACTGCAACGAGAGCCGAACTTGGCTCGAAAATAAACCCTCGGACCTCTCGCTGGAGAACGGAAACGACATTTCGGGACGAAGTCGATGATCGCGCGCGCCGGGGGCGACGTGAGATCGACCGGGGGGTCGAGGAAATAGGTCGGATTTGCGGAGTGTCGTAAATCATCGGCGCTCGTTCTCGCGTTCCCCTTTCCCGTGCCGCTCCTCCCCGGAGGGGGGGGGACTTTCTCTCCCCCCGTCGCCGACGTCAAATTTGTCGATAGGTAAACCGTTGGATAAACCTTAATCCGGCGCGGCCTGGCGCGGTACCCGGTACCGTTGTCTTGGTAAACAGTGGGTTACGGATGGACAGTCGTGCAAGTGGGACGGCTGTTTATTAACCCGCGCGTGTTCGACGTTCGCAGAAAACTCGGAGCAGACGTAGCCGCGCGAATAAGCGAGAAAACGGGTTTCTCGCGCGAGCCCGTCCGTCTCCCCGATCGTTATCGAACCTAAATCTATCGGTTTTCGCGGTGTCGGCGCCTGGGTTGGCCTGGCCTGGCGAACGGGGGTCTCTCGAGGAAAGAATTTCATCGTCGCCCCGTAACGAGCTCTCCCCAATCCCCCCATTCCTAACGAGAGTCGGGGGGAGGGCGAGGGGGACCGTGTCCCAATGGGACATGTCCGAAATTTATTCCAGCGAGCCGCCGCCGGACGGCGATTGAATTGATTCGCTTATGAATGAGTCGCGCAACGAAGAATGAGTCGCGCGCGACTCGATAAAGGTAGGTACGCTCGAGCGCTTCGCGCCGCCTCGATGCTGCCAGGATAATTCAGCGTCTAATCCCGTCTCCGAGAGAGTTTTTCCCCGAAATCCGACGTTTTTGCGACGCTTATCGACCCCGCGGGGCCCGACGGCGGTTCTTTCACAATTTCATACGTCACGTACGCGACTTATTCGGTCGATGTACCGTTAATCGGCGTGAATCGTCGGCCTGGCTTACGCGCGTACGTTTGTCGTTTGAGAAAAATTATTTGCGGGCCCCCTCTTGCCCCCGCTGGCGTTGAGCGACGAAACTCGACGTAGAGGGGGGGGGGGAGGGACGAGAGATAAGCCCGAGGAAAAATCCCGGTCCGATCCGATCCGATCCCGCGATGAAATTCTAACATGGTTCTAATTGGCCATTGTACCCTCTCGGAGTCGCAGGCGATCCGCGCTCGATATAGAAAGAATGCGCGCGCGTACGTGCACGCGCGGTCACCTGTTTCCGCGTAATCCGCTCCGTCCGTCCATCCGACGCGACGGCGACGTCTCTCTCTCGCGAGAGAGGCGAGAGGAGGCCCCCCCCGAGTCCTTTCCCTGTCTTACCCTCCAGGAGCGCGGTCTCCCCCTCCTCCTTATCTCCTCTGCCTCTTGTTCCGCTGCGCTCGTACTAGCCAAGGATCCTACCTTGCAGTACGTGTTTATCCAGGGTACAAGACGGCAGAAGAAGCGGAGCGGACGAGCGGCGTAAGGAAGAGGGCCCGCCCGGAGTCGTGTCAAGCGCGAAGCGGAGCGGATATATAAAGGGGGAACGGAGGACGCGCGCGAAGAAAGGGCCCCGCGGAAAAGAAAAGGGAGGAGTTTCGCGGAACGTGCTCCGTAATCATCGCCGAGGTCGCTACACCGGCGAGTCTGACAGCAAGGTCGACCGCAAAATAGTCTCAACTGCTAAACGTCCTTGATCCCTTAACGAAGAAGGGAAGAAGGGAAGAAGGGAAGCGAGAGAGAGAAGGCAGACGCGAAGGAGCAGAAAAGGGGGGAAAAAGGGATAGACCGGAGCGCGTCTCGCGCGAGGGAATCGGCCACCGAGGGACCGCCAGATATCCTCGCCGAACGTTTTTTTTTCCCTTTTTCTCGCGAGTATCGCGAGTGTCGAGCGGCTAGTCACCGGGTTATTGACGTGAATCGCGTCCCTTCTCGACGGGATTAAATGACATTTCCAGGGAGTCTACCTTCGCCTGCAAAGTGTGAGTGCAACCTGCGAAATCGCGCGACAACCTGTCGACATACACGCGTATATTTCGCGATGATCCGCGAACACGGATGTGGGAGGAAAGGAAAGAGAGAATAGACGATTAGACCCGCCGGGTTTTGAGTACCTCCGAGGTACCCAAAGTGCGCTAATCGGTCATCTCCGCGCCGACGGTCATCCCCTTTAGATTTAGGCGCGACGCGAGGCGATCGGAACGTAATTGGGCGACGAAAAACCGGTTACCGATATGTAACGACAACCAGCAAGAAATTGCAAGGTTCGGTGACCTATCTCTCTTCCCTTCCCCTCGCGTTTCTTTTTCTTCTCACGCTGCCATGTCGCGTTATTCGGCTAGCTCGTCTACGTGTACGGGTCTTCTTGGTATTCTTGGTAACGCGCGCGAACATTTTATTTCCTTTAAATTCACTCTTCTTTTTTTCTCTCTTCGATAAATGTTCCTATTTTAAAGGCTTTAGTATTACAAGAGCGCGCGTTTTTAGATACTATATAGAAAAATTCAGAAAACGAGAAAACGAATCCTCAACTTCGGAATGTCTTTGCGTTTTCAGAGAATCGAGAATTATCATGTTGTCGCAGCGATTGCGCTGGCTCCTGCCGGCACTAATCGTGTCCTGGACGAGCCTGCAGTTAGGCGCGGCTCTACCGGCTCATAACGAACGTTCGCACGTGTCTGCGAACGCGTTCGATCCTAGGTCAGTATCACGCGGGAGATCCCAATTAACTTTTGCGCAATGAATTGCGCGTCGTGCACGTAAACATGTAAATTTACGTTAAACATGTAAATTTGTACGGGAAATGTAGAATTAGAGCGGGGTGCGCGGATCGGCGTAACAATGGATCCAACGTAATCAACGCAATTCCATTAACGCGGACGAGTTATAGCGGCATGAGATAATACGAACAAGTAGATCCAGATAGGAATCGCGCCTCGCGTGGGAAAGACAGGACGGAGAATGCGGAAGAGGAGAAAGACGAAAAACACGGTCGGCTCTTATTAGAGACCGCGCGGCTTAGTTTTCGTGCCGCCAAACGATCCTCCGCTCTTAACGAGCTTCTCTAATTAGAGAAATTGCGCGCCCGCATTGAACCTCCGTTCTTATCAGTTCGATGTAGATTCCACGCTGATACACTCTGTCGTAACTCTCTATCGGGCCGATTTAAATTCCGCGACAGGTTCGCCGAGACGCGTAAGAGAAGTTCTCCACGTGAGAAACGAACGAATACTCCGATCTGTCTTACACGTTACATATCGACGTTACGTGTCGCGTTCAATTTACGCGTATATTCTTAGATTGAGATTTAACATCGAAGTGGCAAGGGTTATACTTTACCGATAATATTCTGGACGACGCCTTCGATACGTTTTACAGCGCGGCCACTTCAACAATTATCCGTCAGGACCACGATGGACGCGCGCATCATCCAACGAACGGCAAAAACGAGACGCAGTCCGGCCACAAACTGGTCGCTTCCCCGGCCGGACTTTTGCGGCCCGACAAGTTTCAGTTTTATACCTACGACGACAAGGGCGATATGATTACGCGGCAGATGACCGCTCAGGAAATTCAAGGTCTCATCGCGGCAGGTGGGGCGGATCACGTCGCGATGGACAGGCAGGAGCCTCAAAAAGCCGACGATGTTCTGACGGGCGGCAAAAAGGTCGGTTCCCCGTTTCACTTGTTTCGCGTCTTTTGTCTCGTAACCATAGATGGCTAATACAGAATACTATAATATTTATTACGTCTAAATTAGAATACTTTGGACATTGCCGAAAATGAATGAAAGCAAATGATGAAATTGATATGATATATACGTTTGACGAATAAATCGAGCCAAAGCCATCTAAAAACATTAATTAAATAATAATTTTTATAATTAATTAATCCTAAATCGGGATGTAAAAAACCGCGTGGTCTAAGCGTCGTAATATTTTCGCAACTGCTCTGTCTAACATCGATCGTATAGATTTCTAAAACTGTTAGATTATATTTAGATACAAGAAGCGAGCAAGAACGTGTACGAGGTAGAAGCTAACGGAGCTGTCACGTCTCTTCGTTTACGGATTTAATACATTCCATCCGTCGCATTTTAGGTCATGGATGTGGTACAGAAGGTACAGAACGTGCTGAAGAGCGCACTCGATAAGCCACCGACCTTAACGGGTTCGATACCGAAGATTCCGGAACACGCGAACGTCGAATGGAGCAACATTCTACCTTCGATTCTATCCGGCGAGACGGACGCGATCTCCCCGAACGGCGAATCCAGCCAACTGTCGCACAAGATTACGGCGGAGAAGACGGAAGTTGAGTCGACGTCGAGACATCCGACGAAAAAACCGGCGACGTCGGACGTTCAGACGAACGCGTACGCCGGCTTTACCAATAACGCGCAGGGGAAACCTCAGCATGGCCATCACTCGCAGCAAACGGCAGCGACTGAGAAACCGATGATCCCGGTTCCAGTCATCACCCTGACGGAACACAAGTTGTCCACGTTGCAATCCGCCGTTACCGAGAGCCCCATCTTCCAGATAATCAGCGTGATTCCGGTCGAGAGTGTCGCGATCAAGGGAGGCCAGACCGACCTCCCGTCTACAGTTGGTACCAGTGCCGCGAGTTCGGCGATCACCCAGCCGTCCGCCCAGACCGAGGGAAGTCAAACGGAACAGTACGTCGAATTGACTCTGTCCGAAGTGCCCGAAGGCATAACGTTCCCGCAGCTGACGAGCCTAGACATGTATCCCGTAAGTATTACGAAGCAGACGACCACGAGCAACAAGGTAGGAAGCCAAGGGATGGAAGCCGCGGCGACCTATTCGACGACCACGCCGGGCGTATCGATACATTCCTCCGTCACGAAGAAGACCGTGACGCAAGGCGGGTCCAGCGAGTCGACGGGCGCGACCGACAAGATCTCTCCCTCGAACGCGAGTTACGTTCTCGTACAGAGCAAGAACAATACGAAGGTATCTGACGATTCTTCGTTCGCGTCTGGCGTTACGAAAGGATCTCAAGCGAGCGGGACGTACAATGACGATAAGGTAATCCCACAAACCGATACCCTCGCCACCCCGGTGCCGATTTCCCATGCGTCTTCGAAACCCGAGGAGGGGTCTAACGAAACCACGCCGCGCTCGCCGTCCACGCTCGCTTCCGTTACGAGAATCAAGGCCCCGACCGTCCCGACGTCGTTGCACACGCTCATCTCGGATCATTATCTCGGCGAGGGCTTCTCAACGGTTACGAAAGAGTCGTCGGGCCCGGTTACGTCGACATACGGGGAGAATTATCTTAATCCTCTGCCGACCGAGATTCAATCCTCGCCGCCGATAGAACCGTTACCCACGCAGTTAATCGACTCCTTCTCGAGTGTAATAAATCAAGTTTCGGAAGTGAAACCACCTGTCCTGCCCCTGTCGTCCACGTCGAACGAAAGGCCCGAGATACCGATCGTGAATATTAATTACGATCAGAGGCGCAACGTATCCGAGGCGAACGAGACCGCGGTCGTAAAAGAGGAGAATTTCAGGCCCATCGTTAATACGCAAACCTACGTAACCGTTACTACAGAGATCCCGTCACGAGACGCAACTCCCGAGCTCGTTGAACATTCCGTCATCTATCGGCCTCTCAACGCGGTAGACGGGGAATTAAGCACGATCGGTGTTCCCGCGAGCTCCCAGATTACGGCGACGACATCAGCAGCTTCGACCAAGATCGGAGCGACGAATAATAGAGTAGTGATCAGTAATTCAGCCACGACGCCAGCTGGGCTCAAATCGACCGCAACGATTTCCGGATCAACGGCACCTTCGTTCGTGCAGCTTCAACTCGAGAAGTCGCACGCTACGGTCGCGGCTCCGCCGGCGAGCCAGACCGAAAGTCCCGCGGCTCCCGAGAGTACCGCCGACAGAATCGCACCTTCCGAAAAGACCTCTACGTCGATAGCGCCTAATGCAGCCAAAACCCAATCGACAATCGCATCGACCGACACGAGTCTATCTTCGATTAAGCCTATGACAACCAACGAATACTTCGACAACGCTCTCGCGAGCTTGAACCTGAGCGATCCGGTGTCCGCGATCGATCAAGTATTGAGCATCGCGCCGCTACCGTCCAGCATCCCCGCGATCGAGCCAATCGGTTTACCCAGCAACGCATCGAATTTCGCGGCTAGCGATTTAGCGAGCGGCCTCATCGCCGGATTTGCAACGAGCACGTCGGGCGTGCCGACCGACAAAATTAACAGCGATCAAACGGTTGAGAACAAATCGGACGAATACACGAAGCTTACCCAAGAATCTATCGAAAATGTCACTAAAATATACGAGGAGATTGTGGGACTTGATCTGAACGATCAGAAGGAAAGAAACGTTACGCAGTCGACGCAAGAGACACTAACGGACCCGGCTCGAAACGGTACATTAATTTACGGCGCATTGACGCAGACGAAAGAGTCGAATGATACTTTGGAACCGATTAAATTGTCGAGTAGTAACGAGAGATTCGACAATTCTACGAAAGCACCTTTATCATCCCCGGCAAATAAGTTCACAACCGTCAACGATGAAGCAAAGGACGGTGTTGGGCAGAGCGCAACGACCGTGAGAATCATCACCGTAAATCCTGAGCAGACGACAACGACTCGATCGCCAGGCGTCAATAAAACGACGCTTGGTGCGAGCAACAACCAGAAGAAAACGGAAATCAAGGAGAAGGTGAAAACCACAGAAGCGCCCTTTGTGAGGACGGACCAAAGTCCAGAATTTTCTCAGGTATCCGTGATAGTCGCGAATGATACCAGAAACTCGGGACAGGCGGAGAGCAGCCCGAAAATAGAGGCGTTAGGCGAAAAGAATGGTTCGGTCGCGGATACTTCGCCAGTGACGAAGGAGGCCGTAGCGATTCCCTCCGTCAATGATTCCACCTCCGAGTTGTACAGCTCACCCGCGTATAGTAACCTAACAGCGGATGCCTCCGTTTCGAACGTTACGTCTGACAGCGCTAGCGAGTCGAATCAAAATTCTACCGATTCTGCATTTTTGCAGCATCCAAATCGCGTTACCAGCACAGTTGGCTACAAAGACGTAGATGACACGCAGAATAAAAAGGACGAAAATAACAATGACTCTTCTCCTCTATCGATCCAAGAACACACCGATAGCTCGATCAAGGTTGTAACACAGGAATCGACGGGCAACGCAAGCGGAAACAAAGGGGATACTCCCCGGCCTGACAACCCTGTCAATAATACGTCAAATCAGAGTGTGGCGCAGATCGCATCGACGTCAATAAAGAGCGACGGACATTCGGATAATAGCACGGAGAACAAGACCGCGTCTTTGAAACATTCCGAGAGTTCGCCGAAGCCGGACGTGACACGCTTGCAGGCGTCGACACCTTCGAGTGCTCCGGTCCGTCAGACGTCGAAGCCCGCGGTCGGTCATAGACCGTCGGAGAAGTCTGACGTTACGAAGACTGACGCAGACGTAATCGCGGAGGACAAGTGGACGCTCATATCGCAACAGGCCCCGCCGACCGTGTCGAAGCTTCCGAAGCCTCCGAAACCGCCGAAGCCGCTGAGGAAACCGGTCAATAACGCTCAGACGTCGTCACCATCGTTACCACCTTCCACTTCGAGTGAGAGCACCCTGGTTCGTTCTCCAGGAGCCGAAGCGGCGGCGCATCAGCAAGATCAGCAGCAATCCCCGACGCAGTCCCTCCTACCGCTGGACGCGTCTCAGAGCGCAATTGGCTTGGACATCACCATAAGACACACGAGCGCCGATATTGTGAATTTCGCCAAGCTGTGCAACGAGCTGGCCTTCAATTTCTGGGTGGCCACCAACAAGGGTCTGAGCACCGCGAGATCGCTGGCGCTATCGCCGTTCGGCATGACCAGCTTGCTGGCGATGATCTTCCTGGGCGCTCGCGGCCCGACGTCCGATCAGATGAACGAGGTCCTCGGTCTGGACGACGTGGCCACGTTCAATCCGCACCTGGTCTTCCAGAACATAACCGACACGGTGGGCCTGGCCCGTGGTCAGGGCATCGCGAACGCCGCCTTCGTCCGCGAGCTGTTCGCCGATAAGATGAAGGTCAGGAAACTCATGCCCTTCTACAAGGAACAGGCGCAGCAATTCTACGAGGGCCTCGTGACCGAGGTGAACTTCGCCACCATCAGCGATCTCGTGCGCAGGAGAACGAATCTGCTGGTCAGGAAGCAGACCGGTGGCCGAATCAAGGACTTCGTCAAGACGAACACGGTGCCGCTCAGATCACCCTTGGCGGCGCTCTCCGCCAACGTGTTCCAGACCGATTGCAACAGCAGTCTGACCAGTTCGGTCGGCAGGGACGGCGAGCTGTACTTCGCCGTCTCGCCGGCTGTCCGACAAAGGAAACTCATCCCGGTCCCGGCTACGACTTGGCGATCGGGTGTCCTGGCCGGCTACGAGCCCAGCATCGACGCTACGGCGGTCGCTCTCGGAGGCAGCGACAAGTTAGTTTCGACGATCTTCGTGCTGCCGGGTCAGCAGGGCCACACAGCGCCCGGCGACAACCTGGATCGTCTCGAGCAGCGCCTCGTCAGAAGCGCATTCCGCGACGGCGCCTGGAACAAGCTGCTCAAGGTTCTGATATCGAGACACGGTCTCGAGCTGCAGGTGCCCAAATTCAGTCACAGGTCCGTGGTCAACGCGACCGCCGCCTTGAAGAGGATGGGCCTCGACGAGCTCTTCTCGGGCAACGCCGACTTTAAGGGCATCAATGGCGTAGGTCATCGTCTTCACTTAGCCGACGTGTTACAGGTAAGATACATCTCATACATCCATCTGCTCGATACGCTCGATACGCGCGAAAACGCTACTCATACTCGTGAATTTTCTTCGCAGATGAATTTGTTCAGCACCTGTGGCGACGAGAATATTCTCAGCGGAAGACATCACGTAGAAACGTATCCCGCGAGTCCATTAAGGAGAAACGTTGGACGACGAATGGAGGACGACAATTCCGGTAACGTTACCGAGGAGGATACGTCGAGATACCGCGCGCTGTCGCAAGAGGACAATGGGGATTCTTACGCGGACCAATCGCGCACGGATCTGTACGGATTCTACAGGGAGGAGAGGCAGCTCTCCGGATCGTTGGAGAGACCGAGATTGAAGCTCGACAGGCCCTTCTTATATTTCGTCCGGCATAATCCTTCCGGCATAATACTTCACATGGGACGTTTCAATCCGCGATTACTGCCCTAAACACGGAGGCCCACTATCTTCCAACCGAATGCCATTAATTCGATCCTGTTCCTTCTATTCGACATCCACAAATTTTTGTACGACCGAGGAAAATAACTGACTCTCGAGATACAATTGCTCAAACCACTCGTTTTCTATTAGTCGGGAGATCTAACGCGACATTGCACGATCTGTCGCGGCTCGCTCCTTTTGAACAACGAAGGTAGGACGTGTACTTGGTATGTAGAAAATTTGTAAACAATTTTGCTTAGATTTATTACGTATATTAGTTTTTCCATGGTCTTCACTTAGAGATAAGAAATTAGCGCGATATCTCGCGATATCGTTCGCGGCACGTTAATATATGTCACAAACGGACCCACGCGACATTGGCATGGATCTTATCACTTTTATGGTATATTTAGGGAGTGGTTAAACGCATAAAAATAACAGACTGAAGAACGGAAGAAAAAAGAAAGACGGTACGAAAGAGGAAGATCTTAATCGCGGTCCAAATAATCATCATCATTATTATTATTATATTTCTTGTTTTATGTACGAGCAAAATATGACGATTAGCGCGATCGCCAGCGAATATTAAACGCAAACTTTTATCGAGTATCAATACTCTATTTGGACCCTGATTGACATTATACGCATTCTTTTTAATACGATCAATTGTGATATGTAACTGAGGGCGTTGAATTTTCTTTTTGTACATTTCGTAGAATTAATCTGTTAGGATTACGCGTTCAGTCCACATGTGCACGTACATTGTATATGAAAAATATTTCAATGTATCCTTCTCAACGAAGACTTAATGTCGAACGGATGACGCGTTGAATAAAAGCAACATCTCTCGTTCGTTCTGTCGTTTTTAAAGGAAAACTTCCAAGCTGGCTCTTTGGGCATTACCGTACTTGTGAACATAAGATAAGGAAACTGCGTTACGCTGATATCGCGCAACCTACCATAAATAATAGTATGCGAACTTCTTTCCCAATACGGACAGCTCCGAAACAGCGACCGACATTCACATATCGGCATTGTAAAATATCTCGCAATGTAGAATATATAAACAAATAGCGAAAATTACATTGTACCTGCTGCTATAAATTTTTATCGACACTATCTTTGACGAAACGTATGACCCGCAGACGCATCACAATTATGTCATCATGTGTATCATATACACTACCGTTCAAAAGTTTGGATGCACTACCTTCTTAAGAAAAACAACAATCGTGCCAATAAAATTCTTTAAATGAACTTTTTCCTTGGAGAATGATTAGAAATAATACTGTGTTCAATTGTTAAAACACACAGTAAAGTTTCACATATATGACATTTTTCTTTAGAAATATTGGCATCACTATTGTTTTTCTTAAGAAGTGCTTCCAAACTTTTGAACGACAGTGTATATATCATATACATATTACGTAATATTACATAATATTAACAACAATAATACATCTATATATAATCGTTGTTAATATAATTCGCTCCTTGGCGAACTATACATCTCACTGAATAATAATTAACATATATTTGATAGTGCTTTCTATATACATATATAAAGAAGACACTATATATGTCACGAAGAGAAGCTTTTTCATATTTTACAACTAATTATGCATGTCATCGTCGTTATCTATGTCAAAATGGTGCACGTCATCGCTATAGGTGATAACTATTCTGAGCGGCATTGAGGGGGTCTTCATTCGCTTATCGCGTAGTTATCGTAAAGCCGTCGTAAAGGTGGAAGCTTATTGTTTTCCAGTTTTCAACGTTGCAACACGACCGACTAATAAGCGATCGAAACTGCCTGAACAATTTTCCATTTAAAGTTGCGGTTTCACTGTGTGACAAACGCGATCGAGGGTCCCTCGGCACGACGCTCCGGGCGATCGTCGAATCGGTCGTATCGAAAGTGACAATCGCGAGTTTTTAAATGTATTGATCGACATACAAGGTACGCGACCGAGTGGCAAATATTTATTCGTTTTGTCGCTATTTTGATTTTGACACAGTCGTCATAATTTACTCTATGATTCCATAACATATCCTAATCCGTTAAAATCATTTTCCAGTATTTCTTTATCGCTCGCAAGCGGCTAGCCCCGCCGATTTGCATGCGTTGCGCAAGCTGCAGGTATTTGATGCGTCAAGGACCGAGTTGGATTTCTTATCGGGTGCACGTATCTTGCTCCGAGCTCGGAACGAATTTTCGGCGTCGCTCGGAACAGAAGCGTCTGGATAAACGATGGGTTGACACGAGGTTTACATACTTTGCGCTCAAGTGTCCTCGATCCGTTACGCAACGTTAGTGCGACGTAAAACAATGTGAACACCTCGCTTCGAACGATCCACACGATCGTTCACGAATCGTTAGGTTCTCGGTACACAAAAATTCGATTCCATCGTCGACTATTGATCTATTGCCCCGATATAATCGAGTCGTTTTTCTAAAAATATACTCACGTCGAAGAAGATACTATATACGAATGTATATGTGAAAAGGCGGCACTTTTATGTATCAGCTCGCGGGGATCGTTTATCATCGCAAATAAAGTAGTATACACTTGATAAGTCGGTAGATTAATAGCGACTGCGAGAAGGAAATTTGCATCTCCGACTCTGTTGCATATAATCCAGGATGTTTTTTCTGATCCTGTTGGTATGTATACCGCCTTGCTGATAATCAATATTTGCCCGGCGATTATCAATAATGTAATTCGATGCGACAATTTTACGCCTGTAATCTTATCTGCGTTCGTTGGCCGATCGCTATCGAGGGGTCTCCCGGACTCTTTGTTTAAATCGCGCATTGTCGATCGTTGCGACATAGAAAAGTCGCAGAACGGCGTAGTTTCGAGGGAATAAAAAGCTCGACACTTTCCCGCGCGAGAACCCGCGTTTTCCGTCTTAGGGTGAAATTCTCCGCGCGACTCGGAAGCTGTGTATCGAATCTATAATGCAAATTATTCAGGATGCGGATTGCTCCGGCCGCATGCTGGCTACCATCCTGGTCGCGTGGGTGACGACGGCGATGATAGCCTCGATATTACTGCAATGGGAGCACATGTGGATCGTTCTGGTAATATTGACGCTACTCTTCTTCTTCGTTTGCGGCTACACCGTCTACACCGTGAAGAGAACTCAGGCGAGAATTCTGATCGAGCAGCGAAGAGCGGCGATTCGGACTATCTCGGACATTACTGCCAATCGCGGACAGGTATATACCTTTCTCCGACTTATTATTTTCGAACGATATCCCGCAGATCTGCTGGCGCAAATCGTACATGGAGAAAATATTTCGGCATAGAATTAGATGTGTAAAAAGTGTCTCGCGATGTCTCGTTGTAAAAATGTTGAAATTGGAGTTGTATTTATTATTAGAAGAGATTCGAGTTGTATTTATAAAAATTGACATCCAATTATATACCTATCACTAAATGCGCATTGTAAAAATGGTAAATGCAAGCGCTTTGAACCGTGCTATGGAAATATAACAGCTCAATGTATATTTTTGACAATTAACGTTTACGCTGTAATTGGTCGAGCTTTAAGTTACGCTGTAAACATTCTCGTGTACATTTTAAAAGACACAACATCTCCAACAATCCCAAAGTGCAAGGAGCTAAATTTGTCCTTTGCAGGCGGGACCGCTGGCGTTCACGATGCGCTCGGCTCCAGATTTACCGCCGTCTTACGCGTCTGTGGTGACCGTTCAGGGAACATCCGGAACACCCGGTCAAACGTCAGGAACTGTCGATCCACCCGGCGAGAATAAATTCCTCGAGGATCCTCCGCCATACGCCATCGTGGTCGCTTCTATAAATATGCAGGAGCGAAACGCGGAAGTCTCGAATGAACCGTACGTGCTGCCCGTCGCGTTGACGAAAAAATACGACCGATACGACGCCGCCGTCGCATCCGCTAGTTCCGGCCTCGCCTCCGCGTCACACACGTGCCCGCATCCGAGATGATTTAATTGAATTAGTCCTGCGGAAGACGCAAATAAAGCTGGCACTGAAAAATGCCGAATCACGCGAAGGATGTGCGAACGAGTGGATTTCTGATACGATCGCTCAAGATCGAAATCTCTCGTCCGCGAAAGCGATCGTTATCTCGAAGATATCATCGGCGAGAAGAGCTTATTGTTAGGCGAAGAAAAACGACCGATCAGAATTCCGAATTCGTATACGATCGACTAAAAGCGCGTTTATCGCGAACGAAAGGGTCGCGACACATCTGTTTCGTTCTTTCAAGAATTTTAATAGATTCTCGTAACCGATACCTCGCGCCACATTTTACGACACGCGAAATCTTTAATTTGTATTCCCCGCACGTCCATCCTTAGCGGATTTTTTACAGCGTTATATGCATTTGTAATTTTGATAGCAATTGCTGCGTAATAAAGACTGAGTCCGATTTGTAGCACCAGTGTTGACCCTTTTACAGTATTGCTGGATTATGATTATTAATTCGAAGAAACCCAGACAGGACGCGAGTTTAAGGGCCACTTCGACCAAACTCCGATTAACTTTAATCGTTGCATGATTAGTCTACTGGAAATGATGCACCGAAATTGGAGACGTGTCATCTCGGTGACAGCCACTGACAGCTGACAGCTCGGTGCGTTCGCTAGCGCCCCTAGCGGCTAAGAGTGGCACGCGCCGTCCCTATAAAAAATATACATAATACCGACTGTCTATAACAGTACCTTGTTGGTAATGTCATCAAATGTATATGATTGCCGAATGATGATTATGTGTTACCGTCACAGTTATATCTGCAAGAGGTAACAGATGTGGAGATCTGGCGCGTCTACGCGGCGCGTCGAATGACTAATTCGATACATTGGAATTGGAAACGAAACGGGGAAACGGCAAACGGCCGCGGCACGAGGCGCGGCACAGCGCGGCATTCATCCCCGCGTCACGTCATTTCTCATCGTTGTTGATCCGCGTCATCGGCGTGCCACCGATCGTAGGAGCGTGCCCTCGAAAGTCGACGGAGTCGGAGTCACACAGGGGAAAAATCCAGCGCGAGTGGCACACGTCTCGTTTTTCTCGCAGCTCGAGAATCTCGCGGTGGGACAGAGGCTAGAGACGTTTTCCAAGCGCAAGGGGCGATGGTACGATGACCGCTCTCGGGTGTCTCGTCTACGCATTCGCCGTAGCGGCGGGCTCGCTCGCGTACGCCTGTAAGTACAACCTGACGCATTGAAACCGCTATGGTGCCGCACAGTGCAGTAGTGCACACGAGCCCGTAACCCCGTAACACTTCCTGGCACGACCCAGCCCATCTCGGGATAACATGGCGAGCGCGCGCGCGCGCGCGCGAGTACGAGACGCGTAAACGGCGTAAACGCAACCTGCGTGCGTCATACACGAACAGATCATCAGGTTCATCTTAAGATCTTATCTGTAATTCGTTTTACTTGCGATTCACAGAGTGTGTTCTATTTGCAGATCAGTGCGCCGTGTAATACGAGACATTCGAATCCGGAGTACACCCATGCATAAGATACATGCTGAGCACACATGCACATGAAAATGTGAAAAATTATAGATAGAAACCCGTCGGATATCTCTACCTAAAGTTGGATGCGAATTACAGATCGTTTAAAATGAGCTTTACACACATTTCGTGTCTGGCAATTACCATTGTTACGTTATTTCTCATCCTATTACTTCTCTCTGCAATGCATTTTGTCCCCGGATAGTCAAACCTGTCGAATTTAGATTTTACGAAGTGCCTGCCACAAATTTTGACAGTAGAGTGACGGTAGAAATGCAACAGAATCTGCCAGCAGAGTGCGATGGTGGATTGCCTGCGGAAACCGAGTAGAATCTGACGTGTTCCATTTAAACGGTCTGCTCCGATTGAAATTACAGAGTCTGCTCGATTTTTGCTGGCAATTTGCTAGATTATGTCGGTAGGCTCTATTGGCGAAGCACAAGCTTAATGCGGATGCACTTGATGCCAATCTGTTGCAATATTCTGCTTGAAATGGCTTGAATCTCCTGGCAAACGTATTTTTTGATTACTGAATTACTTCATCAATTTATTTTTTTATATATGCATTATACAAAGCGACAATGTACATGGAATCAATAATACTATTAATATATATATATATATATATTTTTTTTGGTGGAAATAAAAATGTTAATTTTACTACAAAATCTATCTCTGAACACTATTTTACGTACTTTGTTTTATTTTAATTATTCAAATTTAACAACCACATCAAAATAATTTTATAATGATTGTGCGCTCGCTTAGTAAATCCAAAAGAGTTCTGCTTGCTGCAACGTATACTTTGCCAGGAGAATATTTTATAATTCTCGCATTTCTATACATAATTTATCAAATATTTTAACAAGATTACAATTTTGTCCTAGATGACGACGAATGCATCTTTCCTCTTTTGGATAGAGCTCAACTAACAGCGACGACTTCCTTGCCGGAAAGAGGACCGAACAACGCTAGGCTAAATGGTGAGGAATGAAACGTTTGACTACTTATTACTTTACCTTAATTCCTTTAGGTTTCGTTTCACTTATTAGACGTGAATTATTGTACAACTGTATACTTTATATATGATATATAGTTATATGATATTAGCAGTAGTCTGTTGCTTGCTCTCTATTCCTATGAGGTCTGTCGTTATCTATATTGTGCACTATATTTGCTTTTGTTTGCATTAATAATAGTTACAAATGATTCTGCTACTACTATGCGTTGTTTTCCAAAATGAAAATTCCGGTAAGAGTCAAGAAATTTAATTAGTGTCCAGCGGACACTGCCCGCCGTTGCGCTCAATTATGAGAATTAGGTGAGCCTAATACGTGCTCACCACATGACTCATCGCTCAATCACTTTATATTCTTTCGTCTCGTTTATCTTCGTCTTTATCATGTAGCACTTTAAGTGGAAATACCTATAATAAAAATCTCTTGGATTGAAAGAAAAACAAACGATAGTATAATAAATTTATATTTGCTTCAGGTGGATCCTAGCAAGTAGCCTGGAGAGTATCTCAAACGAGATATTTCGAAAAGCATTGCTTTTATAATCAGAGAGACATATAATTTAACAATATACTACCTGTGATCCTAGACCAGCCAAAGAGTGCATGGGATGTGCAAACTAGAAGCGATTTGAACGTTATGCTTAGTGCCAATATCGTTAGAATGTCGTCAGCCGTTCGTTGGGCATTCAATTGGAAAGAGTGGAATCCAAGCGAGCGGGAGTTTGAGCACGCGACTTCTTGTATACAAAGCGACGAGAAGGAAAGGCTAAAGAGATTTGTGTTTCGTAAGGATGTCCGAGCTTCCCTCGTGGGCAGATTATTAATGAGAAAGTTCGTCAACGAGTATGCCGGTCTTCCATATGATAAAATCACTTTCGTCAGAGACGAGCACAACAGGCCCGTATTAAAAGATAATTCCACCCTTGTGAGCTTTAATGTTTCTCATCAAGGTTCTTACACGGTATTAGCGGGCGAGATTAAAAACGTGAAAATAGGTGTAGATGTTATGACATTAGAATATAACGAGGGTAAAAACATCTCCGAGTTCTTTCGTCTGATGAACAAACATTTCTCTGCGGCTGAATGGGATGAGATCAGAGGTTCAGGCAAATCGGAAGCGGAGCAAATGTCCATGTTTTTCAGACATTGGGCATTAAAAGAGAGCTACGTTAAAGCGCTTGGCGTGGGGGTTTTCGTTGACCTAGGGAGTATAGATTTTCGGACGAATTCGAAATTAAGCGAAGATTCGATCACAACCGATACAGTTTTGCACGTCAACGGAATCAAGCAAGATTGGTTATTCGAAGAAACCTTGCTCGATTCACGGCATTGCGTTGCCGTAGCGTTGCAAGAAAATGATAATTCATTACGATTACGTAATACCCCGTTTGAGATAATGAATTACGATAAACTTGTAGCCCATGCAGTTCCACTCTTTCCGATAGATCCTCAATACACAATCCAATATTTTGCAAAATACGAACAGCCATAGTTTTATTTTATAAGATTCATAAGATATTGCAATACGTGAAAAGTAATGTTTGTTTCTTAATATGTCAAGAGGATGGATATTATAAATTGTATATTAGTTTAATTAAAATAATAAAGCACTAAGTAATACTTTACAATTTCTTTAATTACCTTATGGACTGTGAATAATTTCCTATACGTAAAATATTACGATACAGTCAAATTGCAAAATAAGGACTATATTGTTTCTTAATCTTTGTATAGGGTAAGCATAACAAATCTCAAGAAACGCGATTAAAGTTTTCTATCATTGAAATGTAAAAAGAGAGAAGCGTAATTCAACGTGTTAATTCCGAGTGTCTATATTATGTATATATATATACGTAATGTATATTTATGTTAACGAATGCTATCTTGGCAAACGACTTCATCTTTTCACACAAGAATTGTTATGTAATGCCTGAGAAGTCTTCGGAAGTACTTTTGCATCCTATTGCAGTCTAAAAGATTTGAGTTTGCAACATATAAGTTTGGTACAATCACATGAATTAGACTCTGAGTATAAAAGCAAAGTATTGTCAGGATTAAGTTTGATTATTTGGCTATGTTCTATCCCCATTATTCGTAAGCACTCTCCTATGTTTACTTTGAGTTGCATGCATGCATAAATGTTGTGGTGTAGGCGGAAACGCATGGACGGCTAGCAGCTCTGATTTCGGTCAGTATTTAATAATCGACTTGGGCCAAGTGATGAACATCACAGCTGTGGCGACTCAGGGACGATCGTCGCAGAACGAATATGTTTTGGAATATCGTATTGGCTACGGTACCAACGGACTGGATTATGTGGACTTTAAGGAAGAAGATGGCCATGCGAAGGTAAGCTCGTTCTTTCTCGGTGCCGTTGATTTTCTACTCTGGCTTTTAATACTTTTGCTTCTAATAATAATTTAACGACGGTAAGGCTTGGTATAATTAATAAATATGTATAAAACTGAATTAACATGAAGCTTGCTTATGCATGCTTGTAGAAAATAACGTAGTAATCTGTGTAAATATGTATAGAATAGTTAATAAAATATTTTACAAAACTTTATTATGAACGATATGATCAGGTTTGTTACTGGTAAGTATCTTAATGTGTTTTACACATACTTTCACTTGGACAATGCTTTGCACCAATCATTTTTGTTTTCGTTATTTAAATTAAATACTTATTTCGCTAAATGTTACATTATTTTTTCTAACATATAAACATGCATTGGGATGCAAAATAACATATATTAAATAAAAATTCATACGATAGCTGAATGTAATATTTAAATTAATTTTATATATTTAGAAATACAGATTTACAACTAAAATAGATTGACTAGCAAAAGTTATCACGAAATAAATTAAATTAAATTCATGATCCTTTCATTATTTCCTATATCCAATTGCATGCTTTGCTTCTACTTTTCTCCTCTTACACATGGACATGGAGCTGGGCTTTACAGGAGATTCCGCGTGGTCACCAGAACTTAGCAGTTACAATCAACATCTTACTATGGAGCTGGGGGACAGATATGAGATCCGCAGCATTGCTACGCGAGGGCGGGCACACACTAATGAATACGTGACAGAATATATTATCCAATATTCTGATGATGGTCAAGCTTGGGCCAGTTATGAAAGCCAGGATGGTGTAGATGAGGTATTGAATTTCAAGGATAGAGTCTACAATTTTTCTACTCTCACGTATATACAGGGTGATTCTTTCACACAACACACAAACACACGCACAAACACATAACACGTACACAAACACATACACGAATATTAAAATATATATTTTGTTACAATATTAAATCATAACGTACAGTTTTTTGTTTAAATATTTGTAAAATTTTCTAGGAAGATGTATTGCGATAAAAACGAATGCATATAAATTTAATTTCAATAATCTTTTTGCTCTTCTACGTATACACTGATGATAAGCTGATAATATTATTTTCTTAATCATTGATCTTTCGTAGAAATATTGTAGAAATTTTATTAACGAAATGAGTTTCTTTAAAAACTTCTCGTACATTTTAAAAGATACTATTTGGAATCTTCTGTTCTAACAATCGCTATTGGGGTTTGAAAATTAAAAATAAATTATGGTGTCATTATGATAATGTGGAAGAGGCTTGTAAGGAGCTTAGAGCTCTTAGAGTCGCATATTTGGATTACAAATGCAATATCGCCTCCGTATTGCATTTGCATTTGTATTGTCAAATGCATCTTTTGTTTCGTCAAACATCTTTTCTCAACAATAGAACTTGAATATGACAGATTTGATGATAGAATTGATAAATGGTTTTAGTGCTCGGCTATTCAATACTTAATACAGACTATTTATTTATCTAAAAAAGAGATTATCCACTTGTGGAATTTATACATAAAAATCATAGAAAAGGAATTTATATAATTCATCAAAAAGAAGCAATATTTTGCTTCTCTAGAATTTTGTCTATAATGGCACCATATCCATAGCTCTTATGGTCATCATACGTCCGCTCTTAATATTGGCGTGTCTTTTGTCACTAACAATTTGCCTATACTAACGTACATACTTATGCAATTAACGGTGGTTGGATAACATTCGTTGCATTTATTAAAAACTTGTGACATAAGCGAGTGATCTTTGCCTGAGTGCGCGCAATATAAATCGTGCGATTAAATGAACTTTTATGATCTTTTTAATGTGACATGATTTTCAATATATCTAAATTAACTGTTTGGCGAACAATTCTCTATTTCTGATAGCTACTCTTCGTATAAGTATTTACTTTTGACTTACAGCATGCACGCAATTTATTTAACCCTTCGTAGTCACACTTCTCTAGAATCCCGTGTTAGTCATACTGGGTCAGTATGGACCCAGTCGATTTTGAATGGTTGCCATTTTAATGGCATCGGTCCGATCGGGTTCAAATAATTCTGGAACATACCTTGAACATTCTAGAATATAAAACTGCGGTTTTGTGAGAAATCAAATGGCAACATGTTGAAAAAGAAATCGTGAACGAGTACATGATTAACGATAATCTCTGCCTATAGAGGATACTTCAAACTCTTGTAGATGGCGGACCAAGCCTCATTTTAAGCTAGGTATTTAGCTGATATTTAGATCCAAATGAGTGTGGGCCCAATGGGCCCATGTGTGACTACGACGGGTTAAATTCTGCACGATTGTCGCGGCGATTAATTACTGACTGACACTGAGGTAGCAAACAGGGAATATCGATTTAATAACAGCAGGCACCCTAAACATTCTCATCTCTCCTTTCTTTCTACAGATGTTTAAAGGTAATGTAGACGGAGACAGAATAAAACTTAATAAGTTTGAAGTGCCGATAATCGCGCAATGGATTAGAATAAATCCAACACGATGGCGAGACAGGATATCACTGAGGGTCGAACTTTACGGATGCGACTACGGTATAAGATAATAATTATATGCGTCTGTTTTGTGTGAGACGGTACATCAGTTTGTAAGACGACAAATCTATCGTTTTACATTTCAGTGTCCGACGTTGTTTCCTTTAACGGATCCTCCCTCGTACGGCTAGATTTACTCAGAGAGCCTATCGAGACTGATAGACATTTTATACGTTTCCGATTTAAGACGAACAACGCCGATGGCGTGTTAATGTACTCCCGTGGCACGCAGGGTGATTATATAGCCTTGCAATTGCGCGACAACAGGATGTTACTTAATATCGATCTCGGATCCGGTATTATGACGAGTTTATCCGTCGGTAGTCTTCTGGATGATAACATGTGGCACGATGTTTTAATTTCACGCAATCGGAAAAATATTTCCTTCTCTGTCGACAGAGTACTGATTAAAGGTAGAATAAAAGGAGAGTTTCATCGACTGGATTTAAATCGAGAGGTGACTTTTTTTTAAATAAACGTAAAGCGTTACGGTACTTAGTCGATCAGTTATATGAACGCATTTGGATTAACTTGAATGAATGCTCCTTCTAGCTCTACATCGGCGGTGTGCCTAACAAACAGGATGGTTTAGTGGTGAACCAAAACTTCACCGGTTGTATAGAGAACTTTTATTTAAATGCAACGAATATAATTCACGAGCTGAAGGAAACGATCATAGACGAGAATTTGCGATACTACAAGATCAATACGATCTACACCTGTCCGGAACCTCCGATAATACCCGTCACGTTTTTAACTCCCGGATCTTTTGCCAGGCTGAGAGGCTACGAGGGTGTACCGTCTATGAATGTTTCTCTCGCATTTCGAACATACGAAGAGAGAGGAATAATTCTTCACCATCAGTTCACGACTCCGGGCTTCGTCAAGGTTGTGCACATTTTCATTATAATTCTTCGAGCACAGCGTTTAATGCTACTCGTAAATATAGCGCAATTAAATTTATTTGTGTATTTTTAATATGCAGTTATATCTGGAAGAAGGTAAATTGAAGGTCGACATACAAACGAAGGAGTACCCGTTCGCGAGTTTGGACAATTTTTACGAAAAGTTCAACGATGGGAAATGGCATCAAGTAATCTTGACGATCGCCAAAAATTCACTCGTTTTAAATGTTGATGGGCGCCCGATGAAAACGGAGCGTCTCCTGGATATGTTAACCGGATCGCATTATTTGATCGGCGGCGTAATCGGAGCAGGGAGCAATTATGGCTTTGTTGGCTGTATGAGAATGATAAGTATCGATGGAAATTATAAATTGCCGACCGACTGGAAGGAAGAGGAGTACTGCTGTAAGAACGAGGTTGTCTTCGACACTTGTCAGATGGTGGATCGCTGCAATCCGAATCCTTGCAAGCACTTCGGTGTTTGCCGTCAAAATTCTGACGAGTTCTCCTGCGATTGTGCCAATACTGGATACACCGGCGCCGTCTGTCACACCTGTAAGTAATTCAACGTGTGTTAGTAAAATATAAAATATCTCTGCTAAAGTTAACAATATTACAATTTTATGCAGCGTTAAATCCCCTATCGTGCGAGGCATTTAAGAATATGAATTCGGTAAATCAGCGTGCGGAAATTAAAATCGACGTGGACGGGAGCGGGCCCTTGAAGCCTTTCCCTGTCACCTGCGAGTTCTTCGCCGACGGCCGCGTAATGACGGTTTTACGTCATAGTAACGAGCATTCGACTCCTGTCGATGGATTCGAGGAACCTGGCAGCTTCATACAGGACGTTAATTACGACGCTGACCTTGATCAAATAGAGGCTTTATTAAATCGATCTATAAGCTGTAGACAAAGGATAAATTACGCGTGCAAACATTCCAGGTTATTTAATTCCCCAGGTAATTATGCCTTAAATATCTGGCGTCTTGTACCCTGACATTCTTTTCATTAACCTTTTATTAACCTTTATGATCGTTTCCAGTTCCCCAAGGCGATTACTTCAGACCGAACTCGTGGTGGGTGAGTCGGAATAATCAAAAGATGGATTACTGGGGCGGCGCGTTGCCCGGGTCGCGAAAGTGCGAGTGCGGTATACTTGGAAATTGCGCGGATCCTACCAAGTGGTGCAACTGCGACGCTAATCTGGAGGGATGGTTAGAAGATGGTGGGGATATTACAGAGAAGGAGTATCTTCCCGTCAAACAGTTACGTTTCGGCGACACCGGTACGCCGCTCGACGAAAAAGAGGGTCGTTACATGTTGGGTCCGCTCATTTGCGAGGGCGATGGTATGTTCAATTATTATTATTTTTTTTTCATTCGAATATACATACAATGAATGGATAATCAACATTCATTACTATTAATTAATTAATTCTCGACGGCATAAATATAACACGTGGTCATCTATCTTATTATAGATTTGTTCAAGAACGTAGTCACATTCCGTATAGTAGATGCTACCATCAATTTGCCGACCTTTGATATTGGGCACAGCGGCGACATTTATTTCGAGTTTAAAACTACTGTCGAAGATGCTGTGATAATTCATAGCAGAGGACCCACCGATTACATCAAGGTTTCTATAAACACTGGCAATCAGATACACTTCCAGTATGTGGCCGGTGGAGGGCCGCTTACCGTTAGCGTGCAAACATCTTACAACTTGGCTGACAATCAGTGGCATTCCGTGTCAGTGGAGAGAAATCGCAAAGAGGCCCGGATTGTCATCGACGGGGCGCTGAAGAACGAAGTGCGAGAACCTCCGGGTCCAGTGCGAGCGTTACACCTTACCTCGGCTTTCGTGGTGGGTGCTACGACCGATTACAGGGACGGATTCGTCGGTTGCCTAAGAGCGCTACTTCTCAACGGTCAGTTGCAAGACCTGAGGGGTTACGCTCGGCGCGGATTGTACGGCGTTACGGAAGATTGTGTCGGCAGGTGTGAGAGTAATCCTTGCCTCAACAATGGCACGTGCCATGAAAGATACGATGGATACTGGTGCGACTGCCGATGGACCGCATTTAAGGGACCAATTTGTGCGGACGGTAAGTGGGAAAGATAATTTCGAACACAAAATGTCCAATGAAATCGGCTACTATTAATCTCGGTTATTATTTAAATTACTATTTTCAGAGATTGGCGTGAACATGCGACCTAGTTCGATGATAAAATATGACTTCATGGGCAGCTGGCGTTCCACCATCGCTGAGAAAATACGCGTTGGCTTTACGACAACGAATCCGAAAGGATTTCTATTAGGCCTGTTCTCCAATATTTCTGGAGAATACATGACTATAATGGTATCAAATAGCGGACATTTACGCGTAGTATTTGACTTCGGTTTCGAACGGCAGGAGGTCATATTCCCGTTGAAGCATTTCGGTTTGGGGCAGTATCACGATATCAGGATCGGCAGGAAGAATTCAGGCGCCACTTTGATAATGCAGATCGATAATTATGAGCCAAAGGAGTTTAATTTTAACATAAAGAATTCCGCGGACGCGCAATTCAACAATATCCAGTACATGTACATTGGCAGGAACGAATCTATGACGGAGGGATTCGCGGGCTGCATATCGAGGGTTGAATTTGACGACATATATCCGCTAAAGCTGCTCTTCCAAGAGAACGGACCTATAAATGTGCGTTCACTCGGTACTCCTTTGACCGAAGACTTCTGCGGGGTCGAGCCGATTACGCATCCACCAGATATCGTAGAGACGCGACCACCGCCCGACGTGGATGAGGAGAAAGTGA
Source organism: Temnothorax nylanderi (assembly GCF_030848795.1). Classification (NCBI taxonomy): domain Eukaryota; kingdom Metazoa; phylum Arthropoda; class Insecta; order Hymenoptera; family Formicidae; genus Temnothorax; species Temnothorax nylanderi. Next base: position 553,248 of record NW_027249153.1, on the reverse strand, counting down.
GAGCGGCGTACAACGAGACTGACACAGCTATTCTGGGAAGCGTGCTAGCGGTTATTCTGATTGCACTTGTGATCATGGCGATTCTTATAGGCAGGTATATGTCTAGGCATAAAGGCGAATACTTGACGCAGGAAGACAAGGGTGCTGAAATTGCTCTGGATCCGGATTCAGCGGTCGTAAACTCTGCCACCGGCCATCAAGTCCAGAAAAAGAAAGAGTGGTTTATCTAAAAACTGAAATGCATCATATTAGATATGTATGCGTTAGAGAGAAGTAACGAGTACACATTAACTTAATCTAAAATATTATATATACATCTTTGATAAGGATAAAGTCTCTTTTGCTCCATTCAACTATTATCCTTTTATGTATGTTATAATTTTGTGTCAGGGACACTTGAAATGAATCACAGAAATAGAATCCAAAAAAGCTGGTTAAAATTCAGAAAAATGAACTTTTGAATTTGTTATGAGATCTGTATAACGACTTTGTTAAATGCTTAAATTTTTAATTATAAGTCCAATTGTTAATAATATTTAGAGATTATTTATGTATGTGTGGTGATGTCTCTCCTGGAGGACGGCAATACCATAAAGAGGCCTAATGTTCTTTGAAACACTAAAAAAATATTTTGTCGCTATCTCTAATAGTTTTCGAGCACACAGTTTTTGTAATACTTTACGTGAACTATACTATAAATTTAAACTAAAACAAATGCTGAGAAATTGCAATTACATTTTTGATTTTGTAAAACTAAATCTGAGTTTTGGTTAGCTTTTTCGGAGCTTGTTTCACTATATAACATTCACGAGATTGTTATTCCATATTATTTCTTAATGTATTTCTCGCTATTTTGCATAATATGATAGCCGGTATATCAAAATTTCCTTAAAGTGCAATTACAATAGCAAATAAATGATTTTTATTTTTGCATCTCGCATGCGTTTATTGTGCGAATAAGAAAAAGAATTAACTGGTTATATTATATAATTAGCATTTTCTGACTAGAGTGTGGTATATAATTATCATTTTTATTGTGTCGTTATACGTTCCAATTTAAATGCATTTTCACGGTGGAGCATAAAAGAGCATTTTATGTAATATAACTAGAGTTTCCATGTACAAAGCTATCTTTACTACAGATAAACTTATATATTTCGTTCTCTCTCTCTTTTTTTTATAAGTTTACAGTATTAATCGAAATGTCTACCGTCCAAAGTGTGTTTAATACTTTTTTTAGATTTATTTTATTTTCACTTGTTTATGTGATTACTTTACATATTTTTTTTTTTACTTAATCTGCAAACTCACTGTAGTAATTTAATATTAATGTAGCATTAAGAATAATAATTGTAATGATAACTACAACAGCGGAAACGATAATAATTGTATACTAATCATGTAACACAAAATGAAAATGTACATAAGTCATTTTTGTACGAATAGCATATTCGTTATTTCTGCTATATATAAATCAATATCTAGTACAACGATCACGTTGAACAGAAAACATGCATTTTTCACGTTTCTGTACGAACAAACCGCTAATACAAATAATACTCAAGTTGGAAAAAAAATTACATAATGATCTGAATGAACTATATATCTTTTTTATACAGAGAACGGAATTAAACAAAAATAAATCATTTATGCGTTCTATTCTTGTTTTATTTTTCATCAAGACTTTTTTGAATGTGTGATTTACGTTTCCGTTTTAAAAGAAATCATTAAATTCTTCAAAAAACGGACAATCAATAATTTAAGTCCTATATCCTAAATGTTTTCTCCACACCATAAATATTCAGTTACTTACCGATATTATTTACGAAACGTTTACTTACGGTTCACCTGGTGGACTCGCCTCGTCGGATGATGTTGCATCCAAGCATGCGAAACGTAATTACAAAAGTTTCTGCAATCAACGTCATTATGCGAGAGAAACTTATAACGTTTCGTCGCATGGACGTACTTCGTCGTGAACGAGCCTTTTAAATTGAGCACGAAAGAAATCGATGAATGCTGAGCGAGTGAACTTTTAGGCACGTAAGCTGTATTTACACGTGTACTTGTCAAAAACAACTGGTCGAAATGTTTAAACATTAAAATACAATAACTTTCGTAAAAGAATTCGCTACCTCCAGAGCAATGTTGACTTCTTCTCGCGTGCGCGATACGTGTCCCCTCTCGATATCTACATTTTTCATCTATCCTACATTTAGAAGGTAAAATCGCTAGAGCAGTCTATATATATAAATATACATACAAATGTCTCTTGTCCTTAATAAGTAAAGAATCTCAGTGCGTATTTTAATAAAAGTGTCTTTTTAATATCACTCGTGTCTTTTTTTTTTCTCTGGATTGCTCTCCGTTTCCATATACGACTACCATATGTCGCGTTCCATTCTTTCAGTCTCGTTTTCCAGTCTCGTAACTCGTTTATCATTTTTCGTGGGTCACGACTGTTAAACCTGGACGTGACTGGATAACAATTGGTATCGAATGTAGATCAATTGTTCTTTACTTTCTACTGAGACGTACTCGCTACTTCCTCAATCGCAAGTTGAAGTCTAAAACAAGAAGCTTGCAACAACGAACTCTTTGGAACAGACCGATTGTACATAGCGCATTCCGAGTAACAAATTCAATATTTAATTGACTAAAACAGATACGTCAGCAACGAATTAATAGAGATAGCGATTTCTCTTAAGTATGCCGTGCTATTTGTCAAACACCCTTCGTATGATACCGAAATAAATTTTATCAGCGTTTTTTCTCTCTTAAATAAAATAAACGGCGTATCAGAGAGAGAGAAAGAGAGAGAGAGAGAGAGAGACAGGGTTGTATCATCCGCTTTACGAAAATTATCGCACAACGAAATATGGTACAAATTATTCCAAGTACCATACTGGAGTAAATCACCACTAACACGGTAATCATATTTGATTAATAATATTTAACACAATTGCGAAAACAGTTCCTCAGAAGTTGTTTCCTTGCTCACTTTAAGATATCGGTTTCTCTGTAAATTCTCTCTTTTCAAAACTCCGTTGGATGAGAGACTTGGCGAGAGTTGGAACGCACGTCTTTCGACCGCGAAAAACCGTCAAAGTTATTAGAAGAAAATATTTTAACAAGAGATAACGTGACATGACTCCGAGTCAAGTTTTGAATTTCTCGTAATAACTCTTGATGACTTTTCGAGGATATCAACAAACGTATTCCAACCATCGCCTAATCATTTATCCAATTGTTTTTGGAGAAATAAATTTACATAAATACGGACGTCCTAAAATGCAATGAAAAATGAAATAATATAATTATGATACATACATATACAGGATAATCTCGCCCTATATATCACACACATATTTATATATATATATATATATATATATATATAATAAATCGCGAATCCTTAGATATATTACGATCTCTTTGAGCGTCGCGTTAAAATCACTTGGAACACGCACGGTGAATACGCATGAGTTTCTCAGTTGGCTCCATACTTACGCAGATACCTCCGGAAAGTCAACATATATATAATAATTTATTCATTATATTACAATAAATCGTTCTACATAATGGAGAAGAGAGCGATTGTTACAGCGCCGAGTCTCGGCGACTCGGCAGGAAGGAGCGGCGAGGTGAAGCCTCCCCGCCGCCGCCGATCCCAACGACAACGAAGATCGCTCGCCAACGATCGCCAAAGATTAGCGACAAGATAGCGTATCACTGATATGCACGAGAAAGAGGGCTTTGGGTTTAATTACAGTCGCTTAAGTACACGTGGTTCCGCGTACACGGGCGGGTGGAACTCCTACGGGTGGGGCCACTAGGAGGCCGAGGTGTACCAGCCGTTCGCCGTCGACTTGTTGCTCGGGTGGTAGATGTGGAAGCCGGCGCTACTGGCCGGATGATGGTAGAACTGCGATTGTTCCGTCAGACCTGCCGAGGCGTATGCCGCCGCGGCGTCTAAGGCACTCGGATGGACAGTGGCCGAGTACACCTGGGGCTTCAAGGGTAACGGCTGGGCCGGTTCGTACTGGTGACGAAGAACGGGGTCCGTGTACGCCGACGAGCCTTCGTAGCTGCTTATCACGTTCACGGGATGCAGTTGCTGCTGCTGCTGCTGTTGCTGCTGCTGTTGCTGTTGCTGTTGCTGCTGCTTGCTGTCCCGTGGCGAGACCGACGACGGCGGCGTCATCGCCGAATGATAGTCCACCGAGTAGCCGGCCGCGGTGGCGGATGTGTACGATGAAACTAGACTGGTGAAAGCGTCGGCGCAGCTGGTGCCGTTCGATGCTTTTTGATTGTGAGCGGCGAGCACAAATTGGTGCTCGCCGTACGTGCTGGAGCCCTCCGAGCCCGGCGGCGTGGGCAGAGGTCCATTCGGGGCGGTTTCGCCCGGGTAGTAGATACCGGCCGACGTAGGTGCGCGCGTACCGCCGCTCGACGTGATTCCATGCACATTGGCGCGTATCACGCTCTCCCGATTGGCAGCGTAAAGTTGCCTAAGGAGCGCGGAGGCGGGTAAAGGGGCGGTGGCGGACTGCTGCGGACTCAGATGGCCCAGATGATGGTGCGCGCCGATCCACTGTATCGTACTCCGCTGCTGCTGCTGCTTCAACAACGTGTCCGTACTGAAATCTGTCGGCTGGTGAAGCGCCGCCGGGGAGTTGGACTTGTTCAGCGAGCTCCCCGGTAGGTGCTTCGACATAGCCTGTTCCAGATCTTTCACCGACGTTCCCGTACTTTCGGCACTGTCCATCCTGCTGCCCTCGGCGCGACGCGACGACTTTGGACTGGTCGAACAGAGCGCCTGTTCGGTGGCCGAGATCGAATGCGTGGACGTCGCGCTAGGACTAAGCGCGCGGGTTCTCTCGCCGTTCGTTTCCTTCACCGGACTGGCCTCCTCTTCGTCCTCCTCTTCGTTGGAGCTGCTGTCGTCGTCATGGATCTTCCGTTTGTGCCCTCGCAGTCTTACCACGAGCGTGCCGAGATTCCCGACCGCTGTTTGCGACTCCTGTTGCAACTGGGCTATATTGTCGTTATGCCGGCTACCTCGCTTCTCGCTTTCCGACGCGTGGCTCTCCTCCTGTTCCTCGGGCGGCGACCGATGCGATTGCTCCTGATGCTGATTCGTAGGGCCGCCTCGACTACGACCCTCTGAAATCAAAAGTCGGAACGAATATTGCCTCAAGACGGAGGAAGATGAGAACTTTCCGGGACCGGCGAGCTGAGAAAATTGTAGCTTTTCGCTAAATCAAAGAACGTTTTGTACCTCCTCTGTCAGCGTCCGGCGATCCGTTCTCCGGATCGTTCCCGGCTGTATCTTCCCTTTTGACGCCGCTAACACCGTCCTCTAACTGGCAGCAGTCCATAATTAAATTTTCGTATTCTCGACCGCTATAAAAAAGACGATTAAACACAATAAGGTTTGACAGAAAAGTGAGTCCGTCGTTCGTTACTCACTTAGTTGATGACTCACCTTATGACATAATTGACGCAAATGATATTCTGCTCCTCGGCATTTTTCGAATTGCACACGACGGTAGCGCACGTCTGCAGCCACGTGAATCCGCCACTCTTGTTCATCAGCCGATAGTAATGCGTCAGCACTTGTCCTTTATGGATCACTGAAATCACAATCGCAGCTGAGAAATATAGTCGCAAAAATATTATAACTAACTAAGGTGAATGTACCAATGCCTGGACACCTTTATCATTTTAGTCCTTAAATATAAGTATAACGCGAATTAACGTTTGGATACTATAACTAAAGTTTCAAAATACAAGAAAAATATTTTTATTTTTGATTTTAATTTGCATTATACTTATTTAAGGACTAAAATGATAAAGGTGACTAGACATAGGTATACATATCCACTGACTGTCCCGGCATTGGTACATTGACCTAAAATTTTCTTATTTTTCCAAGCACTTCGCACTTTTTCGAAAGTACTGTACAATTAGCGTCGAAGCTACCGTTTGTACGACGATCAAGGAGAAGATAAGCATTCCATATATATATATCGGGAATGCGAATATTACTCAATTTGTTTGTTTTCGGGGTGTAAATGTTCGATTTCATCTCTGTATAATGCTCTTAGAAGTGGCCGTCCCGCAAAAGATATAATTCGTTCATTTATAAAAAGGTTTTCTAAATCTTTTGTTAGTTTGTTGGAACAAAGACTATCGACAATTTTCCGTATAACTATCTTTTTGACAATGTGCTTATTTGTGTCGGGGAGTAGCTTATCGCTGTCCGAGGAGTCGAATCGACGAAGACACGTTAAAGTATATCGCGACGACGTCGTATATTTTTTCTAATAAATCAAATCTTCTATATATACTTATGTATAAATATATTGATCTCAGAAATCTGTGCATTATCGTATCTCGAAAACACTCAATTAACGAAAAAGCGACATTCGTTCGTTTTACAGGAGAGTCGCGCGACAGTTATACATTTACGTTATTTACGTGATCGAATGATCATCAATGAGAAACGTTATCCCCAACGCCTACGTGGCTAGTAATCTCATGTGAAACGTTCAAATACAAACAGATACGTACTTACTAAATCTGCAAGCAGTCGCGCGCAGTCGAAAAGACCAACGTATTAATACTTTCGTGCTTTTCTCTCTTCCCGGACAGCTTTGACACCCATCGCGCTCTTTCACCAAAGTATTTTCCTAGAACAGTAGGAGCAAGAAATTCTGCGTGGCAGATCTATCGGCTTTGTTTGTTGGGAAACGTATGTATATGAATAACGTGACGGCTCTATTTTCGTTAATTGTTTCTCGAGTACAGTACTGCAGCGAAAAAAGAAGGCAGAAGCAAATTTACTTTGCACTGATAAAAAAAATATTAATTTTTTTTACGGTATTAAAACGTTAATTTAATTCCTATTTGCCGATTTTACTTAGCGGTCCGACACTATATCACGTCCGTTAGTCAAAGAAATCTTTTATAATTAATTTTTGCTTGATGGAAATTTAGAGAGAGAATGCAGTTTACGTTTTCTCGATAATCTTTGCGTATCCCTTTCCCGACTTGCTATTTCTTGCAAATTTTGCAACTCATTTTCTTCATCGCAGCTATTATTTCTTTCTTTCATCTTTTACTGTCCCCTATTTATTTCGTAAATTTTCGTTCTTTTTCGAGCATCTCACCTTTCGTCTTAGACTTAATCGACAAACGAAATATTACTAGTAGAGAAGCACATCGTCGTGTTGGGAGTCACCGGCGAAAAGTTACCCTCCCACGATTGTTTATGGCATCGGTACGGCGATAGATTGCGGTCACGACGACGTATTCGAGACTCACAAAAATTCGCGTGACGCAACTATTGTTCAAGCCAAATTATTCGGGATTCACACGCATATACATTTCTTCGAACATTACACAGAAAACATTGGGGGAGAGCGAGCGAGGACCCCCTCTCGCGCGTGACTCTGTGCGCGATCGTGCAAACGGTACTCACTCGACTTGACTACGATCGAACGTGGCGAACGTAATTCATGACCAGTCATACTCACGGTCTACGTGGGACTTTCGGAGACGATTCGCGTCCTCGCCGTGGCACAGCGTGTAGAGATTCTTCCCCGTCAATTCGTCGGCGGTGTAGTCCAGCAAATCGGACACCCTGAAGAACACAGAAATACAACGCTCTCGTTATAAAGTGGCTGTTTATAAATTCATCTAGAGGAAACCACGCGAAGAAATGTAGAATAGGATTTACAGTTTGTCATACAAGAGCATATGGATGAAGTAATTCTCTTCTTCGCCAGTAATGATTAACAAAGTGATAATTTATTTCGACCTAACTGGCAATTTATTAAATAATAATAATGCTTATATGTTTCAACCATTGTTTTTGGTTCTTGTCAAGTGTATATAATTTAACAATAAGTCATACATTTAAAGTATTAAAATATTAAATTTATCACTTATTGTTAGATTACACACTGGATAAGGACAAAAACAATGGTTTCCATATGGTTTGAAAGATTGTTAAATATACTCTCGTGCTATTCTTCTTCAATGGCGTGCGCTACAAACTTGATTCGATACAAGGCAGTACTCACTTTGGTTCGCAATGCGCTATCCGAAAGTCGAAATTGATCCGTGTGACGAACATATCGGTCTCGAGACGAATTTCGTGCACGCTGGGCGGTGGAAGCGCGATGGCCAGCCCGACCATGCCCATCAAAGGCGGCGAGGACTTTCTTGCGTGGCTGAATATAAATTGTGGCCTCAAACGACACAGCAACAGCACGACCTGTGTATACGCGCGTGTAAAAAAAAAGAGTATAAAATTATCTTGCACGATAGTAAGGCTGTCGTGCGTTAAATAGCGCTATTTAAAACTACGAGAAGATGAGCAAGCTGAGATATTGTTAATAAGATTATCAAGCGCGATTTCGCTTACCCGATAACCCGACGACTTGAAATGACACCCCCTCTTCGTCAGAGTGGATTTCATCCTAACGCAAAACGCCCGGTCGTACCCCTTGTAGAGTCCAGTCGACGACAGCGACATTACCGAGGACACTGAGGATAGATACATATACATGAAGGAATTAAGTGTCCCCGAAATACGCTCGGATACATGTATATGCGGATATTGCGTTCTTTAACCCTTTTACTACCAGATAGCAACTATTAATTGCGATTATTCTAAGTTCATCGAATTTTTTCGTAATATCATTAGGTTTCTTTTAATGATGGAAGTCAGGTGCCAATCATCGCACCACTATAAAAACAACATGTCAAACAACATCTTTTGATGATGTAAAAAAATAAAATTAAGATCTATCAGATCGCGTTTAATTTTTTAGCAGTTGAAAGGTCAATGAGCGATCCGTGGTATGACGTGACACGAAGATATACCGTCGGGATTCGCAGTAGAGGACGAACCGTGCTCCTCCGAGGCACCGCTGCTCGGTGAGGCCAGACCGGAATTGGACGAGTGCGGGGCCGAGGTGCTCGTCGACGACGCGAGACCCAGACCGAGCTGCTCGGCGACCTCAGCGTGATCTTGCTGATGGACGTAGTCGAAAACGCTCGACCCCGTCATCTCTACCTGGAATTAAAAATAATGATCTTCCCTTCTTCGCGGCGGGGTTTATCTCGTCCCCGACAGTCGGCCTGTCGGGGGAACGGGGTCGTGCCGCACCGCCACGAATCGGTTTCGGCGCGAGGCACGCAGGGGTACGCAGGGGGTACGCAGGGGGTACGCAGAGCTCGAGGAAGCCGAACGGGGGGAGGCGAACGGGCGCCGCGGCCATGTTTGTGCCAACGTCGGCTTTCCCGTCGGTTTTCCGAATCCCCGAAACACCCTATTGATTGCCCCACGAGCTTCGCAGAGAACCGAGAGGCTAGAGCTACACACCGGTCACCTCCCGTACCCTCCTCCACCCCGCTTTACCCCCCTGTAGCTCCGCTCTTCTCTACTCTCTTTCCCCGTCCACCTTCTCGCTCGCGGCATTAGGAATGGCGAACACGCCGCCGTGCAGAGGCTACGTGAGCCGCATGCGACCACCTCCGCCCGCCGCCATCCACCCATCCCATCCTCCCTTTCCTCCCCCTCGCTCTCCCCGTTCTATGTCATGCTCGCCGTCGTGCCAGCCAGTATGGCCGCCAACTCGTACAACCTTCTCCTCTTTTCCTCCCTTGACCTCTCCTCCTTATTCTTCTACAACGCTATCAACTTTTCCTTCTCCTCCTCTTTCGCTACCTCTGCAACCATCGCCGCCACCACCACCACCGTCACCACTGCCGCCGCCGCCGCCGCCGCCGCCGTCGCCGTTGCCGCCACCGTCGTCGCCGCTACCACTTCAACGTTTCAACCTCCTTCTCTTCCGTCAACTTTTCCCTCCTTCTCTTCCACCTCCTCCAGCCATGTCTTATATCTTTCTACTATCTCTGGCCTTCCGGCTGACGGTACACGTTACATTCGCGTTTGGCGCACCCACGTTGCTTTTTACTCGCTTTCGCTTTCTCGTTATCGTTATCACTTTTCCCCTTACGCACCCCCTTGACCCGCGCCCGTCGTTTCCGACTTCATCGACGTGGCCGCCATAACGACGAGCCGCGCTTACCTGTGAGAGGCCGAGATATATCGAAACGGTCTCGGATATGTACAGGAATCTACCATCAGCCGCGACAGCCATCGCGAAGCCGTCCAGGGACTGGCGACAGAAAATACGAGATATTTCAGGAACTCCGGATCGAATATTCTCAGACGATAAACGCGAAACGCTTTCCGAACATTTACAGAGATTCCCTCTTTTGAAACAGAGAGATGGGGTAAATTTTGATAATTTTTTTCATACTTAATTATATTTCATACTTAGTTTATACTTCAAATATATTTAAATTTGTTCAATAGATTCGTATGAGTTTGATTGGAGAATTTAAAGAGCTTATGGCGCAACATTTAATGCGATATGAAAAGAAACTATTAAAATCGAAGGGGATTTTAGTTAGAAGTAGTTTGGTGACCGCATTATCATTTATAACAGCGAGATGGATAAGTAAACCTACCTGTAATATGTGGGTACCTTGATGAATTTCGAAATGATCTATCGCTGCGCTCGTCGATGATCTGACTCGGTTAGCACCTGTACAACATACAGAGATAACATTAACGCCTGAAAACAATAATGCATAAATGTCTTCTACTATTTTTTAAATTATTAATTTCTCGCGGCAATTTTTCGAATTTTTAGCTAACGCAACTGCAACGCTTAGTTTTATTATTAGATTGGTGCAACTGCAGGTTTGTCGTGTTTGTTGAGTAAAGTTGAAAGTAAAATTGCCGTCAAGGCAGTATATTCTTTTTTTTTAACTAAAATGAAATTTTTTAATTCGCCTTTAACGGAATTCCCAAGACTTTCCAACTTTATTCGAAGAGCGCGATGGAAAACCGATGAACCTTTCGTAATTTATTATTTGCTCCATCTGTGATTAATCAAAGATTTGAAACCTCCTTGGCCGGGCATTGGTAACGCAATGTCGAACGTCACGACGGACCGGCATATGCTTATCGACAAAGGTATCCTCGATTGATCAGCGATACGTGACTCACGCGGCATACAACATCGGCGTTGAGCCATTGGCCCCGCCGCGCCGCCGACCCCTTTTGCGCCTTCTTTTCTCCCCTCGTTTAACAAACAAGACGCGGGCTACTTCTTACCGTAATAATAATCCCACGCTCCCCAGCAAGCTCCGTAATGAAAGGACTTAGAAGACTCGATCAAACTCGCGCGCGAACCGCTTAATCTCGTAAGTCCATCGGGATGAGGCGGAATGGCCCGGACTTGCCGGACTGACCCTAAGTTTCGGGTTTTCGGTCAACAAGGTAATGCCGATATTTCCTACCGTATACGGAGCCGGACTCCGGGATAATCTAACGGGATTTCGTTTCTTGACGAACGCCTTTGTTCTCCCAATTATAATGACCCTTTCGCCAATACGAACGAGTCCCTCCGCGCGCCCTCGTCGTCTCAATCTTTGAAGATGTAGTCGATCTTTAAAGATACTATCGCTAAAAACGACCTGAAATTTGTGACGTTAATTATAGATTGTCTAAAGTGGGCTTCGGCTAATAAGTAATACACGTTGACACACGAAAAAAAAATGACGTTGTATCAACAGCTATTATTTTTTGTATCAACAGCATCAGTGTTATTGAGATAAAATTTATTGATGCAACATCAATATTAATGAACAAAAACCATCAGATAATTGTTTTAATAATTTAAATATTTGGTCCAATAATATCCAATTGAATTAACTACTTATGCTTGTGGCAGCCCGTGACGTCGACGTTTAATTGAAGCAGCTTCATTTTTTTTCCGTGCACACTTTCATTATAAGAACGTTTCATTTTTTAGATGGTTTATGAAAGGTGAATTACTTTTGTAACGCGGATATTATATTATAGCTCGCCGCGCGGTCAATTGTCCACGCGAGTCCGGTACCACACCTTCATCTATCATAATATTTTGATAAATATAACTTGGCCGTACGCGTGTGTTTGTCTTAGGCAGCTTAGAAAAATATTCGCGCCGGTATTTCCGCGCGCGAATATCACGTAATTATTGTACGAGTGGGAGCTGTCGATCGATTATTCCTTCCGAACGATCCTCGGCGGATCGATAAGCCGACCGCTGTCGAAGTCTCGGAATCGCGAAATCATTTTACCCGGTTAAGTCGAGAGGCCTCTCTCGTTCGTTCTGACGGTGGCCCTGACATGCGGCGCGAACACAGAAGAGGGGCCGCACTGGATTTAGTTTGACGAGGAGTTGCGGCACAGCGATGCGCGGCACCTAACTCAATTTCGTTAGTTTAGTTACATTGGCGGTTCGTAACGCGAGGCGCGCGCTCGTAGGGGGCTGTCGTGATTAGATTTTCATGTGGATAGTGGTAGAGAGAGGTACCTAAGCCTTTATACGTACCCGCGCGTACGTGGCGCCAAACCCCTCTTTCACTCTCTCTTTCTCTATCTTTTCGCGACCTTCCCGCACTGTAAATATTAACTCAACCGACCCCTCTCGTATTCCGAAAATATGCGGTGGCTCCGCGGCAGTAAGTGAAGCTTCTCGACAAATTCAACAACGGTGTCTTTACGATCTCTCCTTTGTGGAGAAGGACTTTACTCTCATCGATAGATAGCGGGGACATTAGCGACAATACAACAACGGTCTATTCTTTCTGAAAAAGTCGGCCTGATTAGACGATATAACGTGGGATATAAAGCCTCAGTAATAGTACGCTTCAACTACCTTGAATGAAAAAAGCGTGAGAGCAAAAATGCCGCCAAAATAAGCTGGTAGCTGCTCCCTTTTCGCTAAATGAAGCACGAAAATGAAGGAGGCCCGCGGCGATCTTATCGCTCGATGATTGCCGACAATTCTCTATTACTATGTATCTAGAAATCTCTCTCTTTCGCAGGCTGCATGGTCACTGGAATTATAAAGGGTATCAGGAAGCTCGATCTATTGCGAAGTTTACGTGTTTCCTTAAGGAGGCTGCTGTCCACAATCTTTGCCAGATACACCCCAGGGTGTCCTGGTGGTTTTTATGTTTCGCGTTATGTTATGTAGACAAAAGTTATTTCATCAAGCTACGCAATTAACGCAATTGCGATATATATAAAAGACGTTGCACGAAAAGCCCTTACCCACAGCATATTTTTGTAAATCAAATTACGGCACCCACGTCGCGACACGATGTCGGTTCCGTCTGATAATAGAAGACACGTGTCTAGCGAGACGACATCGTTCGTAATCGGAGACAGGCCGAATATCTGCAGGCTTTAACGCGATTACCGCATGCTCTTGCGACGTTTCTTTTATTCATACTTTTATTTTTTTCACTTCAATCAAATTTCGATCATTTAATGGACTACATTAATATTTCTATATCTATCTGGTAAATATCAAGTTCTTGATACGAAGCACACGTAATGAAAAATATAAAATACATGTTACACGTTTGCGATGTTTCTCTTACTTTTACTTCCATTTCTTATTTTGTTTCAAATTAATATAAAATATCGATTTTTATACATTTACATATTTAACTGTTGAATATCAAGTTCTTGGTAAGGAGCATATACATATATTGAAAAGTATGAAATACATATCACACATACGATGAAACACCGCGACGATACATTCCGCACGTGTCCGCCGCAACGTCAGTTTACTCTACTGCAGACGACGCGAGAGTAAAGGAATTATAACGCGGCTGACTTCCTCTCTTATTCTTATCCCCAGAGAGGAAGTTAGGCGTACGGAATATACGGGTCCCGATCCCTATTAACAGTCTGGATGACTCCCCCTTCCCGAAGTTAAATGCTGATCCATCAACAGACATCATCGGCAGATATATATCTTCGTCGAGTCGGCTGCCCGGAGAGCGAGAGAGATTACATTTATCACGATAAATTAAAACAAAATGTTCGCAACTCGATATTGCGATATACCGCGTATCACTTTTATATCTGACTGAAATAAAAACAGATAGAATTAGAATCTACCTACATGATACACGAATTATACAAATTTCAATAGCTACATGTAAGATTAGAATTCATTGCTCAATTGCTCGATAAATGTACGAGAAAAAAATAATCTTGCTGCCGCAATGGAACCATTGTTGCTCGCTGTTGCATCATCAATGTAAGAGCAATTTTCGCTATCATCGGTAAAAAACATTTTGTATTTTGGATTTCTACTCGTGTAGAAATTTTCGTGTTAAATTTTTAACATACACTGGTGTTAATGTAACATATTGTTATTGTGTTACTTTGACTTTTCTACGTTAAGTTAATATTCAACGTTTCTAAGAGTTAAAATAACACAATTTATATGTAAATGTACGAATGCTTGGTGACATATTTTGTATGTTAAAATGAACACCTAAGTTGTGTTACTTTCCTCTCTATAAGAGTTTCCATCTATTAAATCGACATTATTATAAAGAGATATCGCTATCTTCTGTTTTTTTTGTAAGAAATAGAAAAGAAAGAATAACATTTAATGTGAGAATACCATTTTATTTTAATTAAATTTAACATTATAAATATGTTAATTTAACATAAACTTTGTTTCCATGTGTTACTATTAATTTTTCACATATTACTCGTGCTATTTATTTAAATATTCGCCTTCTGTTAAATTAACATACAAATTAGAGTGGATTAAAGTAAAATGTGTTAAAAACACAAAATTTTTTACTGAACAATTATTCGACATCATGATGAGTTATTTTGTTAAAAAATCCTGTTAACAATAAGTAAACTAATTCACAGGAATACAAATTGACCACTAAGCAAATATAATTTACTACTGAAGCAAAATAGAGTACATTCTTGGCAAATACATCTTACTCTTGCGACGAAACGACTTAATCCAAATAATTTGCGGAGCCAACGAAATTATTTTCAGCGAATAAAGTCAGTATTCTTAAGAAATCTTTCAGTTGTCTATATACAACAGTCAATAACAATCGCTGTAAGAGCGCGAAATGTGATGTGCCAGCGAATCTTTTTTCTTCGAGTCGCCGATGAAACGTGACGTATTGTCTTACCTTTGACGGATTTGCTGGGCGGTGGACCATCCCGAGACCACGGCGGATCACCGTGACTGGAGAAGTCGCGTAGTTTGAGGTACGAGATCGTTAGCCTTATTATGGAGGCCTTGTCCAACTGGGAGGTGATGGCCGCCGGGAGTGGTAGCATTTTTGCGAGCTCGTAGAACTCGAAGTTCTCTTTACCCCGCCGCGACCTCGCCGCGTCCCGGCTCTTCTCCTTGCGCAACTCCAAGATGCTGTAATGCAAACACGCGCACGGTTACAGCGGCGAAGCAGCGCGTCTCTTCGGATCGCAGTAGACGCTATCGTGGATCGCGATTCGCACGTACAGAGAACAGTCCCCAGAGAAAAAAAAAGATTTCAAATAATTCTGTCTGCCAACGTTTATCCTTTTAACCCTCGACTGTGGTTGTGGAGTCTCTGCGACTTTCGCGACTTGCTTTATAATTTTGACCAATTATTTTAGGAAAACAAATAAAAATTTTATTCTGTAAGGTAAATGTACCAATGCCTGGATAGTCAGTGGACACGTACCTATATCTGGACACCTTTATCATTTCAGTCCTTAAGTAAGTATAACGCGAATTAACGTTTGGATACTATAACGAAAGTTTAAAAATACAAGAAAAATATGTTTATGTTTGATTTTAATTCGCGTTGTACTTATTTAAGGACTAAAATGATAAAGGTGTCCAGACATAGATATGTGTCCACTGACTGTCCAGGCATTAGTACATTTACCTTACATCACTTACATGATGCTGAAAAATATACAAGGAAATGTAGCAAGTGCGTATACGGAGAGTGATGGTCTTTATTTCCCTTTTTTCACATCTAAAAATAGGAGTTCACACGTGCACTAGCGTCCGCAGTTAAGGGTTAACCAACTGGAATTGCGAGCGCGGAAGTGTATATACCCTTACTGTCGTTTGCGTAGGGGCAGACTCGATTTTCTCAAACTGGTTAAAAGACCAGCAGTTCGATGGATCGTTCTAGCGAGACGATCGTGAAAGCCTACGGATTTCGTTGATAAGTTTTAGCCATATAGAGAAAGACGGCGATCAGCTCGCGGATTCGTTCCGTACTTCCGGTCTCGTTCCTTTTATCGGACGCCCGTCGTTCGTCGCTACGCATCTTCTGATGGCATTTGCGACATACGACAGAGGCGGGCGTTGTTATTTCGCGCAAATACACGCGGCAGAAGCTGAAATTATGCGGCCGCGCAAATAGGTATAAAGGCGGAGAGGCGTGGCGATGTGCTGTGTCGCGGTGCGGCCACCGCTTAAGCGGCATACATTATTCAAGCGCTATGAAGCCCATGTTTACTGACAAGCCGGCGGAACGTATCCGCGTAGTGAACATCGGCGTAACGTAACCACGCCCAACGGACGGCCCCTCGGATGCACGGTTTTACATTTAAACTGTAAACGCCGGCCAATTGGAAATGGCGGACCGGCGACGGCGTCGCGCGTAATTTACGTGCCGTTTCTTGGTACCGCTTGGTCGTTAACCTTCGACGACGACGGCGAATCGGAGAACCGGCGCGGGTGGACCCACGTCGAGCGCTACTTTCCAGGATGTCGCGAGCGTACGCGAAGATTTTGTTAAATCGCGACGAATGCTTGCCCAACGGACTCGTTCTGGACGGGACACGAATCGTTGGGATTCAAGATTCAAGGAACGTTGCGCGCCATCAAATGCCAATTTTTAATGCGTTAGCCGTCAGCTGTTTTCCATCTGGGACGGTAAGGCGCGACTAACTCCTCTTCTTCGGGAATTCCTCACCCCGATGTATCGAAGAGTACGCGTAAATCGGCGAAACCCCCGCGTAACTCCGTGAGATTTGTCCCCAGGAAGGCATTGGATAGTTAAGAGTTTCGCCCATTAACTAACTCCCGTCGTTCGGAAGCAGGTTCGGGGACCGGTTCGAAGTCGAAATGATACGAAACGCGATGGGATTTTTATTCGTTCGCTATTGCGCTTAACGACTGTAAAACGACGGTGCTTTCCCCATCCACCCCCGTGAGTTTTGTTTCTCCCTCGCACGAGAAATGCGCCAACACGATGGTAACCCATTATGACCATTCTCGCTGCCACCCGAGCGGGGATCGGAAGTCGTAAAAACGAAAGAAAGGGGGAGAGAAAAAGAGAACATCTCTCCGATATATATATATAGGCCATCACTGGGCCAGAATCTTGTTTTGGCATTTTACAGGCATTCCGCGACACTCGATCCTTTCTACCCCCCCGGTGAAGTTTCGTTCACGGCCAGGCTTTCGTTTTCGTCCCAAAGGGATAATGACAGATTCCTCCCTTCCGCGGCTGTTCGCCAAATGATAGAGTATTTTGCAGTAGAGCGTGGCGCTAAACTTTTCCCGCCGGCCCTTGATATCGCGATTCTTGTCGGCTACTCAAACGGATATAATAACGCGTTTCTTTTAATGTTAAAATAATCAAACGTGATGCGGATTTCTCGTGTTTCTCCACACGTCACGTTTACTTGTAGCGCAAACGTCGTTCCCCGTTACGTGAACGCGGACCAAATTGAGACGATTAAAAGCCGACGGTTCCGCCGACGGTTCCGCCGACGATTGGCGAGGATAAAGAATACGAGGGGGAAGAGAGGGACGCAGCTTCCTTCGTTTCCTTTGACCGTGTCGAGTCCATTCCCCAAGAGGAACGGAACTTAGCCGGAGAGAAGCCGAAGCCTAAGCGCACCGAACAGTAGCCGCCCTCGTACGGCCGGGTTGCCGCGGCGGGCGCGGCGAAACGCGTCTGCAGACGTGTGAAAATAAAATTACGTCCAACTTTCGGTCAAATTGGTCGGAATTGGGCGGCGAGGGCGGTAGGGCAAGGGCTCGCGAGACCCGAGAGTCCCGTGGGGCCGGAGATAGCGGTCCCTCGCGCAACCATCGCACGCCGGTATATCCTTGGCGATTCTCGAGAAGAGGCTACCACCGTGGAGAGGCGCCTTCCGCCACCGTGCTCGACATTCTCTCGCCTCTCTAAGTGCTGCCTATCAATAATTCAGCAGCGAGCTATGACGAGCTCTCGCCCTCGGATGCTCGCCACCCCTCTGTTTCCTCGTTTCTCAGCTTCGAGCGCGGCTCAGATCGTCGAATCGTCACCGCGCGCCGTAGGTACGAAAAATGACAGTTTCGTGGTAATAATCGGAAGAATTACCGAGCGAACAACGTCGTTTCTCTACATCGGAATCTATGATGGAAAAGCCTATTGAGATTTTCGGCTCACAATCGCGCGCGAGATTTTTATCACCCGGAAAACGTCTTTCATGTCTAAAGGAAATGTGGCAATATATGTTAGTCTGGTTTAAATACAATTTTTTCAAATGTCAGTAGAGATTATATTTCTGGCATTCCAAGGAACAACGATTTCTCCAGAGAAAGTTGCGTTAAAAAATGCGAGAGTCGCGAGTTTATTACGATATTTATCCATCGTTTCGTAACTAACGATAGCTTTCAAAGTTTGTACTGTTTGCATGATTTTTTTGGATTTTTCTCAGTCACGATTATTTCACGATCTTATGATAGAATATTTTCTCTCTTTCTTTGGAAAATACATATTTTTAGTGATCGAATGTGTCTGTTTTACGAGGATTATTACGTTGCCCGAACGAGCTGAAAGAAAATTGTGCGGTATGTAATCGTAACGGGAATCTTCGCAACCCCTTCGCAACCCCCGATGACGATTGTCCCCGGTATGACTCCTCGATATGACTCCTCTCTCGGCGACGAGGCAGGAAGCGGGAACGGTATCGGCAACTGTAGAAATTATAATGCGCGTCGTAGCACGGACTCATCGACTAATTCAATTAAACGATTCATTTGCCGGTCCGAAGCACCACCTGAGGGTATGTCCCGGTTCCATCTGTATTTCCACCGTCCGTGGGTATACGTGCGTCTGTGTGCGGCGCACGCGTTTCTCGCCGAGGAGGAACGTGAGTCGGAAAAGGACGAACGGACCTTCCAACCTACTCCCCGGAGAGTCGTAGCCTCGCGCAACAATACAATGCTCCTAATGTTACGGCTCCAGTTTCGACATAATTTTCTTTCGCGGTCCCTGGAACCCGCGCGGGGGGTGGGAAAACCGGACGGCTATCGAATGCCCGGGCTTTTGTAGCGTTACGGCGAAAAATGTCATTTCCGCCGACCGTCCGATAACGAGGAGCGAAGAATAAGTTTTACGGCACCGCTCCGCGCCGCGATTAGATTCGCGTGGGGAATCGTAAATCGCTTCGGTTTCTGCGATGCGCGCGCGCGCGCGATTTGGACGAGGATTTTTCTACGGTAAGTTTTCCGAACGACGCGCTAATCCGTGAATTCTCCAATTCGTCCGACGCAGTTAGTCGCCGGAGAGACGACAAGACGTCGCGCGTCGGCGTTGTTGGCAAACCCTTTCGCAAAGTCGCTATAAAAAAAGCCTCGCGAGCGCTTGTCTTTTGTCGTTTACGTTCTTATTCGATGTCATGAATAATTCACGGTACATCCCTCGCTTCTAGTGGACCAAAGTACGGTCCGCGATTTCATTCATGATGCAACGCTCGAATCATGTCGGGTTTTATAAGCGAGCGCGAAGGGGATAATGCGACGCGTGTAAATTCGCGGCGTTACGCAATTACGCGTATAGGATGAGCTCGGGGGACGCCTCTTGCCGTCGAATCCGACGTGGAAAGGGAAAGCTGCGATCAGAAACAATTTTCCTAATTGTCCGAGAATTTTTACGTCCATGTCTATATCGATAATGATATTCTTTCTCGGCGACGAAAGCGACCTATCTCTGTGAGTCAAAGCTACCGGTATACGCTCTGTATTCTAATACTCATCGTGACACGGTCGATAACGACACGAGCAAGAAAACGCTTTCCACGGAACGGAGCGGAATCTGAATGAAAGCAAGGATAAAACAAGGAAAAAAACAAAGCGGAGAAAGAATAACGCCGGGAGCACTAAAGCATCCCGCTGCATCCGCGGACGTAAATCACGCCGTACGCATGCATGCATGCGCTACACACCTACAATAAAACGGAAAAAAGAGAGAGAGAAGAAAAAATGGGAAGAGTAGAGAAAGAGAAAGAGGCGATGTGTGCGCGACAGCGAGAGGGCGAGAGAGAGAGAGAGAGAGAGAGAGAGAGAGAGAGAGAGAGAGAGAGCGGGTAGATAGAGAGTCGGAGGGAAGTTGGCTCCTGATGACGCGCAGATAAGGGAGGGCTTAAAGTCTACGTGATGAGCTTCCCGATGCGGAGGAGCGGAGGTCGAGCCTGAGAACTTTCGGTAAATGCACTTGTAAGAGCTGTTTCTTCTTTCCTTTACATTTTGAACGCGACCCCAAACTCTCCCCCGGTATCAAACGTAGTTTACGACGCGAAGCGCCTTGTCGTGCCCTTTGTCTTTCCGTCGCGGATACAGCTTTTCTTAACGTTCGAGTGAAGCTGACCGTTACGATTGAGATCGCCATCACGGAAAGAATATAATAATCTTCAACATCGCTTTAGAGAAGTGAAAAGTTGCGATGAAAGAAGAAAATAAAAATTATATATGTATATATGAACAAAATGTCTCGGCAGTAATATTATTTCATATTTTTTCAAAAATTCAAGCATTCCTGAAAACATCGTTATAAATCGCTTTAAAAAAATTTTAGAAAACTTGTAAAAAAATAAAATTATAAAGAGGCTGCACATGAAAAATACTGATTAGCTGAAATTTGAAAATAATGCGACTCTACGGTGGGACCGGATTGGCCGAGACTTGGACACCCACTGAAAAGTTAAGTAGCCGACGTTCGGTCGGCTAGTAGAGAAAGCAAGGGGTTTCGAAAGGCCTCACGTCCGTGGCTCGCATCCGGATGCGCCGGTGTCTTAACTTCCGGGAACGTGAGCCCGTGGCCGCGCGGCAGGACGCATTTGTGGCGCGACACGGTCGCCAAAGTCAGATATAATGACGCGGTCACTGATCTCAAGAAGTCGAATTGTTTCGTGACCGCCTCTAGCTTCACTATATTATAATCTCTAGAATAGATTCATATTAGTCGATCGAACTAGATCGTCGATTAAAACGAAGCGAGTCGTTCGTACAACTTTTACGAGAATTGCACAGGCTTTTCCGTCAAATAAAATTATTAAATTTCGTGAATTTCGCTAATTTTGTCGGTTAATCTACCGCGATAAGGGTCATTCTACAAATACGTCGCGAACGATGGCAACTGCTAGTTGAAAAGTGTTATTTCTGATTGGCGATTGACAGTTGCTGTCGCCAAAAAAGTTAAAAGTTCACCAACTCACTTTTGACAACCGCAACTGACAAGCGCAACCGGAAATAACACTTTTCAACTAACAGTCGCCACGTTTGCGACGTTTGCGACGTATTGTAGAATAGCTCTAAGAGTCGCGGAATAACGAATCGTCCTGCTGAATGTAGAAAATAAATTACGCCGATTTTTTTTCTTCAGCCCCCATGGGATGGTCGACGGTAGTAACGATTAAGACTGGTCGAATTGCGCTAGCGCGATCGGCTCGTTACCGGCGACGTCGGAAAATCAAAATAGAGGTATATATTGGAAGGAAGATAAGGGCGAAAGGTAACATTGACGGCTCCCCCGGTTGCCCCGTCAGCATCAGCGTTCCTCCGACATCACATCGGGTTTACGGCCGCGGCGTGACGTACTCGTCTGCCCCATTGGTTTACCACCCTTGCGCCTTATACCTACCGCCACCCATCACCATTCCCATTATCCACTCACTGTGACAGAGCTCTCTTGGGACCGTACCCTGTACTACGGGGCGGCCCTTTCATCCGATTTCCGAAGGGCCGCGGAAATTCTCAGTGTCAACCGCTCCTCGTCAGATGTACCTGCGTAATTTGTCGAACACGCGGGACGTGGTTACGCGTCAAGTGACATAAATAATACATGATACATCGGGATTAAGCGGCGGGGCGTGTTTCTAGATCGCTCGAGTCTTTTCAAGGATGACTGTAAAGTTAAACATGTCCACCGAGTAAGGTATTGCGAGTTACGCTGCTATTTGGTCAACAGGCATTGCTTCGCGATTGTGAAAATAAATATGAATTTTATAGCAATTATCGACGAATTGAATCGATCGAAGTAGTCGGTCGATAGACGGTCTATCGAGCGGCCAGTATTGCCAGATCCAATACGTGAGGAGGCTCGTGTCGGATCGTGAGGATCGCGGGTCGATCGCCGTCCAAGATTAATGGCGTTTACGATAATTATTAAGTATAATACGTAATTAGAGAAATAAGTATAAGAGAAACAACATGCCCTGGCTCGAGGAGAGGACCCTGACTCTGTTTGTACGGGACACAGAGGTCCGCCGGTACGAACCAGGAGTGCGTGAACGCGGGGTTGATGTTGATCGCCCCAGCGGCCCCCTGATGGGGTCCGCCGACACCGACACCGACCCCGACCCCGACCGGGCTTTGCCGCTGAAAGCCCCCGTAATCCATGGCCACCTGATACGGCAACATTTCTTCAGTGTCGCTTAGCTCTCACTTATCTTCACTTATTTTGACGATACGTCCGACGGTCTCTCGCGACCGCCACTGTTCACCACCCCCGTGCTGTTCACGGTACACAAACTGTCACGCGAACTGGCACTACTCGGTACCGTCCGGAAAGCGATCATTCACGTAGTCGCGGTGCGTTCCCCGAACGCCGACATCGACGGTCGACAACCGGTCGCACCCCCGATCGAATCCCGGGGATCGCGCGGGTGAAGGGTGGACGTGCGGCGCGGAGGAGCTACGCGGAACGGCCCGTGTACCGCCGTTGTGTTCGGGTTTGTGACCGTGCGAGCGGCTAGACGGGACTGTACCGTCCACGACGAGCGAGAAGTCGCGGGCCGAGAGCACCGAGAGAGCGCGGAGGACGAAGGAGTCGGGAGAGTACGTGAATAACGGGAGCGCGCGCCGAATAACGGGCGGAGTTATCCCGCCCACGAAACGCCCTGCTCGACGAACGATGCTGCTTTCCGGCGCGACGCGCGTCCGCCCACTCACCCTGCCTTATTTCGTCGACGTCGTCCTCGTCCTCGTCGTCGTCTTCGTCTTCGTCTTCGTCTTCGTCTTCGTCTTCGTCTTCGACTTCGGCATCGGCGCCTGCTCTCGCCGTGATGTTCCACTCTTCGAGCTGACATTGCTCTATCTCTTTCTCTCCCCTTCTTTCTCCCCTCTCTTTTTTCCATCTCTCTTTCTCTCTCTCTCTCTTTCTCTTTCTCTCTCTCTTCCGCGTTACGCGATGCGACGCGATACGATGCAACCTCGTTCCTCTTCATCGAGAATGCCGCGTACCGTTCTAGCAAGATTCTCCTTTTTTTGCGCAATTTTTATTTCTGTGTTTTTCCTATTGAAGATTATCATTAATATCGCACTATACTTATTGCTAGATCAGTTAGATCATTATTGTTAGATTATTAATATAGCGAAACTGTATGTCATTCGGTGAATTCTAGTCGTTAAATTACCATCTGGATGAGTTATCGAGTATAAAACCTGAAAAATTTGCATACACCAAGAGACAACGTTTGCGGCGAGCATTATTCGCCATGATGTCGGCGTCGTGAGGTGTCGAGCAGGCCTTTCAATATTCGTCTCGTGCATATGGAAGCCGGGACTTTCACATCTCATTGCGGATGTCCGCAATGTCTACAAATTCATCATATGCGCGTACGCGACTTCATAATATTTCGCAATACACAGGATTATTTTTAATAATTATATCTTTCAATAAAAATGCAAAGAAGGAATCATTGATTAAACTCACGTCTTCCATTCTTCTCATAATCCCTTTATTGTCTGATGTTTGCAACGAAAGAAATTTGGGACAATTCAATCAACTGCATTTAAAAAAAAACTTGGAAATGCATTGACTCACGAAGAAACATCGAAATATTAATGACAAAAACAATTAATTACGCGAACAAATTAATTTGATGAGAATTGTAATTGGACGTTGATCGTAAATAGTTTTCTTGTGCATATGTAACTTCAACGCGAATCAAAATCGTCAGTCTAAACTGTGTAAGTTATTTCATTTTGCCTAGAAATTAATTGGCATCGCTCTAAATAGATTTTGAAGACATGATCGATAAGACTCGATGGTAAGTGTAGAAATATTCTAACTTAAATGTTAATAGAAAATATTCTTTGCAATAATAATACTTCTGGTATTTTAATAAGAAAATATAGACTACCATATTTACTATAAATAGTTAACTGCTACATATGTTTCCTTAGTTCATACAACTCATGCATCTTTCTTACCGCAATCTCATAATACATATGTTGAGAAGCTACTTCTCCTCAATTTTCTAGTTGCTGGTGCTACTTTTTTCGCGTAAAAAAAATACGCGCATACGGGGATCCTTACAATCGATTCGTATCACGAATCGCGTTTAGAAACTTCGGATCGTCTTAATCGTCTTTTTAAGATATTCGTAGTTAGAAATCGCTTGCGCGACAAAGACGATAGGCGATCGTTCGCCGTTCCTAGACTCGATAGGCGACGAGGATCCGGCAGATACGAGAGACGGATCGAAGCCTAGGCACGGGGGAGAACGACGACGCATCGACATTGCTAGATACGACGAGCTTGCTGCGTGCATGTACTTAGCATGCATCCCCGATACGAAGGATTCCTTATTGTATCGTTGCACGTGAGCGTAATGCACAAATATGAACTTGGCTGCGGGCTGTGTTCCTCTACCCGGGAGCCTCGCGGTGATAACTCCGTTCTCATAATCATACATATGGATGTCCCGCGCCCGTTGCCTCCTCGATGGCTCGTACACGTTGCATTTATCCGAACGAACGTAACGCTCATCGCGATCGTCTAAGGTACGTCACGCGCTAATCCCTTTAATTAATCGCTTTCTCTCTGTGGAAGAAGAACGGCGTATGTACGTCTTCCGTGGAACGCCTGCGTTAAATAGAGAAACTGGCGTCGCGCCGCGTGTCCGTGTATCCATTCTGTCGAACTGGCGATAATTGCGCGGATATAGACGATAAGCGCGGCTCCGAGCGTTATCGGAACGACCGCGTTCGCGGGGATGATTCGCGCAAACTCATACGAAGTACGGTGGTACACGGCTCCGGAGCCGCATTAACTCGCCGGTTAATCGCCCGTTCCTTCAATCGGATAATATCGCTTTTACGTACATAACGATCCATATCTAACCCTTTCCGGGACAATGTATCAGCGCGGACGCATAAACGTCGGCCGTCGGGTAAAGAAGGGCCCCATTAAAAGCCGCCGCTCCCCCCGCGCGGGCCCGCGGACGCGATAAGAGTTATCTCCATTCTCTAATTGAAAGTTAATTGGTCCACCGTTAGTTAGTCGTGAGAGACCCGGCCGCGGCGCTTCGCTCCCGGGTCGTCTACCACGGCTCGGGGCG
This sequence comes from Temnothorax nylanderi, assembly GCF_030848795.1. NCBI lineage: Eukaryota > Metazoa > Arthropoda > Insecta > Hymenoptera > Formicidae > Temnothorax > Temnothorax nylanderi. The sequence continues at coordinate 527,711 of NW_027249153.1, read as the reverse complement.
GCAATTTAGGAACACTGTACCGACAATAATGAGACCCTATCTTATGGTGTTACCGCCGACTGCCTCCGCTTCGGGTGTACACGTATTACCTACGGTGTTACGTGCGCGCCAAGTCCTCCCACGTGTTCGTAATAAACTGGCCCGCCGCCGCCGCCACCGCCGCCGCCTCCGTGTAATCGAGAATTTCCGACCAACACGTAGCAAATACGCGTACCTGAGACAGAAAGATTACGATCGGGGCCTTCGAAGAGCGTGGATCGAGCGCCCGACTTGCGCGCGAGGATGCACGTGTCCTCCTAAACGGTTACGCGTGTTGCGCCAGTTAGTAGCGGTTACTGATTACCAGTAGACGGGGAGAGATAATATCGTGACGTATAAAACGAACGAGCGAGTGAGAAGTAGAATGGCGTCGACTGTGAATTGTCATTTAAGAGTAGAGCGGTAATTTTGTTAAATTACCTCAAAGTACCATGAGTCTTCCTATGATATGCGATTAATACAAACTTGCATTAAAGAAAAGAAATAAGATGATTTAAAAAAAAAAAACAATATCCAAAGAAAGAAATTTTTGATTGTTATTCGCGCGAAAAGAATCTTTTCCGTTTAACGAACGTATGAAAGGCGCTTACAAGAAAATAGGTACGGAGATATACTGAACACTGTCGCGAATCAAAAGGGCAAGCGCGCGGTCTTGCCCGTACGGGATATTTGCCCACGGGGCACACGGGAGATATCCATGGGGTATACGAGGGTTAACGTACATCATGTAAGCGTATGCGGCTCCCGTAATTTTTCAAATTGCACCGCTGTCATTCACCCTAGCTCCCGATCTTACCGTCTCTCGCAAACGGAAACGCGTCGCTCTCCCTCCCCGCGTCCCTATCTATCCTCCTTCCGTCTTTCCCCGACGACCCGTCCCTCCGGTTTCGCCTATACTCCCGCGTCTTCGCCTCTCGTGCCAAATTCTCCCTCCGCTCGCCACGGCATAAGGGGAGCCTGGCTACTAACGAGAAACGAAGTTATTTGAGGGTGCTACAGAAAGGAGTCGGACAATCATAATAATCAAGTGCGATTCGCGTTTATTGTTGGCGATTATTGCTCGCCACCCTCTTGGTTGGTAAGGCCTCGCGCGCCGCTCCCGCCTCCCGCTGCCGCCGCGGCACGGGCGGTAATAAATAATAACAACCGAATGAATCTTCGCACCGCGGCGCGAAATAAATAGAGTTAAAAAGTTCGCCGATAGCGAGAACTCCCGCGAGATAAGTCCCTGTGAAATATTTCGAGGCGGCCTTTCCCCGTCCGCCCGCCCGCGACGCTTCCGTCGCGCCTCGTAATGGCTAAGCTCATTTCGCCATCGGTTTTCACTTAATGAATCTTGGTCCTTTTCTATAAATTTACTTCCTTTAAAATTTACGATCTTCGCTGTTTATGTATTTCTCAAACGTAATTCATTATCAATCGATAATAATGATATTTAATCATTGACGCAAGCAAGTATGAATTGCAATACTTTATTGCTCATAATTTCCCAATAGAAACAGAAATTTTACGCTTTAATCACCGAACGCTAGTTACAAACTATAACTAACGGGATATTACTGACGGACAGAATTAGACTGATCGTTTATCAATTACGTTACACGTCGATCGTATTAAAAATAAAAGAAGCGGGGCTTCGGGCGCGCGTAAGGATCGTCCCCTTGTCCCGCGATTCATAATTGCGTCGGGGTTTCAATTACGTCTGTCGTCGAGAAAGATTAGCAAAACAAATTGCTTTCTCCTACCGTTAGCGCACGCACACATATCAGCGTAACTTTTTTAACATTAAAGGAAAAAACCGCTCGCCCTAATGCCTCCGGAAAAAAAGAGCGCCCGTAGTTACACCGTCCTGGCACCCTCCCTGTCGCGCTACTTAATTATGCCTTGCCGTCTTCGTTCAGGCCGGAGTAATCTCTTCGTCCTCCGCGCGTTGCTCCTTCCACGACGCAGGCTGCGTGCACATTCTTGTCAAGATATTACCTTTTTTTCCCTTTTTAACGCCACGACGTTCCGTCACCGTCGGTTACACGCGTATTTCATCGACCAACGTGACGCTCCTAACGCCATCCGGGGAATGATCTCGTGTGCGTTGTCTTTGAAAAAGATGTTCCACGAAGACTGGTCGGTGAAGGCTACTTTGACTGGAAATCTGACCGATCGGCCGCAACTGGAGTTGATTAGATTCTATTTACTGGACGCGAGTTTAGTGGTTCGATCCCCCTTCGCTTCCGTCTATTTCATCCCCTTTGTAGCAAATCAACCGGTATACGGGGCCACGATCCCGCAGACCTTTCCTAGTCCGTCGCTAATTTAGAGGAAGAAGTAGCCGCGTTCTGTCTAGTCATTCTTTTGCCAGTCTTTGCAGAACACGTTGCAAGTCGTAAGAAAATATCCAAATATTTCTTTGCATCGGAAGGTCTGTCAAAATACACTTGTTAAGGTTTATTATGAAGAATAAGCGGAGAGAAGCGAATTTTGGGAGGAAGAGAGGAGCTCTTGCTTGTCCTCTCGCAGCGACGGGGCAAGAATTTTGATCGGGGAGAAAGAATCGTTCTTTCGAAGCGCATTTCCTTCCACGCGATAGCCCTGCATTCTTGCGCACGTCCGAGAGAACATGGCAATTTTTGGACTTTCAGGCGTACCGTGGCGTAGATTGACAAGCGGGCAAGGGCAGAGCAGCCGTATACCAGCGGCGGAAAATGGGGTTCGGGGAAAGGAAATAACAGGGTCCGGGACCCTATCGGCGGAGGCAATCACATCCCCCTTCAAGAACACACTGGCATTCACTGAACTTTAAAATCAAATAATGCCCATTAAAATAACAATACGCCGTCCCCGGCGTGCAGGTTAAACATTCTCTCGCTCGGCGCCTAACCCGCTCTCTCTCGCCTACGCTCATTACCATACGGGATCGGGTTACGACAATTACGTTAAGTATCGCCGTCGCTAATACATACCGATTCGAGTCGGGGGGCGAAGAGAGAGAGAGCGGTCTCGTTCCTCCGTTGACCCCCTAATATCTTAATCAAACCTGGAAGGCAGTTTGTTTTCGCGCACCCGTGATTTCTCCGTCGTCGTAACGGCCAATCCCGACGAAGCGATATACTTGCGTAACCGTTTAATAATTCCAATTTTGCGATTAACGATCCGTTGATTGTAAACAGTCGCGTCTAGGAAAGGACCTGGCGAAAGACAGGTCTTTGGAGATTCACCACCTGTGCGAGAGAAACACGAGAGATCGTTATCGCGAGTGGTCGCTTCGCAGGATTGACATAACGTAAACGGCGGCAGGACCGTGACCTAAGATCGTTATCGTCGCGTTGCACGCGATGCTTATCGCGTCATAATATATCGATCTTACTGGGTTTCTCTTATGCTTTTCGTGACGGCTACGTTAATTCTGGCGATTTTATAGTTGTGTCAAAAAAAATTTGTCGCCACGGAAGTAAATTTGTGTTTCTGTTAATTGATAAATTCGATTCTCTCAGCTTTATCACGTATATATCTGTCACGCGAATTTGTTATACTGATCGCACGACCGTAATGCACAGCAATACGGTAGGTTTTGTCTGGCCGAGGGTGCCGATATTTATGATAAAATTGCTTCTTTGGAAAGTTCCCCCGAGACTGGGGAAACTGCGCGCGGCGATTTATGCACGCTGGACGAAACGGTCGGACACGCTACGTCTTAACGTCTATTAGACCAACGATCGCGCCGATCGATTCGTATCGCGTATATTTTTATTACATCGGTTCGGATTTTGGTGATTTTAATACAATATACGATACGTCAGATCGTAATGCTGTCATCAGCCACGCGCGTCAACGAGAGTTGCAAAAGGAATGCCTCGCTCGTTACGTAAGTTGCGTCAGAGGTGGCTTCGATCGCACGGCACGACGCGACGCGACGCCACACTTCGTCCGTAAAAAATGATAGCCAAAATCGACAAGCATTGCCGATTCATTTATATGTACGTTGCGATTATTGAGAACGAATAAAATACACCGAATCAGAGTCCGATTTGTACGGTCGAGCCGGGGATAGCAGGACGTGGCGCGATATTTAGGTCGACTCAGTTTGGAGGAGCAATTTCCCCGGCCGTTCGCGATTTCCATGCGGGACAAAAGGGGAGAGAAGAGACGGTCGCTCTCGGGTCGAGAAAGAACTAAAGTTAGAATGGAAAGGTGAGTTTCCAGGCGGCTATCAAGCCGCCATGGCGACGGCGATCTAACGACTCCGCGCGCTGACAACCGGATGCGAGGAGAGGCGCAGGAGAGGCCCGATACTCGCCACGGCGCGGCGCGGCGAGTTCCCGCATCGGTCATTAGCATGCAACTCGCGGACGTACATATTTTGGGGAGTCCTCGCGAAGAATACCAATATTCTGCTTTGACATTCCAATAAAACGCGCTCGTTTTGTTTATGAGCTTGTACGCGATGCGTGAGCGTGCGTGCGTGTGTGCGCGCGCGCACGCACGCACGCAAGCAACCGCACGTCCACGTCGCGTCGTCACCGTCACCGAGGTGGTTACATCAAAACGCATGAATGGTATTGGAGATTGAAATGGGAACGAAGAGACAGGGAATATACGACCGCACCTACACCGATCGGTGCCAGACCGCTGGAAACGCGTTAACGAACGTCGTTCCACCCTCTCAGCCGCATCAAGACAAGATGTTGAATATACGCGTATAGAAAGGACTCTCCGTGTTCCTTCGCCAACGTCTGCTAAATTCTGTCCCCCTAACTTTATTAGTTTTACACTTTGGCGTTTTACGTCCAAAATATTTATATACCTCTCACTTCTTTCCGAAATGTGTACGCTGTAATTTAATCGTCGACACGTAGGCGACTTATCAAATACTGTCGCCAACATTTTTTTTTGGTATATATTTCGCGCGGAAAATGAATGAACAAGCTCGACAGTCGGCCACGCGGAGATCATGCAGATAATTGCTAAATTTATTTCTGCGGGGGTACGGAAGCCCGAGTCGTAACTAACGCAGCGTCGTCGGAAGAAAGCGGCGATGGGGAAGAAGGGGAGAAAAGATACAGAACCGATCCGAAGCGAGGCATATATTCCCCCGTGGAATCTCCGAGCCGCCAGCGAGAGAGATACGTACAAGCCCGACTTGACACGATTTTCAATCGTGCGTATAAATCAAAAAAGTTCTCAAATGCCAGGGACATATTACGTTTCGCGTACGGGACGTTCCGCAAGACGAACTTCCGTTTATAAGACGATTGCTGGCCGTGATCTCGTTACTCTTGCGGCGGATTCCGACGACGATTTTTTTTTCGTGAATGCTCCGCTGACCCCGTCGTACGTCGGGCTCGAGTCGTCCCGACGTACAAGCTTCGTACTACGAGATAAGGGAAGGGAGTCGTCGTGCCGAACCGAGGCATGCGTGCCTCGCGCTAGTCGATGAGGGGAAGGAACGAGCGAGCGGAGGATAGTGGAGGTGTCATCGATGCCGCGGGTATTACGGCAATGATTGGTATGCCCGGCAATCGATCTACGATCTCCCCTCTCCCCCTTTCCGCGCGTCCTGCCGCGATGCGAAGCCCGGCCGTGGTCCCCGCTCCACGTCGTTTCCATCGGCAGGATATCGAGAATTACCCGGGCACAATGGCATATACACGGTCTCGCATCGCGATCCGTTCACGGCTCTCGCTTATATACGCACATAATACACATTAGGCTTGTTGGTGTGTTGTAGTTGAAAATTGCGCCGTTTCCTCGTTACGCCGCGCATCGGACCGTCCAGCCGCAAAACCGCACGGTGGTGATGCTTTGTACCACGCGGATCCGATTGCTATATATTAAAATTATTGCTACCGCGTTCTGTAGGATCGCGCTTATTGGACACTCGCACTTCGTGCCCCGTATCGGAAAATATATCAGCGGGATCAGCGCCGGACAAGTCGTATACATATTTCAGAAAATCTGGAATATTACGAAAACTCTCGTAAAAATATTACTCGAAACTACGTTTCTTCGTTTCGTTACGCCGCCGCCGCTTCCGTTGCGTGTGTTTCATCTGATCCACGCGGGGGAGGAAAAAGATAGAGAGCTACGAGAGAGCGTCGTAAAATAGTTTCGGGACGGCGCGAGGCGATACGGTGATAGAAGAATCCGTTACCGCCTCGTTCATCTACGCTGCGATCTCCATTTTTACGAGCACGAACGCACGACTACCCGTTTCGGAGAGAGCGCAGGGTAACGTAACGGCGTGCAGTGCGTCCGGTAATATATTATATTATACCTGCTGCAGTTCTTTACGTCTCTGTTAAGGCGTCCGAGATCGAAACGGCGATCAGATCTTTCTCTCGGGGTAACAGGGTAACAGTATCGAGGGTGGCGGGTAACGGTACCCTGCGGCTCGACATCTTTCTCCCGCGATATCGGGATAACAACAAGCGCGCCAGACATAATATACACTTGCGTATTAATTATGCAAATAAAATTCAGAGATTATCCGACCGTCCATTTTTTGTCAGGCACGAAAGCTGTAATATATCTAAATGCAGTTGTAAATATAATATGTCTAAATGATTTTAGTTCTTGGAAAGGCGCTCATTAATTTCAGTTTTCTTATAGTCCATGTTGTTACAAAAATAACAATAAGGTTGAGGCAATATTTTTAAATGTAGTGCAAATGGTACATCGGCGCGACACGCTTCTTTACGTATAAGGCAATATGTACGCCGAGAGTAGTATATTTATCATGTAAGCGAGCAATTTAGGGAAGATCATTTTTCACAGGGTGCGACGACTTTGGATTCCGGGGTGTGTGACTCGGTGAGGGTGAATGGGGTGTTATTGGCCGGCGGGCGAACACACCAGACGGACATCACCCTCCTGGAGATCTTCGGCCTGACTGATGATTTTTGCTTTCCAGTATCGTATCTTATAGATACGCTATTTGCGATCCTCCCGTTCGATCATCCGTTGTTTTTGTATGACTGCGTCGCACGATCGCATAATGTGATTCTAATTATATTTTCAGGAGATCAAGATAAAAATCTATCATTTTTTTACTTTAGGATACTTTATCTTGAAGAATCACAGTAGAAAATAACAAACACATGTTACGTTTACACGTTCGGCTTTATAATCAGAATGACTTCGCTAATTGGCTCCTTTTACCAAACGCAGGGTATATGTCAATTGCGCGCGAGGGTGGGAGCGTTTTCCCGCGGGTATACAGATAAAAGAACGTCAAGAAACGAAGCACGGAGAAGTAACGGCCTGTTAAAGATAAGGAAATGAGGTGTCGCACCCTGCGCGATCTTGGAAAGGCCGGAAGGGTCTTTTCTTCCGCGCCCGGTGTGCCATGCCGTACCGGAGCACCCCTTGGAGGATTTTCCCCCCGGTAACGTTTCGGAGCTAGCTGTTGAGCTTCGAATACCTTTACGCTCGGACGGTCGGATGGTCAGTTGACCCTTCCTTCGATAAAACGCACCGTAACGCCGTCCAACGATCGATGAACCTACGTCCTTTCCGGATATGTCTCTTGTATTTTCAAGCGCGATTGCGTCGAGAGGCGTGTTAGTGCGAAGCGTGTGTGAAATAGTAATTTGTTGTATTAGGGAATATAAATTTCTCGTAGCGGAATGTACTCTTGTTTAGAATTATCTGTAATAATATGTAGAACTCGCGCGCACTTCGGTCCTTCGACCGCGCTTACAAGTTAGCGCAAATTCGATGCTAGCCAGAGAATTCTTATCTTAATGTAGCAAATAACTGGAGGGAGCGACGGAGAGTACGGTGAGATAACAGTGCCTAACCGATCTAATCTCGCCGCTGATTTAACTCGCTTCATAATTCTTCAACCTAATCTGAATCCGCGTGTAAGCATTAGGCCTCCCTTATGGGCTTCATAAGCGCGTCTACGTCCGCATTTAATTTAATATATTCCTGTTTCCTACTGGGTCATTCAGAATATTCAGTGCTCCAGACACTTCCTGTGACGCACACGGGCTATCAAAAGTTTTACGAAAATTAATTATTTCTTTTTTAGAAATAGTCGCGCCTATTAAATATAATATTTAGAGACACAATATAAAAATTAGTTAGAAGTTACAATTTTTTCGAACTCGAACGTGACGTCCGGCTCGCGTCGATAGATTTATCTTTTTCTAATAATCTTATAAAAAGTACCAGAGGATATTTTCTTAAATTATAATATCGTACCCGGTCTATTGTCGACCAGACGCAATATATGTATGACCGCAAAACGGCAAACTTTTTGCGGCTGATCTTGACAGTTGGCGTTGACAGCCGATTCCGCAAAGTGTACTCTGGCACGCGGTAACAAGGGCTCTTGGCATGTCCAATAATTTTTGGGGTGCGACACCGAGGAGATTCGGGGATGCGCGAACCCTCAAAACGGCTGACAAGTCGAGTCTCTCTCTCTCCCCCTCTCCCCTCCGGGGAGTCTTCCCCCGTGTCTCTTAAAATCGCGAGATTTTCAAAACAGATGCACCCTGCCGCCGTGAAATAGCTTTTTAAACTCCTCGACCGATGTTACGCGTTATAAGGAGCAAGCGAACAACTCCCCATCTGCTCCTGAATGTTCTGATCCTGGCAGTAACAGTCTTAAAGAGCCATTTCATATTTTCCGAGAGATATCCTGGCTCGGGCGCTCCTCTACCGCGCTTCTCTCCTCGCTGTAAAGTGGCGAATATTTATGAGGAGCTTCTATATATAAATGACGCATACCTACGTATATATCGGTATCGGGCGCAATATTAATTCGCAACTGTCCATATATCGTGAAATATCTCTTAGCGTTGTACTATTAGAGAAGTCAATTATAGTCTGAATTATTAGAAATACGTTTTACAGTTGCTATCGCAATTTCGTTATTTTACTTATTTATCCATTTTACTTTATTTTACTACTGCAATACTGTTATTGCTAAATATTTTTCATTTCTTTACTTCGCTGAGAAAGAACCTTTTATTATATTTCAAAAAATGTATATAATTTGCACAAGAAAATTAATTTATTTTACTCATCTATATCTATAACATTCACGACGCGGGTGAGATAATAAAGATGATTACGTTATGTCATGTAGAACATATTGTATAATACTGTACGATAGGATATGTCATCTATAAACTGTCTCCACCATGTGTCCCGCTATATCATCAAGACCGGGCTCCTAAACCGAGGACCCCAAATAAATATAGCACATATTACACTTTAGGCATTAGACCCCCTAATGGGATTTACGCGAATCTTAATCAGTCGTTTCGCGCGATCACGAACAGGATGTCGCTTGGAAAGGACACGTAATAATGATATCTTTGTTCCACCGCTATGTAATGTTGACGAAAATGACAAAAAATATTTGTTTAGCTATTAGTGCATATAAAATATACGTAATTGCAAACATACATATTTAGCTAAAGCACTTTCAAATGGCGACTAAAGTTTCGCTCATTTTTTGTGATTATATCACATGTAGATAATCAAATAAAATAAATATCATATGCTTAATTGTTATAAAACAATTATGATAAACAATTACATCCATTTGTTTATTGTTTGTGCAAATAATGCAAAGTTTTCCATGAAATTTTCAAGATGTATAATCAACGGTAATAATAGGAAGTTTATTACTGCTTATTACTGCAAGACTTTTGCAGATGGACCGATTACTCGAATATCATGATTTGTCATCTGTCTGTCTGTCTGTCAGTTCCTTGGACCAATGAAATCTGCTGTACCGACGAACAAGAGAACAATCAAGTTCACCGGTACAACTTGAAGCCGTGCGGTGGCAGGCAAGGCTGGAGAGAAAGGTATAGCCTCAAGCTCTCCTTTTACGAAAATCTACGAAGAAATATGACTCGAATGTTAAATTCGAATTACGCTTTAAATTAAAACTTATGCAATTAATTAATTGCATTTAATTAATCATGATCTTACAAGCTGTTAAATTTTCTGTTTTTTTTTTAACGTAGGAGATTACCGTATCAAAGTTTCCAAGATTTATGTCGTGCGATAATCTTAAAGTACGAGTTCCCTTTAAATTTCATTAATTACTTGTAATTGTTAATTGTATTATATAAGAGAAAAATATATAAACGAAATACATAATTTCATGATATATATCTTTCTTATTGCACACTTTGTTGGACAAAACGGGGTACCTGGATGAAAGATCCAAATTCCTTAATTAAGCGATCAAAAATACCTCGTTAGGCGAGGGCGTGAAGTGATCGTAATGGAGGCGCTTTTACAACGCTCAATCTCGGAAACGTGGTTCGTGCTTCGGTACTGCGTGTCACGCAATTACACCCCAGCCTTCCGAGCACGGCGGTGTCGCAGCGGGGTATTCCGGGCGATGAAAGGGGGGAACGTGTAATCACGCTAATTGAGTGTAGATAGGCCTCGTTGACGACTCCTTCATTACGCCGCAAGAAGGGTCCTGACCGCACAATTACCCACTAAGTTCAGCGCTTGTCATCTTTCTGTGCCGCGGCGCGAAGCGACGCAACGTTTCCGATATCGGCGACGAGTCACGGATATCGAGAGCAAGATCATGGGAAGGGAGAGCTGTTTCGCTCCAACGCGAATTTTTCGGAAAGCGGAGAATATACCTCTACAAGATACGTTCTTGATTATTTTGTCATTTTTTAAATTTTACACTCTCAAGTATCGTCTCGAGAATATATCCAATAATGTTACATCTGTTGCAGCCAAGTCGTAAATATTTCGCATGTTTCCATCCGTTAATATCGCGCACGACGATGCGAATCGTTCCACGTAAGACCCTAATTTATTAGAAAAATGGTTCAGATTCACGGAGGCTTTCCTTATTAAGTTCACACTTTTTGCAAGGTTTTCGCAGGGGGCGAGACACCTCTCGGGAATACCAATGAGTTACCGGTATCCGGGATGTCAGTCCACGGGATGGCAAACGAAGCGGGGGGGAAAGTGCGGGACGTAAGGGCTCGTTCGATCCGTAAGGAGGGTGTTGTCGGGGCTTAAGAGTCGATTCGTGCCTTTGAACGGTACAAGCGGGCGGGGATGTAGCGTCCGCGACGCGAGGCACGCGAGCTCCCGCGGCGTGATTGATCACCGAGTCCTCCCATTTCGTCACTTTCGTCGATTCTGCTATTTAGTCTTCTCGGACTAAATGAATCCTCGACTAAATGAATATCCTGGGCTCCGTACAACATCGTCGATTTTGACGTTGATTGACAGTTACGCGTGAGTTTCATGAGTTAAAGAGGAATCGCATGGAGATTCCTATGAGAGGAAAAGAGAGAAAGAGATTTTCTTTTCGATATCTCTCGAGGAAAACTGTTGTCTCGTACTTGTAATACACATCTCGGCGAATCGCGGCGCAACGGCGAGTGACATAAATTCACTAGCGCCATGCAGTGACTTCGAGGGGTGGCGTGTCCGAATTTGAGCGAAAACAAAAGTCGAGGAAATAGCAGGCGCGATATGAGGAAGGAGAGGAGGGGAGGAGGGGGCAGGGAACCAGCTGGCTCTGTCTTGTCGGAGGCATTAATCATCGAAGTATCTAAATGACGGGATTCCGATGTATTACCATATAAATGACATCATATTTCTGGTCAGGTTTCCCCAGTTTGTCGGGTCGCTCCGACGTGATGTATGGACGACGGCATATTGGCGGGACCGACCCACCCGCTCTACACGTCACCCCTATCGGCTCGGACTCTTACGCTATCGTTCCGCCTATCGCCTATATTGTCCTACGTCACCTCGTTTCTCCGCATCGTGTCGTTTTGACCTCGTTGAAAGCGCGCGATTAACGAGCCGATCTTATGCGGTCGCGCGTAAACGAGTTGTCCAACGCGCCAATCTGCGGCTGATCGTCACTCGCAAAGGAGGGAATCGTCGTCCCGTCCGAAACGAAATCGAGATTAGTTTTCGACTTGATGGCGATACGCAATTATGCATCAACCCCGGGTATACGGCGCGGCGTACGCATGCACCGCAAACTGGCCCGGCCAAGCGGCCCGGCGCGGGTACATTTCAATTATTAGAGGGAATTACTACGAGCGTCCATCATCTTCTATACTTATTTTCTGCTCACGACCACTACGACCACCGCGCCGCGGCAAAGACTAAACCCGGCTCTATGTTTCGCCATGGAGATGATCCTATGAGGTTATATGCGAGGTAGGCATCATCAGAGCGCATCATCAGAGCGGTGAGAAAATAGCCTTCAATTGTGATTACAGGGGCGGCTCGGGTTCGCCTTGGCTTCGCTCACTGACTGAATCCGTCCGTCCGTCCGTCCGTCCGTCCGTCCGTTCTTTCGTTCGTACCTCGGCTGAGTTACGTTGCACGCATCCGCGTGTGGGAAGGTACCGCGATTTAAGTAATATCGCTCGATATACTTACCCGCCCGCCGCGCTTTCCTCTCCCGCGAATCTTATCCCGAGCGAGCACTCTGGCGCTCGATTTCCCCCTCGAAGAGAGAAAATGTAGAAAGGGAATGAACAATTGAATTTTTCACGCGCGTAACGGTAATTCGTCGAAATTTTGCATGCAATATTATGGAACGTAATATCGTGTACCTTTCACGAAAACGCGAAACATCGACGTACCGTGGGGGACTCGAGGAGGAAAAAGGTGCGGAGTAACGCGGCAAGAAAGTTACAAGTATGACTAAGCAAGAAGGTAAGGAGGATGTGACACAATGACTCCCATCGGAGTGATACCGTAATGAAGCTCCTGCCGCGGCATGCCTGGACCCGCCGCTTCCTTCGCTCCCCAGGCGTACCGCATTACTAGATTAGACGGAGAGACCCTTAGTAAGTGCACTATTCCCTTAATCCCAGCGATACTTTCGAAAGTGCGTCTTATATAATAAACAAAGGCGACTTCTCTCTCCGGCGTAAGGTGAACGTACGGAGTCGGTCGGGCGAGCGGGCGGCAAGGATCCGGTAACACGCGAAATTACGCGTGAGATATACGTACGGCGATATACCTATGATGAGCAGGGTCGGTTAATCTCGCGATTCGCGCAACACACAAGTTGGATGTAACTCGCAGCCGCGCCGCGCGAGCGTTACGGCGAGTGTAATGGTGAAATCGTATAAGACGCTCGAGAATTCGCGCAGAGGCGCGGAAGTGGACTTTCGCGCGGAATTAAGTTTTCTCTAATGCCTCTTGTTCTCGCGGACCTAATGCGCCGTTTAAGCCGCGGCGAGAGACTTTCGGGTTAATGCTCGGCGCTCGGATTTGCGCGAGGACTTCTTCGTAAGCTGGCTAACGCAACTTTGCGGCATAAAAATATCCTTAAGACTCTCGCTCGAGCGTCTGGCATGCGCGTCCTTATACATTATTTTGAACAAAGTTTTCTTTATTAAGAAATTTATATTTTGTACTCCATCTTCGCGAATTTATCGCGAATGATTCGCGCAGAGAGAGGGAGAGCTCGTCGGGAACGATGTCTAAAAAATATATCGTTATCCAAGAACGCAAAACGAAGGTCGAAGCTAAGAGCGGGTTGGCATATCGTCGTACGTCAAGAGGAGCTTGATCAGCGGTTTGTATTTCGCTCGTACACCTTCGCCGGGGCTCGCTCGGCCGAGTGAAAGGAAACGGACAGAAACGCGCGCGCGGGTTAAATTAATTACAGAGGCAAGAACGCGAGCAAAACGCGATCATAAACAAGTGGGATGACCGGCCGATCATTAGCTCAATAATCTTGATAATGATGCGCGATGCTCGTCGATGCACGTGCACTTGCCGCGCCGACACTTTTGCCGCGCTTTCCCGCGAATCCGCGGGGCGCCTGCCTGGCGAAGCACTTCTCCTCGAGCGCGACCGTTTAAACGATGCATTGAGCTGCTTGCCTTTACAAGAATTGATACGTTAGACCGATAACGTTGAAAATGTTTTAAAATCTAAACTATGACCACATTTAACTCGGATCGCAGCGAGCCGCAGGCCGCGGCGAGTCGTCGGCGAGCCATTGCAAGTCCGGGACGATATTAATTCTCTCCTCCTAGACTAGAAGAAAATTCGGCAGATAGGACGCGGATAAGAACGCAGGGAGGAGATCCGGTTTGGTGTTTGTGACGAAACGTAGATCTAACGACCCGGTAACATACGGAGGTAACTCGAGACCGCGGCAGACGACGATATCGTCGCTGACATCTATGTCAGCGAGTCAAGAACAACGGCTCGTTCGAGATCCTCGCGTGTACCGGGTGACGAAACAAGATCGCACGTTACGGGCCGGTTGATTGCGAAATATTGCAATCGTTGTCGTAGATGCCGATTCGATCCGAAAACGCGTGTTCGATCTCCAAGCTTGATAATTTTTTAGCGACGTCGCGCGCGAAACGCCATTTCGGTTTTAATGTAATTGTATATTAACCCACGCAATATTGCATTCGCGGAAGATTGATGCTAGCGTAGATATGCTACAACGTAAGCAAATATATTGTTTTCGATACGAGATACGGAACCAAGGAAGACGTACTAAAGTAATATGACGCGTGGAGATATGGGAAGTTGGTACATGTTATACGTAATAAAAGAATAAACTCGTCGGTATATAGGATCGTAAAGTTGCCGCTGGCTTACGCGCGCGAGTTTGTACGGTGTAACGTGGCCTCTCACCCTCCACCGAAGCTGGTGAATACGCAATATCGTTTTTTATCTTGGTGTCACGTTCATTATCCTAATACCGTTAAGGTTCGCCACGTTAATATAGTGCTAGATGCTAATTTCACAATAGCTCGTTATTCACTAAACTATTGCAGTGATTACATCTCATAAGAAAAAAAGTGTTCTACGTACAAACTCGGCTCGACGAGACAGAAAGGTAGCCGATGTCTTACGTATGGTTTCCTCGGGGGAAAATAAAAGGTATAAAATATGAGTGCGACAGAGGTACAGAGAAAAGAAGCGATAAAAAGGCGAATCTACCGGCGTTTCGTTGGTGATATTCGCGCACTCGAGTACCGAGAGCAGCTTCGGCCTGACGATTTTGAAAAAAAAATATAGAAAAAGGAAAAGAGACGAACGCGCTCTCGTCTCTTACGAGCGCCCAGTCCGGTGGCGAGGCGCGAACCGCGAGACCGGTGCGGTCTCCGCTCCGGCTCCGTCCGGCTGTCCGTCATCGTTTCTCGGAAACACGGGAGAAGTGTCTGTTCGTACCTTGAAAAATCTGCGCGAGGACGACGACGGCGGACGGCGGCGCGGCGGCGCGGCGGCGGAACCCGTTGTCTTTGTGGCTACCGTTTTCCGAGAATAGTTTTAGTTACTTTTAGTTTTGCTTGCGTCTCATCGCGTTAGCATACGAGTGTCGCGACGCGTCGTCGCTCGAGTGACGAATAATAAAGGCGATCTCTAATTTTCAGTCGCGAATTGGCAAATCGCAGATAGGTAATAGATCGTGAGTAAATCCGATCGGATGGACAGATCGACCTCCGCCGCGAGCGAAACGCCGCTAAATCAACACCGGCCGATCCGAGCTCGCCGGAGCGTAGGCCGGTCAATTATTTGCTCCGAGATTTATGAGTTTGCGCGAGGCCGACAGCGCGGGCTTCTTCGTACGGACGCGAACGGCGCGGCGTATGGGGAGATCGGCTTGACTTTCCTCCCCCCCGATCGGAGCCGCGCGTCTGCGTCGAGTTCATTTATCTCGAACGCGAGCTGTAACGCGCGCGTCCAAGAATCACTTTTCGCGTTATTAATTGCAGGTTCCCGTACAATTTCTCAATAACTCACGTACGTAATTACCTATTCCGAGTGTCAGTCACGTTACCCTCCTGACCTCTTACCTGCCTGCGCGCGGCGGTGGAAGGATCGTCTTGATTCATGACACGGCGGTTTCCTCAGGCTCTTCACGATTGAGAAAAGTGAATGTATATTTACAGCGAAAAGACGAGCACGAGTGTTTTGCATTTCGCAGTTAAAATTATTATATACATTACTTTCATACATATAGTTTTAAAGAGAAATCTAATAAAGAAACCGGATCGAGCGACCGAAAAAAAGCATAAGTTGGTAATTCAGATATATCGCTCGCGCGCGCTAAGATCCGTAAAACGGGAGCGAAGGCTCGAATTACGAGGAAGAAAGTTTTTATAGTATTTTTATGTCGTATACACGGAGTCATGGGGGCATCTTAGTCCACATAAAAGAAAACGCACGCACCCCCCCCCCCTTCCCCTGGTTTCGTCCTATATTCTGCAACTTAACGAATTAAAGCGTCGTGTGCCGCGTTACTTTCCCCAGGTACAATATAAATCGTCATGAATTTTTGATACAATGATATCCTTTGTATAGGCATTGCAGAATTATATTGCCGAATGATTTTCCGACGTCAGACTAAAAGTTCACTCAGTTCACGACGCTCTCGATCGACGTTCAGTGAACGTCACGCGTTTTGTACTTTGGTAATTATGACACGATTCTAGGCGCGGCGGGGGCGGGGATCATTTGGGTTCCGAAATGGGATCCGAAGAGGTTGGCACGAGGGAAGAGGGCTGGTACGCGGTACCCCGATGCGCGCGGTACGAGACCTCCGGGGCCGTAGTTTTAGGGGCGAGCCGGTCGCTTATTGCTCCCCGAGTGGCCGCAAAACGAAGTTTGATCAAATTCTACTGCGCCGGCATAAAACTGACCGGCCGGCCGGGTTATGGACTCGATAAATGATTCATCCACATCTTGGAGATACGACACGCGAGATACGTACACACGGATGCACCGATCTCTCTTCGAAGTACGCTCGTCCGCACTCCGAATAACGCGCGCCAGCGAAGAGGATGGGAGAGAAAAGCGACCCTCGTAAGCGACACCGTAGCGGCTCCTTTACGACCGTATACGTCTTAAGTTAAGTCGGAGAGAGCTCCGACCGAAAATAATACGCGAGTACGAACGATTGTAACGCGATGGAGTGGCGCATTGCGCGCGCAGTCCTTGCATAACGTATATTTGTCTGTTTCTTTTTATTCTGAAATCGCGCTTCTAAATTGAACCGAGCCACGAGTGTATCGCAGGGCGGTTGGAGGCGGTCCAGACGGCGACCTTCCCGAGAGAGATGTACGATATTCTTTTCAATAAAGCCAAACATCCATCAGACTTTGATGCGCGACTGGCTCGGGGCCCGTCCATTGCTCGCGGACAATCTTGCAGAAACAATTCCGCAAGATGTACCGAATGCGACAACCTCCGGCCATCGGGATCCCGGGATTACCGAGCTGACCATCTCCTTTGCATAATGACGCCTCGACCCTACCCCCTCGGCCCTACCGAGCCACGCTCGTCCGCTCACCCTACGCCCGAAAACGCGCATCCCCGGCCACACGCACACGCCACCACCCACGACCACTGACATTTCAAGAAGTGCAATAACAATAATATCTATATATGATGGCTGGCCAGAAGCTCACATCGATATTTTCCGCGCTGCACGTGAATTTCATACATAAGAATGCCCGCTCAACCGCCGCGCCGGATCAACATTCAATTGTATCGAAATTACGGGCGAGTTTTACTTTCCTCACCGCTAAATCCTAAAGACTGAATTTCATGCGTGCTTCGAAATATCTTTAGCGAGCTTTGACTCTCGAAGCTCTATTCCGGGCAAAATTTCGCCAATGCGTTAGTTATGACAAAATCGTAAAGCTATTATAAAAGCAAATAAAAATCTAAACCGAATAATTCAATAATATGCCTCTATCGACGTCCCGTCAGCTTTTCTCGGATAGCCAAAATGTAAATGATGAATTATACTCGGTTAGTTGACGTTCTCGGAAATTATAGGCGGCGCGGCAACTTTGCGCCGACCTGTTATTCTTTCCCTAATTTAAATGTCAAAGAAAATTGTTTGATTATTTGCTATGCAAATGAAATTGTTTAAGATGAAACTGACTTAAACCGATGCGGTGGGATCGGGGTTTAACGGGAAGGAAGCTCGGATAATTCGGACGGCGATAATTGGATCAAGAAGTCGGATCGAGGAGCGATCCTCCTTCGGTATTCCGCGGGGGACCGACTCCGTTTTAATTATGCTCCTCGAATTTAGATCGCGAGCCCTCGATAATGGTATACGATCCACAAGCGCGATGCGCAACATGCTTGCCTGTAATTGTTTAACTTTTTGCTTTTTTATGCAGTTTGTTTAAAAAGAGGTCTGTGTATGTAATTAGAGAATGAAAAAAGAGCCTTTTACGTACATTTTATCAAACGTGAAATTCGAAATTTTAGAGAAATAATTTTAAAATCTTAAACTCCTAAAAATATTAAATTTATCGTATCGAATATATCGATAAATAATAATAGCAAGGATCGCTGTCGATCGTTTACGTTCTTGTTCGTCATCGAGACTCCGTTTATATCGCGAAGAAGAGCTTCTCGAGGGTACAAGCGACAGTCACCCTTTCGACCGCTTTCTCGACTACCGCCCATTTCTCTCACTCGAGAGCACTCGGCGCAATCTGCTGCGCGGAATTTGCATACATAAGCTATTAAGCAGCTCTTTTCATTTCCTCCCGTTTATGACAGTTTAGTTAGAATAATGCTTTACAAGATTGCCCCGCGAACAACGTTTCTCATAATGACATTTCTCTGCCTGATTAATACTCGCCCGACCCGCTCGTCAACGTGTCATTCAATAGTCTTGTGTTCTTGTGTCGAAATAGGCACTATACGCTTATGTGTGTGTGTGCTTTACAGTCAAAATTATTTCCCCAAAATTTTTCGAATCTCATATTTGACAAAACGTATAAATCAGGCTCCTTAGCCGACAAGAAGACCGACAGGATCGCAGCAATACAAGAGATACTCGAATTCGCGTTTAAGTCTGATACGATATTTACTGATATTTTCAATAATTCAGTGACGTAACACTGTATTATGTAATTTATGGTCCATTGCTTATGAATAACTGTTCCGCCCGTAGCGCATATGTATTCCACGGCCCTAAGTAAGATTTATATTACTGTCGCTTGTGCGCCGCCGGCGCTTCTCCTTTTTTCGCGAAGAAAAAAAACGAAGAACGATAACTTTATATAACGCACTATCACAAATTTTTTATTTTATTTCAATTTTCAGAAGTACGTTCGTCGATTTTATTGCGAACCGATTGGCGAGTATTAAAAGCGACAGCGTAATTAATATTATAGATGCCTCGCGAATTAATGTCCTATATCAATTATAATTAATTAAACGATTAATCGTGTAATCTGGTAGCGTAGCATTATGGAGATACGGAATCGGTCGATCGGCACAAACGAGAGAAGCGTGGGTATTAGTCTTAGCGGGACGGTCTCTATGCCATTACGAATTAAAGAACCTTCTCCTTTTTATTGCAGCATTTTTAATTACCGTGAAACGGCCGGAAATTTTTTTTCCTCCCTACGCGACTACCGATCGTCCCACGTGCAGCCATCGGCCGGTTCGTTCCCTTTACGAGCTGCGAGAAAACGCAGGGTGCTAATTAAACGAAACGTTTGGAATGCCTGGGCGCATTGGATCGGATAAAAGGGGATGTTTTCGCTCGAGTACCTTTCTATTCTTTTATCAAAATCGCATTCTTTTATCCGGGAAAAACCTATTCGAAAAGACGAGACAAGATATTGTATGTTACATACCTTTTAAGTTTAAATGCAGAGCAATGTGTGTCTGCAATAGAAGCGTTTCCAACAACGCGTCTTTTTCCGCGTTTAAATATGTAATTTAAGCGGCGCGCGAGACCGTCTCTATTTCTCTTTCTTGTTGCACCATTCAAAAGTTTGAGAAAGTATTTCCATATATTTGCAATTCTATACGTGCATTTTTATAGTAGTCGGTCAAGACCTAAGAGAGCATTCTTGCTATCGTACTGACTATAACTATAGATAGATAATAAGCGGTTGGCTTTATTATCGGATGATGGCACTTATGTGTTTCTCGTTATATTTAATATATTACAGGCTAAAAAAATAGTATCAAAAAGTCGTTTTCTCTCGGTATTTTCTCTGGACTCTGGGTCAATAACGCGAAAAAAAGAATTTAAGCCAAGATTCAAGATATACGTAATTACGGCATGATATGCATAAGAGCAATGACAAACTGCCGAGCTCGTCGGCAATACTCACAGAACAATAAAAGTATAAGTTAAATCTGTTAAGAACAGATATAACGTCGTTGTTACATAGTCTCGAGCTGCTCAGGGAATGCCTTCCAATTAAAACGACGTAATATATGCATCGAGTTTGTGTCTTGTGGCAAAAGGCGCGGGAGAAGTTGTAAGGAGACGATGGCCGAGGGTTTGATTCAGGATGAGACGTCAAATGTTACTGCTTCGAAGGGTGGAGACAAAATTCTCGGTGTCAATTCTCAGAGCAATCTGCCGATGCAGATTAGGATGCTCCCGGTCTTAGTTTGATCCCGTATAAGATCCGCTTCCTCCCTCGCACGTCGAGATTAATTGGGGTGAATTGTCCTGCCGCGCCTATTAATGTTACGAGTTTAATCCAGAAGTAAAAATCTTGCGACGGGTTGATACCTATCTCGGTTTCCTGCAGTCTTTATTTCCCTCCACATGATTATTCGAAACAGTTTTATAATAAACTTTTATACAGAGTGCTTTACGACTACAGTACAATACTTTATATCGAATCTCGGAGATTAATTAGAATCGAAAATCATAAGAAAATGTCACAATCTCGAGTTATTAAACAGCTTTCGAGTTATTAAATCAGAATACTATCGCGTAAGTTTGCGTTTTCGCTACAACTATACATACGCACTTATCTGTCATTCGTTATCATAGCTGAAACGATATCGATTTTTACTGCTCATGAATTTGCCCTTTGATTTCTCAAGTATTAAATACGCACACAATCAGTTGAGATTACAAGTTCGCAAATTTAATTCATATCAATAAATATGAATGGATAGGCTATGAAGGATTAGAGTAAACTGATGGATATTATAAAAATAGATGTAATCAATAATCACACACTGTTTTTATAAAATAAATTATTTGAAATACACTAGATAATCGTGAAATATTTTCTTTTATTTTCGCACATGACACACGCGTATTGAAAAATCCGAGTTGTCTCTTTGTATTATTCTGTATACTATTTAATCTCCCCCTGGAAAGATGTAAGGAGGCCAAATGCAAACCTTGAATTTTATTTAAATGAAAATTGAAAAGGGGAAGACAAAGTTAAATACATTTAATTTATATATTAATAAAGTCACATTTAACTTATATATTAGTAAATTTTTGCCGTCGTGTTCTGAATAGACATTTAATTTTTTTTACGTTTAAACGTACGCGAACAAATTTACAACAAAATCGACGACAAATATCAGGCTTAAATATTAATTAATTAATTCAAACTAATTAATCTAGCCCATCCATTTCAGGCAATAAATCTAGGAGATATTACATATTTTCTATACTATATTCTCAATATATATAATTTTGTAAACATATAAAATTATATATATTTTACGCACATCTCTATCTATAATCTCTCATAGATACATTCCACTAATTAAAATAAAGTATAATTTATCACTCACCAGTACACGATGCGCAACAGCGGAGTTGTGTAAACTACGTAGATCTGCAAAATACATATATTTATCGAAATTGAAGCAGCATCCAAAATAATCAATTTTTCAAAAAATAATTGTTGGCGCATCGAACAGATACGAACAATTAAGTCGGCAAATAACAAATATAACAATAATACACTGCTCACCTCATGGTTGCTCCGCTGTCGCCAGATGCTTCCCAAGCCCCCTCCTCCTCTCAGCTTCCATCGTTGCTCAACACTCTCACACAACACTCGCGAAAACTAACGGCTAATTACAATCGCGCGCGTACTATTCGTTGAAAGAATCGCGTAGCACTTTCAACGGCACTCCCGACGTTAACCGTATGCGAAATACAGAAGATCCTGCTAATAACGATCGAATCGCTCGACACATCATGGCTTCCCGTTACGCGAATTTACTCGATCCGGCGACTCGCGGTCACTTACGCGCTCTCAATTACAAATGCGTTACAGCTCCGATATTCAAATCGACGAAAGACGCAAAGCCCGACATTCGTATCTAACAATAATAAGAAGCATCGTTGACGACGGTCGCGAGAACCGATTATCTTGCCGTAAATCTCACAGCGAAGCGGGAAGTTTCAACTTCCGTGTCCGTCGCTGACGTCGTTATTGCCACGACGTGAACGTCTTCACGAACGAGCCGCGTGAAGTATGCTCCGAGCTCCGAGAGATAATCTGCATCCCGAATCCCGAGACGCTCGCGAGCGACAAATTGTACCGAGGCCGCGAGGTAATGAAATAGAGCGAATCGATGATCGTAGAGGATCGCGGAATATAATCGATCGCGCCTCACGTACCGTCTCCTAGTATACTTGTCCGCTATCGCATCCGGAAGGACAGTAAACATATTTGAAAATAAACGTACGCCGATATTCCGGTATTTTCGTCTCGAATAATTCCGACGAGCAGGTTCTATCCTACACTTTGCGCCCAATTCCGCGGATTCGTTGGCACTGAAGCTACCTGGGTCCTGGGGCTCGATTCTTGAATTTATTTGCAAGAGGAACGTATGCGAAAATTTTACTCTTAAGCCCGGTCTACATAGGCCGCAGGCCGCAGTTCGCAAAACGCAAGACACACGCACAGTCTACATGTCAATCTAACCTCTTTGTGTATAGATAGAAGGTTAGATTGACATGTAGACTGTAGACTGTGCGTGTGCTTGCGTTTTACGAACTGCGGCCTATGTAGACCGGGCTTTACAGAAAGGTTGCACGTTGATTGGTCAAAAGCCATGCGATAGCCAATCGACTTGCAAACTTGTCTGTAAGAGCAAAATTTGCGCATACGTTGCCCTTGCGAATGAAACAATCGCAAATCGCATTCAAGAATCGAGCCCCTGAAGTTGAGGATGCATTACTCTGCGATGCGATCCGCGAGTCCGCGAGCAACGACATCAGAACGGGCGTCGGGCCGCGGGCGCCGCGGTAACATGAGCAGTGGGAATAGAGAGGGGTAGGCTTTATATACGCATACCCGGCATACCGAACTAACCGACCGCGGCGACTGCGCACCGTGTGTAGTCACCTTACCCCCACTCTGTCCCCACTACTCATATTTACCGCGGCGCCTGTGGCCCGTTCTGACGTCGTTACTCCCGCGCCCCGCGCCCCGCGCCCCGCGCCCCGTGCCCCGTGCTCCCGCTCCCGTATCGCATATATCGTGGACTGCGGAGTAAATACACATCGCCGGATCCGATTGTTTAGCTTGCGAATGTTCATTTAATTCGTGTGCTTCGCGGATATACGGGTTGATATACGGATGCCGAGGTATGTCGCATTCGATAATAGTGATTTAATTTCTATTACATTCTTTCGGACGATTGATTTCGCTTTTCTCAACCGTCAACTAGATTCGCGTCTCGCTCGCGTCGTGTCACGCGATTTCAGAATCAAGTGGCCGTCGTCCGTCGTTTTCGGAACACGGATAAAGAATACGAGTGGACCCTGAATCGCGTGACGCCGCGACGTGTTTAATTAGCGACAGTATCTATTAACGATTTAACCTCATATTTAATCGTGTTTGACGATTTGGCGATCGTGGAGGATAGATAAATCGTTCATAAATCGATGATTTAATATTTAATTGCATGTAGTTAATCAAAATGGCGTAATCGCATTCTCGCGACAGTTGCTCCTGGCGAGTGAAGTTGGCCGTGCGATTTACGGAATTTCTCTCCGCCACCTTCGCTTCACTTGTCGCGTCTACCTGCGCGCGGGATGGCGGGAAGTCACGGCGCGGCGTCATGCGGGTGTCAAGCGGATCGTATAGTTTCGTTCGATCGCGTAGTTTCTCCGACCGCGACGTAATTCTTCCGTCGCCGTGTAATTAAGTATACGCGCCGCGTCGTCGTGAGATTAATACCGGGAGTGCCGTGCTTTCAGTGTCGCGCGGTCATAAGTGACGATATCGTCGATTTTCGGCATTTTCGCTCGTGAATGTCGTCGCGTCGTGAGTGAGTGCGACAATGGACCAACGGAGGAGGATCGAGGAGAGGAGGAGGCGGCCTGGGAGGCATCGGGCAACGGCGGAGCGACCGTGAGGTGAGTAGTTGTTATTCCTTTATTGTCCTTATTGTCCATTATTTTGCTGTCCTGTCAGTCCTGTGGCGGATGGCAGATTCCGTCACTCGAACTCCTTTTGAGGTTCCACTCCGGCGCAATTTCGCAATTTCGCAATTTCGGAGTTCGATCTCCGGCATATGCGATAAGATATGTATTTCGCATCGGGTCTTGAATTTTTCACCGATTAATATCATTTCCGAATTGAGGGCGTGAAGTCAACGCGCGAGTCGCCGTATAATTCGTGTAATGAGAAGCCACGATGCGTCGACCATTATTAGAAGTATCTCGCATATTTCGTGGGATTGCAGGCCATGTACGGTTGTCTGGAGTGCCGTTCAGATTGTCGCGCGATTTTCGCGATTAGTACGCGATTGATCGTAATTAAACGCGTATTCGCGAATATCGCGTTGTGCAAAGAAGCTGAGTGAGAGGAGGGCTCGGGAGGCATCGGGTGATGGCGGAGCAAGCCACGGGTAAATTTAATTCATTATCTATAAATTACTTATTGGTTGCATAGTCAGTCTCGTTTGTTTCCGTTTATTTGGATGATTGACTAATAACAATTAGATAAATAGATTTCCTTGTGAGATTTTATAAAAATTTAAAAAGAGAGAGAAAACTTTTTGTAAACTATATCATTATTTTGTTTAATAATTTTATAAGATATATGTGAATGAAGAAAAAGAATTTGACGTGCGGAATAATTTTTTTCTAGCCCTCGGGAAGTCGCGATTGATTGGACAGATGCGTGGAAAACTTTCTTAAAACATAGAAAAACGTAAGATACGTTAACTGAATAAATTGATTTGCCGTTGCCGTTTTAAGAATATTTCATACAAATTGTGTAAACGAGTCAGAGTCGAAGCGTTTTTATTTCGCTTTGTACGTTCTTAATCAGAAATTAACTAGAGTGTGATTTTATGAACTCGCATGCTTATCTCAAATACATGCGATCTTCCGATTTTAGCATCGCGACCTCCGCAGGGTTAATATTAATATTAATTGTTTTGGGCGCTGCTATAATTTCGGTTTTGTATTTTACAGATCGACGTAGTGACGACAATACGATCCGCTGTTGCACATCATATCGGTGAGTCTGAAATTATTTTGAATTAAGGTAAAGGATCTGTGAATATAATACAGATAAATGTAATATCTCGTAGATCCATTGCCTTGAAATGAATGGGCTAAGGTAGATTAGCGCAAATTTAAGCAAATTAGTGCAAATATTAATGCGAATCACGATCATATAGCATATTCCAAGTAAATTATTTGATAAAAACATGCTAAAGATTATTGCAATTATACGCTATAATAATTAATAATTATATTTATTTTTATAATGTGTCAATTCTAGCTTAATCTTTCATGGCCTATTTATTCATATTTAATGATAATTTTATTGATCGATATTTGTGAACTTGTAATAAGTATTAGATTATTGCTATAATACTTGAGAAACCAAAAGATGAGAAATAATCTCAACAATAAAAATCGATATCGTCTCAACTGTAAGAATCGATAACAAATAAGAAATCGTTACAAGTGTAAATGTAATTATCTGAATCCGTAAACTTTACGCAATATTATTTAATTATGTATAATTTCGATTATACTTTTATATTAGGGTCGCAATTAACATTTTATTAAAAATATTATATATGATAATCGAGGCGCATCTTATATCTGAAAAAATCAAATTTAAATGCACAGATCAGATATGTTCGCATTACATAAACCTCTTTCAATCTTTTGAAAATAATAAATAGGGAACCGTGTACGTGCGTATAGGAAAAGTTTTTTCCTGCGTGCGAAAATGTCGCTATAAATGCCGTGCAAATGTATATCTATGAAAATGAGGTACAAACTTGGGAGGTCGATATCTGTCGAGTTCACTGCGACATACTGCCCCATCTCTAACATCAAATTGGTCTACGTCCCTATATGCTCTATAATAGCGATCGTGTATGTGCCCGCGTTTTTTCTTTGTCAATCGTTTCGGCGATTCTTTCATAAGTATTCTCGAAGGAGGCTGTCACAAAGCACCTTCATGCTTGTAACATCAAACGAATTTTTCGATAGAGAGAGAGAGCAATCGTTTTCACTACTTATTTGTTACAAAAATCATGAAAATTATATTCGGCTGCGAAATGCAACGAACCCATCGGCAAGTAGCGGCTATTTGGCACGGGGTTCGGGGTGGTGGGGGGGGGGGGGAGAAGACGAAAGAAGAAGGGGAGGATGGAGCTTTTGTGGGGTGCGAGCCGTTATGGTCAGGATTACCGCGCCAGAACTTGGGGTGTTCACTCCCTTTGACCGACGCACTTAGAACAACAATAACTCACTAATCCAAGCGGGCCCTGCACCCGGGCGCCGATGAAAAATGTAAAAATCCGGAAAACCACTGCTCCGTGACAGTTCAATACATTTTAAATGCGTTCCGGCGCATTTGTGGGATACGATAAGCATGCCGCGGGATCCGGAGCCACGCGAACGCCCCAATATGTCGGTTATTTATCGTCAGATTTATGGAATAAATGAGTAGGAGAGAGCCCGCACTCGTCGCGGCAATCCTCAAATATATGCTTTTTCGTTTTTATTATTAACGTTTCGCGCGGATACGTTGGGTACGCGCTCTGATGGAATCGCAAATTTTCGGAGAAGCCGGGCGAACGTCGCGACGCTTGCGGCGAATGAATCAGGACGCGAAACGTAAATTATGTATCGTCGAGATCGCTGATGAGACGGGAAAATAATACATAAATTATTCAGAGACGAATAATACGCGCTACGGGAAATACGCAATGAGCCGGACGAGGAAAATGTTCCAACGAGATAGATCGATGCGCCCGAACGTTGATGAGAGAGGAGGGAAAAAAAGGGTAGGAGGGTTGGTGGAATGCCTTTATACGCCGCATCTCTATGGGATTCTTTCACGACACGCCGATTTAAAACGCCTTTTAAGACGGTCGTATATAGGGCTCTGGTGGAATTGTGCCGAGCTGAATCGAGCATTGAACTCTATATCGCTCGTACCCTCCTTGACGCTCCATAAGTTGCATTCCTACTTTCTGTCGTAATAAGGAAGCTCGGCCGCGTGCCAATAAAACGCGATCGGCTGTAATCGCGATTCACGCGATGATTAAAAGAGCAATATGTAAAGCTAAACGTGCGGAAAGAAAAGGTACAAAGTTTCGGACGCGACGAGTCCCTTTCGAGCCTCGAAGGCGCGAACGATCGTCGGCCCGCCTTCCTAGCCGCGATAAACGTCCCGGAGTTTAAAGCCTCTCGCGATCCACATAAGGCGCGAGAACGAGCGGCTCGGCAATCATACGTAAAACAAAAGCACGGCCGGGCCGTGCATTATAATACAACGAGCGCCAAAGCGCATTCGACAGCCCCGAAAACTGCTGCTTTGCAATTCGGCGCGCGCTCCACTCATATAGTTTTTACATAATCGCGTTTCGTCACCGAACACACGACGTTCAGTCGATAGTTTGCCCGCCGCGCGAAAAGTCGTTATTATAGGGCGCATACGCGATAATAACACGTATGTATTATGTATAACTGTGAGAGAATCGTCGCGCGACTGCGTTGCGCTCGCAATCAGATGACGCTTATATATTTTGCGGTAACGTTTCGCTTTTAAATAACCGTTCGGCCTTTTGAGAACTCGGTGCATACATGTGTGTGGAAGAATGCATCATTGCTAATAAGCGTTAGACCATTCGTCGTTATAGGATACCTTAAAAGGCCGCGCCTTTTTTCGGCACAGGTCCAAAGTCCGAACGGATCTAGCAGACTTTCACGCAGGGGTTTAAAAGAAAAGTACCATGAACGTATAGGGGAAAACAAAGCGGCATGCATTTTGAGTGAAGTTGAGCGTACCTTTCGAAAGCGTAGTGTCTCTCCTCAAATCTGTAACACATAAACAAGCTTCGTCACTATACCGTGGTATCGTATACAACTACGCGAAGGAGAGGTCATTGGTTCCGAACTCGTTTCATAAACTAGTTTCGACAAGCTCATCGGGCGAGAAGGGGGACGAGACGAAGGCAGGACCGCGAAGATTATTTCAGAGACGGTAGACGGGTAGTTTGGCGCACGTAGGTAGTTATACCTATAAGTAGACATAATCATCACCATTGTAGATAGGTAGACGGGCGAGGGCTAATTTCCAGACCCCCGTATTATGGTCCCCGAATCAACTTTTCTATAGTATAATAAGCTATTTTATATGACGCGCGCTCTCGCAATTATATTGAGATTAGATAAGACATCGGCCGCGCTCAGTTTACGAGGCGAATTCAAAACGCGTACGAGACGTTAGGTAGGTAAACTCGAACGTTTTACTCTTCTCTCGAGAAAGTAAGTACCCGTAGATATTATTTCGATAGCGGAGCAACAGCGGCGGCGGGCGGCGGGCGGCGGGACAGGCGCTTTCTTGCGAGCGCGCGAAACGAAATTCCGGAATAAATAAAGCATCATTCGGAGTGTATTCACAATGCTATTTACTCCTAAGCGGAGGTTTCTTCCGACATTACGATCGAGAAGTCAGCGTCGCGGCCGTTTTTCCGATCCTGTTCGACGAAGCGACCGACGCGGACCGGAATGCGAAGCCGTGCGATAAAAAGCGAATCAAATATCTACCGTTGGACCGAACCACTCGACTAATGAAAATACCTATTGTTACTCCCTTGGTTTTATATCGAGAAACTTTTCGTCCGCAACATTTAGACTCCGCGCGCGCGCGGTATTTCGTTGCAAGAAAAGGCGTTACTTGAATTCGACGTCGCGGGCAATCGTCAAAATAACTGTATGGGACACGGTATGCGTGGCGAACGTAATTATAAATGAATTACGTTCGTATAGATCACCGTATGGAAATTTTAAGAGCAATATCGAGATTTGCACGCGCAAAATCACGGCAGCGCGAGATCCGTTTCTCCGTCGCGACGCGCGACGGCGCGGCGTTGAGTCAAATGTCGTTCGATTTCGATGACTCAAGTTTCCGCCCAAGTGAATCGGGCAGTGATAGGACGGGTGGCGAGGACGAAGACGTGAAAAACAATCGAGATCGGCGTTCAAAATCCGCGACGGCAGAGATGCGGCACGGCGCGGCGTGGCGCGCGTTGCAGTTCCTGATTCGCATTTAAGTTAGCCTCACGTTCCGCCGGGGCACGTGATCCAGCTGCTCGAGAGGAATCCCACGTATCCGTGACGTCGCTACGTCTCCACCGCGAACAGGCCGCATGCGAATACGCGCGGGTGCGCGCGCGAGACTTCTGTCTAGCCGCGCGCTGACTTATTAGGGATTCTGCACGCGGGCCGTGTGCAGAAATTCGACGTCGCGGCACAGGCGCCACGTGTACTCGCCGGACGCACGTTCTTCTAATTTGCGATACGTCTTCGGACTGCTTAAAACTCGACCAACCTGTTTCCGTACCGATGCCGGTCGATCGTATCCCTCGACATCCTCGTCCGCCAAACCGGAAGAGTCGAGAAAAAGAGAGAGAGAGAGAGAGAGGCTGCGTGCATCTTTTCGTTTACGTTCCTAACTATAACGTCGCGTGCGCGTGTGCGTAATATTTTATTTACGGATAAAAATGCATCTCTTTCGAGTCGAAATACGTACATCGTATGTGCGTGCAGTTTCCTGAGAGGGAAAGGGAGGAGAATAACTTTTTGACCGTTAAATCCGCAAAACATAATAGGTCTTCAGCAACTTTCTAACGTACGACGTAATAATTCACGATGATAGATATATCTTATCCAAAATATTCGCGTAATCCTTTCTTTGTATCGACCGATAGGGAGAGAGGGATATTTTGCAAGAAGCAGGCACCCTGTGGCTATACTTATGACTCCCGAGTGTATCTCTTCTCTAAATCTTCCTTCCTACGCACATTCATAAGAGATACCACGCGCGTTTTTCATATTCTTCAAATAAATAACCGAAATCTAACGAATCCCCACTTTTTCCGCGCGAGAGAAATACACGTGTACGACTCAATCGCCAATACATTTCGAACTCAGTATCGTTAGTATCGTACAATTGATGCAACGAGCATAAAAGCATTTGTGCTTTAATGCGAGTGAAATTAGAGTATGCGTAGAAAATATAAATAGCACGGCATAACTTTCACTCATCGAGATCGAGTTAATAGCGTCTTGTCCGCGGCGGTGCGACGGCGAAACAAGAGCGACAAATTCCGGTAACGCTGCATCGGCTGTAACTAGCGGAGGCAAAAGCGTAGAAACGCGCATTGTCCAGCGCGTTTCGTAAGACGGGAGGAAACCGTGCGACAATGCTCTCTCTCTCTCCGGAGGTCTCTCGGGAGGATTCTCGGGAGGGAGAGAAACCAAACGGGGCAACGAGCTAGGTAAGAAAAGCGAGCGCGAGCGGAGGGAAAAATGCGGCTCGCCCGTTGTTTCGCTTTCCTCCTTTAAGTTTTATTTATTAGCCGGCGTGAATATTCAGCTCCGGCGGACAAAACTCCGTTCCGTTCCGGCCGCGCTCCGGTCGGCTCCGGTCGCGTCGGCGCGCGCTAAAGAGAGACGGGCGCGGTGTGTAGTGTCACAGAAACGCGAGAGCGATATTGTTGGACGCGCGGCGGCCGCGTCGTCGTCGTCGTCGTCGTCGACGCGAGTACAATACGGCCGAGAATACGGCGGAATGCATTAATATTAATGGTGGTACAGAAAGAGTCTCCTCGTTGCTAACGCTCGCGCGCTCGCGACAGGCTCGACCGCTCATCGAACTCTTCCCGAAAGAGACGAAATCGCGATTGCTGATTCGCGAGATTTTGCTGCAGATCTGCGACAGCGATTTAAGAGAGGAACGATAAGGGTATCGTATAAACGAGCCACGACGAAGAAACGCTATATCGCGCAGTACCGTGATTACCTCCTTCGCTCTCGCAAAATTTCTGTATTTGCGCACTCGTCGTCGGATGCTGCGCGGCACGGTGGCTCGAGAGAACGCATCTCGTAAGGTTGTCGCCTCGGGCGTCGGTTATACCGGTGACGATGCGCCTCGTAACGCCCACCGTCTTTTATCATCGCTGCCACAGCGATAATTCGTTATTTCGGCCTTTTAATATTTTACATTTTATACGTAAACTAAAGCGAGACTAGTTTTGTATGTTTCGTAACTTACAAATCAGATTACGTTAACATTTTTAATTTATCTGACACAAAAATAATGTAAAAGAAGCGAGAGAGAAAGACAGAGAAAGAGAGCGAGAGAAAGAGAGAATTCGCAAAGTTCAGTTGGAAGAATTTTTATGCAAAAACTCTGCGATTTATCTCGAAAGCGGCATCTCCATAACCCGGTTAAAGACTTTGATGGCCTTGCAGTTTAACTTCCAAGGTACATCACGAGATGGGGAGCAAGATACAAAGTGGCAGATTCTTCGCGCGACGTAGGTGGGTGGTGTGCGTGAGTCACGGTTATACATATTAAATACGTCGGATACGTTGGCTAACGAAACACCGCGGCGTTGATTATATCTCGCCGCCGCATTATCTCGATGATGCATGTCGCAGTAGTTTTTCTTTTCTGTTTCGGGTTAATGGCATTCGTATTTATTTTGCAATATATATATCGGGGAACGCTCCGCTCTTTTCATTCGGGATGACGGAGTTGATTGTTTCGCTTTGGGATCGCGCCGAAACCGCAGGGATAAACAAAAGTGGACCATGAAAACGCGGCGTAGGATGGTGAGAAAACGACGGAGAGCTCGGGGGAAAAATAACGTAGGTCGTGGAATGGCTTAGGAAAGCCGATCCGAAGTCGGACGGGAGCGTGAGGAGAAGGTCTCGAAGTTTCGCTGGTCGGTTGACCTCGTCGGGTAATAAGAATAAATGTGATTCTATTACGGGTTCAATTGTTACGGCGGCAGATAGGCCGCTCTCGATGGAGGACGAAGGGTAGATCGTAGTCGATAAGATTTACCCGGGAAGGTTTTACCTACGAAAATCGCTCCGCCACTTCGGACATTCGATAGGGTGGGAGGATGTCAGTATTAACGAACGTTACGAGCGCTTGTAACATCGTCAAAATGTAATCGCCCGTAGTGCCGAAAGAACGTTACACGCCCGATGCGAAGGTTCTTCCCCGCGTTTCGTATTTTGCCTTTTATGGGAGGCGCGCTACTGATGCCTTTAAAGATCCCTACGCAAATCAGTTTGATATAAATGAGAAATCTTCATTATAAAATATATTATTGACCGTGGTAAATAGTAGATATATTAAGATCATAGTTCTGCGTGTATGCAAGAACGCAAATCAGACCTGTTCCCCGTTCTTAAGACACTACCCAAGATAAGAAAGAGGCGTGCGTATAATAAATTCGCGCGAGATTTCGTAGAACGCGAATCGGGACTGAGAGAGTACTCACCGTGCGTTGACGGAGGTAGGATTTCCGACGTCGTCCATGGACGGTTTCCTAGAATGAAACCACGAGTGAAATTCGTTACTGTTCATCCGCAGCTGCATAAACGCGGGATGGTTATACGTGGTCGCGCATATATGGTTTGCCGATTGCCACATTTCGCGTGTACTAAGAGGATTCCTGAGGCTTCTTCTCAACAGGCGTCTCTAACGGAACAGGCGTGATTCTTTGAAATTTTTACGTCGCGGAAATCAGACTTATATCTGCATCGCTTTCGCGCTAGCTGCCATGAATCATCTCTGCATTTTACGCACAGCTCTGAAATCTCTGTACACGCTGTTCGCTCTCGTCCACAATCGTGTATCGTTAAAAGTCTATAAATCGAGTCTCCTGATGAACACAATGCGGTGAAACGTTCTACGTACGTAACACAACACGTTATCGGTCACAAATTACGATAATCAAATTTTCCGATATTCAACGCGATCGCGATTATAACGTGCGAGTAAAAACGGTGTTCCTGACGCAATTTGCAAAACAACTTCGGTATGAAAACGGGCGTAAACGTAACGAAAGTGGCGAAGGAACACCCGCGCGACGGCCGGTCTTGAGAACGTGTGCGTAAGTGTCATCGGCGCGTGTTGGCCCTCGTGCTCTTCGAGGGTTCCACCCCCATCATCCCCGAAACGTCATCCCCACCAGCCGGTGATCTTCGCTGCGCGTGCCTTCTCGCCAATGTAACGCAATGACGTTTTTCAGGCAGGCAAGAGGATTAACAGACTTTTCTACCATTTGTCGAAGAGAGCAATATTATTTGCGCAAATTGCGGGAAAGAAAAATAGTATAGTTGATGGAGAAGGCAGCACGAGCGGAAATCATATTTCGAATAGATCATACACGTTATTGATTAGTCATTTAAAATTCTTTAGAGACACTTATCGACAGATATAAACAAACCTGAATAGATATAAATAAAAGCTGTAGAGAATAAATATGTTCCTATAAACAAGACTCCGATCTCTGGTAAGTTGAGATTTTAACACTGTCAGGCCGGAGCGGAGCTGCCAGTGCTCTGTCTTCATTTGACCGATTGTGAGATCTGGAACCCCGCGACGCCAATAAAACGCCGTATCTCCGCGGTAGCTTGTGTATCTATTTTCAACGCCGCAACCTTATCCCTCAGTCGACCCTAACGTTGCGTTCAACTGTGGAGGGGATCATCGATTAAAGCCTAATGGGATTATACCCTTACGACGGATCGTCGCTTTCTCCATCTTGCGCGAATAAAAACGAATTTAGTTTTAGACATTCAGTTGTAAAAAAAATTTACATTTTACGGGATAAAAAAACTTTCATGTCGCATCTTGCTTCAAAGACTACGTTTACACGACGATTTGTAATCCAGTTTAATAACTATCGTATACTATCCGTTCCAAAATTTTTCTTTTAATCATAATGATTATTTAAATAGGAGCTTCTTTTGATACTTAAACTACATATATATGTAGATGTCAAAAGAGATTAATTCAAATGTTTAGAATATAAAATAGGTTTATATTTAAGTAATCGTGATAAGAAGAAAAAATTTGAATCAGATAGTATACGGTAGTTATAAAACTGGATTATAAGCCGCCGTGTAAACGTAGTCAAAGCTGCAATGACATAGCAAAAGTATACCAAGCGAGCGCGGATGATATCCTCATTAGCGTTATCTCATTAGTTGTTATTCATTATGATAGTATAGTTATTAATTGTTATTAATATTGGGTTAGCTGGGAGCGTTTACATCGCGTTTGGCGAGGAGCGCAATGGAGAGGAGCGAAGATTTCGCCGCTTCGGAGGTCAAGAGCGGATTTAAGCGGCGGAGGTAGCGGGAAGACACGCTTCCGAGTTTTGCTTATCGATTCAAATCGCGTTCCCCGCGTATGAATGAACGAACGAGTGGGCGAGTCGAGCCACCGGTTGAATGGGGAGAGCCCCACGGGTGACCACAAAGTACAGACGTGCGTGTCGACGATCGTTCGCGTTCTCTGCACGCTCTGCTCTTCGCACGCCTTTTCTCTATTCCTTTCCTATCAGCTCAGCTCGGTTCTTCCTGTCAGCGGATTCACTCGAGTCTCGGTTGAGATGGATCGCGGATGAGATGGACTGTTCGAATCGAATCGGATGTATCCTCTCGATGTGACTCATTTTTCATGACGTTATCACGACACGTCCCATGATTCCCTATTCCTGAGAGTTTCACCGACGATTTCCGACATCGGAGCTTCTTCTCGCGAGCGTACGGATTAACCGCGTCAGTGATGTAATTCGATGTATCGGACGCGTAGCTAGGTATGCGGCGCGACTAACTCGGAGCGTTTTGTATCGCTGGCGCTAAAAATGCGTGGCGAATCGACGGGAAGGATCCGTCCTGACTAGGCAACTTCGAGGCAGATCCGTTTTCTACGATCTTAATAGGTATCGGATCCGCTCAAAGCATTCCGCCGTGCGGTGTACGTCTCTAGGTACCCCCGATCGCAGAGTCCACCCGATCGCCAGGAGTAAATCCGCCCTGTTTTTCACGCGTTGGTTTTAGCCGCGGCATTAGAATCACGGACCATCGCGCATCGCTTGGTTTTTCGGTCACTGTCGCGCCAGTTGATTCCAAAGTTCGCGCGCGCGCGCGCGCGCACCGCGCGCTATTAAACGATGCTCGGATTTTTGTCGGGCTGTCCGCCGCATTGTACGCAATTATACACGCTTTTTGTCGGCTAAGCCGGTGTAAAATGCGGTTTTCCGAAAATGGCAGTGGAACGAAGACTGGTCTCTACGAGGTGGCGTACGGGATAGTATCGTTTAATTTGGCATAAAACATCAGCCTCGTCTACTTCGAGCGCGTCTGTCCCCCCCCTTCGCTACTTCATCCTTCTTTCCGTGCTCCCGGGAGCTTCTTTCTCGTCGTCGTCGTCGTCGTCGTCGTTGTTTCGCGATAGGTTCCGCGAAACATTACTTTACACGTACACCTTATTTCAACGTTTCAACGCCTTAATCGTTAATCTCTCGCAAACGAGAAATTATTTTCAAGGTTTGTCCTAAGCGCTGAAAAGAAATAGAGAACACAATTTTCGCGATCGATAGACACTGATTTCTCCAAACGGGAAGTCGGGCGAGGATTCGATAAGAAACGTTTTTGCGTAAGGTACTTGTCCGTGTAATTGCGAGAGAGAACTAAATGTGTCGACGTCTTCTGGCTGATCGAGTTACCGGTTAAGGCGATGCAAAATGCGGTTTCACTTTTTGTGCTCCGGTTTAATAGTGTACCACGCTATTATAACTATCCGGGTAACCGCAACAATATCGTCGTTCTTTCATATCGTCGTTAACGTTACCTCGATCGGGCGGATTAAAAAAAAAGGAGAAAAAGAAAGAGGAAAAATCGGTCATGCCAATGCGAAATAAATTTCGCGAGAAAGGTGCAACTTGGTCCCCGCGTGTATCTGGATATGGACCAACGTCCCGGTCGACAGTGACGAGATGGAATAGCGAGGGAGCCAAGCGGGAGCGAAGAATAGCGGGCAGAAGCGACGGCCGGCGCGGCGCGGCGCGGCGGTGGCGGAGAAGGAAGAGGGGCACGAAGGGGGACCTCTCGAGAAGGGACGAGTAGGGGGCATGGAAGGCGACCGGTCGACCGGTCCTCTGGACAGACGGACGGAAAGACAGACAGGAGACTGGAGACCGCTCATTACGGGCGGCGCATGCGCGTGGAATGCGGCGGCTCTGGTCTCTTCGATACAATAAATATAGGATCGGAGATCGGCGGGTGAGCGAACGCGGGATGCGCGGCGTGAGAGAAGAGAAGGGAGCGGAGAAGAGAGAGAGAGAGAGAGAGAGAGAGAGAGAGAGAGAGAGAGAGAGAGAGAGAGAGAGAGAGAGAGAGAGAGAGAGAGAGAGAGAGAGAGAGAGAGAGAGAGAGAGAGAGAGAGAGAGAGAGAGAGAGAGAGAGAGAGAGAGAGAGAGAGAGAGAGAGAGAGAGAGGAGAGGGCGACTCCGCTCCACGCGGAGATGAGAGAGCGAGGGTAAACCGATGAACGGGGCCCGGGGCCCGGGGACCGACAACAATGCCCGACAACGTAGTAACGACATCCAGTTAAATCGCGGTGGTCGCACAAAAAAATACGCACGGCTCGCGATTCTTTAAAGGCTCGGTGAACTCCGCAATCGCGCGTGTATCCCCGCCGACGTTTACCATCGTCGTGAGGCGCGAGCGCGAATTTGAGCGAACGTCGAGCGAGCATTGAGAAACCGGACGACACACGCGCGGCACGCCGCGCCGGCAAAACTCTCCGTTTCGCCCCTCGCGATTTCCATCGACGAGATCGTCCCTCGTGTCGCGCTGCGCGATACGATCGTTCTCGTCGTACTTATGAATTTATAATTAGAAATCTCAAGCGATCGCTCCTACAACAACGATTGTAGAACTAATCGTAAATCACGACCAACTCTTCGACCGCGTGTACAACGAAAATTAAAAGAAAAGATCAGCAGGTAATCTCGCGTTGGCGATTATGAGTAATATAATTAACATTTCGCTCTCTTAACGGCGCTATTAGCAGGAACGAAAACAGGCGCATTACAGCTTAAAAGCCCGCGATGGACTCTTTGGAGGATGGGGCACCCGGTTTAAAATTGTAGGGAACCGACAAGGTAGATGTACCCACGATATAAATGCTGATCAATCAAGGCGAACGGAGCATTTAATCGATACTTCAATAATTATCAACCTGCTCCGGACGAGTTTCGCAGATAAACCCTTATGCATCTTTTTTATCATAGTGCTCCTTTTCTTATTGATCAATCGCCCCTGCTTAATAATCACTTTGAATATAATTTATGCCGTATAAAACGCGAAAACGATACACTTTCTCAATCGTCGCCTGCTATTTGAGATAATTTTCACCAAGACTTTGCTATCGCTAATATTTACCGTCAAGATATGAAACTTTTCCGGCATCATAATGACGCATAATGTGTTGGAAACGCCTCATTAATTTTAGCGTGTTCAAATACCGCGACAAGAGATTTTTCACGCAGGACGACGCGGCAATGGGTGACAGCTCGAAGATTCGCGAGCGACAGAGAGGTAATACACAAGGCGTGACGGAAATAAACCGATAACGATCCGAACGATTAATCGCGCTCCGTTGTTTGCAATTAGCGTGAAATCGCTCGCGGTTAATTACAGCGATACGAGTATCGCGCGTTTGGTCCGCGTCGCCATCGTTAATTATACGCGCCACGTGATTATGCATAATGGATCCGTTCGCGTTTTTCAAATAAATCACACGGATCGCCGTATCGCCGTAAACAACGTCGTAAAATTTACGTGTCGATCTTTTGCGTGTTCGTCCTTGCGATTTTATATACTCCGCGTATCTTTTATATAAAATCTCGCGAGTGCGCTTTTGGAGAACAGCCGTCCCTCCTGACGAGCGAGACACGCAAGATTTGATACTCGATAGACGCGTAAATGTAGCAAACGGCGGCGAGACGCATCGTTCGGACGTGTTCGCCACGTTTCCATACGTTCTGCGTATATACGCGCGTATACATACGGTGGTCCGTGAAACGGCTTCGTGCCGATTCTGCGTTCGTTCGTCACTCGAGAGAGTTGATTTATATCCGTGGGTAAGAACCTCGTACCAGACTTCGATGCCTCTAACTCGTTGCTTCTGCGTGCGCGCCGCAGCGCGCTCACTTTGAACAATGGAATTGCGTCGCGACGTCGATCTCTCTGTATCAATCACCTCGCCAACGAGATCTTTTATATCTCTTCGGCCGTCCATCGATACCGCTCCTTTTTATAGCTCCGCTTTGTATTATTAGCTAGATCGGTTTCCTCCTCGCTCTGACGCGTTGCGAATGCCGCCCGTTCATCAACGAATATAACATTTGCGAGAGGATCGCAAGCCTTTTCGATCGCTCGTAATTCGCGTACGATGAGTGTGAGCGAGAAAACGAGTCAGTACGAGAATATAATGAATTTCTTACCTGTCTGTCCAGCAGAGCGCGTCATCTCGATACCTGGAAAGAATTTAAAAAAGTTAATTTTAATTATTTTAATATATTTCAATTTAGAATATCAGTTGCTTTAGTTTATTTCGATTATGATAGATCTAATTCATCGAAACGACAATTCTTCAAGCTTCAAAAGCGATCTTTTTATAATGAGGGTTTTAAAGGCAAACGTCTATCATTTCTGTGTATTGCGGCATCATTCTCTGAGCAACCCAGCCGAAGTCGATGCCTTGTATAGGTATTACTAATTCGTCGCGGTGCGCCCGATCGGCGCACTGCCCCTCTTACGTTCAACCCCAAAGTCCAAGTCCCGTGTCGCAGCTTACAGGAAAAAGCTTTTATATGAAAGCTCGGATAGGAATAAGATCGTCGTCGTAAATTGCGCGCGAACCTAATCTTGCGGTTGAATGGTGCCACATATACGTTCGTTTCGGGCCCCTTTTCCTATTCTTCCTCGTCAAATCATAAATCCGCCCTCTCCCTCCCCCTTAAAAAAAAAAAACGAAATTTATAAACTTTATCCGTCGAAATGTACGGCGATTCTAAGCAGACAAGTTGCAAAATTCTCCTTGCAGTCGAGCATATATACCCTATCTTGAAAGAGACCGGAAACTACAGTATTTTAGAATCTCCAGCGTTACCTTAAGACAAAACGTAGTTTACGTCGGAAAGTCACGAACCCCGGGCGCGGCGGATATCGACACCGCCGGGGGGGGGGGGGGGACGAAATTCGTGATTCGCCGGGACTGCGACGATACGCCACACGGATGAATCAGAAGAAACGCGAGAAAGTGGGGCCTGTCAGCGCGACATGATTTAAAGCCAAATATTACGACAGAACGCGCATTCCTGCGACGTCCCCGGTTAAGCGAGACGAGGGTGAGCGACACCGGGGGATGAGCCGTAAGTCGTGCAGATATGTTGGCCGCGGTTTATTACCGGGACGGCGGAATGGTCGGCGGGGTGGAGGAACATTGATTTAATGCGGGAGTAATTGGGCGGCCGGACGTCTCTATGAGCACGCCACCTTCCACCGCTAATGCGTTCCCGCCCTTCTAACCTTTTGGCTAACCACCGTGTGAGCGAGCGAGCGAGCGAACGAAGGCCCGCTAGGTCTCTGGCCTTTCCTCCCTTCTGCCACCCTCGCTCCTTCTTCCATCCGCGGGCGGGACGTGAGAAAGGCGAACGCTTTATTACTGCTTTTATTGCTCGGCGAGTTTTAGCCGCGCGTATCGCAGGTTGGATCGGCTTATGGCGCTTATTAAACTTTGATGTCACCAAATCGCTCTTTCACTCTCGTCCGCGTCCTGGCTCCTCCACGCCCAGTGTCTCCGTTGGCACGCGGACGTACGTGAAAGTGGATACCGGAGGAGCGGGCGCCTTTTGATGGAACGCAATATCTTTATTAGAATTAAAATTTTATTGCGGCACATCCGTCAATGGGATCGATAAATCAAATACGCCCCCTGCGCTTATGGAAAGCAATAAATAGTTTTCTTACAGTCGTAAATTTTCTTTAAATGTGTATATAATCGTTGATGAACGAAATAATTAAATCGCTATAAATTTCTTGGCCATGTTCACTTTTAATAACATATCGTTGGAAAAAGTGGATTAGAACTGTTAGAAGTTAGAACTGCATCATCTTATTTTCGAGCGTCGGCTCAATCGACTTGTTACAATTAGTCATGTTGCTTAAGCACACATATAACAGTGGAATGTGTATACTTACAGCCACCTAAGAGTAAGTTAACGGTCATTATAGGCAATCCCGTTTATCCTCGTCATCGCGTGCAGGAAATTAAAGGGTGCGTCTCGAGATTTGCGTGTAATGTAGCCAATGAAACGTTCCAGGTGTTGAGATTTTATTAACTCAAATACACTCGCGAGACGCCGCGCGCAGAATGCAAATGCGATGCCGATATATCGTAACGCGGCACAGCGGAATTGCCGATTCCGACTATTTTCTATTATATTTCTGTACGAGAGTGCTACACGAAACACGCATTTCAGTCGGCCGGGAACATACGTCGGGGGGACTTTTTTTGCGCTACAAATCTTCCCCGTGTAATATTAGAGAAGGAATTCTCGCGGGTGTTTCCCGCATTTCGCGAAACAGGATGCGGGACGAACGAGTTCGAAAGACTTCTTCCGAAGCGACGGAGAGCCCGTCCTCCTCGCCCGCGCCATGTGTCGCTAAGGTCGCCGTGAAGAGGAGCGGGGAAGCCTCCCGAGCGCGTTCCGGCGCTCGCAACAAACGAACGAGGGACCGCAAACGTGCTCTACAAGTAGTCATAATACGTGGACCGGGGGCAGACTCGCACGTGGTGCGATCACGTCGAACGGCGTTCAGGCTCCCTGCGCCGCCCCTCCCCCATCCCCCCCGGTGTAAAGTTAAACTTTGGATACGCCGGCTGCGCGAAATGTCTATCCCGGGCAATGCGACGCTTTCTGATCGTGCGCGCACGCACGCTCGACAGCTTTCGGCGACGACTGGCCAAGAATGTTCTGATTTCGATGTACGAAATGATGCCGTGGGAGATGCGATACTGCAAATCTCATATATGGATACCGAGTATTTTTTAACAATATTTTAATTTATTAATTTCATACCAATATTGTACCAGCGACAATTTTATTGTATAGTAACGAAATGCATTTGCTACGGATAGATTGTTTATTTTAACAGCAAATTAACACATATTTTTTTGAATAAATTTACTCAACAAAATTTTTTTATTTTACCGGCAAAATAGATCTTATTGCAATATCAAACAAATAGTTATACTAAAATTTGTTTGCTCTCACATTAAATATACAGTAGCATGAAATAATTTCGCTTACTTTTCTCCGTAATACTTTTTGTACAAAATATATCGTTCGTTGTTTTATATAAATGATTTACTTAATGCTCTGTTTAGAACGTTAAACTCTAGTTTCGCTAAGTCTGAGAAATATTATTTGCAGCGAGTCAGGTGAACACAGAATCGTCGATGAGCAGTACGATGTTATAACAGGTACCATTTTCGCGTTAGCACACGCGCAGGAGAATTTGAATATAGCGAAACTTTGTTACAGCTGACGGTGCTACTTTCGTTTCGCGGACGTCGTAACTCATACTCGATGAAACTTTAATTCGGATCGCGAGTGAAAAGCTTTCGAATTTAGCCAATCGTGAAATATTACGTTAAATCGGTGCTGAAAATTCATTGTAGAATCATTAAAATTATATAAGTAATTCTTTCATCGACGCGAGAATTATGTGAAAATTATTACATTAAAATATAAAAATATTATGTTATAACAAAAAATATATAATACTTTTAATATAATAATATATCCATTTTCGTGTCAATAAAATTTCCTGATGGATCGAAGTTTCTATCATCTTCAATCTCACCGATGCGAAGATAATTTCTACCTGGATGGGACGTTATATAGAGTACAAAGCGGATTGGAAGTTTCGGTCGCAAAGAGTATACGCTTCATCGATGAACAAATCGAGTGATCCGAACGGTGGTTACGTATCCTCGGAGCTGTTGCTCCGAGAAAAAAAGTTTGAGTCCCTCGCGGGACAGCACCCCGGCGCGGCTCGGCGCGGAACGGAACGGAACGGAGCAACGCGGCGCGGCGCGGCGCGGCGCGGCGCGGAGCGGAGCGGAACACGGAGTGCTGTCGGTCAGTGCACCGTCGTCTCGACTCGTTTCGGTATACCTATATGCAGGCACGACCTACGTTCCAGCGGAACGGGAGAGCGGGAGCATAGCTGGCGCATTATCACATACGTTAAGTTTTTCTCCCTCTATTGGCCCAGAGCGGGGACACGAAAAACGACTGATTAATCGAACCAACACGGGAACATTCTTGCTCCGGGATATAGAGAGAGAAGAAAAGAGAAAGAGAGCGAGAGAGAGAGAGAGAAAGGGAGAGTGAGAGAGAAAGAAGAGAACGGGAGAACCAGTAGTAGCGACGGCAGCAGCCTGCCCCGTGCCCACCACACCCTGCATTCGCGCATCTGCGTCCGCGGGCGCGGACAAGACGAGAGACGACGAGGAGCGGAACGGGAGAAAAAGTCCCTGTCAGTACCATCGCGGGGAGTTCTACCCGATCTCTTTCGTCTCTTCGACGAAAACCGGAATGCGTTTCTTAGCGGCCGAGATATGTTCCGAACTTACAATTAACGCGCGGCGCAATAGCGTACGCAGGCTGTACGCCTGCAAAAAAGCCGCGGTACCGGCTTGTAATGCGCGTGCGTTACGTTACGTTCGCGTGTGCAACGCCTAATTTGGGATATCCGCTTCTCTTTCTCTCTCTCCCTTTATCTCGCGATCCTTTTTCACCTTGCGACAGTTATGAAAGTATTTCCATCGAAACAATTTCGTTAATTTGATTTAGAGCTGCTTTTCTTCGTGTTTCTCTCTCTCTCTCGCGCGCGTGCGCGCACGTAAGTCGACTACCCCTAGAGTGCTATCGGGTTCCGCTGGTATTAGAAGAATGTCGCCAACGTTTACCGTATCTCGAAGCGTATCGAATTAAAGAACATAAAATGATATGATATAATACTCTATACGCGTACTTAATGTTTTACGGCGTAACGCTAATGTTGTTCGTGCATGCCGTTCCGCGCATATCGCGCGATAGGAAAATGAGCGACTTTACATCATAACGCGATAAGATTTATATCTTGTTAACAACTCGCGCGAGTTTATTGTCGAGGAGGGTGTTCGGACAAAGGAGGAGGATAACGAAAGTTAAAGGGGTAGCGTTACTTCAAAGGCTACGTTGACATAGAAAGAATCGGGTAATAAAGAAGGGGATACTACGTATGTAAGGTGGTACACGTTGCGTACCTATTGCCTCGTGCCACTTCTCGCGCGGATTATTTCGACGATGTAACGAAAGCTAATTCGTTGTGGTGGTGCCGTAATGCGAAGTGTTATGTTGTCGCGTCGAGTCGTAAAATTCAACCTGTTAACTTCTGATCGATTCTCGGCCATGACCATATATTATAAGCTTTAATATTGAATTCCGAACGTCACGTGTAATAGTTTTCATTTG
Organism: Temnothorax nylanderi; assembly: GCF_030848795.1. Taxonomy (NCBI): domain Eukaryota; kingdom Metazoa; phylum Arthropoda; class Insecta; order Hymenoptera; family Formicidae; genus Temnothorax; species Temnothorax nylanderi. Next base: position 484,016 of record NW_027249153.1, on the reverse strand, counting down.
TTCCCACCGGCCGCGCTTTGCCGCATTTTATTTTCTTCACTTTTGTTAAGGCTCGCGCCGGAACAGGGCGAAACATAAGTCGTCGAGTTTACTCGTGAGTCCTCTAGAAAACACTTTCGACAAATCCCCCGCAGGACGGAGCGTTAAATCGCGCAACATAAATACAGAGCTACCGAAAAGTCCGGTGGCGAGATGTGGTCTGCCTGCGGACAACGCGAAGCTCGCGATTCAGGGCACTGCGATGCAGACCGGCAATTGGCCAGAAAGAGGAAGAAAAGGAAGAAGAAAGCGCGCGGGACATATCGAAGCATTTCAACGGTAACGCCGGAGATATCGGCCAGAGGTGTCGCAGATTTTTAAATAAAAGCTCCGGGGTCGCGCGACTGGCAAAAAGGTGTTTGGAAAAACACGAGATTTCAATTAAAGAGACAAGCTTAGTAATGAGGCACTCCGGATTTATTGGCTCGAAAACCGTGGCGCCTAAATGTCTGCGTGTGTCCGCTCGTTCGACTAGCTTTGCAGCACGCGCGTACTAAGCGTATGCGTGCATGCGTGCGTGCGTGCGTGCGTGCGTGCGTGCGTGCGTGCACGTGCGCGTGGCCGAGGCTTAGGGGGCCCCATTGGACCTACGATATGCCCGCAGAACCGCCTCATTTGCATCGGATCGAAATTCGTTACTCTTTCGCGAGATAATCATACCGTCTCGTTTGCGAATCGCTGCCTGCCGATTCAGTTCCGATCGCATTCCGATCCGTTTTTGCCGCTGCCAACTTCTGCCAGATTCGAATGAATTTCAATCGGACTTGAATTAGATCGTTTTTCGCGAAGGCATTATATGTTGCCTCGTAACGTTTCGATTGAAAGAGAAATTCCGTATTTCGCGAAACGATGATGAAGTCAAATCTCAGGAGCTAGAATACGTTACGATACTCTGTAGAAGCGATAAATATACACAATCTGGTATGACGTGCAATCAAGAGAAGAAAAGATCGCAATATCGGTACGTAACATCTAACACCGTGGTGAAAAAGCGTGTAAGACGCTAGGCGTGTAAGACATAAGGGAGCAACTGGCCGCGGCGCGCGATTAATCGGTCATGACGTTGCCTCGTGAATATAATTTGTGATATAGGTATTCTCTACCGTACGTAAAACAATTCGTACCACATAATCGGGCAAATTATACGTCGTCGTTACCGTCGTCTTTATGTTCACGTGGAGTTTCCCCATTTATTCCTTCACGGTGCATCGATTAACAAGCCTCTTATCTCGTTTAAGGATTTTTATGGCAAAAGTTATGGCTCGAGTATCGCTGTCAGTGGAAGAAGACGAAGGTATAGGACGAGAGGGGAAGCGGCGCATCGTCGGCAAACGCGTCTTAAAGACACGATCCCGGAGTAATCGTCTTTCGAGCCCGGGCCCGATAAAAACGCCACGATACGAATCGGCGCGGCGCGGCGGTTCACCGGCGATTAGCTTCAGGCTACGAATCTCTCTCCCCCTCTCCCCTCTATCTCTTTCTCTCTCTTTCTGTCTCGTCCCACATTATATCATGTAATTTTTATCGAATCTCAAATATGATCTCACAGTGCCCATATCGCGGAAATTATGCATAAAACTTATCATCATTTATCCCGCGAGCTTATCGATTGCATCCCGCGCGCGCAACGATGACCATTTCGCGAAAATCACTGGCTTCCACCACGCGGCTTTTCAGCCGCGCGCCCGGACGCGGAGCACGAGCAAATTGAAACGCGATCTCGCCCAACTCCCAAGTATCGACGTCATTATTATCTCGTTACGCTTATTACGGACTATACATCTATTTTTAATTCGGCGGAGTTCGTCGAGCAGACTCGGAAGCTTCACGTCGGATCGAAACGCGATGGCTGATCGCGAGTCCATATCTGGCCAATTAATTGCCTCTTCCGTTGCATCGCGGAACGATATACTCCTTCGCGAATTACTGAATGTCGGCATCGAGCCCAAAGCGCAACGGCTACCCGCTGGGCCCGCGCAGCTCGTCCCGTTACGCTGCAGTGCTGCGCCGTATGGGAGTATTTCTTACAAGAACGAGTCCTCGTTCCTCGAAGGATTGGCGATTCGTCGATTAAATTGAAAACGCGACGAGGCTAATTGCGCCGCGTCTGTATTATTCATGGATCCGCCATCCGTGCTCGCATTTGGTGTTTTGCCAATCTGATGACTCGAGTATCCGACAGATTTTAGAAGAGGTGAACTGTATAGTGGAATATATCGTGCGAGCTAAGGATGTAAATTAATCAAGTTGTCAGAACCATTAGGTACAGGCTCAAATATCTTGTAACCGTCAGAGTTCGCCTTTAGTGGGTACTTGCCTTATTAAATATATATGTCAAACATGTTGTTCTATCACAATATTAAATCGACTTTGCGTTTGCACCCATACAATTACACGCACGTACCGATGGTAATAGATGGTATGTCCCGGCGACGTGTAGTGCCGCCCACGTGGTCACTTGACCTCCCTACGCCTCCGTATCTCTTAGTTAACCTTATCAACTCGATTCAACTCGACCTAACCGGTGCCGACTCACAGTTTGCTAGTGCGTAACCGGCGTATAGGCGACATACGGGCGTACATCTGTCATTTTTTTCTTATTCTCCCATAATATCATTAAATACGAATACATTAGATGCCGCAATGGCCAATTATTAATTCGATATTCAGCGGTTCCTTAGAACAAAGACCCGTGTCGCTGTTAATCAGACTTACTTACGCGCATAGACGAGCATGAGTTTAAATCTTTTTAAATACATTGTACTTTCAATATTGAAACTTATAACTAAGGGAAAGAAAAGTAATGATCTCGTTATAATTTACTTTCAGATTTTTTGTCATGCAACAGCATGAAGATATCGAGCGAATTTGTTCACCAAAGAATTCGTTTAAAAGTTACACGTACTGCATAGATATCTAGATATCATAGATATGCAAAACGCGGGGATCACCCGCGTGCGCCCTCGCGGGCGCGAAGAGACGCGAGTGTAGAGGGGTCGCGAGGGATGCGTATCGATCTAATAGTAATGAGCTCGATGCCGGTCGGAAGATTTTGAAATATACATTATGCGGGGATTATGGTTATGCATGCGGGAAAGGCGCTGAGAGTATTTTTCTTTTGATATACCCTTCGCACCCGGAGCATCTTTGCGGAGCGACGGATGAGATTTGAATAAAAGTATCCGTGGCGTGCCGTGGCTTCGGCTCCGCTCCGCTCCGCGAGTCGCTCCGCTGGGGCTTGATTCGCTAGCTACTTTTTACAACTGCGCGGTCTCATTAAATATGTATAGATTCGCGCCCCGTGCGCGTTCCCCCAATTCTTCGTCCCCCACCCTACCCCCTGTCTCCGATGATATAACCGCATCAGCGATTACCAGAAACATATGTTTTAAAGATCACGAGCAACCGAAGACGTCGCGCATCGCGCCACTACAGTGCCGCGTTACTTTACTAGTTACGCCTATATAAACGATTTATGTCCATTTTTACCAATGTAGATTAACTTGAATCTCGGTTTAATTTACTTTTTATCTTTTTCTAGTTCTTAAAATTAGAGAAAGATAAAAGGTAAGTTAAACCGAGATTAAAGTTAATCGATATTGGTAGAAATGGACATTAGAGTGATTGTACGCGCGAGATAAGACTAGTATTTGACACATATACACTTTCATGAAGATAGTTATTCAAAACTGTCGAATTTTTTAAGTAAACACTTCACGCGCGCATAAATTATACGCCTGAATCAACGACGAAAGTGTTTCACCAGCTACGTGCAAACATCGGGGATAACGACTCCTGATCTACGTACTCTAATCCTAGTCCATCCCCTCGGGTCTGCGTGACCCGGATTAAACTATAGGCTCGTATCGACATCAGTTTCTCAAGGAGCTACCGGTGTTCGAATACCAGTTAATCGCGGGAAGTGGTCTAGCGTAACCATTGATATTTTCACGCTGCCCGCGGCTAGCTGTAAACCTAACATTAGTCGCACACAGTCGGTTTTAACGTGTTATCCAGGTAGCGGCTCGTATCGGAACTGCAATTTCGCGTAGCTCTCGCTTAGGTAAAGATACTATTAGGTAACTGATAAATCAGCTCTTGTTTCACTATGTATACGCTACTTACGGTGATAAAAGAAAAGGAATACTGTGCTACCGTACAATTATGATAGCTGTCAACATTTTATCGAGGACAATTTATTAGAGACAGGTATAATGTGTACGCGGGGCTGTAATCGCGAGCACATCTCTCTGTGTTAGCGATTCTTTATTAAGACGCAATATCGGCGCGGTGGTTTCGTTCCTTCGCGGAACAAATGACCCGCAAGTTATCACCCTGAGAGTTCGACCCTTCCATTTAAAAAATGTAAATTCGTTAATGCAAGTAATGGGGGCGTGAAAATTTGTTCGCTCTCTCCCTGCAGCTCTCTCTCGATCTCTCTCTCTTTCTATCTCTCCCTCTCCCCTCCGATTCCGCGCGCCGCACCCTATTACCTGAGACTATTATCCAATACAAAAAATCAAATAAAGTATGCTAAGTTACGCTTCGAAGACTTTGGGGAGCTCGGAAACTGCCGAGGGGTCGTAGAAACATTTTTTTTACTCCGTTCCCCCACGTGACGTCAACACCCGCTCGCCGACTCTACTCGCGCCGCTCTTTCTTCGTCGCCTATTAACTTCCAACAGGCTGTAACAATGAGACGTCGCCGAAACTTTTCGCGCGATTTATAGATACGCCGTCGACGCGCTTCGTGGAAGGAGATTCAACTTTGCAATTTGATCGCTTCGATTGCCGCGCGCGTATGCCTCTGACGAATCGATTTTTCATTTCGAGAGAGAGAGAGATGTCACTTGACAATGTTCATATCCGCGGAGAAGGCATTAAATCTCATCGTTGAGGAGAAAAAGAGAACAAATTCTCGTTTCAGCATCCTGTTTACCAGCAAGAGCATTTCGCAAATTCGAAAGACAAATCACATTCTGCATTAGTATATTTCCGTGATTTAATGACCGTGCAACCGCGTTTAAAGCCCCGAGGTTCGTGATGTTGCAAATTGCATAAGATCGAGTGTGAGCTGAACGTATACCGTTTGTGGCTCGTCCGACGAGCAGAACCGGCGCGCGGTATGGCGGCAGCGGCGGCGGTGGTGGCGGCGGTGGTGGCGGCGGCGGCGGTATCAGTAGCCTGTTCTTATCCGCTGATCCGCATCTACATTATTAAACTTGATTGGAGGCCAGGCCAATTCCCGCGCGAAAACGACTTATTGCAGCGTGGCGTAGTGTGCCTCGACGTTAGACCATTATAGGAAAGTGCTGTTTAACGATTCGAAAAAAGCTCGAGATAAAGCTCGATAATCGCGGAACGTCGCAGTTTCGGAACGATTACTGTACTTTTTTTTCCTTATAATTACCGCGCGCGAGATACAGTTTCGTAAACGAAATTATTACATGCCTCTCGATAAACAGCTTTCATCCGAAACTGTTGTTTGGTGCAGCTGGGTAATTAACGGCGCGTTAAGTGCTAATTGCGATAAACAATCATTATCATTTTCTAACAACTAATGTGCGCGAGAGAATCGCCTTTAGATATCTATCCCCCGGTATTAGTTGCATAAGATGTAATAAGTTTCACGTAATGCGGACGCAAAAAGAGTCCCGAGTCGACGCCTGGGAAACACAACACAAGAGAATCTGAAAAAGCGCCGTTTTACGCTTCAGGTAATATCATCGAATATAATGGAATGCGCGGCGGAATCGAGGGCTGTACGGTCAGTTTGCGGGACGGGATAAAATCACGAGCGTTGCGCAAGAAAATCGAACAGTCCGATCTCTCCCGCGTGTTGTTCTAACGAACGAAAAAGTCGGAACAAATCGCCGTCTTATCGACGACGAACGGACCGTACGTAATAAATCGTCGAATGAAAATGCGCCGCTCGCGTATCGGCGCGGCGCGCGGGGCGGCGCATTCGCGAGAAGATTCGGCGAGAAGAATATAGGACTCAATAGGAATTGATTTTTCGAGTAAGCCGTAATTGGCTTTCGTGCCGAACGCGGCCGCTCTGTGCCCCCGTGTTAAATGAAGTTCTCATAAAGAACCCGCGCGTGCGAGTCTGTATCACCATACTAAATTCCGCGCCGCGCGCGGCCTTGATACCACCAAGTGTATTGAAATAAAACGTATCAAAGTAGCGCGCAAGATGTCGGGGGGAGGCCCTCTTTTCTCAATGGGCGTTTTTCAAACTAATTAAAGTGGATATTAAATCACTTCTGCGCCACACACGCACGCACACACCCTCAAGATTCACTGATGTACGACCCATTAATTAACGTTTCCGATGCTATAGAATATCGCTTGACTTCATACCTCCTAAAAAGATTTCCGAGATACCTTTCTGATTGCTAATCGTTACACGAATTTACAAGAAGCACGAACATTACTAGCGTAATGTACCTGAAAGTGCAACGTGGATATATAATTCGTTATACTTTCTGCATTTCGCTCGTTCCGACGAAATATTTGACGCGTATAGTATTATTATCAAAGAACACACATTAAATCTGTAAACGTTCTCATAACTAATAATCGTTCCAGAATTGCCGAGATAATAAAAGTTGATGAGGCGAAAGAAAAGAAAAGGAGGAAAAGAACCGTCTAACGTCGAGGGGGAATTTGCTAGCTAAAAAGATTGAAAAGGATCAAAAGAACAATGCTGTCCTCGTGTGCTTTTTACATTGCACGAACGGGTTGCGTATACGGGATCGACGCGCGACCCGATCATTACTACGGATGTATTATAAAATTTTTCTCGTGGATATTATCGTCTACGCGCTTCTCTCCATCGATAACCAATCGATCGTGTGGCGCTGCTACACGTATAACGACTAACGACACGTACCCGCCAAAAGTCAAAATTGATTTTCAGAAATATTATTAAAGAGTCGTACGTTTTAGAGAACCGCGCGTGGAAGCCGCGCTCGCACGAGCGAGCGCACGGTTGACGTCGCGCACGAGACGACGACGACGACGGCGACGCGCGGTTATAGCGAGCGGGGAAGAAGCGAGGAAAGAGCAAGGAAGGAACGAGAGCCGCAGGCGAGTTGTATAATATGAACGCGCCGCGCCGGAGTTTCGGCAGGCTATAATCAATTCTGATTGCAGTCCAGCGGATCGCAGCGCGATCCACTGGCCGATAGCCGAGAAAAAAGTCAGCGCATCCAACTACCGGGCTGCACGGTGGTATAGAGCCGAAGAGGCAAGGGCGAAGAACGAAGGGACAGAGATAAAGTAAGAATAAGGAGAGGAGGAGAGTGCGGAGATGTGCGCGAAAGAGACACGCGGAGCGGCGTCGGATGGTAAGAGGGAAGAATAAAGGGGGACGACGGGGGGGGGGACCCCGAGAGGGACAGGGAGAACGAGGGATCGGTGGGTGGTTGGAGGAGAAAAAATACAGATAGAAAAACGGGTTTCGATACGGCGGCTCTCGGGGGTGCGAATTAGTTTGCGTTGCAGTTCGCGGGAGCGTTCGTCTATGAGTCGGACGATGAGGATGCGAAACGAAATCGAGACGGTAAAAACACAAGTTATTTATCGACGCGTCCATGGCAGTGGGCTCCTGATTCCGAGAGGCAAACATTGGTGAGATATAAGGTCGATGGGCCCAAAACATCCAATCGACTATAGTTCTCGCGATGCCTCGGCTTTCTCTGGTCTACAAGATTCGTCTGATACGCGACAGAGGCCTCGTGATGTAACGCGCTACATATAGAAACTGCAGATTATCTCGTACGCATGGAGGATTTGCGAGAACAACGATATCGTGCTCGAATTAAGTGCTCTAGAGACTCGTATGCGTAAGGGCTCCGCGCGTAAGGGCAAAGACCTCGGCGGTAAACTATGCACGCCTCTGGCCTCGGATTCAATCAGGATTAGAGGTAGCCTCGTCCCGTTGAAGCTTGAGATATTTTAACTTCCGTGGTACAGGCTTTTTCGGATGAGAGATGAAATAACGAGTATATCGTAATCGGCATTACGCTCGTCGAGAGTCATTGCCCGACCTATCGAAAACACGCGTACTTGGAAGGACGGCGCCGTCCACTTCTCCATCCGCGGATTATAAATTCTGGAAAGATGCGCGCGATAAGATTGTTGCCGACGAAAGAGAGGGAAAAAAGGCTGCTGCCGTCCATCGGTGGCGGATATGTAATGTACGAGTAACTCCAGCAACAACCTTGACTCGCCGCAAGCCATACTCGCGCGCTTCTTATAATCCCTTGTGTTCGCGCGCGTCCGGCCCCATTAGTAGTTGGCTGACCCATCATTCAATAACGCTCTCAATGTCTGTGCGACCGTGTCTCCGTGTCTTCGGACACACACGTATGCGCGACACGGCGATAATTAGACCGAATTTCCGCACTGGAACAAAACGCGGAAAGCAAAAATTTCTCGCGTCACGTAAATTCTTTCATTCATCTCGCACGCCGCGCTATATCTTTTGTACAATTTGTTCATCTTCTCTCTCGACGTATTACGATTAAGTATATATAACACATTGATATTTTTTTATCGGGATCTTAACGAAACTCTTCGCCGTCCTCGCTTCTCTACGTGTTCGCTTCGCGCGAAATTTCAATACAAACTTATGTGCAGATAACCGCACGTGGATAAACGTTAGGGTATCTGGGTAGTCTGCCGATCTTGAGACATCGTATATATACGTTCTGAATATACGAATTGATCCGAGTGTTATGTCTACGAGTGAATAATTAATATCAGAATTATACACATCAGGTTGTGATATTAATATCATCATCCATAGGACATGTACCATGCATACTTTGTAACAGTCTGCAACAATAGATTCTTTGTCACTATAAGCATTTGATAATTTCTTCACAAATAATAACACCTTATTGGTTTTGTATTAATCTTTTTAGTTGACGTCAACACAAGTAGGTATATCCTGCACTCGGCAATCCGAAAACAGACAGACGACCTGTCTAATTAATGAGCAGCATTGACTGAGAAGACACTCGTCTTCCTGCCAAAAAAAGGCTTGAAGCACAGTAGCTCTTCTAAAGAATCAATGCAAATACCGCGATCTTTTGTGGCAAACGATTCGGAACGGCCGCTAACGCTCGACTTGACAGGCAAACGCTCTTCTTATTCATATCGACGCGAATCGGTGTCAAATGCTCCACGAGTTTTCGTTAAATTATCATTTCTGTGGTGCGACAACCGTTTTACCGGCATTCCTCGAACGAACAGGCGCGAAGTGAAAAGATGGATTTCTATGGACAAACGCGCGAGCCATCGAGCGGAATATTCACCATAACGAAAAATTTTTACTCACGCTTTAAAAATTCGTACGCCCGTATTCTCTCGATATATATTCGTCCAAACTCCAAAAATAAAGATTGATCGATTGATTTTATTTGTGTAACGCGAATCGTTCGCGAAATGGTCAATGAATCATGCTAGAGCAATCACCTATATTGATTGCGCGGAGGATAGTAGAGAATTAAATAGCGGAGTTAAAATCATAGCGATCAAAACACACTGTACTTCTCGAGCGGCGTCGTATCGAGACGGCGATATGTCAGTGTCATTCGCGCTGTCACTGCGTTATATACCAGGTGTCCAGAAATAAAGATCCCGAGACCGAGAGAACAAAGGTTCCATTTACAAATGGTGAAACTGAGTAAATTATAAAATATTTTAATTGTTTTCACATAAATTTCGTATCTACATTATATTTATCGTTATTTTTAAAAATGTCGTGTATTTCGAGGAAAGAAACGGTGCCGGTGCGATTAAACATATTCTAAAATGACAAAAAAAGCTTTCAATTCGCCTCCTTTTCTCGATGCGGAAAGTAATTTAATTCAGCTTGTGTTTTCTCCGTACGTCACAGATTTCGGGAACACCCTTTAGAGGTTTTCCTTGTTACGATGACGATGGCGTGATTATACGTTTTATAAATACAGAACGACAGACGTTCCTACTAGTTGCTCCGACATCGAAAGCACGACGGCAGGATAATTGATAGCGGAATGCTAATAACTCGTACGAGGCAGGCATTATAATAAGTTTTTTGCCGGGCGTGTGCCCCGCGTCTAGCGCATTCTCACTCCCCTCGTGATGCACCGCGGATGTTCTTTCCGGTACTTATTAGCACGTAATTTGCTTAGTTTAATCTCGGCGCTGATACGTCTGGCTATCGCGTTGACACCCCGGTATTTGCAAAAACTTTCATTTGTTCTTTGCTAGTTAAAGATAGATAATTTCTAAAGATATCTTCACTTACCGATAAAGAATATAGCTATATTTCTAGTACGTATACATATATATTTTACGTACGAGATTAATAATAATAATAATAAGTATTTTAATTCGTAATATTGTAAAGACTAAAGCAAACATGTCTCGTGCAAAATCACTTATCGTCGCCGATCGCTATCAATGTTCACGAGCCCGACTGATTTGACATCGTGTTAGATTTCTCACGTAGAGATAACCCGAAGAAAAATGTATATTTATATAAATGTACAAGTGTGAAACGCAATCGAAAATGCAGACACGAATTCAGCCAGACGTATATATATATGTATATGTGTGTTTCGTATTTTCCTCGGGCAGATTAGTAGTTACGAAATGAAAAAATCTTAATACAATTTGCTGGGATATTAAGCACACGAAGAGTATAATTACAAGAACTGTTCTTATGCGTTGCTTTCCTCCGAGCGATTATACATCGTGGCATACGGGCATGGAGTGTTAATAATTACGGTAGACGATGGAGAGCGTGTGTGTATTCGTATTAAGAAAGAACGATACCGCGCCGGTGTTTTGAAATAAAGGCTTCGATATCGTTCATCTCGTTTCGTTAAAATTATATTCACATTATGCATATATAATCTATCCTTTTTACATGTAATTTCTAAAATATCTTTCCATAAGATTATTATTTGAGGCGATTAATTTAATTTTGCAAATTATAATCAGTAAACGTGAACTCGCGCGAACGTCAATCTCGCGCATAGATAAAAAAATATCTAGTACTTTTCCAAGTATTTGCTTGAAATGGGTAAATATGGGAGTACTTCCCCAACGAAGAAATATTGACTAGGCAAACAACTGAGGCTAAGACAAGCGACCTCTCCATTTGCCGGTGCATCTAGACTGGGCGACGGTAGATGCGACGGCGTCAGGCTTTACGGTAATATAGTTTATGTCGTTCTTTCTAATTTCTATGAAGGCTACTCTCAACTCTCTTTCTCTCTCTTCTGCGTAAAAGAAACGTTATATATATCGTACGACTCAAAAAGATGAATTCGCTTATTTCATTATTGAAAGAATTCTTTAATTACAAGTAATTCATAGATTCGAATGCGCGTTCAGTGAAGGAGACGAATTCGATTCTATATTAAAGTATTTGATGAAATGTTTGTAAGAACATATCCCTTGGCACATATTCCATTTTACTAAATTCGCTGAGATTTCTGTTGATAAAGAAATTAAGTATCTCGGGGCAAGAAAAAACGAGCATGCGTTTTGTACCAACCTGGTAGGGAAATAAGGGAATCCCTGATGGACGTGCAGATCCATGGGCATCGCGGGATGAGCGGGACCGTGATGCGCCGCGGCTGGCACGTATTCGCCACCCGCTGACATGGGGGGCTGCATCATCCCCGCGGCGGCGGCCGCGTGGTGACCCGCGAACATGGCCCCCCAATGGAAACCAGGTGCGCCCGGCATCGCCGACGGATGCTCTAATTCGAGGGCACGGTGACTTCCGCCGGCACCACCGACGATACCACCCCCGGCTGCGCCTCCGGCACTTCCGCCTCCGCGGTGCATCCGCCACCCTTCCACCACGAATGTCGATGGTATTTCCGTCGTCTCAGTCAGTCGTGCACTCTCTCTTGTATATTTCTCCTCTCTTTTTTTTATTTTTTCCCCTCTCTCTCTCTCTCCCTCTCTCTTTCTCTCTTTTCGACAATTCACTTAAACGCTACTGCTCACTTGCACACTGTGCCGCGTGTCACTCGCGCCCTTAAAACCCGCACTCGTGCCCGCGCCCGGTACTCGGGTCCGCGCCACGCCGGTACTCGGGCGCCGGTAGCCTTTTCCCGTCGACGGAGACCTGCCGAACGGGAGGGCCCTGACGATCCGCGAGTTCCTCGGGCACCGCACCATACGACCGGTAACTTTATTCGCGCGGCACGCGGTACACCGGTAAACGCCGTGGACGCATGGGCACCGTCCGCGTTCGCGGCGTGGCAGTTGTTGACTCCGAGAACGCGGCGCGACGGCGGAGATGCGGATGCTGCGGGGGAGACAGGTGTCCGCGCCGTAGTGTATCCTCTGGTGGAGCCGCTGCAGCCGGACGGACCCGAACAGTGGCGCAGCCTTTAGCTCGGCCATGAATGACGCGCCGTATTCCGAGTTTACCTCGCGGAGGCGGAGCCTCGGCCTACTCTCGCCCGCGTGATACCTCCCGCCTCCATTCCCTCTCCGATCCTCTTTTCTCCCCCCGATCTTCCTCCTGCCCGCGACTTCACCCCCTCGCGACCACGTGCGCGCGCGTCCGAACGCGAATATTCTCTCTCGTTTCCTCCCTGTGGAGTGTGGTCCCTGTCTATCCCTCCGCGAGTCTATCGAACTCGCTCCGCGTTGGTATCACCGAGGATACTTTACTGCCGCATAATGCAATATCTCGCTTTGGTCTATATTCATTTTAATCTAATCTTTACAATTCAGATACCTATCAGGTTCAGATATCAATCGGGCAGGGAATGATTAGATGACGACAAACGAGTCTGTCTAGGAATAATTATGTGCGGTCGCGTTACTTGTTCAGACTCTGCTCGAGATGTTTGACGAAGGGAGCCGAGCGCTAGACTAGGCGTTTGCAGGAAGAAAAACGCGCGTATCGCGGAAATTAATATGCAACTCTCTCCCACACGACCTCATGGGTAGGAGAGAAACGCCCCCGTTGACCACGCGCGGGGCGGACAAGCGCGTCGCGGATCGACGAAACCGTGGAGACGCAAGCTCGTTTTGGCGTAACACTTGTTGAGCCACTTCGCCCTCGCGGCCTTCGACTAAACGCGTCTCTTAGCGGACGTTTCATAAGCAACGGATTTCCAGAGTGTGCGAGCTTTACTATTCGTTCGTCGCGGGCATTTCCACCCGGTAAACCCAACTTACCTTGTCTTTTCGCAATACCAGTCATTCCGTAACACCCTACGTATCGCTGAATATCAATTTTTTCGAAAGATGAAGAACGCTAACGTATTAGTAATTATCACGAACGGCGCTAAATGATTATTCAACTCGAGATACATTTTCCTCGTTAACCGCGTGACGAAGCATCGGGGAGAAAGGTTTTAATATATTCCCTGTCGCGTTTAATTCTCGGCTCCTCGACAAATTATCGCGCGACAACTGTGTTACTTCTTTTACAATGCTTAGACAGCTTCGGAATTATTACTTCTAATCAGGAATTCGCCGCGCGAATGGCAAATAAAAGCGGCGTTGTAACGTACACATTAAATCAGCCGGAGTTACGTCAGCCCCTCGAGTTGTAACCGGTCTACTACCATAAAAAATTTAATCAAAATGCCCTCTTGGTAATTTACAGCTCGCCCAGCGCTCAACCCTTGCCGGGCAAGGTGACTCTCTCCGGCCAGTGGGTGGAGAGGCGACCTCGCTTGCTTAAGTAAGCCGAGTTGAAGTAGGGGGTTGCAAGACGATAGAGAGGAAACAACCGAAAGTAAGAAGGGACGGATAAACCCCGTAGGAGTCATAGAGCGGCAGTAAGATGCGGCCCATTTGCTCGTTCGAGGCTCTTTTCCGTCAAAAATAATTCAGTTCTCGCTCGTTTGTCGTTTGCCGCCTTAGTCCGTCGCTTAGGGCTCGAAATGGCCAACAATGGAAATTTCAAGTTTGCCTGTCGGACAAGTTTCATACCGATGCTGCGAATTGTAATATAAAACGTAACAGTAGGAAAGAGCGAATAAAATATTCGTTTAAATTTTGTCTGTTTTATTTAATGAATTATTGAGTCGTTATTCAAGAATGACATTTGCTTCGCGATTACGTTTCAATTAAATTTATTTTCTATCTTCGTAATATTATTTTAGGCCGTGTGATAATCGAGTTCGCTATATTCGCGTACGCGACATTCGTTCGTAGAGAGAGAGAGAGAGAGAGAGAGAGAGATAGAGAGAAACGATAATAATTTACTTCGACTTATTGTTGTTGGGAGAGGGAAGGGAGAGGAAGGCAGCGTCGTGCCATTAAGTAGATTCTCTTAAGCAGAAAAATTGTTCCGCGCTGGCCTACCACACGTGGGGTACAGGTGTGAGTCGTAATAACATAGTGGGTGTGCCCTTTAACCCCTAATATCCCTACCTTCGCGCTGACTTCACTAAGGCCGCCGCAAACGGACGTAGGAACACGGCAATCATCGTACCTCTGTATCAATTGCAGGCGCATTATTATTGCGGATATACTTGGCGGTGCGCCGTATCATTGAACTTTCGGCAATATGCCGCGCGATCTCGAACGTTGTCATTGGCGACATACATTATGGTCGAATGCGCTTTTCTTATCGTACAAAGGAATTCATTTTCAGGAATTTTCACACAGGATTAAAGGCGTGGAGTATAAAAAAAGAAACGTTTCTCTGAACAAAAATGCAGAATTTATTTGAAATGTCTAAAATGTAGTATAATACTTCAGCGTAGTATAATACTTCAAGTCGTGAAAAAAAGTATCGTTAAGAAATCGTTCGGACGTTACTTTACAACCGTCCAGCGATTCGTTTTGATACAGTAAAGTGCAATGAAAATCTGAAAGTCGGTGCGCCGCGAGGTAATCACACGGTGAGTTGAGCAAACCAATTTGGCGATTGTATCGTGATGTATAAACGTAGTAACGTCTATACACGAAGTGAAAACGATTTGAATCTCCGGTAATTGTAAAGTAACGCTATTTACGCGCTTCACTTTTACGTGAGCAATATTCAAAAGAATGCTGAATGTGAAAATTTTCCATTTGAGAAGTTGAGAAAAAAAAAGTATTGCAGTTTGCTGAAAACCGCGACAGTCTTGTTGTCACTGACAATAAAATTTCAGTCGAAATTGCGGAGCTTATATCGACCTTCGAAAGAAGAATTTAATAAACATTATGAGATAGCTCACGAAACGTGATTAAAATATAATTATTAGCATATAATAAATTGCGTTCACCGCTTCCATTTGAGCGTCAAACACGATACAGACGAGTAATACAAATGAATACTAAATGCTTTTAACCTTTACGTATATACCCTGTTCTCTCAGTTAGCTGATATTCTCTACTGAATAGGTGGTCTCACTCGTGTCTCAAGTAGAAGCGTTGCTACACATCTACACTGCTAGGAATATTATCGCTAACGTAACTTTAGCGGCTTTCAAAACCATCGTTTCTTACAGATGCAATTCCTAATATGTAACGATCAACTTCGCCATCCTTTTTTGTTATTTTAATCATTTTAAAAAATTTATTTTGTTATTTAAATTTGATTTGATTGAAATAAATGGTTAAAAAATGCATTGGTATTGCAAAGAGCTAAACGATGGTCTTCGAAGATACCGAATATCGTAATACTTTGTTCGCACTTATCGAACTGAACATTTTTTTTTGTAATTCTTTTTTTTTATAGAGCATCGTAATACCATACGACTCCCTTTGATAATAATGAAAAAGATACATGCATATATATTTAATAATCTATACGATATAGATGAATATATTCAGTAAAATGATAAGCGTGACACGATCGTTACAATATTACCAAGTATTCCTTCAACCGCGTGCATGAGATAACATAGAATAGGTATTATAAGTAGCGTTTTGATTTTTCAGGTACTTTATACACGTTATTATTATTTCATATAAGGCAGATTGAAAATCGCGTGTCGCGCTTTCGCGATACGAAAGTAAGGTATACTTGAAGTGCGTTACTTAAAATAGTTATTGTTGCAATGAAAGGCGTTGCCTTTCAATTCACGAAATTTTCTTACGCTTTCTTATCTCAAGGAATATTTCCTGATGATATTATTTAACTCCTTCACGTTCAAACGATACGAGACAAAAGATTTCAATAGCATTTTAAGTAACACGTTGTAAAAAGTTCTGTGTGCTAGTCCGTTATTTCATAACACTACAGTCATGTGAATATAATATGCGTAAGTCTCCATATTAGATCGCCATTATCGCCTAAAGTAAGCGCAAAGACACGCTTGATTAATGATTATTGAGTTTCATTATCGTTCTCGTTAAGTCAGAGATCTTCATTTCATCAAACAATTCCATTGTGATATACAGCGATTGTCATATTGATATATTTTATCGAAAAGTATTCGATGCCATGGACATTTGTCCGTCTAATAACGGGCAATTAAATAATTGCCATTCTCTTATACGATAAATCGTAAGTACGTTTGTACTTCATTATTGGATAATCATCCAATAAATTCTCACTCAATACTCGTTCTCTAGTTGATGTTAAAATAATAACGAGCAAAAATTTTTCATGTAAATTACGCCTAAATAAAAGATAATCAAATGATTTTACGTTAATTAAAAAAAATTCAGTCACTCTTGCCGTTAAATGTAATCAAAATTTTAATTCAAATTCAATCAAAATTCGTAGAGGAAAAATAGCGAAAGATATGTTCCCGTTCATGTTAGGCTGTAGGAATCATTTCTCCGATCGCTATCTCAGTATCTAATTACACTCTTATAATTGATTGATGACAAAATAAGAGCTTTTTTGCTTAACACAGCTTCATTACGACGTAATGAACGACTGTATTAAATTTCTGATAACATCAACGTCCGTTATGGCGAAGACAATAGTCAAGCTCGTGGAAAGACTGAAATTGTATATCTCCACTTTCAATTAAAACTACATTCCTTGCAACTTTTTTATATGCGTCGATCGCGATAAAAAAAATCGCGAACATTCAGCTCGACGCATTCGTCGTATATAACTTCTCTCACATTCGTGATCTTTTCAACATTCGTTATTCGAGTAGTCGCCGTCGTTTGTGATTCATTGATGCGACACAAGACGGCAAAAGTACCGTCTTTAATTATCTTGTCAACTCTTTCTTTTTCTCTTTCTCTGTAATACTTTTAAGAAAGCATAGTATACTTTACAATAAAGTATATATAAGGCTTCCCTTTATCCATTATTTTCATCGATGCAGCTAGTGCATCGAATTTGAAAATTATACTCGGCTCACGCGAGTTTCTCATCAAGAGATATCGATACTGAATAGAACTATATCTCTATTTAGTGCAGCTCATCTCCTTATCGAGTCTAAGCATCACTGTAAATACTTTGATTTTTCAATCGTATAACAAAACTCTGTCTAATAAACATTCGCTATTCGTAGCACATGGTACTTACGTAAAAAAAAAAAAAAAAAAATGTGCTGTCGGCGACCATACTACCATTCATGCAGGTCGACGTACTAGATCTTTCGCAATATAAAGTAAAAATTCACAAAATCAACAGTGTAAAGTGACGGTAATTTAATATAGTTAGCAATCCCAAAAAAGACACGTTTCTGTAATATTGCTATATTTCCTCGTGGTATTTCTCGGGCATGGTATTTTACCGTGGTATTATTCACAAAGTTCTATGTGTCAAAACGATATCAAACCACCGTTACTTTACACAGTTGTAATTATTCTATCTACACACAGATTGTGTTTCGCTATCTCTATGTAGTCCGCAAAATGCCAGATGGACTTACCGACAATATCGCCTCTCTTATGAGAAGCTTAAGATCTGCATAAGCATGAATCGGAGTCGTTACGCTCAAGCGCTTACACAGTAAGCATCGTGCAAGTTGTAAGCTCTCAATGATTGACCATAAGGCATTTCTCGCATTACCACTCATTTTATACATTTTCTCAAAAAGACTTTACAAAATAGATTTCGACAAAAATTACAGCATCCACATATCACTCTTATCAAAAGCTCGGTATTTTTTTAAAGTTTCTTAAAAATTATTTTTCTCTTTGGAAAAATAATTTTCGCCTCTTAGCACAAACTTTGCTTACCATTTCTCTTTAAGTCTATTTATATTAGCCATTGTTTCACTTTCAAATACGAGTGTCTTCAAATATCAAAGACAAATCCCGAAGAAAATCGATAAATACAATATTTACAATGAGAAATTCTGACTAATTATGTTAATGAGTCGTTAGTAGTCTCAAACGACACGTATGTATTTTTCTGTCGTTAAAGGATCATATGCGAGAAAGATCAAAGAACTGTCAAAATACATTACAATCTAAAACTTTCAACCATATTAAAAGAAAACATATGTATATAAATACAGCTTCCAATCACATATGACACTAGATAAGTATCGTTAATAACATGCACATTGTTATGGATATCAAATGTTCTTGATATGACACAAGATGAGAAAATTGGAGGTGCAGAATATTTCGGGAATGACATAACTGCATGCAATTAGGTGCTAAAGTGTATACATATCCGCATGCATCCAAATTATTAATGTGCAACGTCATATTATTATTCACAGTGTATGAACAGCCGATAAATCCCATTGCTGTAATTAAAATCGATCATTTTTATATAAGGCCAGTGTATAAATCACCATGCACGTGTAGGAAAATTTGCTCGCACAAGCCGTTTTCCAAAAATTCATAATACTTAACCCTAGCTCGTCACACTCCAGTCCAGTGGGCCGCTAAACGTTTTTCGGTTTTCTAGTTTTAATAACATAATAACATAATTTTCTAGTTTCCTTTTAATAAGTTCAGTTTAAATTTAAATAATTTTCTTGACCTGATATTATCATAAACATCTCATTCAGAGTCTATATTGCCAATTTCTATAGTATAAGCTTAAAAATATTAATTAGAATGAAAATGACAATGTGACAAAGTCGAGCGGTCTCACGGACCGGAGTGTGGCGAATTAAGGGCTCGAAAATAAGTGTGGCTGGCTAGGATTAATATCTTTAAAGCGTAAATATCCGATGTAGCTTGTGTGTGTATGTTTCATACATTTGCGGAGATATAGGGAAAAAGATATCGAAAAAAATATTCGTTGTTACGGAAACAAAAATAGCGATATTAGAAGCAGCATTGCGGGAAAATACTTGGAACAAACAGGAAGCTTAGCAATATGGAATCCAAGTACCGTTCCTCGGTAAAATTCGATGTAAATGGACTCCCGTCCGTCAAAAAATTGTAAAGTCCACTTTATGTTTCCGATTTTACATCCATCGGGAGGAAAACTAAGCATTGTCCTCCAAGAAAAATAGTATATGTAATGAGTAAAATATATAATATATGATCTCTGTATATATATATAAATAAATATTTATACACTTCAACAATAACATAGGCTGCTGGCGCGCGCAATTTAGAACAATGAGAAAATAACTGTATCAATAATGCAATCTTACGTCTCGTTGCATCTCGTTCTTGCATGAATACTAAAATAGAAGAGCAGGATATTTTTAACTGCGACGTTCGAGATTCGTTGCCAGACTGTCTCTGTACTATAAATTTAATCAATTACTCAACCCGCGCGAATCTATCAAAAATATAAATATAGTAGACACGCATTGATTCAGAATATGGAAATATTCAATTTCTATATATATAAAACTCATCATTTTTCTATTACGTCATGATAACTTGTGGCTAAAAGTTACAGACTATCGATCGAATTTCGCACATGATGAAGGAACAAAAATAAAGATATACGCAGGCAGTGAAAGAATCAGTCACTCAAGTGCCGGCAAATCATCTCCCTGAACGCATTGCCGAATTCAACGGGCAATTTAAAATTAACGGTCTAATAATACCGCGCGCTCGCTAAAAATTCGCGGACAGCCTTACGTCGCGGGCTCGATCGTTAAATCACGATTCCCGACGCGCGTATCGGAACGGATATACACATCTTATCCATTTTCGCCAAGAATCAGTCGATCGTTGGCGTCGATATTTTTCGTATATACCTGCCGTATTATCCGCTCACACCGGCGGTGGCCCCCTAGGGTAACGTAGCAGCAGCGTGAACCGACTTTGCGTGTTCGCAGTTTCGCAACACTGAGGCGTGAAGAAATAAACGGCGACGAAAACGGCGGTCATTGCGAAACAGAAGGACAATGCCACCTTGGCGATTCGCCGGATTCCCGCCCAGGATATCGGCTTGTCGTCGGGGTTGTCGCCCTTGGCGTTGCTTCTCGTCATCGGCACCAATTCCGCGTCGCTTTTCGATGTATCTACGCCGCAGATAGCTTTCTTGCGCTTGCTAAAAAAATAGGAGAAGAAAAAAAAATATTTCGATGGCCGAAACGAGCGCTGTTTAATACTGCCGGGCACCGTGCGCATTAATGGCACGCTTATGTTTCCATTATTTTATTCACATCGCATAGCGTAAATTTTGTTTCGTTGAATAACGTGTTAACTTGCGAGTCAGGCATATATAACTTGACCGCTTGGAGGAGAAACTTGTAGGAGCTCGCGACTGGGAAAATTAATTTATGCCGTCCCACGGGTTACGATAATACGAGCGAACCGGTAATAGCAAAGTTCGTCGGAAAATCAATTTGGAGATGCATACACGTAACTTGGAAGTTGCGAGATTGGGCTTGCAATTACAGCTAGTGTTGCCCTATTCCTCCGTTAGCATTACGTAAGTGCACGGTTATTTAATTTTTCTGCAAATATTCATTTAACTCTCGCCTTAATCCGCGAACGGTAAGGGAAGGCTCAAAATGTACCGTTGTCGTTAAAACCTAGCTGTTTATAGACGTGGAGGAAGATGAAAAGGAAGAGAAAAAAAAGGAAAACGTGTGAAACGTGGCGAAACGGAAGACCGTCAATCGAAGAAAATGGCACTGGGTTTTTATATCTCCTTTTATGACCGGAGTGCGGGCAGATGTTTCACGCCCGCGAAAACTAAACCTATTATCCGCCACCACCGAGCGATGATTGAACGTGCCTATAAAAACATCCTTAAAACAAAGTTAAATGAGATACACCGCGGTGATAATTAGAATCTGTAATCATGTTGAACAATATCGTAAGATAGTACTTGACAAATGAGAAGAGAGGAAAAAAACCGACGCTTTATCAAGCTATACCGACGTGGTAATACATTACTTCATTCATTTTCGAATCACTCGGATAAAGATTAATTAATAAGAAGGCGTCATGCTGAACGTTTAGCAATAATACAATGCACTTTTCTAGCATAACATTTCGAAACACTGCAGGTGATCCGAAATTACGAAAAAAATCGCGTGGGTTACAGGTATTTTTTTAAAGATGTGCACTACCGTAAGAGACCATGGTGCAGTCACCATGCTGGTTCTCGGCAAAGTTCTTATATTCAAATGAGCTGCCTAATGCCCAGCGCTATGGACCAACGACCTCGCGCGTCCCCACATCTAAATAGTCGCCTTCATTCTTTACTTCCCATTTCGACGTTATGCAAATGGAATGTGAGCGTAGGCGGCGGTTCTTAAATTCTGAGCGAGGTCTCATTCTCAAATGCTTGAGCTAAATTCGGCGAGCGTTCGCCTATTTATGCGGTTCGATTGTCACCTCGTTTGAATGACGTCGTCGCGCGAAATAACGTGATATCGATTATTCGATTTCAGGAATAATTTGTGTTTTCACGCAAAATTCTCCGTGAATAGGATCGAATGAAAAAAGCTTTAATGCGTAGAGATTTGGAACCGTAATAAGAACCGGGAAAGGTCATAGGTCGTAAGTACTTACTCTGCGGGATAGTGAACCTGGCTGGCTGTTCGTTTGGCAGCACGTACGTCCGCCACCATGGTACGCACGACGATCTCCTCGCACTGCTTTCGCAAATCGCGCAGCTCGGTCTCGGTGTGTTCGATTTTCTTCCAGAGGTCGGTCAGTGCCTCGCTGTCCGGTGCCAGCTGGGTCTCCAAGCTACGCGTAAGTCGCCGAAGCGCGGCCAATCTATGCTCGCGCTCGCTCAGCTCCTGATCGCTCCCGCTGTCGGAGATTCCACTGTCGGAGAGCGAACCACCCTCCTGCGTGTGATTGCTCGCGGAGTTACCGGCGAACTTTCCGCAGTGCACCTCTTCCGTCGTCGCATCGTTCAACACCGCATCGTTCTGAAGCACAGAGATCATCGGAATCGCCCATGATTAGTGATCGTTGTGCGTAACAAATGCGATAAGTAAGAATACAAAGAGCACTGTATATTTAGAGAAATTAATTGCAGTTAAAGCGCGGTTTCTAAGTCATTGCAATATTTAAGTTATTGATCACGGCAGCTGGTTAAAGAAAGAATCTCAGATGGACTACAATGAAACGACCGACGCGACGTGCGACGGATCGCGAGATTCTGATAAGTGGCGGAGTATACCCGGGAGAACACGATATCGAATATTGTATAATCCACTCTTGCGCGTCACCGGAGGGCATCGGAAAGCGTATAAGACGATTATATAAAGTATGGGGAATGGGGAAAAGAGACGAGGGTGTAAGGTGGAAAAGCGAGAATAAGGCAAGGGATGTTCGACGCTAAATTGATCGCCGCGCGATACGTCAACGAACGTTTCGTAAGATTCGCGCGTAGCTTTCCGAGATAACTGTTGCGAGCGGATAGAGATCTTTTTCGATTTTTTTTTCGGGCACGAGCCACGTGGACAAATGCGCCAAGAGTAAATCAATATATCTTCACGAGAGAGAGACATATACGCGCTTCGGATCAGATACGTTGTGCGCTATGGATGCGCGACAGCATGGCGCGAATACTGGCGAAAATGCCAGTGGTAGTGGTCGAGTAGTAGACAGACAGCCGAGAGAGGAAGGGTGGCTGCGTGGAAGAAAGGGTAGGTTTAGGCTGTTTGCAACGGCGGAGACGGAGGGAACGAGCCTCCGGTAATGAAAAGCGCGATCCGCATACCAAGTAGCAACCTTCAACCTAGCCTATATATAAGTCGGTATGCTCTCTCTCTCTCTCTTTCTGTTTCTCGTATAACGGATAGTAGGTACGAAGTGAGTCGAGACGGAATCCACGTTGGTCCGAAAGACCAATCGCGCGAGAGAAAACTGCGAGGAACTTCTTATTTCCGGTTACATTCGCGAAACATATATATATAGTATATATGTATATGTATATATGTATAGCGCAACAAGACGTAAAATATCTCGTATCGGGCGTACCTGCAAGAAAGGCGAGATAAAAAGAGTCTACTCGTTTATCTGCGTAACGCAAAATCCGACCCGACTCTCGGAAGGGGGCAAAAAGCAAGAAGCGCGATATTTTCGCAAGGTTTTTCCGCGCATCTACATTCGACGAATAATTTGCAAGAAAATCTTATTTACGCTTCTTAAAACGGTGTTTGTTACATATCGCAGTAGGCTCGAAGGCGCGATTGATAAACTGGTTTATCGTAACAAAACGGAATTTTCGTGGCGACAACAGGGACTACAAGCCACGGACCAGGCAAGGCTTGTTCTACCCGCGGTTGATATTAAATTTGTATTTTTACGCTGATTCCACGGGCCATTCCCGTACGTGACGCGAAAGGGAATCGTTCGGGCGATTAACGATCGGAGTTCCCTGGGGAGCCGCTGGCTCCGAGATGGCCAACACCCTCGATAGCAACTCGGACTCGCTGTATTCCAGCGCCAGAAACTTATCGCCTGCTCTCGCTACCCAGCGCCGGCCTCGTACATACATCGGTTAATATTTTATTTACTACCTATCAAAACTTATGGATTCTTTTTGCGAACAGCGGCCGTCCGTCAGCTCGGACTCGCCGGTTGATTTCGACGATTTGTTACAACGCGAAAAATCTTGTAGTTTGTGTAAATCAACCGCACGCGTTATATGTAGCGTACGAAAATACGTATATTAAATTTGTATAAAATTATAAAACACTCTTGTAATTTTCTAATTCATCGTCGCTCCCTTCTGGCAGATAAAAATGCGAGGAAATAAAAAATCGCAATGTTACAAGGAAGAAAAGACTGTAATGTCGAGTGCTTTATTGTAGCCTTTCCTCTTCTTCGGCTCTCCGAAATAGAGGTGCCTGGAAAAGGAAAGAGACGGGGGGAGGGGGTCGAGAGGACTGTCGCGAGGGGAAGATGAAAGCGGAGAAAGAGAGAGGGAGAGAGAGAGAGAGAAAGAGAAAAAGAGAAAAGGAGAATCGTAATGTCAAGTGCATGAAATTATTCCCTCGAGTGCTGTAGATCGGCAAGACTAAGAACTTTTCGGATTATACCGCCTTGACGGGAGTTTGAATACGTTAAAATATAGACGCGATACACATGGAAAGAAGAAGAAACGAGACGAAAGGAAAGGCTCCTATTATTGGAGTGAGAGTATTGTGTCGCGAGTCGTACGTCTTCTTGACAGGCGAAATGAGCACAGGGACAATTGGAAATTGTTACGGAGCACCTATACGCCGATACGCGGCATCGAGAGCAGTCGGGGACGAGCTCTCAAAAATACTTAGAATACTTTCGACATACAAATATGACAATACATGTTAGATCGTATACATTGTTAAATTCGTAGTGTCAAATTACACTCAATTTGAGTAATCTTTAACCATTTCTATATAGGTCGCCTCTGCTCCTACTCAATATGTCGTTAATTTAACTAAAACAATGTTAATTTAACTGAACCAATCGAGTTAAAATAATACTGTTTTGTGTTAAAATAATAAAATTTGACACAAATGGTAGTTAAAAATAACAAAATATTATTTAACTTAAGGTATTGGTTTAAATTTAATCCTTTAATATTTAACAGTGTAAATGATTATTTTTTGCTATGGAAAAATTAAATGATAACAGCATCACTTTAACCATCTCGTCTGATAACTCTGATTCTCATAATATTAACGTTATTCTGCACATAATTATAAATGTTTGAATGATTTCTTGTGTTACACGAGCAGGCTAGCTCCCGATAGGTACACGAATTTCCGTAGACCCCGAGCAGTACGTCTTCCCGACAGGCTAAACGAGCGAATAGATCGAAAATCGCGGTCGCGGACCTGCCACTCGCTGCACCTTCAACTACTTTTCTTACGTCCATAAAGCAAAGAAACCCGACGTAGAACGGGCTTGCCAAGAGATTTACTTTATATGCAAATTAGAGACGGATATGGTGGAAATAGGGGGCTGTGATGGCGTTTAACGGAGACGCGATATCGACAAGTATCATCTGTCAAACGTACCCTCCGACCTGTATACCCCTCCCCCTTCCTCTCTCCTACGAGTAACCTTCGCGTGTTCAGGCTAGTCGAAGATTTATCTCCTGACGTGCGCCATATGTGGCGTACGTATATACAACTCTCGTCTACGTAACTTTCAATTATTTTTACTTCTCTCAAAAGTTTTAACCCTAGCTCTCTCTCTCTCTCTCTCTGCATAAATATATTCAACCGTTTCCCAAAACACGATAATATAAATTTAAAAAAAATTATATTATTTCTAAAATATTAGAAAAAATGGTATATCGAAGATCTGATTTCATTGCTTGTTATGCTAATCGAAAGAAGAAAAAGTCGATGCGATATCTCTGGCCAAATCTGTAGCCCGCAATCTCAAGGAGCACGATTTGCAAGCCGATTTAGCGTGACGTATATATCGGAAATACAGGATATACAATCCGCATTATAATCTCGCTTTCCTTTAGGTAAGTTACATCCCCGAGATCCGCGATTCTGCCAATCTATGTGGGGGAATGGTTTTATGCACACAAGCGATGCCTCTGGGAATCGTTACCCCATCCACCGGCGTTGAATAATTGCTAACAGCCATCTAACCGATTGAAAATCAAGGATGCGATGGGGATATCTGACATAGGGAATTTGGGGAAGATTTTCATAGTTCGCTAACTATAATCGTGAGTTTAAAAAATGTCGTGTAAGATATTTAGTGAAGTAAAGAGGACTGACCAATTTAAGAAGAGATAAGGTGTAAATGAAATTCCTCCAATTTCGAATGGTTATTGGATTATTTCTCTACAGATTACTTTATGCAAATTTTACTATTATTACTGTTCGATCGGAAAGAATATTGGATTTAATTGAAGGGAACAGTACCTGACAATTGATGTCTTGTCTCTCGGACAAAAGTCGCGCGACGTGATTAACGCAAGAGATGATCTCCGAAGTCGGTTTCGTACCCTCTTTCAGATCCCTATCCGCATCCGCCAGTGTATCCTTGTCCCTTTGCAAGGCGGACTGCAGTTCGGCCAAGCGCATACCGAACTGCTGCATAATTTGCAAAACGCACAGCTGCTGAGTACCTCTGAAAAGAAAAGTGCAAACGTACGTTTATAACATGAATCGCACATAGTAATATATTTTATTATACTTAATATTATATCAAAGGAGTAATTTTTTAAAATAGTTACGCAATGGTAATAATTTTCGAAACGGAACTCTTCGTCACTTTATTGGTACATGAAAATAGCGATAACATGAGCCAATAGTATAAACTATACAACACTTTACATCGAAATATATTAACGCGGAAATCTTTTCCTCTTCATTTTCGTTTATTTCGTATGAATTATTCATTACTTCTCGAAAGGGTGAATATAAAGAAAGCGCGAAGCAAATTTGGGCAGAAAAATCATGCGAGTCAATACAATAAAAAACGGAAAGAGGGTAAAGCCGTTGTGCAAACATTAAGACGTCGAATTATTAGTAGGCCCTCCCTCCGGCACTATCGGCAAATAAAAACACTTTATTCTAGGTCAATCTGTGAACGTCCCTAGCGAACATACGAATGAATCGAGGAAGGTTGGTCTCGTGTCCCTTTTTCGCATTGGCGTATCCATCCGAAGAGTCGATATATTTATAAGACTTGGATGTTTTACAACATTGATAGACATTTTGCAACATCTTTTTCGAATGAATCGCCGATTAATTGCGCGAATAATTCGAAGGGTTCAATAACCGTTCTTTGTGGAAATCATCTCTCAAGAATAGAAGTGTCTCTTCGTACCAAACGAAGGGATAGGATTGACCTCTGTAAACCCCAATGGGTCAGTGGTAAACCCCTTTTTGAATGGTCTAAACCCCTATCAAAGGGGGGAATCGAGTGCTCATATGGAAATTAAAAGAGGGTTGTAATGATCGCGCTAACTATTCGTCGTTGTTCGCCCGAAAAAATATATATTGTGGTAAAAATTATAGTGTATTATGTAACTTTTTAAAATAATAAATTTATGTAACAAATTTTAACTAAATAATCATAAAAATTTGTAAAACGATAAAAAATTTATTATAAGTTATTTAACTTTGACATTAAATTAATTTTAATGTGTATAGAGACCACTAATTTGCAAAATAAAATCGACTCTATTTTATTCTACAAATTAACAATATCTTTTTGCATCTGCAAAAATCGACAAAATATCGGTAAAAGTCGTGACAGAAAAATGCAAGAGGATATTGCATCGCGCTGTCCCTTCCGAATCTCGATCGCTTTTCTGTTAAAGCTGTCACTCGGAAAAGGTCCGTGATTAAACGCGATCTCCGTTAAAGCTAGTAATCCCACGACACGGGTCAAAATCCCAACGAGGAGAGCCCTTACTGGCGGTACCTATGCCGCTCTCGGTTTCCGCTGTTTGCTTTGGTGGCTTCATTACCTCTCAAAATATTTGCCTAACGTCACACGTCGGCCGGCAAACGGCCAGTCGATGTGATCCAGTACCAACTATTCTATACGGGATACACCGTTGAACTCCGCAAGTAAGGACATCTCCAAATTAATCAAGAAAACTATCAAATCGTTTTCTAGGCTCGTTACTATAGCGCGATTTTCCCAAAATCTGTAGTGGGCCTTTAATAA
Organism: Temnothorax nylanderi; assembly: GCF_030848795.1. NCBI lineage: Eukaryota > Metazoa > Arthropoda > Insecta > Hymenoptera > Formicidae > Temnothorax > Temnothorax nylanderi. The sequence goes on along the minus strand of NW_027249153.1, from coordinate 456,062 downwards.
GCTTGCATTCACGGGAAACGCGTTCTATAGGTACTGTGTTCGTAAAAAAATCAAACGAGTGACAACAAATTTTAGTTTACGGTTTGAAATATTTTACACGGTATATTATAGCCCTTTTGATCTTTTCGATAATTATTTTGAAAAGACAATCACTCACTTTTGATTCGTCTCCCCCCATATCGTATAGAGCTCGGGCATGCCATCCTTGAGGGCTGTGCAAATTAACGGCGCGGAGGCACCGAGATTGGTGGTCAGCTTATGCGCGAAAACGTTCAAGTCGCGCATCGCTGTCTTGCGGTCCTTCAGAACAGCCAGGTCGGCCTGCGAACATAAAATATACATTTTTAGTAGCTGGCTCGCCTCGCCTAACTCAAACGAATTACCCCGCGGTGCAGGGGTAAACGCGCAGGGGTCGCCCGAGGGTGAAGGTGATGTATAAAGTGCCCACAGACTAAGAATCCGGCCAAGAAGGGATACACGTGGGATCTAAGTGAGTTTTATCGCGTATCTACCGAAAACGTCGGATAACTTTCTTTCCGGCGTGTGTCGATCGATGCAGCATCGCATTCCGTGGTCTTTTACTTTCGTATCCGTCGAACTAATCGTCGTAAATCAAATAAATATTTCGACGAATATGTACGATGGAGAATATATTTTCAGGGAGGTTTTGAAAAGTCTATCTACGATTGATTATCGGCTGCTATATTTCTATTCGAAATACAAAACATTGAAAATATTTAAAAAGAACCATTTCGTGTTTTGCGCTCGATCAATATAAGATCGGCCAAGACACAGCGCGAACATCGGTAGTTTCTTTGAAGAGAGGGAAATTACTTTTAAAGAACGGAAGAAACGAGAGGCGGTGGATATAAGACGCGCGGATGACCGCAAGGGCGAGTTTTACGAGCTTTCCTTCGAGGTCTCCTGCTCGTCACGCGATGAGCGAGAGAAATGGAACGGGAAGAGGAGAAATGGAACGGGGCTCTCGTTTTCGTTCTCTTACGTTCCCTGTGTCGCCATCGTAAACCCGGGTTTATTTATGCGGTCCTCGTCGGTAGCGTCCCGCGGTAGGACGACGGGGATGTGACAACGTGACGTGGTTACTGCATCGCGCCACGCCGCGGGTTTCCTACAACCCTTACATTTAGCCTATGTTGCCACTGATAAACGCTCGTTCGCATTATTTCTCTCGACTCGGCTGGAAATCCACGCCGCGCTCCGCGACCGTCGCCCCGTGTCCCCTTCTTTCTCCATATCGGGAAATTTTTTTCATAAAACCGCACGGCGCGCCACTCGCCCACAAGCTGCTAGGCAGTTAGCCGGTTTTGTTTGTGCCGTCAAGCGGGGCAAATCGCACGATGAAAAGGAGAACGGTCCCCGACGCGGTCGCGGTATTGCAAAGTGCGCGGCGCGGATTTGCCCCGGTGTCCGGCGAAAAGTGGTTGTCATTGATATTCCAGGCACATAGCGAAGGCAGAAGCGACCGTTCCCCGCTTCTACCCCTCTTTTCGTAACCACCCTGCTTCTCTCTTCGCCGCCGCCGCCGCTGCTGCCGCCACCACCACCATCAGTATCAACGACGTATAACCAGCGGCAGCCGCCGCCGCCGCCGAGCCCCCTGCCATCGTAACCACCCTCGCTCGCCCTCGCCGTGCCCTCGCGGCTCGCAGCAGACACGCACATTCCGATCTAATTCAATTTCCAATCAACAGCCAATCAATTGATTCGAATTCGGTATACAGAGCGGTCGCTGCGCGTTCGGGACCTGCATGCCTATGAGGCCGCCCGCGCGCCACACCACCGGGCACGTACCCCGTAAAAGTAGAGAATTAGCTTTTTACGTCTCGTAATTCCGCGGTACTAAGTGGAACGGAGATACACTGCCGGTATTCTAATTGTGCCACGGTCCCTCCGCGTTCCGCGCGGTTCCCTCCGCGATGGAACGTAAAGACCGAGCGTTGCGATAGACGATGAAAGAGAGAGTATAAGGTAGATTTCATTTTTTTTTAAATTTTTCCAACCACCGCAAATCTGCCTTCACAATAAATTAAACTTTGGCATTAAAACGCCATTATGCGTAAACATGCGTATATATGATATTACATTATCGCATATTTTTTTAAAACAGTTCCCCTAAGGTTAATTTTATTAATTACTTACGCCGGAAATATAATCGTCGCGTAAAATTAATTTCGCGGCTGAAGCGAACTGCACATACGTTTGTCCGATATTACGCAATAACATAATCAGCGAGGGGCGACGACGTGCCTCGTCGAATCGCGTCGTACGTTCGGCCCGCGGCCCACGCCAACGCGTACGTGCCCCGCGGGATGGACGCGTAGACCCAATTGTGCCCTGCTTAGCGATGCATAATACATAACGGAATGTTCAATTCTGTCTCTCGCGCGCGCGCGCGTCAGTCTGCGTTTGTTCGCGCCGTTGCGCTTTTCGGTGCCGCGCGGCCTGCATCCCAATCGCGGACTCTCCACGTGCGTCGCGCGGCGGACAATCATCCGCGATACGCAATCAGCTTGTTGACGGTCTCCATCCGCGCTCCACGTCGGCGTTTATGTATTCTCGACTCTTTTCGCGGCTACTCGGCCTGTGCAGAGTTCCCGTGCGAGGGACCGCGTGCCCCTCAGTGACCGGGGGACGTACGACATCGCGGGTCTTACGACCGCATCAAACTTTCCTCGCTATCAGGGACTTTGACGACGGTAAAAGCATGAGAGAGGTAAATGAAAAGAAAAAAAAATAGGGGAAAAAAGGAGGTAAAACAAGAGCGCGGCTCCCGCGTTCGGACCGGCGCGGATTGGCGCGAGCTACACATCTCGTGCATAATGCAGCAGAGCGACGAGTTCACCCGGCAAATGTTGGACGCTAATACATCTTGATGATAGATAGGGAGCATGTGTTTGGTCTTCGCAATGAGGCTGGGGAGGGCGCGGAGGATGTTGCGGGGGTGCGGAGGTGCGGCGACGGCGGCAGCGGCGGTGGCAGCTTTCACGGAGGGCTTCCGCGGTAGGGCTGAATGTGCCGGGAGGATCGAAGGGGGATGACTCTCGGGGGGTGGAACTCCACCGAGCGGGGTTAGCTAGGTTCGTCGGCGTTCGCTCTCCGCGCGAGTTGCGATGCCGAGCACGTCGCCGTCAGACGAGCGTACGTGCGACACGACTACGCTTTTACGCCACTACCTCTGCCTCTCTACTTGGTTCCTGACTGCTCTCTCCTACTCGGTTTCTCTACCCCCCCGTCTTCGCCAACGCCTCCCTCATCCCTTAGTCCACCTTCTTCGACCGCTTTCATTTTGTTCCTCCTCCTCCTCCTCTTCCTCCTCTTCCTCTTTCTCCTCCCCCTCCCCCTCCCCGACCGCGACTGCTTGGCGAAGCTTTCTACCCCCAGTTTCTGACTTTTCTGTCTTACCCGCCGTACCAGAGACATTTCCAATAATGCGCTTTTCCATCGCGATTCGATTCCCGAAGAACTTGTAGAAATTCGTCAGGAACTGCGTGCACTCGAGATGCACGTCCGAAAAATTCGAATTTTCCCTTCTTCGAATTTTTAGGATCGTAAGCCAACGTAAGCACTTCCTAAATTCTCAGATATCGGGATTTCTTAATATATTACTGACTATCTCATTAATATTATATTTATTAAGAGATTTACGCGATGGTGCTTCGTTATTAACAAATATGTTTTTCCAGAATTATTTATTTAATAAAGATATTTTTTTATTAAGATAATGCTTTAAATTAATATTAATTGGTGCACTATATGAAGAGTTTTGCGTACGGATAAGGTAATCGCATCGATCAAATCGGTATTGCGATTATAATGTATTTAGCTTCGCTAAAAAGCGAGAAAGGGTGAATGGAATCTCTGTCGTATCAATATCGAGTCAGTATCGAGTTGGAGTAGAAGATCTCTTGTTTAGCATAAGAGGATACATCTCTATCGGTATACTCTTACCGGCCGTACGTAAATTATCATATGTACATACATCTGTAATTTATTCGCTACTGATAAAAAGATATCTATAATATCCTCCTAAGAATAATGTGATTTCAAATCGCATCTAATAGACAAAAAATTAAACGCAAGTCATACACGTACTTCACATACATATAATGCTAATGAAATTCAGTCGGAGAAAACTTTAATCTAAATAAATGAAAACTTTACATACTAGAAAATCCTTCTTGGAAATAACTTGCAAATCAGTACGCGTATACGTGAAGTAAAACATGCGTAATGTTGAAAATAACTTACAGTGATCTCGTTAATGTGATCATCGAGCACGCTCGACTGCTCCAGGACGACTTCGTAATCGGAAAATCGATCGTACATGGCTTTGAATTCCGCTTTCATGGCAGCCAGTTCGCGATGACGAGCACTGGCCTTTTGCACTTGCTTGACTCGCGATGCCAAGCTCTCCCATCTCTCAATCGTACCTAAACGAATTATACAACATAGTGCAACATTAATAACACAGCATTTTAAGATAAATGATAACGCTTTACGTTATCCAGTCAATTTTCTTACATCTGTTTAGTAAGACAGGCGAATAGAAATCTTGAACATATTAAAAATATGTTGAGTGTCGGCGTTCGAAAATTATTTATAGAAAATTTATAAAATTTTAATTCTTTTTCCAAAATGATTTAAAAATGTAATATATATAGCTTTATATAAAGTTCTTGATATGCGAAAATAGCACTAACGTCACTAATATTAACTTAGCACAAAAGCACGACAGACTTATCTATATTATTACATACGGTAATAATTTAACATATGTTATGCCGATACTCGACATGCGCATGCATGTGTTCACCTGCTTTCTTTCTTTCTTTCTCCAGCGAGCCTCGTAAAAGAAAGGAAGACAGCAATTATATTCCTACGTGTCGTTTCGTTTCCGAGCATTAAAGAGCTATACTGTTATCCGTAATAACGGTATCTGTAACGATTCGTGGCCCTCATCAGCCAGTTATGTAAAACGATCGTGAACAAAAAATCTTAAAGGTCAAGATACTTGTGTTTGTACCGTACGGCTTCCGTGACCTCTTTTCCGTCCAGCCACTTTCTTTCACGACGGCCACTTTTTCCAAATCGAAACCGCGCGGTCAGCATGATAGAAACGATACGGATGCGGAGGATTGAAGAAGCGAAAGATCGAATTATCGCGGCGGCGGCGTCGCTACGTCGTAAAAGTCGTCGCTACATCATTCAAGGAAGGCGTGTACGGAATGCGATAGGAAGAATTCGACGCGTAGAAAGTATCGTGTTTTGCATTGACCTACAGGAAATGATGGACCGTACGTACGAGCGAGAAAAAAAACGCGGCATGAACGCGATGCGAACGCGATACGAAGCTCGCCCTGTACACTTGGTGCATATGTAAACGCGCATCGTGGAAACGCACGCTTCGTGCGATCGTACTCTCCTCGCTTCGCCGCGTACGATCGCCAGAGCGTAAATCGCCATTGAACGCAGCTGGTCCGACGATGTTTCCGAACGACGTAACGCACGATGCATTTTTCGCGGAAACACGCATACATGCTCGCAAATTAGATGGGAAACACAAAGGGGGAGATGCATAAACGGTTCGCACCGGGTCGAACGCGTGGTCAGTTTCTGTTGGCCAGTTTCGCGCGGGTCGGTCTCTCAACACATTAGAATACATATTTTTAATCGTGAAGTTTCGCGTCCGCGAATATTTCAAGATTGTCTCAGCGTCATTTACTTTCACGAAACTGATCGCGATTTTTTTTATTTCGTCTCGGAAAAGTGGAACGACAATCACGAGCACAAGCGTCGCGTCATGCGGCGCAGTCCCGTCGCGTCGTTTCGAACGGTGATATCGCGAGAATGATCGATGGATTCGGCGGGTAACGGAACGGCATTACTGTATGGTCATTGTATATTATTACCGCACGCAACAATACGAAGATTCGAAAAGAAGGACACTACAATACGACGTTTTTAAATTCGTAATAAAAGATTGAGAATTGACATTCGGCATAGCGGCGCCTTTTTTTAATTTTCTGAGATGATATTGAAAAATAATATTTCGAGGTGACGTTCTTATATCATCCAAATTTCTTGTGGGCAGTCTATCCGAACATCTGTTTGTACAAGCGTTTACTCGATCTCCTTTCATCGATGCTCTCATCGTATACTCGCGTCGGCGGCTTTTCCGTTTACGTCACTTTTGAATAAGCAATCGTGTCTATTACAGTCGTGTCTAGTCCATATGTAATTTCGGCAGTATACAGCTATGTAATCTTGTGAATTTTCGTACGAAAGCCATCCAAGGCAATTAAGTTATTTCCTTTCGCGCAAGCATACACTGTTAAATTCGTAGTGTCAAATTAAACTCAATTCGAGTAAGTTTTAACTATTCCTATAGGTCTATAGATCGTCACTGTTTCTGCTTAATATGTCGTTAATTTAAGTAAATGGAGTTAAAATAATACTGTTTTGCGTTAAAATAATAAATTTCGATACATATGATAGCTAAAAATAACAAAGTGTTATTTAGCTCAAGGTACTAGTTTAAATTGCATTCTTTAACATTCAACAGCGTAACGACCGTGTTCGAAAAAGAATAAAAAAGAACTTTGAGTATGACAATTGTTTGACGTTTCTCGAGACTGATACGATATAGAGCTAATTGCACTAACTGCGCAATGACAGCAATAGCGAAACGATGACGACAAAGGTAATAATACGTACGCGAACTGTTCGGGGCGATCTTTTCCCTTTGTGCGAGCATCGGGCTGACAGATTCGAAACGACGGATGGGCACGTGGGCCGTCCGGGAGGCGGGTGTCCCTTCCGACAAATCGCAATTGACGGACAGCCGAAACGCGACGCGGATGCGACGGACGAACGTCCGGTGATGTTCGGACGCATCGAAACACTGCGAGGCACGGCACGGCGCTTGTCCGCGGGCGGGAGCACCGTGCCCACGTGATACGCCTCGATGTAGCGGCGATACGATTGCACGAGCGAACGTGCGAGTCGCGATTCGCGCACGCCGATGCGCGACCGCGGATAGCGCAGCATCGCCACTACCACCAGTTCCTGTGGCCCTGGGGACCAACGGGAGCGTCGTTAGGTTTCATATAAGGCGCGAGACGGGTCTCGGACCCCGAGATACGTTCGCGTTACAAACGCAGCGTGCGTATCCACCTACGCGTCCACCACGGCACCCAAGTGCACGCGCGATCGGCGACCTAACGATCTCGTTAGATTTATGATCGGAGTAAACTTGTTAATCCGATCTGACGCTTATACGGCACGCTTAATACGCTAAAGCGGGTCGTAAAACAGTTGGAAGTTTTCAATCGGCTTTCAGTTAGGCTCTTGACACCGATGCCTCGGATAAACAATACTGCGGAACGATTTATAATCGCATCGTGTGATCGTTAGGAGTATAGACGTTTTCATTTTCTGCTTTCTCCTATGCTCGGATGCGCCTGTTCAAACTTTAGTGGCTGGAAAGCAAATTGTGTCGTGTATAACGTCGATTTAGATGCTACGAAAGCGGCGCACGATTGCTTCACATTCATTATTCTAATTACAATGTACATTTTGCATCTCTTAGTTTCACGAATAATGTTGCAAGCACGCGTGTACAAAGAGAAATTAATATTAGTACACATAGTTTTTATTATATGTATCTGATCGCCACATATAATATTCTTTCGCGCATAATTCTTCGCTTTCTATCTTACTTTTGACACTACTTTCTCTGTTTCTACCTTCACCCTACTAAATCAAGTACAAAGATTTGTAAAGAGCATTTATCGAGTAACGGTAACACAAAAAACTGTGCAGGCAAAAGGTTAAAATAAAGAGAAAGTATTAGATGCACTGTAATAAACATGTTAATAAGCGGAGTAACATAAAGATTTTTATTTAACATAAATAATAAAATACATATATACAAAATAGATAAATAATATTAGTTGGATTATAAAATTGGATTTAAACTTTCCTAAGTTCTTGCTATTCTTGCTATATATATATATATATATATATATATATATATATATATATATATATAACATTTATACTGATGAGTCATCAGTATAAATGTTAAACCGGTCGAACTAGGACAGTGGTTTCGCAATGACAAAGTAGATTACATCTAATTTTGACACAGACGAATTGAAACTTTCATTAGCGCGCTTACTGACGGTAGAAAAAGACTTGTATGCGATCAAATTTTTGTGCGATAGAAACGGATATTCACATCTTTGTTATCTATTTACCCGTTCAACAAAATAAATGCGATTGTATTGATAATATAAGATAACGGCAGATACGATTAAATAATATGAGCACATTTTCTTTAGATATACAAAGACTTTTCATTATATATGTATTAACATGCACTACTAACACTATGTATTAACATGCAATAATATGAAAATAGTGTTTCTGGAAGATATCGTTCTCACCGCGCACCGTCAAGAAATAAGCAGGACAAACCCGATCAGACACAAAGTAGTAGTTATAAAGAAGAATGACATGAAATTGATTAACTGCTTGTACTCACCGCGAATTTGTTTCAAATATTTTTCATTTCGCAAGTATCCGTTTTGCGATTCCAGCACGGTCTGCAAACATCCTAAGTTTTCTTTACATGCAGATTCCACTTCGGCCTATTAGGGATAAAAAGGATAAATTCCATTAACTAATGTGTCTGTTCTGTCATGACACAGATCAAATATAAAACAGTGCATCTAATTAATCATTTTATTACACTATTCTATTATCTTAGTTAATAAAAAGTAAACGAATATCTCCTATGATTAAACGGTTGATAACAATCTTCCCACAATATCGCGTGATTATAAAATTTGCTATGCAAAACTTTCATAGTACGAAAAAAAAGAAAACTATTAAAGAAATAAAGAATCATGCACATAATTAAAGAATAGTTTTGAAGTTTTTAAGAATGTAGTCATCACAATCCAGAAGAATTTTTTTTAAGGGGAAAGAGTAACACACAACGCTGCAAACCTTAATATATAAATTAATCAAATGGTACACATAAATCTTATTTGTGTTACACGAACACAAGATTTTTTTTATGTCCTTAAGAATAATTGAAATTATATATTAAAATGTAAATAAAATATAATTTGTAATCACTTATTAAAACAGTTATGTTTTATATGTTATTGCTATAGGAGAGGAGACAATATTGTAATCAATGCAAACTTAAATAAAATTAAACAACTTATATTTCATGCGTTTATACAGTATATATGCATACGACGTGCAAACTTAATAAAATCACTTACGAGATAAAGCGAAATAACGGATAAAGCGTATAAGGGATGAAGTAAAAACCGTACTCCAGAAGCATCTACAAAATGTTACGGAAACAGGGCACTGTATTGCAAGGATTAGTAAGAAAATACGTACAAGTTCTGTAGGAACTGCGCCAGTGGATCTTACGAAAGTATTTTCAGCAAGTATAAGCTGCGCTTGTGAATTTTCCGCAATTTTCCGTAAATCTTCCTCGTCATTATCGCTATCTTCCGTACTGTAATCGATTTCCTAGAATATAATCACAATGCATGAACGTTTGATTATATAATGCATGACGCCTCCTTGGAATTCATGCAGAACGTTACACAGATACAATACACATACAGATGCATCGTCCATGAACGCATTAGAGTCATACTAAGCATTAGATCATTTATGTTAGACATTTTTTATTTCTCTTTCTTTTTTTCTATAGTATTATCAAAGATAAATTCTTAATTATTTACAGATAATACGGTTTTATTATTGCCATTGTATTGTTGTCTCAAGATTTGATTTATCAATATAATATTGCAATCGTTAATAGACTTTAACAGAGAAAGACTATAGTTCAATTATATTCACCATACTTATTCTATAGTAAGGGCAATTAACATTTTAATTATTATAACTTATATTAATGAAACATTATCACAAAATCTACATGCAATTAGTATATAATATTGCATAACCATATTACGAAAAATAAAACACTTATATAATTGCTTGAAAAGTTTATTTGTTGTAACTATAATTTAAAACGATAATGCTTTATTTGAGTGTATCTGTATCGATGTAACGATTGGACATGTATTGATCAATGTTAAAATGGCACAATATTCAATATGAATACATAAAAATTATTTAAATGGTTAATTCACAATTACACATATTAAATCTGTACTCTCTTTTCCCTTTGCATAAAGGTTTTTTTTTAATGCAACGATGTAACGATTGGACATGTATTGACCAATGTTAAAACGGCACAATATTCAATATGGATACATAAAAATTATTAATATGGTTAATTCACAATTACACATATTAAATCTATACTCTCTTTTCCCTTTGAATAAAGGTTTTTTTTTTATAGAAAAAATATGGATACTTGATCGAGACAGTATAATAACAAGGGACCTACATGGTACGTGCGAGTCTTAGGCAATGGCGAACAAGCAGGAATTGCGCTTATACTGGATGCGCATTCCGACTGGCTATCAAGAAAGTTTCGATAGTCATCTCCAAAATCCAACAATCGTCGAGCCGTTTCTACATCCAATGGCTCGCTGTAAGGTTCGCTCATATATTTTTCCTGCGAATCAACGAAGATTGATCAATGTAGATAAAGAGACAATACTTTTATAAGTTGTTATTGTTAATGCTATGCAATTTTATATTACCACATAATTATCCCAGGCCTGTTCGGATAATGAATTGTTACCGAGACTGTTCATTTCTACGTCACTGTCTATATTCAACTGCTGATTGCCTAGCTCTTTGCTATTCAGCGTGGTGTTCAATATATCATTATTGTAAGCGAAGTGTCCTTGAGCACAATCACGATCCTCGCCTTCCGTCTCCAACGTGGAAGCAATCGACTTGCAGCAAAGTAACCTAAGGGGTGTAGAATTATTGACAAGCGTCTTTTCTACGTGTAATTGTTGATGGACGGTACAGCCTGAGAAAGACCCAGATTTAACGAGAGTCGTGGAACGACTATGGCAGTTTTCTTTCGAAACTATATGCGTTGTGCGATTTAAGTTCATTTTGCGAGACGAGCGTTGCTGATTCGAGCTGCCATCGCTTCCCGCTGAATGATGATTGGCGTGCGCACTTTCCGAACTAGATTCACTCTTACGGCCCTAAATAAATGCAAATCAATAATTTTTATCATCCCCGACTTAAGTTTGATCTACAAAACAACTCAAGATACAAAGTAAGAAATACATTTAACAAAAACTAAACGAAAAAACTAATTCGGCAAATATATTAACATTTTTTATAATCAAAACCTTCCTTACCAAAGTCTTCTTACGCAATCTATTTTTCTTTCTGCGGAATGATATATTTCTAGCTACGCGATCGTCAGAACATATAAGAGTCTCTTCTAATAAAGTAGATGCGGAATTATTAAACGACTTCCGTGATCCTCTGCAATATAACGATATTCGATAACAAACTCTATTTAACACGGAAAAGTAACAATGGATTAAAAAAAACACAGGTAAAAATGATTAAAAACCAATGTACTTACGCAGCATCGAAAGATACGGATTTTGTAGGTGGGGTCGCGACCAACTGATGAAGCGCAGTCTCGGATATGGAGAATGGTAAAATGGGATTGTTTATCTGAGTTAAGGTAGGATTATCTCCGATTTGCGAGATACAAGAAACGCTCCACGGCCTAGATCCTTTCGCTTTTTGTCTCGATCGCATTACGACCTTCGGCGTACTCTCGTCAGGAGGTAGCTCGTTGACGGGAGTTTTCTGGACGCAATCGAGTATCTCTTGTGAAGGGGATTGCGATATACACGCGAGAGCACCTTCGAATCGGCGGTAGGTCGCGACGCTACTCTGCAAATCATCTGACGATATCGATTGTCTTTCTCCATCGGACTCCTCCGTCGTGTATTCACCGCTGGCGTCACAGCTATCTAATGGCTGTAATATACGCGCCGTTATACGTAATTGTGTCACGTGTTATGTCTTCTTGCAAAATCCGTAATAATCTTTACACCACAAATAGTATATAATTTTAGATGCGTAAAATTTTTATGTCAACTATGATAGTAATATTTGATTCAATCCAAGAAAAAAAGATTCGATTTAACTTTGTTCGTTTCCTATTTTTCTAGAAATCTATTGATCTAATTTACCTGCGATCTGCCCTCGTAACTTCTCGACGCGTTCAACTTCAACCATTCTCTCACGCGCGCATACTTAGCTCGATGATTGTTCGTTATGTTTTTCTCCTCGAATTCTAACTGCGGAAAAGTGCGCGAGGCCTTATGTCTTTCTTCGCCGATCAAGTTTTCAACTTCTTTGATCAACCTTTCGATACTTGATTTATCATTCTTCTTTTCATCGTCGCTATCTTTTTGCTGAGCTTCGCGGTCGTCACGTTCCGTTTCTTTTTCGTTACCTAGACTCTTTTTTTGCGCAAAATGCATTTTTTCTGAGATATCGACCCGCGGACGCTCGTCAAAATCCAGACGAACCACAACGTTCGTTCTTCGCTGCTCCGAAACGACAAACGAGCTGTTTCGATGAGCAGGAGTGTAAGTCCACTCCTCCTCGGAGGAATCCTCCACTGTGTTGGACGATTCCTGGACTAGTTGACTACAATCTGCCTCGGAGTCGGTGTCCAGATGCTTAAAGTAGAAGGTAGCGCAGTTCTTCGATTTTCTGTCGGACCTAAACATCAGGAAACAATCTCGTGTCGGTTGTTACTTCGGCGGAAGCCAAGGGTAACCGGAAAGTGAAGGGATAAGGGATAATCAGTTCCCGAGCAATCACCATTTTACCGTTACGAGATAGCGAGGTAGGGAAAAAAAAAGAAGAACACGTGCAACTCACATGTTGAACGAAGCAGCCTCATCCGTTGCCCCGCGTTTCACAAGTTCGCTCGTCCGCAGACCGTTATTCGATTTTTCTGTACTTTCGATTTGCACGGTGCTTGCCGCGTCGATTTCGTCGCACGTCCCCTGCATCGCCGCCGTCGACGTCGTTATCGGCACGGTGTCCGGTGTGGGCGGCATGTCGTGTTGCTCGCTGTCGCTCGCTCCGCTTTCCTCGACGTCACCCTCTTCCCCGCGGACCCGCGCGATACACGTAATGGAACTGGTGGCCTCTCGTTTTGCCGGTTCGTCGGACCTTGCGTCCATCACACCCAGCTGACACAATTCATCCTGCATGCCGTAGAAAGCGTGTGTATCAATTATATTGATATTGATAGCGAACATTGCGCGTGCATTATCAGTAAATTCTTGCTTGAGAAGACGATCAATTATCGGACAAGGTTTCTAGAAGATTAATTTCATTTCTATTTTCAAATTTCTATATCGTTTTATTCAGAAGCGAAATGATTAGTGAAATGATTCGCCGATGAAGGAGAGTGCATCACTGTATTGATCAAATACAAGTTTTTTAACGCTACATGATATATCGGTGTATTAAAGTGAAAGAATAACTTGAGCGCATGGGATATCTATGATTTCACTAGACGCTACTTTGTTGGCCTCTCGCAAGACCATTCCGTCCGACACGGATGTCACGGTTTTTGCTATAAATTCGACCGCTACTTTTTGTCAAGATCATCACGTGGCGTACAGACTTCTCACTGTACATGCGTGCCCGATTCGTTTTACAGAAGCCGTTCTTCTTCGCAGCCTTCGAGACTTAGTCCACTTAACACATTCGGATACGCGGCTCTTCTCTTAGCCTACGCGACGTAAAGTGGTGGTAACAACGCTCCTCTTATCTTTCGTTAAGGCTGAAAGATGATTTTAGTTTAACTCCCGCAGTTGCGCGAGATTCGAAAGAGGAAGCACAATTCGCGCAGACGTACTTTGCTCGCGACGCGCTCATCGAGGTCTATTAAGCGTTAATGAAAATTCCCGTCTATCGTAGTAATGTACAACGACAATAAATTAATTACAGCGAGATCCGCCCATTATCGTTCGCATCGAAAAAATTCCTACGGTACTAGTCTCAGAGAGTAGAGCTAATAATTTCTATGCATGAATCGCGCAGCGCTCGAAAACCGGGTCAATGACTTGTAATAGTCGTGTTTCGCGACAGCAGAATGGAGAACAATAGCGGCTGTCAATTCGTGGAACAACTACGTTAGAACACTTCCCGTCTTTTGCAATTATTTTGCAAAAATTGCTGAAGATAGAAGAACGCGAGATAAAAACGGAAGATCGATATGGATTTTATGCGCGCCATTTTATAAGGAGCATCGCAAAAGAGACTTATCCATTTGATCTAAATTTATATCTCAACTTTTTTTTTTAGTACCGATATCGTTGCGTGACGGAGTCACTCTTATCTTCCTCAGATTATTCTACATCCCGCTGGAAGACAAATATAACTTCTGTCAGTCGCGTGATTCATTCCCGGCACGATTCCTATAATATTTCCATAACGACACGGCTCTTCGCTGCTCGCTATGCGGTCACGACACAGAGTTACGGGGACGGGTAACGGGGAGCGTTTCAATTCGTGAATAATTGGATCTCAATCGAAATCGCGTAATCGAGCCTCACGGGCGCTCGATGAATTCAAGCGTACCTCGAAATACGATCCTTCGCCGACGGATTGATTCTCGGAAAAGGCGTCGCTGTCCGACTGCTCGGTCCTCTCATTGGAGACTGGATGATCGCGGTGCTCGGATCTCGGGCGTCCGGCAACGCGCTTCGCGCGTTCGGTGCGCGCCGAGCGAGCGGACTGTCCCGGCGATTCCGCTCCGGAGCCGCGCGATCGTCCGCGGCTGAGACGAGGCTGTTTCGTGACTGGTTCCTCGTCGCTGTCGTTACTGCAGCCGTTAGGCACGGCGTTCTGAAACATGAAATCAATAACCCTTTTACTCGATAATCGCCAACGTTTCACCGATCGGAACAAATTTGTCGTATTGTTCGCGATATCTCTGCACCTCTCTCGTTGTCGTGTTCCGAAATGTTGAACGCTTCTGCGTACGGAGACTTATCTTGTTTTAATAAAGTTTTATCGCTTACTATCAGCACGACTGTGTCATACGACGCGGTTGGAATTAATGAGAAGAGAGAGAGAGACAGAGAGAGAGAGAGAGAGAGAGAGAGAGAGAGAGAGAATGAGATATGGTTGGCCGAACGCTTGACGCATTACTGAGTTACTCTGTCCAAAGACCGGATCTTGTACCTTCGACGGGATACCTGAGGCAGGTCCCATAAAAGAAAATCTCTCGACGGGATTTTAACAAGTTTAAACAGGTAAAGGGCAAGGTAGGGATAGCGATTGGAACGGCAGGTAAGCTTGTCGAATACAAGAAATCGTATGCGCGTTTGCCGCCTGTGTAGAATATCAAAATTAATATTCTAATATTAGAATTAATACACAATCGATTATGTTACTCGATCGATATTATATACGTTATAAGACTTATTTAACAATATACAAATATTGCTTTTTACATTGAATAAATTTTCTAGGTCAATTTATCCCACGTCTATCTCATAAACTCTCACAAATTCGTTTATCAAACTAATTCAATCTCAAATTGAATTTTCATCTTATCAATGGTCTTTCTACTCTGTTTGTTGATGCGTAAGTCATTAAGTTTAATGGAAGGAAAGTTATTTCGTTTCATTAAAGAGGAGTGTCCGCGGTGAGATTTGAAATATCGCTTTGCTTAGACTGGCTTAGAGTTTTCTTTCTGCGACGAGCAACAAAATAATGGCCGTGACTACTCAATATACTATTCTTAATGGCCGTCAATTGTGAAACATCTCCGTCAATTGCGCGCACTAGCAGATTATTGCTCGGCTCCACCCTTTATTTCCTGACATCGCCCATTCGCTCATCCTCGTCGATCGATATTGTCGGACGCGTTATCCCACAAGTTTCAGTTTAATTACTACGATCAGCGGTATAATGGGAGGCGCGAGATACCGATGAAGTTTAATACGAAGCGGTGGAATGAGCACGGCGTTCCATATTTTAATTATAATTTATCTATATGCTATTTGTATTTCAATCACCTTTACACGTTTTTTTTTGCTTTGGGCGATTACACTCTGCAACTCTGACTTATAAAAAAAATCACGGAGTGAGAGAAAAAAAAGTCTCATAATTATCTCTGAGAAAATTTAATGCCTCCGTTCATAAGTATGCCGTTTAATCGCGTCGACTCTTTACATTACATCTCAAGTAAGATATAGAGGTACTCTTTCATGAAAGGTAAGAGACGAATAATAGAACCGTTACCTTATTTCTTATATGAGATACGCGGTTTTCAATGTGACACTGCCACTCCAGGACGCGTAGACACAGAAGCTGCCAATGTAGCTCCAATGACGTTACTATTCCCAAAGGCGAGGATTGCTGTTTCTTCTTTCGCTGCTGTCCCTGCTCCTGTTGTTGCTGCTGTTGCGCGAAAACTTTGTCTCCCAATTTGGCAACCGATCTGACGATACGCCTGTGCGCCTCTATATCTCGTTGGAGTACCTGCGTACAAAAATTACCTTTCGACTAAGAGAGAAAAATCAACAGGAAAATCGATATATTTGCAGATTTTAATTGATCTCTATAGATCACAACGTCTAGATCTCACGTCTAGATTCTACATCCGCAGGTAGCTATTAGAAAACGCGAAGCGTCTAACTAGTAGTTACGATCAACGACACCGATGATGATTAATAATGCGAGGCGAGGACCAGGCGGATAGATACGCCGATCGGTGTCCGAGGAAAGTAAGCGCGCGGCTTAGGAAGCGTGTACCGTGCAAAAACATGAACCGACACCGCGCGCACGCCAACCAGGACGTAAAGGTTAAATGCGCGCGTACACACACACACACACACACACACAAAAGAAATGCTTAAAATTCTTTATTACTTCCGCGAAGTGAGTCAAGCCGCCGAGCCGCTGGTCGATAAGTCCAGGCTTATTTTCTCTCTCTCTATCTATACTTCAATAAGTAAACGTGCGCGCGGTGTCCTAGCTCCAGATCGCCTAGCGCTTCGAAATCTCCTCGGGAGACAAAGGTGTTGGAATATCACCTCCGTCCACCGTGGCCCGTATTAGCCCACTTTCTCTGATAGATTGCATATGATTATGTGTGATTGTTCTACTTATCTCGCGGTACGACGCCGCGCCGCGCCGGTCGTTCCGCGAGCAAGTCTGTATCGCAGTTTGCTTTCACGCGGCGCGCACTTCTCGTACGACCGACGCTGCTTCTTTTTTATCTCTCCTTTTTCTCTTTCTTCCTTTTACGTCGCCTCATCTCGTTGTCAATTTCTCATTCGAACAAAAGAAGCGGCACAACGACGACGGCGAGGAACCAGGTCTCGTTATATGAAAGCGCGGAATATCTCCCCGACAGGATGCGAACTGCGTGCACGCATAAATCAAGCTGCTCAGCTTGGACGACTCTATTCGCGGAACCTTCCTATTTTGCTATTAGAATCAGTCGCCGTGGGAATAGAATCACGGATTACGGGAATTTTTGTTTATACATATTTACTCTCAACACCGCGAATGCGCCCTACGACACGAAGGTGCGCAGAGTCAGTGTAAATGCGCACCGACAATCATTATGAATCTTACGCTTTTAATTGTTCATACGAAACATTGAATGTTTATTATGTTTTTATCATTAGATAACTTCACAGTAGTTTTTGCATCAGCGCATTAGCGTAAGCGACCGAATTCGCAATATATTTTTATGTCAAATAATTAATTCAATATAAATTGATGTTATTTTCGATCTTGGGCATTTGATTTTTCACGTAAAACGTTTGACGCTTCGTATAAAAATTTAATTATTATATAATATTATAATATTTCTGATTTTAGTGTCATCATTATTATAAAACATTTAATGTGTGATTCGTGCCAGTTACAGTTGCTGCACCGTCAGTTTTGAATTTAGATACGACACGCAGGTTCCCGAGTATGACAAAACTTATCAATAGAAAGAGTTAGTATATATCGTAAGAAGGGGGATATCGGCATATCTTGTTGATACCGAACGTTCCGTCTCATATTATATGAAAATGCAAGAAATATCTTGACGGAGATCGGCACAACTTTCCGTCGACATTCCGCCTCGAGCGGGCGGAATGTATATATGACTGCATGCGTGGAATGTGATAAGGAACAAGTGGGGTGGCTCGTGACAAAATGTGTGCTAAGGAGGCCGTAAAGGAATGAAATCTATCGCATGCGTTACGCCGCGATCTTAGCAGCGGGCGCGCTTTAGCTTTCATGGGAAAGTTTAGCGACAGATATTAAAGAATCGTAAAGAGCGAGTTGCGCCATGCATACGTGCGTGCGTGTGTGTATGTGTGTGTATACGTATGCTGAAAAGAGAAACACGACCAGCCTTATCCAAGGTAGGGTGTAATTTATAGTTGAATCCATAGCGAGACGCAGCTGCATGATGTCAAGCTGCCGCGTGGAACGCGAGACGGGGAGACGCTGCATCGGTGGCGGTCCACGAATGCCGATTGCTGGTTGTTATTGACATTCAGCGATACCGCGGTAGTTTCACGCCATGGAATGAAATATGTGACGTGCTACCAGTCACAGATTATTCTGTTTATCTATTATATTTGCATATATAACGGACAGATATATTCGCAGATCTACGCTATATCCATTTTTTCTTTTTTTATAGCAAAGGTTTATACCATCCGGGGAAAAGAAAAGCTCTCAAGCGGCTCAAGAAAGACGGAAAGGATTTCGCGCATTGCGATCGAGATCGAGAAAATTGCGGAAATAAATCGGGAATAAAATTTATAGAATGAGAAATGGAGAACGTAAAAAATTGGAAAGTTATAATAAACAAAATTGTGTAACGAGAAAATTATTTCCCGCACGATTATTTATGAATGAAATATATGCGTGAAGAGAATATTCTTTTCCCGAGATGGAAATTAAAAGCGGCTGGTCTTTCCAGCTCCTCGACTGGTTTCTATCCTATACTTGTCGTCGGCTCATCTCAAGTTGAAGGTCCCGACGTTGACGTTGGGGCAACAACCTTGGTACGTTGCGGCTTAGAAAATCCATCGCGTTGAAAAAATCAATGTGAAGGTCAACCTGATCACTTTTCCTTTCGCCAACAGCTTCGCTCACGACGAAACGTCGCTATTTTTACGGCATCTATATCTTCGTGACAATGACATCGTGGAAAGCATTACGCGACGCGTAACAGGAAGCAGGTTGTGCGGGCGAACGTAACGCATGACGATATAATGTCATGCAAGATGCGGGCTCTCAAAGACACACGATGTGCCTAGCTGTCTCTCCCAGACAGTCCGTAATCCTGTCGCGCGGCAGTGATAATGTGTCCTTATGTCGGTCGACGATGACGAGTGAAACGGCCGGCCGGCCGCGGCGTGTCGAATCACGCGAGAACCCGCGGCGATAGTAAAAGTAGATAAGAGCGATTCTATGCATTGAATAATTCAACGAACCTGATGTTATCACACGTTACGAAATTAACAATCATTATTGCAAGAGACATAATTGAAATTTCTACGTGACGAAATGGAAAATGTGTGAGATTCCGCCGAGGCGGAGGCCTGACAAATTAGATTTCTACGTGATAAAACGGAGAATAAAATCTCGACGGCGCGCGCGGCGATCAGACAAGTCATAATGTAGTGTTGCGCTTTACGTTTTAATCGAAAGCGCCAGTGTCTCGAATACCCGGAGTATATACGAGTCTTGGATGAATTAAATTAATAGTGGCGTGGCGCGGATATGTTCTATTATCTAATACACGCGATATAACGCGATATATCGCGGCGCGCTTGTCAAAATATTGTCGGCTTATAACGTTAGAACTTTTACGTTGCATAAGTACAACGTTTCGGTTTTCAGAGCATGACTTGTCCGTACACCGTTCGCGTTCTGAGCGTATCGGTTTCGATCGATGGAAAACATACCGTGGAGATCACGCGGTATCGTGACTAGCGAAAAATCGGGACGATATCACCACCAGAATGGAGATTAATCTGAGACGAACGAGCGCCGATAACTCTCTGGGCGCGGCTGTACCTTCGAGCGATTCGAAGACCGACGCTGGCTGCTGGATCGTTCAAATTGTTTCGAAGAATAGATCAGCCCATGATAGGTTCTCTACAGGGTGTTCCGGCTAAATGGGGACATTTGAATACTCGCATTATTCGATCACGTAAATCGTGAAAATTACACTTCTATAAAAACGTGCAGTTTTCATAAAAGTTTAAGAGTAAAATTTTTTAAAAGAAAATTTCGTACTTTAGTATATTCCGTGGTAGCGAAAACAATGATAATTTATTTTGTTCTGGGAACAGTTCTTCCAAGTTCTCTTTAGAAGCAAGATAATCTGCGCAATTATATGTGGCCAAGAAACTTTCCATCTTAAAAAAAAATGTGTATTCTAATTCCCATTTATTATTTCAGAATTTCTATATTAGTTATATACGGAAGGTAAAGAGTCTTTCGTCGAGAACGCCCCATATATTTCCGGCCAAGTCGCAGAAGAGCGCTGTTATTACCGTGCCGCTTCTTTCAATCCAGGTTGAAAGGCTCTATCGAGAAATCTCTTTCGGCATACAATCTAATCATGATTTATCGACACGCTCTGTACGATGAGTAAGACTGTCTACTGCCACCGCTTGGAGAAAGTTAATTTGTCATTACTGTCATTATGTTTTGCCATGTAAAATTTTTTCTTCACCATTTTTATGCAATTTTCTTTTTTGTTAACGTCCCCAGATAAATTCTCGCGCTGCACCAGGAAACGATTATTTTTCAAACGTTGCCTTATACGGTGCATCTCCAGCGACGAACGGAGCGAGCGCGCCAATATTCATTAAAGCAGTTAATGTCCTGTTAAGAAAAGGACTCCTCCAATCTTCATCGATTCACGAGGCAGGATCAAGTTTCTACTTTGTGTGGGAAAGAGAAAGTGTACACTCCGGTACTAATTTCTTCACCTCCGTGTAGTCTTGCGTTTATTCCTGAAAAACGATGTCACGGTACGTCGCGGTCTGTTATTTGAGGTCGCACTGGTAAATGTGGAAGGTTAAATCGCAGGCAAAACGTGGTAATCGTCTGGTCTGAGGCTCAGACCACCGGCACTTTGTGCGTTCACTAAGCGATTTTTACTTCCGTAACCAGCGGGACGTGCCGACGCTATCTAAGAATTCAAGATATACCAAGGTAACTGTGTACAGCCGCTGCGGCGGTACACGGTAATAGTTTCGCGAGTCTAGCGGTAAGCCTCCCACACGGTATATTTTGCAACAGGCACGTAGAAAAATTACGGTGAATTCACATTCGTATCATTCGCGCATTAGTATATTATTTTATCTCGGCAAAATCTTACGGTTTCTCGTTCCCTTTTATGTAATTTCCTTCTATTACATATTTTTTACTATATCTAGAAATTGTAACTACTCCACTTCTTCTTTCTTCCTTCTTTCTTCTATCCTCGACGCTTCTTCTTAACGCTTCTTATATAGCTATACTTTTCTCTCCTTTAGTTTTATTTCTACACGTTCTTCCTGCATTTTGTATATTTTTATTTCGCTATACATTTTCCTTTACGCGCGTTCTATTACTCTTTCGTTTTTAGAAAACTGCTTCCAGAATGTAATAAACTACAACTCTTACCACACTACTCCGATATACCTGAAACCTGAAACGAATCAATTTATTACGAATATTACGATGTCGTAAATTTAATTTTAATGTATAAAAATAATGCATAATCTAAACGTGTTTTTGAAACTAACATATTTCTTGCAAGTCTTGAGAGCCTCTGTAACTTGAAGGATACGCTACAAGTTCTATCCAACTCGGAAATGGTGGTCACATCAGTGTTCCTAGTTAACGGGTGACGCCAGGCGAGTGAGTCAGCGCACCCATACACGCAAAGGCAAATGACTCTATAATATGACGAGTACAATGAAAAAAAAGACGCATCAACTTTCCGGCAACGTGGTAATATTAACCTTTCGATTATAGCCGCTACGATGGTGCGCGTTCAAAAGATAATTCGTCCGGCGGGGCTTCTATTTAAATGATCCAATTCAAGCCGGGCTGTTCGTGCGGCGCACAAAATTCGCAGTCGCGGCTTCTATTCATCGTGATTCGTGATGTTCTTTTCAGTACTTTATAAAACATCCTGTAATACGTCATTTGCAATTCTCTTCAGCATAAGAACAATCATCGCTCTAAGGCTTCCTTTTTTTTATGCGGCCATCGAGCTATAATATGTCAAATGCGCTGCAAGGCTTCCCGTGACTTTCGAATATCGGAGACTTGATATCATTCATATCGCGATCCTTGGAGTAAAATTTCCATTTAAAATTCCTTCTCAATTTCCTCCAAGTTGTTAACGTTAAACAGCTTGATTAAATCTCGAAACACTTCCATTCGTATGTGGAACGGAATGCAAATTACGCGGGAGGGAAAGGAGTACCACTGCCAATAATTTACACCCGTATAGGCAGTGCCGCGATAAAGCAATCTCGTTCGGAGCGACAATCAAACAGATTGGTGCATACGCACGTACCGATTTCGCGTCGCAACGCGTTATGCACCGCGCGTAATCGTAAATCTCGCATTCGCGGAGCGCCGTAAAACAAAAATATTAGCTGGGGTAAAAATTTTCTATTCCCTTTCACTTGCAGTATACACCGCGCGCGATGGTGACGCAAGCACGACAGCACCGCGAGTTTCCATCGCGGAGTATCCTCGCGATCATGCATCGCGTGCGCGCGATGCATACTTGACGAGTGATTATAGTCTTCGTATATAAAAGAAGATGCAGCCGCGTACCAGAAATCATCCGAACGTTTCACCTTTGGGCGATACTTAGTAATTTAGTCTCGTTTTAAATTCAAACGTAATTTGAAGAGAGAGAGAGAGAGAGAGAGAGAGAGAGAGAGAGAGAGAGAGACACCGAGCCTTTTTAACGCAATATATTCAAATTGCAGGTGTATTGGTGTAAACGCGAATAAGATCACGTCCGGGACCTTCCACTCGCGCAGCTGCTAACCGAGTTATCCAGGCCGTCCTCACCTCATTTCTCGTCGCGTTCTTATTGGGCGTCCCGCTGTATTCCACGGTAGAGCAGCTTCGGTTTTGTCAATGGTCGGATTTGCGGTTTCGCGAGCATCTCGTAAATTTTCGAGAACGGAGTTCTAACGGCGTACCGCGAAAGAGTTATACCCGCCTACGAGGTGACCAAATTACGTATCGCTGATAAAGCTCGTAAAGCGTATCGTTATCGAACACGTAGCCGTTTGAACTTTGAAATCAAATTGGTATTGTTTCTATCTACGAATCTGTTGCAATCTTATCGTGAATGTTAACAATTTTTATCACGCGTTGTTATCGTACGAAGACAACAGGCAGAGTTTACAAATTCGCATAAAACGAACAATACGAAACATCGTCAAAAGTATCATCGAACATAATCATGTGACGTACAAATACTATTGATTACTCCATCGATAAATTTAAGATCAATTCCGATAAATTTAACCCGCGATGATATTTCATCCGCAATGCCTGATGCGCGGAAGGTCGATTTGTAAAATCGAATTAAATGTAAACATCAGGCAGCAAAAGGTATTGCAGTTTCACTTGTGCACACTGCGTTTTGCATAATCACACGGATGTCGTATCAATCGCGAATCTAATCTGCAAACTTAACGTTACGCACGATACGCGGGATAGAAAACGAGAATAATTTCCACCGCGTGATGGCTTGAACTTGCCTCGCCACCAACTCGATCTATTTAAAATCTGTTACAGCGCCGCTCGCGAAAAATCTATCTTACGTTTCTAACGCGAGAGATAGTTTTTCTCTCTCGAAACGAGGGCAATCGTTCTAATGTCGCGGGAGTATGGAGTTGCGTGTGGTGTGACGAAAGGCCGTGCGCGCTTCCAAAAATACTCTCAAACTCTCAACTGGTTCAAAAGCCAAACGGCTACTGTCCGGCATCACGGCTTCATTTTCTCCGAGTTCGGGCATCCGTCTGAATGGTTGCGTCGGCGAATCGTCCCAGATATTAATTAGCCATTACAGCCGGATGGACATTAACGTCAAGCCGACTGATGGTTCCCCCCCGACTTTCTCTTTTAAGCGATATGCAACTGGCAAATAACTGGCAAACGAGTTACTTGACGATATTGTGACGTAAGGGTATCGTGGGCACACGGATAGAAAGTCGAAAGGACGGGAGGGCACAATTACCTTCCCTTTCCTCCGTGACAGATAATTAAATTTAAATTTAATGCAACGATTAGAGGCGATCCGGGAATCCGCGCGATTACCGGATACTCCGCGCGACCGGCTCCATAAAATTCCACAAAGAT
Source organism: Temnothorax nylanderi (assembly GCF_030848795.1). NCBI lineage: Eukaryota > Metazoa > Arthropoda > Insecta > Hymenoptera > Formicidae > Temnothorax > Temnothorax nylanderi. Next base: position 431,657 of record NW_027249153.1, on the reverse strand, counting down.
CTACTTTCTCTTTATACGGACAATTCCGCGTGAACTCGCTTGACCTCGAACGACCGACTTCAACGTCCACGAATGTCGTTCAACGGAGCATCCACGCACCGCGTGGGTACTGGGTATGGAGTGTCGATGACCAAACGCGGCGGGAAAATAATATGTGGACCGGAGCTCGAGCGTAATAAGATCGGAGCACGAACGAGAGGATCGATGTGTGCTCGAGGTATGCAATTAAATATATGATAAGTATACCGCCGATCGGAACGTGCACGGACTTTCCGGTTTCCATGATCTTAATCTTGACGATAACAACTATTATTATTATTTTATGTGCTACGCTTTATCGAATACTATTGACATAATATCGAAAATAAAACACCGAGTAACGCGAGTATAACGTAACTTTTTGTACGACAATTTTCCTTTCGTTTTTTACACCATGAAAGGAAAATCCGATAAGTAATACGACGGTTTCTCGTTCGAGAGCCAAGCACGGTCATAGATGCATTGCTCAGATTGGGCCAATAGCGTTTGTAATTGCTTCATTGTTTCATTGTGGTTTTTTTTGTCGGTGTAACAATAACGGGACAAATATCACGATGAATCTCAGTCATGCCGCGCCGCGCCGCGCCGGGGAATTAAAAGCGCGGATGCTCGGAACTAGCTCAAGGTGTTATCTCGAATAAAAAACTCTGAATAGAAGCGGATCGACGGAGGAAATTGGGCTTCGGTTAGCAACAACGCGCGTAAAATATATTGAGATGGATGCAACGAGTTCGCCAGACAGGAAAATACAGCGTATCTCCCTCTCTGGATCGGAGCACTCGGAGCACCGACTTTCACGTTCTAAATTCCATTATCTTTACCGCGCACTTTTTACGTTCACGTGCCTTGAAACAATGCTGTTTAATCAGCGGTTAGATCAACGGGGCGGCGAGGCAATCCGTTCGATCGATACTTGAATACGAGCTCCGTGGAAGCTTCCTCGTTAGATAAGAGAAAACGATAAGTTTTCCATTCGGTTGAGCTTACCAAAATGCATATCCACTATCCCGAGGAGGAAGAGCGCACCGGCGCACCGTTGTATGGTCAGCGCGAAAGCGAGACGACGTGTCGAGACAGCACGCGTATCCACAAGAAGAGGAACCACACGAGAGAAGAAACGAGGAGCGACCGTGGAGCATCCCCACGCTGTAGCACTACGAGCACTCGCGAACGAAGCGCATCTTTCTTTCTTTCTTTCTTTCTTTCTTTTTCTTCACAGCCGGCACAGACCGACGACGAGACGACGAGACGGGTCGAGGGGCGTCGTTTCTTTCAAACGCCTCGGACCCCCGGTTCCGCGCTTTCTCGCGGCGATTTCGTCGCACTCGTGCTCGTCACGACGCATGAATGACTCCTTCGCCACGCCGCGCCGCGCCGCGCGGGGTCACGCCAGGGTTCGTTCGCGGTAATCGGCGGCGACGGCGGCGGAGAAACCACGTCGAATGGACCGCGCGAAGAAGTTCGAGCTCCGAGCGTTGCCGTGGTATGTCTCGGTTAGACGGGACGGACGGACGGACGGATGGAAAAACGAGTAGGAGGCGAAGGAAGAAGGGGAGAGAGAGAGCCCGAGCGGCGGTGGCCGGTTAGACCCGACACCCGTAGGAAGAAGAGACTCCGGTCTGGCTGACCCACGGATACCCACGGCGATTATGACCGTGGATTCCTCCCCGAGATGAACTCCCGCTGCTTTTCGAGAAGGGTAAACGGAGGGGATGCTCTGGCGGTATAAGATGCCGGTGATACGTGAGGTCGTGAGCCGGAAAGCCAGCCGAGCCACGCGTTGCACACAGAGACCCTACGTGAGGGATACCGCGATCACACAGGTCGAAACACAAAAGACGCGCACCATTTGCGTTTAAATATAGCGGACGCTCTAGAAAAAAGAGGGATGAGAACTAGACGGAAACGGAAAGGGAAGGCGAAGAAGTGAAGAAGCAGAAAGAGACGCGAAAAGAACGGGGAGAGATGATCGTGGAGAGGAAGGAAGAAAGAAAGAAGAGAGGACGAGGAGGAAGGGAACCTTGGATCAACGTGCTCGTTGTAACGTGCCCGTCCACCGGCGGCGACCGTGGAACGGCGAACTCTGTCGGCTCGTGCAGCCGGCAGGCAGCTGCTTAGTCTCCTCGGTCTCTCCAGCGCGCAACGAAGCGCATCGTTTGCGTCCGAACGCGAGCCTTCGGCAAAGATCGGAGCCCGGAACAAAACAACAAACGTGGGGACTGTGGGGTACGCGGTACGCGCCGAGTGTTCGCTCCCCACTCCAGCTGAGTTAGCTGAGTACGCCATCACATCCGTTCCTCTTGTTAGCCTTAGCTTAGCTGTTGGCCTGTTGCGTTGGCCGGTCTCTTAGCCAGCGAAAATTCAGCCCGGTGCGCCACGCACGTGCTCCGACCAACGCGGCATTATTCTTAGCACGTATTCCGCCGAATCGTGCCGCTTCCTAGCATTCGCCGCTTCGCCGTTAACAATTAAATCGGTTAATAAACGGGTTGCCTCAGCTAGTAAAGCTAAATCATCAGCATATTTATATGCTCCGTTCCGCTTCGTGCATTTTACGCTATCCAATTTACTTAGGGGAAAAAAAACAGGAAGACAAGAACAACCGCATGCACAAAAGTTACCCGAGGGGAACTTTAAAGACGTTCACCTGTCTTTATAGTGACTTACAATAAAATTTTTAAACATTTATTTGTTTATTATCTAATTCTAATATATAGAAAAACGATCATGTTGGAACATATGCTATATTTCTATACAAAAGCATTTTTTTCTACAAGCGGACTGACCTTTCCTATAGTAAAATGAAACAAAGAAAAATAAAAGGGAGACCCAAAGGGACATCTGTCCGTAAAATGTGAACCACATGGTGAAATTTGACGACGAATAAGAAAGACAGAATGAGACACTAATAATTACGTTACTACCTGAATACAATAATAATAGAAAGCGATACTTACCATGAGCTCCAGCGCTTTTTCCTCCAGTTCTGACAGAGTCCAGTTGACGCAGAAATTCGAAGGTTTCAAAAGTGGAAGACGCGACTCCATTTCTCGTAACCATTTTCTTAGACATTTCACTTCACGTTCAAAGTCTGGAACAAATCGATCACGTGTACATTGGTAAACATGCGAAAGACATGTAATTTTTTAAGGGGCAACAATTACCCGCTGATATATCTTGTTGACTAGATACTGGTCGGTCTATGGGCGCCATAATTTGCTCAACTAGTTCCCATTTTGCGTTTAAGTGATCTACACGCCACGCCACTTCGTCTTTTAAAGCAGGGGCGCGAGAAATTAATTTTTCCGCTTGCTCATTGAACAATTTGCGTCTGTACGCCTTGCGTCGCAGCTCCTCCATGTGAGCCTAACGATTTATTCAATTTTTTTAATAGTTTCAACGCGAGATTTATTTAATCTTATATTTTGAATATCTATATGTTTACGCGAGCGTTACTTCTGCAGTAACTTACGATAATTCCCTCCATGTAAAGGGGGTTCTGTAGTAATTTATGACGATTAACTCCGCGTAAAGAAGGGAATTATTGTAAGTTACTACAGAAGTAACGTTCGCGTAAACGTAGTATATGTCAGATTCACTGAGATACATACTGCACGCAGGCTTTTGTCTAGAAGATTTTCTTCTTTAGAATAGACCACTTCTTGAAGAAATCTTAACCACGAGTAAAGCTCTGAAAATTGATTACTGACTTCCTTTAAATTCCACGATTGCGTCGACACGTCCGTTTCGTCCCATGTTAGTTCAGTAGTCAGTTCACCATTCGCTTCCTAAAAATATTGAAAATAATTCAACGTTTATCTTCTCACGCTAAATCTCTATGCATAAGTTTGACAAACTTGTAAGCTAAATCTCAAACTTACCTTGCAAGTTTCGATTAAATTAGTATCCATAATATAATCATAATTAGGTCTTATAGCCGCCCAAAAGTCATCTTTGCAGTCTTCGTAGTTTATCCACATTCTTTCCACGTTTGTTTGCTTCGTATCTTTCCTAGAAACACACATACGAGTTGGTTTAATCACCAGCAGCATCCACGTGCGCACACGGCTAAATAAGAAATCTAGCATGACTAATCCTAGTGACTAATATTAATAGAATCAAACCTTTTCTTGGTAAGACTGTTGTACAGTCTTTCCGTCGTTGTCCTGACATGTCTCTGCCTTTCCAAGCTTTGACTATTTGGCTGAAGTGACGGTAGTGAGGCACTCATCCTTTTTCTCTTGTGGTAATCTGCATTCAAAATATACCGAACGTAACAATATTATCATTTTCCGACTCGGAACAAAATTATATAAAAATTTCAATCTATCCGACAGGCCGGTTTACCATATTGGGACATCACACCCAGGAGTCGCACATATAGGCACGTTTTGTACCCTGAAATAATTTATTTCGAAACACCGTCGCAATTCCTTTTAAGGTATGTGTACGTACGTATCACTCAAGGAGGAAGGAGATATTTCGCATATTAGACCCCAAGGCAATTCGTTTGACAAATATAACCCTACCTCGAAACTTTCGTTCTCGTCCAACGCCGATTCTTCGCGCCGAGCGCGAAAATAGCAACGCGGCGCGAGTCCTTGCAGCGAACGCGCTAATTCCAGAAAAAGAAAAAAAGGGGCGAGAAGAAAGTCGCGGAGCGGCTCAACTTTGCCATTTGTCCGTCGGAGTCGGAGATAAGGCCCGCGCGCCAAGGCGCGACGCAGAATCAAGAATCAAGGAAGGCATGCTCACCCGTGTTGTCGACAGTCATCGGGGCCCCCGATTAGGTTGTTTTCGGCCCGGTAGCGCGCATCACCGCTACCGTCTCGCCGACGACGAAACCGCGATGCCGAGATGGGGAGACCGGAGAGCTGCTCTCGACGCTCGACGTCGGTGGCTCGGGCTCGGTGGTGGGGTGTCCGCGGCCCGCGCACACATCCGTAGACCCGAGGGGACACACCTGCTGTCGCCACGCCACGCGGGGGGGGAATGTCACCGGGCGACGAAAAATCTCATCGCTCGCTCGGCGCTCGCTCGCTCGCGGAGCGGAGCGGATCCCCGACCGGAAGGAAGGCGGGCAGCGGCAGCCGGGTGGTGGCGATCGTAGATCGTCCGCGCGACGGCGCTACGCCGACGACATAACCTTCCTCGGGACGTCCGGACTATCTGCGACACGCGACGCGACGCGAGTCACGCGAGACGAATCCGCCGGAGTTTCCCACGGCGACAAAGAGCCGCCGCATACCAGTAGCGCACCCCCCCGTCGCTCGGATCGCAGGATCGCAGGATCGCAGCGTTCCTCCTCGTCCGCGGCGGCGATTTCGACGTTTCGGGGATTATGTCGGCGCACCTTGGGGGTTGGTGATCCTCGTCGCCGGGCCGCACCGCCCGCCGTACGCGCGAGAACTACGGAATTTGCACCGTCCTCGACGGGCGCCTGCCTCGTCGAATTGGTTAGCTGTACTCGACGTCAGGGACGAGCCTTCCCCCTGATAAGCATTTTCGGAGCACGTAACTCCCAGAGGGAGAGCCGCAGGTGCAGGGCGAGTACAGGTGCGGCGCCGACTAACGGACGTCCGCCGGATGACGTTTCCACGGGGCGTTTATCGATACACGATAAAACAGCCGATGGCGGTCTAACCTGCGATCTAACCTGTGGGCTACGTGGGACTCGTGGGAGACGTGGCCGGACGTGGGCAGTGGGCAGACGTGGGATTTCTTGTTAATCATCGAGATAGAGAGAGTGCACGAAACGTCAGAAATATGACGACTACGAATTACCTCGACTTGGACATAAACAAGTTGTTCGAGCAGCACACCGTTAAGGAGATCGAGGAGATTCAGAAAAAGATTCAACTGGAAAGCGACAGGAAGAAAATAGAATTGCGAACGTTGGTTGGGTAAGGCTCCCTCACGTAGCTCAATTTAGCTTACAATTAACCTTTTTTAACTATTAAAACGCACATTTTTTAATTAAAGTTTATCGAAGTTTGTCTTATCACTTTAAAATTTACAAAAAGGTGCATAGAGTTACATCAAATCTGTCAGTTTTCATATTAATGATTTTTAGGGAAAGATATCGAGACTTGATATTGGCTGCTGACACAATTGGGAAGATGAAGATCACGTCTGAGAAAGTCACCGCAAGAATCGCTAATATAGAGGATAGATTTAGAGAATTGCAAAAGAAGTATCTTATTGGTTTTAAAACCGAGCCGATCGAAGATAAGCTGGACAAGTATTCTTCTTTAAATATTACTCGCACATATTATCTGAGTGCATACGGGGAAATGAAAAATTTATGTTAGCGATGGAATTCAAACTGTAATTTTTTGTAGAAGGGGACACGTTTTTGACTCCGTTATCATCCAAATCAAAATCCTAATGGACATTCCGCAATACATTTGGACGAGCATTGAGAATCAGAATTTATTATTTGCCACCCAGTTATACATAATAGCGCAACATATAAATTACAGTCTAATGTTCGAAGTCGGCAGCACCGAGCTTTTGCATAGATATCCAATTGTTTCGAAGCAGTGGGATGTTATTATGCAGTTTAGGAGCATCATATCTAACGAATGCAACAAAATATTGCAGTCGTTGGACGTTTCGACCACAGTTGGTATACAAATTGTTGCTTATTTCATGATATTTAATTGTTAGGTACTAATGATATATTTACCTTGTAGAATGCCGCAAACTGCTTGGCATCTCTCGTGTTTCTGAATGAATCGTCGTTTGCAAATCTTTTAGAAAGATTAATATCCTCGAGAAGTCATGCCATTGAATCTGTCGTTAAAGGAGAAAGTCACGACAGTGTCAAAAATAAGCTGAAGTTATGTATGAAAATACTTATACAAACTGTGCACTTAATATATTCATGCTTTATAAGTAAGTATTTTATTTGTTTTACGATCTTAATGCAGCAAACAGAAAATTTCGTTCTCAACTATTTTACATGATTACAGATGCGGATAATGCGCCTGGAGGTTTAGTCCTGCAGTTTATAACAGACATAAAAGATCAAGAAGCGTATTCTTTGCTATCGCAGTTGGATTTAGATCAAGATTTACTCGAAAAGTTCCTGCCATCCGTTACCAAACATCATAAACCATTTGTTCAGGATGTACCGAAAAACTTTCCTTTATCGGCTCTTCAAGATAGCGTTAAATCTTGGTTGGATTGGGTGAACGATTTTTCTAATCACGAGGTCACCAAATTATTAGATTTAATAGTTTCTATTAAAGGCCTGTACAATGTTCGGGAAGAAGCTATCAGCGTGAACCTGCCTGAAAATTGGAATTCCATATGGGAAGAGCTTTCATTACCGAGAATAAGTTTCTGGATGGAATTCTTCCAGCCTATTATAACTAAACGAGCAAAATGTAATTATATCTATATAAAAAGGTAAAGATACTATTTATTTTAATAATTAACGATGATTTGTTAATAGGTATTATAACGAATAAATGGACTGATACGCTGGCCGATTTGAAATCCAATATAGCAGAATTGCTCGATAAAGTAGTGCATGATAAATTTGAATTTCCGGAACACGATTTACGATGGTTTGTATGGAAAGATTCCCCCACTGACATTCCGCAGAAACTTACAAAGAACGGTGGATTGGATAACAAGAGGTCCTTGCTAATGAAAGCTAAAGGATTTTCCCCAAACGTGATGAAATTGTGCGAAAAATTCGACGAAAGTCTATATGCGCTACTGTCCGATCTCGAGCACTATTTATACGAGACTGAACGAGTGATAACGATAAAAGATAATTTACTTTCGGCGAACATATCTTTAATTGCAAGTTCATTCTCCGATCGTAATGAAGTCCAAGAACATTTGCAAGTAATCAGCACCGGAAAGATCGAAGACCTTGTACAATTTATGAAGAACACATGCGTCAATGACAAACCCAAACACGGTCGAAGTGATATAAACGCTATAGTTTTAGCAAGATTTCTCTTTGCATTAACTACTTTGTGTCCGAATTTAAACAAGTGTTTTACATCGTCGAAAATATCTGGACTCGCCATCACGAATGTCAAGTGGCAAGCTGTTTGTGACAATCTAAAGGAAGAAAGTACTTGCATGTGGTCCATTTGGGCTAATATATATAAAGTTAAAATATCTGAGCATATGAAGAAATATATATTGAGAGAGCCAATCGATGGATTGCGCGTCCATTGGATCGTATCGGAATGGGAGAAAGTTACCATCGAGGAAGAATCCGGAGAGGGAAAGCGAATAAAGTCTGAAATTTTAATACCGTATCAGCCATCGATCCCCTTGCAAAAATTCTTGACCGCCATCTGCAAAGATTTAAATAAGATTATACCTCATACGCTTCCAAAGTAAGTAAATGATGCAACACCGTCCAACACAGATTGAGACACTTCATTTTTCATGATATATTCCGTTTCTCAATTTTAGGAGGGTACTGCAGCAAATTATCGAAAGCATCATTACGGAATTATTTAATTATTATCTTAATGCGTCTAAAAACATGGACCTCAGACAAAAGCAAGCGTTTCAAGTACTATACGATATAAGATATTGTACGTTGCTCATGGTGCCCCATGAAAACAAAGTTCTTAATGAATTATCAATCAAAACGTGCGATGCAGTGTTTGCGAAAATAGATCCATTCGACTACGATGTCTTCAATCCGTTCATCCACACCAACGTTAAAAAATCCGTTCAAAGATCTTTGGTTAGTATATTATTAATAAAGCTAGAGGTTTTATGTGATAACAATGAGAGATTTAAAATATCTAATTTTTTAGTTGATATTTGGAAACTTGGTCAGTCATTTAGAACAATTGCATTCGACGTTGGGTGCACGCAATGAACATACCAGCAATGACAATGGAAAAATCGAACCGCCTGCAGTACTCGCAGTTTGTACAGGAGCACCATGGTTCCCGCCATTAACTGTAACCGCTCCAACAAGGAATTTGCCAATTTTGTCGGTGCCAATACCTGATAAAACGCAGGTACGTATCGAATACTCTTATATTTCGGTTATATAATTAAGAGCAAAATTGTCAAATTAAAATACATTTATTATTGTCCGAATAAACATATACCTATTCCTAGATTTTACTCTTTGTGTGATTGAGACAAAAATATCACGAATGTATAGATTTGGTAAGCCGGTAAAGTGATTTGCATGGCGTGATTTTGCATTAACGCAACTAATCAATTTCGAATTAATGCAATTATATAATTTTATTTATCCTTTTATGTTACCCATTATTTTTTTATTTCAAAGGATGAAAAAGTAACATAGAAATTATGTTACATTGATTTGTTAGGAAAAAATATAATAGTATTGTAATTAAATGCAATTTAAATAACAGCTACTATACAGCTAGAATCTCAACGTGATTTAATAAATGTTTCTATAAATGTCTATTTTTACGAGATCACGGATGGTACTAACAGTTTTGCAAATATGTATATAAATGATTATCTTTTATATTAAAATATGCATTTATTTGCAGCGTAAAAAAATAACGAAGGAGCAGGCAAAAAATGACTCGACCAGTGCAATAAAATCCGGGGCGGCTGCGTTTTTCGGTGCGATGGGATCAGATTGGTTCGGCAGCAGCAATTAACCGTTTTTGTATTAGGAAGATTGTAAATATTGTCATATATGATACATTGTAAATAATACGTTAGTCCTTTAGAAGGCATAAGTATGTCTTTCTACCATGCATCTATTATCTATTTTATACCAATGAAAATTAATCTATACATATGTATTATAAAGTTTAATAGAATACTTGATTTTTCAAACGAAATACGATTGATTTATAAATCAAAAGGTGGCAACGTTTCTTTTTCTCACAGTTCAATCTTTCTTACAAGTCTGTGTCATTAATTATATGTTTCTACAAGATAACTGGATTGAGAATCGAATCCTTGGATCGCTAGCTTACAATTTAAATCATCCAAGTCATTATTACAAATTCTGCGAAGTGGATGCGTCTCTCGGAATTCATTATTCCTCCGAGACCAAGTTTTCAGCCTGCCGTGCAGTGGCGTCGTCCGCGATCACGATGGGAACTTTAAATTCTATAAACAAAGCGACTCGTCGGATAAGAGCGTCGGGGAAGGAGTAAGAGAGAGAAAGGGAGAGATCGAGACGTCCGCGAGAGCGACGAGGAGGGGACGAGGGTTACGCAACCGCCGTCGTCGCGGCGCGATGAAAAAAGGGGGTGATTGAGGAGGGGGAGAGCCTCGACGGCGATACACGCCAGCGCGACGTAGTACACGTTTTGATATATGGCAAGATGGCCGGATGGGCCCAGCTGTGGTGATATCGGTCGTGAGACGTTCCCGCTCGCATTTGAAGAAGAAGCTACGATACGAGTCCGTTCCTCTACAGGAGTACCGGGGTTCCAAGCAGAATCGTCCCGCCCCTCAAATGGTGAGTGTCGACGTCGACTCGACCGTTTTCCACCCCTCGATTTTTACGCGCGTACCGGCGCCGACCTCCGTCTGCTAGGCGCGCCGATTTTGAACGATCGGCTCGCACGTCCGGGTCGCGGAGGATCCTCCCATGTCCCCCGAAACGGAGTTTCACCGTTTGGAAACGCTCCCTCGACGGCCTGACATATTAATATCGTCATAAATATTCGTCGAGAACGCGGCGAGAGGAAGAGAGACGCCGATTCCGAGCGATCGGCCCGGTACACGTGCGAGTATCTGCGCGAATCCTCGCGGGCCTACGCGCTTTAAATAATCCGGATCGTTACTCCGGACGATTACTCACAAACGTATCTTTACTTTTTTTTTGTTTTTTGTTTTTCCTTTTCGTCTTTTCGTTCGATTAGATAGAACCGCGCGTGTCAACGACGATACGGAGAGATCGAGACGAGTGCGAGACGGGTGGAAATTTTACGCCGAAATTTTATAACCGATAATAATTTTATGTTTCACAGTAAAATTATTATCGGGTCGAAAACAAGCGTGTTCGGCGGGATGAAGACAAGACGCGGTCAGGGTGTGAAAAGTCCGCCTTGAGCTCGTTTTATCTCCTACGTATCGTAGAAAGAGACGATAGCATTCCCATCGGTGTAGCAAGTACATTTTTGTTAAGTTCAGTGTATTCTTCGATTTGTATGGATTAAGCGATAAAAATCGTGTTATCTTGACGATTAACCACGATGCGTCAATGTCTTCGATAGAGGCGCATTAGATACGTCGCGCCGACGATTAAGTTAAATGTATTCTTTGTCCGGTCTCCCGGATGATCTTCCTTCCACTCGATTAGTCGGTACGAATATTCGCGGTCACCCGCTCTCCCTTTCGGCGATAAAAGTAAAAAATTCCGTTGCATCACCCGGCTACGATGCAACACGTGCTTCAATTATCTAATCCCGAAATGTTCCCGGGAAGCACGGTGGAAATCCTCCCGTGATTATCACAGGAAAATTTATCGTGGCAACACACGTCACGCCGATAATCTTCGTAAGACTTCGATTTATCTAATCTGTCGTCGATTGACTACCAAACTGTCGAGGTTGCCGATATCAGGATTCGGTAGTAATCTCTCTTTGCATGCGAATAATAAAACGTGAATCGGTGCGGGATCCGTTGAATCTCGAGCGTTAATTGCACTCGCCGTTCACAGCTTTGTTTTCGCCCAAAGATTATTTATATATATATTATATGATATATATTACGATTTATATATATTAAATCATGTATCTGTGCTCTTTAGAGGTAAAGAATCGTATCTCCAGCTTTTATCAAAATGGAGTTAACACACTTTTCACTATAACAGGAGCTTAAATTGTACAATGGTAAAGCGTCTTGTGTCTATTATTACTAATTATTATTATTACTATTATTACTAAGATACAACGTTTTGTGAAAGTCGAATTGAAGATTTTTATAGTGCCTAATTTTTAAACCTAATTTTAAAAGGTAGGGGAGACCGAGGCTCGTTGGCTCAGTTTTCACAATTTCGGCATTTAATTTTTTAAACAACTAATTATCATGATTAAACAGTACTAATATGATAGAGAGAACCTTTCTCTACATTTTCATGGTAGGAACGATCCTGTATAGTTTCTTTGAAATACGAATATGCTGCATTGTAGCCAGCTTGCCCCGATAGTGGGATAAGTTGGCTCTACGACACAGTCCATGTTAAATTAATGAAAACGTAATAGAAATACAATAAACAGATAGCAGATATGTACTTCTTGATAAAGATTGTATCTTTTAAAGTTATTTTGTAATGATCGAATAGTAAAATGCTGTTGCAGAAAAACAATTGTAAACTATTTTACATGTAGCTTTCTTCAATATAAAGATATATTAAATATAAATAGATATGCTTCTATCAGCATTGGTAGCTAGGTAGCAAATCACATGTTCACACAGGTCTCACGTGCGCGGCAACAGCAAGTTAAGCTAAGGGTGCCTTAATTTGAGTCAACATACCCCATTTCTACATACGTTGATTTCAGTCATTTTATTATAATAAATTAGTGTTGTTCCTCAAAATAACATGTTGTATAGTAACGGAAACTCTTCTTTTAACTAATAATACGTCACTTTGATTTACTTCTCAAGCTGAAGAACATTAATACGATATTTCGAAACGCTCGAAAATTTACTTGCCACCTCTTGAATCAGAGTTTTCTCTTTTTTTTATTGTAATACTTGTTTGATTTAAATAAAACTTTGGACAAAGTACTTATGTCATAAAAGAGATGTTTTGTGAGAACTTTTCCATCGTTTCTTTCGCCAAATACATAAAGTATAAACGGAACGCAATGCCAACTTGCCTTTTGTGCCAACGAGTCTTGTGTCCGGTCTCCCCTGCAGAGTGTTATTGGCAGTTGCACTAAACATGTCAGAATTAAATTACTTTATTGAAAACTTAATAAATCAAGTTACTACTTTTATTTTATATCTAAAAGAAATATATCGTTTTCCTACTTAAAACTTTAAACTTGTTTTCTCTGAATTCATATAATAAATGGAGATACGATTCTTTACCTCTAAGGTACATATATGTTAAATAAACTATACATATATGTATGTATATATATCTATTTAATAATATATATAGAAACGAGAGAGACTATTAATTTAGTCTTAATCTAATTTAATTTTTTCACGAATATCAACATATTGAATAAGTCTTTTTTTTCAACCAAACTTTTTACATCCCGCAGTCTAGTATCTGGTAAATAACCGCAAGAGACACGATCGGTGTCTCTTTCCGTTCTCTCGCGCGCATTTCTCCTCGAATTAAGGTGTCACTATTGTGAATGATCGAGTTTCATATATACTACGAATACGATCTATGTCGGATCGGATTTGTGGTTATTTTATGGATGCTGAGGTGTCCGATTGAATTATTTCTAAAAATGTAAAAATACATCACGTGACTGCGTCATGCAGCCCTTCGGAGGGGTGGAGCCCATCGATCACCGTAAAATATTAAAGTATCTTCCCATTTTATTAATAGTTGCTTTCCATTTACATCAAAACTCAGATAATTCTCACTTGTGACGTCATAACTCAGTTAAATGCACGTTCTTTTTGCATGCTGGCAAGTGAGATTCAACTGAGTTTTTATCCACAATCGAGCCATGTGCTTTAATGAATCTAATAGACTCGAACATTAAAAGTGAGGCTATGGATCTGTATTATTATGCGATAGCTTTGTCACCGAAATAAGCAGGTAAATACAAAATGACATATCTTGCCTGAATATAAAATACTCACATAACTGAGTGACTCAGAACACTTGAGTGTAAATGGAAAGCAACTAATATATCATTTCTCAGACTTGACGGAAGTTATTCCTATAATAATTATCAGGATTCAGGAATATCAATCTTTTACCAAACACGCATTAAGATAGTCTTGTTCAATTCAATATAGATGACACGCGCGCGCGAGCACGCAAATTTGACTGTTACTATTTACATTTAATTTATATATTTACTATTTATTTTTGAGAAGTTTTCAACATTTTGTCGTGGCTATTTTGTCACGATGTAGTCAGGAAGAAGCCGTTTCACGTATCGACAAAGGTGACCGCATGTCCGCGAAATGCACGCAGGGGTTGGTCGTAAAACTGCGCATGTAAAATTTAAGATACTTTCTATATATGAGTAGCGAAACACGCTACGTGCAACCGGGGGACATCTTTGGCGAACGTCTGCAGCATTGATCTGCACTTTTTCGATTTTTAGATAACAAAAATAACGTCGATCAGGCTACTGCACACGCAGTAGATAGAATGCGGTAATGCTGCGTGCCGATATATTTAAATTCAAATGTAGTCGAGTTTATGTAAAAATTGCATTTATCGCGCCGCGCTTCACCTTCGCGTAAACTGCGCGAAACGACTTTCGAATGAATCATTAAGATACCTATCGAGAAAACAAGCTTAACAAACATTTCGTCAATGCATTGTCGCTTATCATTATTGTCTCTCTATCAAACTCGAACTCCGCTACTGTGTTCTCGTTGCGTATCGTTGTCTCACGAACTCGTGATTCACACCTAACCTTGGTATCGTAATTAAGATCGTTTTCCCATTACAATAAGATCGCGATCTCAATGTAATCGCTAGATAAATCCCTCATATCCATTAACTTTTAATAATTTTAATAGATACGCAACTGTTTGGATCGGACACGTCAATTATTTTTCAGCGTCCGAATATAACTTATCAGATTGTTCATATTTTCTGAAAATAAAAAATTTTCTTTTCAAAAAATAAGAAATAAGAAATTTTCTTTTCAGAACAATCATATCCAATAACATATCTGACAGTTACATGGTTCTTTTCTGGATAAGCTGCATTTGATAAACGCGCCACTTACATTAATGTAGCTTAACTTTCAAACAATTAATTAGCAATTATCTTGTCCCATACGGTCTCCTGTAGGCTCGGATTACCGTGCATCGCTGCATCACGGTGGCAAATGTGCCGTTTGAATAAAACGCTTATTGTAATTCACTGATAATCTGGCGGATAAGCGCATTTGGCAATTCACGCAACTCTCTCTCTCTTTCTGCAACTGCGTAAGTAATGTAACATTTAATCAAATTACTTCGTCATCATGAGTTTAAAAAAAGAGGATTTACTTCCTCTCGATATCTGTTTATAAAACAACCGATCACTTTTAATTCCGATAGGAATTAATGGCTTGTTAGTTACCGTTCTTTAAGAGAACGCTGTTCCTTTTCTTTTGCACCCTCTTGTAGTTTATTAACCTTTCACTTTTCAGATTATACATTTTTACCGAGTAATATCGACTTTTTCCTTAAAAAAACGAATATTTATCGAATAATTAAGTAGTTGAGCAAAATACGCGGCGACGATTCTTATCTACATTACGTACGAGACGACACACGCGGTGAAAGGTCACGCCGATTCCCGAAATTAACATATATCGAGATAAAAACACAGATTCTTTCCTGTTGGAACTAAGTTAAATCTCTAGGGCTCGGATACCAATATTAGACATTATTTATTTATTGACCTGGCATCGTAATCTTCTATAATTTCGTCGAAAAAATAGATTATTGATCAATATAAAATTGTAATTCCTGTTATAATCATATAATTTATTTTTATATTTTCTTTTATTATATTTCAAATAATATGGGTTAGCCCCGGTCTCCCCTATATGGTCATTTATGGATTTTACGTTATGGGAACGAAAATTGCAAAATTTACTGCGTAATAGACGTAAATCATTTTATTGTCACGTGGGATATTGTAACACCCCAAATTACGATTGCATCAGTTATTGTCACGTAGAATATTGTAACACACCAAATTATACGATTGCATCACGTACTTTGTCTTTTCGACAGCTATTATTAGCACGTCTATATCCGCCGACCGGTAATAAAGATTAAAAATGTCACGTTGGTCAGCAAGTCAACAATTTAATCATATTAGATTAGAACATTCTAGCTTTTTTTAAGCTCATGTACAATGCGAATTCTTGTCGAGTAAACATTGATCGATCCTCGAGCAAATTATCTTAACTTTTAACTTTTTGCCTATTTCGAACCGAATTAATGGACTTAATTAATGGACATAAATCAGATTGTTTATTTCTTAATCAACATTCGTCATGTAACAGATATTCCCTGGAATCGTGTCGTCAAAACTACGCAAGTGTGGCTCGCTCATTCAAAACAATTGCGTCGGTCTCTTAGCGCCAGTCAGAGACTAGCGCGCGAAGCATTGTATAATGTTTATCTCATTCTTATAATTAGTTATCACGTTACGTTCATTTGCGCTTGTCTAAATGAACGGGGATTGTTGTGTTTCTAATTCCGGCTGACGTGATGCGTACTATTTCCCATCTATTCCGGAATAGATATCGCTTGACATCGTTTCGTTTTTTTCCTCCGCGTTTTCGCAACGTTTCCACGTTTATATATAGCGATTGATATATCGAATTGGTTCATCTCCGCGTGGCGCGTAATTAACAGTAATCGTCGTAGTGCAATGTAAATTGCAAGTTAATCCAATCGTTTTGTCGCAATGTAACGTGTGTATATTTAATCAGGTTGTCGCGATACGCGGTATGGCGAACTGCAACACCATTCACGATGTATCACTTGTGTCACCGATATATATTATATTTCTCCCTCCGATACGGAGTATCGGGAAAGCCTGCCGAAGGACGTATACCGAACCGATCGGGGATCGGGGCGAACACGTAATCGTGTCACGGGGGATCGGTGTAACTCGATTATGAGGCTTCGCGGCGGGAAAGAATACCGCGGCGATGAAACCGCGGAACACGGGCGTATCCCAGGCTCGTTTCACGTCGATCGTAACCGCGGGGTAACAACTACGAGGATTTGCGTTGTTATTCCCGTTACATGATCGCCTCTCGTCATCGTCTCTTCTGCTCTTGGAACTTGGAACAAGACACGAAAATAATCCCACTGACGTAATTTCGACGTAATTTCTCGGTAGGATGGCGAAACTGGTGTAATCTTCGATAAACTAACCGGCGACAACCGGATAACGTGACCGTGATTTTTCACTGTTATTTTTTATTCGCCCATTCATTGACGGATTTTCTTATTGGTCTAGTGCCCCTGTTCTGCCCATTCAGTTCTTAACGACAGATATCTGTCGTTATCGTTATATTGTAGTCGCGCAGCTTTTGTCATATATTATACCTGTGCGACGACAATGTATCGATAACGGCCCTGTCGTTGAGAGTTACGGAATCAGGAACCGGGAACCAGGCGGTTGGTACGTGGTCCACCTAAAGCGATGCAGCGACCAGGGCGATCGATAACGCGTAAACAGCGCGGTGTTTCTCTCCTCTGCGGTAGTGGTGGATCATAAATTCTTCGTTAAACGAAAACAAACAAACCGAGAAACGGCGCGGCAGCCCTTCGATATTGATAACTGGAGTGACGGAACGATAATTTCAGGATTGTTTCAGCATTTGATTCTAATGTAGGCAGAAATAAAGTAGCAGAGTTTCTAGACGGATCCACCCCAAACAGCACCATGTCCAAAATCGAGATTTTAGCCATCATTTCGTAAAACGTGTTATGTCTTGGTTTTGGACATGCGTGCTGTTTGAGACGATATTCATAGCCGCGTAGGGTTTTTGGAGGTTGGTGAACTCGGTGAACTATGGTCCAGCCGCGTGTCGCAGTCCTCTCTCTTCGTCGTCGTCTTCGTGACGGCGCCTTCCTCCTCCTCCTCCTCCCCCTTCCCGTATTTCTCTCTGTATACGCACATCAAAAAACGATCACGCTCGCGAGGCGCCTAGCATTTTTTGTAGGCGCCTCGCTCGCTCCGATAACATGGTAGACGATAACGTCCGGGCTAATCCGAACCAATAAATGCTGGGACTTTGCACTTATCCGACGCACACTGTCCGTTACTATCGTTCCCTTACGGCCACGATTTACGAATTCCTCCTCGATCGTTGCATCATCGCGAAATCACGCACAAGTTCCCGGCTGTTACCGTTGAACCGGCGAAAAAAAAGCAGCGGAAAAGCGAGAATTAGAGATCGTATAATATCGAGTCATCGTCGAGCGGCTCGCGATTACGAACTGGAGCACATATAATAAGACAACATATAAATATGTCGCCACGATAGCGTAAAATAGTAGAAGAAACAGAAAGACGTTCTCCTCGTGCCTATAGTACACTTCTCTTTTGCCGCCACGCGAGATCTCGATATGGTCTCTTGATAAATTTTAATGTGTCGGGGATAGTTGGCTACGCAGTGGCTAGATCCGTGGTGCAGTGTATTACGAAAAACTCGATCGGACGTCGCGCGCGTGTTACGAAAGGGTAAATAAGTCTGTCCGAGTCTCTCCGGTCGAGATTCTAATTAGACATGCTGGACCGAAATGTGGTGCTCGTGCTGCGCACGAGGCAGGAGAGAACCGAGAGGCGTTTGAGGCACAAGAAGGAAGCGAATCCGCCGCCAATGGAGCCGCCCGCGCTTCTGTTGAACAATAATCACCTGTACCTCGATCTCAACATGAATTTCAGCGAGAATTGCAAGCAGGAGGCAGCTAGAGACGCTAGAAGAAAGGTGGGTCCGATTTTTCTCTCTCTCTCTCTCTTTCTCTCTCTCTAGTGCCACGCGCGAGTCGCGTAGATTTCAGCTCGCGCTTTTAGCTCGACACCCGCGTGAACTAGCTATTAAATCGCGTTTATTAAGAACACCTTTCACCGTCGATTACGCGACCTGTGGGCGCCTCGACGAGCGCGCATCGTAACGCGATTTCTCACGAAAACGTTGCCCCGGGTACCTCTCAGGGATACATCTGTTTTCTACCGCAAGTTGTATAGTTAGTATAATTATCGAGAGATACTTTCTCCGACTTACTTGGCTGGAACGCTATTATCGCAATGAGATCTGTCTTTGGCGGTGTGTGGGACGTTACAATTAGATTAGATGTATAATTCGTCACTAACTACCGGAACGTCGATTTTACTCGTGACGTAATACGTTACGTCGATGGGAAGTGGAGAAGGCTTCTTCCTGTTGGCATTCTTCGAATCGTGCGCGTGCTACAGAAGGAATTTTATTTCTTACGAACAATACCACTGATTTATAATATTCTTCAGGTTTTACTTATGTCTGTTTCATCTTCCGATTCGATGTTTTGGAAAGATTCGTAATTGCGATACTCATACGGAGAAAAAGTCTAAAAATAAAGGAACGTTAGGAAAAAGAAAAGAACTTTGCTAATTTTTGAAAACTCGCAGTCATTTTTTGGATAAAAATTATTTAATGCTGACAAGTCAAAACTGTACGGCAGGTGCTCTAAAATTTAAAAACTCAAATTCTGATTATACTACTTTATTTTGTTAGCCACGTGAGAGCATTGAACTCGAAAGCTTATTGTTAAGCGTATAGATATTGATAAGACTGTCATCCAGAAAAATGCCTTCAACAAAACCTCTTAGAAAAGAATAGGCAAAGATGTTCATTTTCCATATGTCCCTTCACTTCCCGGCTTTTCCTGATAGTTATATAAACGAAAGGGTCCTGCGTGTCTTTGTAACCGTGCACGCTACAAGTCTGTCGCAAGTGTAAGGACGTTATGAATATCTGAGGTTGTTGACCAACGTGTCCTGCAACTTCTCTCCTTTGCGTGTCATTCTATACCGGCGGTTTGTGAGTCTTGCCACACGTATTTCTTTGTACGCACTTTCTATAGAGGGAAACTGATCCGCGTTCGTCGCGCGTAGGTATGTGTGCACAATGTAATAACGTAATGATTCGGTAGGAACTGTGCTCGATAATGATCATCGATCTAGGAATCACGCTTGACGATCTTCATCGTATTTTCGGAATTATTTGGAATTCTTATATTGTGAATGCACTCGTTTCATACACATTAGCTCTGCCAACTTTCCTTAATTAATATTTAATTAATGACATACAAGGAGATATGAGTTAAGACGTTATTACAGCAAATCCGATAGGGGAAACTTATGACTTATCTGAAATGTAGATAATTAATGTTAATATTGTTATATTGCTAGTAATTAATTCATAAATTCTGGATACAGAATTTACATCTTGCGTACTGTGATATCTATTAAAATAAAAAACAAATCCGTATATTGCTTCTATTATTTCAATTAAAATCTTTTATATCTAAAGATTAACGCAGCGATTGAGAAATGCTTATCGAGATGCATCGCGTACGGCGTAAAAGGAGAACAAACGAAGTGAATCGACAACGCACGCGTAATCGCGCATGGCCAATTAAGATTACGAGCTGAAAAGATTCGCTCTAATCTTCGCATTAGTACTGTATTATCGCATTATTTCTTTATCGGCGGCTGATCCGTCACGGCTAATTAATTGTTAGAATAAAGACCCGGTTTAATTAGAGAATCAAATGCGCCTGTGAGGCACGCGTGAATTCCATCGAACGGTTTATAAATCGTTGCAATGCATCGTCACGTCGCATTATAAAATCGGAAGTTGAAATCGGACAGAGGCAATCTCCGACTTTGCCGAAGTACCGCGATTTGCTTGATTTTATTCAATATACTGATGTGGTGTGTACGATCAAAAGAGATCTAAACGATCTCGACCGAGTGAAAATTTCCATATTTTTGACGAATGCGTAACCGTTATTTGCGGAAGATGATGAAAGTCGCGTGTACTATTTCATTATGCGACGTAATGTTCATGCATACTTATAAATACTCTAAATAATTTGCTCGCATTTGCATTATTTGCGCTTATCAAACTACAGTGGATTTTATATAATGCGCCTATTGCGCGCGACATAGTTCAACTCCCCTAAAGGGAAGTTTATGGCAAGCCACACGCTCGAAATACGTAGACAAGAATGAATCCGAAGGCAACGATATATATATATTAATTGTTGCAAAGATATAGATATGTAGATACATTCAAAGAAAAACTGACAAGACAACTGCAAAGGTGGACACACGGTTTACATACACGCGTATATACGGATTCTTCATACAAAGAATATGAGACCGGTACGTAGCCGAGTGACGTGGTGGGAGATACTTGCATGCCCCACCCCCATTAGCCCCTCATATTTTTATATCAACATCTAGTGCGGCTCAGGACGCCGTTGAGCCTGCAGTTTCTTCAGTCGTCTTGTATAAAATTTTCTCATTTTTTTTAAATTTAATATTATTAACATTTCTTTATTTGTTATGCTGACTGTGAATTTGTGCTTTTTGAAATATAATATTTTAATTAGTGCTCCACAAGGTGGTTCCTGTTGTACATGTTAAGGTACTGCCTATAGTGTATTGTGAAAATTTTTAGAGAAATAGTGCTCGTACAGTGTGAAATAATCGTGTAATGATATTATAATCCCGAATTCCTGAAATTGTTCGAAATCCTTACATTTTTCCTTCTACCGTTATTTACCAGTCCATAAAAATGTATGTGCATTTTACAAAAGCAAGAAAAATAAACTAGCCCGTGAGCTCGCTCTATCCTTTAAATTCCATCCAGACTTGGATGGCAGCTACTGCATCTTTCATTGGTTAACAATTACCAAGTCAAAAATCCGATCGTCGTTGACCGCAGTTATTTTTCGGTCCTCGGTTTCTCCTCAGTCGTTCCAGTATTCGCGTAGAGAAAACTCGTGCGCGTCTAAGAAGGGAGAGAAGAGGGATAAGTGAATTATCCGTTCGAGGCTGATCGAACATCGGTGGAATTTTAAGGTTTCTCAGCGCACGACTGGGAAGCCAAAACAGTGTTCTGCGAGCAAAGTGAGACGGAAAGCGTTCGTACGGCAAAGTATAAAAAAAATCAGCCCTACGACATCATCTCTTTTTCTCTATTCATCCATTCATCACGTCTTAAATCGTGACGCGATTTTTCGCGAAAATCATGGATCGCAACGAAAACACGAACGAGGGTGGTAGTTCACCCGACACGGTGATCGCGCGCTCCTCGTCGGAGGAAGAGAAGCGGAAGTCGGTCGTGGCCAGCACCTCTGGCGAATACATCACCGTGGGCGACAGCAGTTCCAGTCTCGACACCCTGACCAGCGGCAGCGTCGCGACCCTCTCTTCCAGCGCCAACGCGGATGACCGAAAGAAGGGTAAATTTGGCGCGTTCAAGAGCAGCCTTCGCGAGGGTAACTTATTTAAAATCAAGAAGAAGACGCGTGAAACCGAACGCGTGAAATCGCCCTCCTTCGAGGCAGAGCAGCGTGATAAAGGTTAATCTCGACGTGTTCGATGAACTTTCCGCTTCTTATTTACGAGATAGACAACGAATGACGAAGAATGCATGAGCTATTTATGAATCATATCTGCTTAAGATTTACTTTTCGAGTCTTTTAGTTTCTTCATTTTTCTTCAATATTATTAATTATAAAATTGGAATGAGACGCGTTTATTTCGTTCTTATCCGAGAGCAAAGTTCTATACGGCTTTTCCCTGACTCGCAATTCCCTTCCGCTTCAGAGATATCTCAGCAGCAGCAATCACAACGGCTCGAGGACGAGAAAGAGCCGAAATTGACGACCGACGCGCTTTCCAGCGCGGCTCTGAAGAAGAAGAAAAAGAAGTCGCATTCGCTGGTGCGCAAGCTGAGCTTAAATAAATTTCGCATGTCTTCGGAACAGCAAGAGCCGCGACACACTCCGGAGGGAGGTAATAGTAGCCGATCGCAAAGCCAGTCCTCGCAAGAGTCGCCCGTTCACACATACGCTCGTGCCGCGAAAAGAGAGAACGACGACGCCCTGGAGAGGGAAAAGGGGGTAAAAGAGGAGATTAAGAAACCAGAAAAGCTCGAGAAATCGACGAAGACCGTCAGCGTAGTGCAACGCAAATCGCCGTCGCTGCCCATCAAGAGCTTTGCGGGAACCGTTCAGCAGGGTGAGCCTTGTATGGATGCTATGGGTCGCGAATACAAAACCTGCACGAAACTTGAAAGGCGGAAGATTCCACGATATTCGCTTTTTAACGACGATTTCATTCAGTCTTTGACGTATTTTTATGAAATAAATTCTGGGAGATATGCGTCTGCAGTTTTTTGAAAGATAAAATCTAGAGATACGTATGCATTAAAAAAAAATATGTCTGGATTTTATTTCTGAGAAACGCAGGTGCATCTCTTCAAATTTTATTCCTTTCCTTTATGCCGATGCTTATCTTATTTATTTTCAACCTTTTCGCAACAAACGCACGTAGAACTGCACGATTATTGGCAACCGCATATAGCACCGTAGCAACGTTGTAACCGCTGAAAGCTACTTGAGATCATATACGAAAAACCGACCGTAAAAACGTTTCTCCATACAGCCGCGCATCTTCAAATTTCTGCGGACACTGAACGACAGTCGCAACAGGAGAATCAAGATAACGCCTCACCTTTCGATAAACGATGCAGCTCGACACTCCCATACGCGTTGTCGAGATGGCCGGAGCCTAGCGAGACGAAGCCCGCGGAAGATCCAGCGGCCAGGAGAGGCAAGGTAAAGACGAAATACGATTCGGAATCCTCTGAATGTGTGCCGTCGACATCGTCGCCCGTCGAGATTCGCCGTAAGCTATCGTTGCTGGAGGAGAAGCGAGCGATATTTCAGCGACGCTTCTTCGATTCGGAATCCAAGGACGCGACGCGCTCGGACGAGACGGTGATCAACGTTAACACCCGCGGCAAATTATCAAGTACCGACAGCAACGAGTTCCTTCAACAGCTGGAAGAGGAAAGGAAGACGAAAGTGCGGCACATTAGCGTGAGGACCTTCGACACGTTCTCCACTTTCGACAATACCCTCGACGAGGAGGATCTCTCGGAGGATTACGACAATACAGGCAGCAATTATCGCAGACTTTACAACGTCATGGCAGCCGTGGACCATCTTGAGGTGAGATGCATCGCGGTAGGTGCGGTAGGGTTGTCTCCGTTGACGTTACGAACGTCTGATGTTTTGCGGCATTGAATGGCGATATTGAATTGCGAAACACGATGAAATATATATGTTACGCGTATAATGTATGATCGGCTTCGTCGTGTTGGAAATACGATAGCCTGGATCATTCCACGTTGACGCATTTACAGCCACAATCAACAAAGCTCTACGTAACTAGAATTGATAGGAAAAAGAAATAAGTATTTAAAATTACTTTTAAGTTTCTCTCTTGAGAAACTTAAAGAAAATACCGAATTTTTTATATCTATATCTGTACCTAATAATGTATATTTTTTTAGATATAAAATAAAAGTAGTAACTTGATTTATTAAGTTTTTAATAAAGTAATTTAACTGGCATGTATAATACAATTTAGTACAATTGCCAATAACACGCTGTACCTGCTTTAAAAATTAGACACTATAAAAATTTTCAATACAACTTTTTCTAAACCTTGTATCTTAGAAACTAGTAATAATAGACATAAGTTAAGACGCTTTACCACTATACAACTTAAGCTCCTGTTATATTGAAAAATGTATTAACTCCATTTTGACAAAAACTGGAGATACGTTTCTTTACCTCTAAGATACAGACATATATTCATTCGTAGAAAAGTTCTTGACGTGGATCGATTTATACTCCAATATTAGACACGAGAGGATCGAACTGGATATACACTTAGCGAACGAGCAGCGAATGCGAACGTTCGGATATTCGCGTTTTTGCTCCTAGGTTGTTTGTTCTTTCTTTCGATTGCACCAAATACTATTCGACTAGATTCGGTGTTTGCTGCATGTAGCAATTTGAAATTTTTGATTATATCTGTTGAACAATGACAACAAACGTTTATATTCGCTGTTTGTTCGGTGTTCGTTCGCTAAGTGTATACCCAGCTTTAGAGACTCTCCTGCTAATCCAGTCAAACGCTGTGGTTCGCGTTTGCGGTACCTTTCTGATACCGATCCGCTTATATTTCTGCCTCTTTGGATCTTGGGCGTTACCTCGTCTGGTTACAGAGTTTCGAATTACGTGGTTATTTCGCGCGTTCTATCATATCACATCTACGTTTGAGAGGAAAAAATGCGCGATTATAGATAACCGAAGTTGCTCGAAATCAGGAGAATCAAATAGAAGATAATCCATTCGCTTCGAAGATTCATCATCAAAATAGAAATTTCAAAAGATGGTCATCACTCTTGATGTGTCTTCGAATTTGATGGCGATTATTCAGATTGCTGATAATACATTCATTAAGACGCGAGAGGCTTATTGTTGTATTTATAGTTCTTGTGCAGTCCCCCACAACCGTACTCGGGGATCATTCTCCCATCATGCAAGTCTCTCAGTTCATTTCGTTCACGCGAGCTGCAGCAGCGAGATCATTCGCGAGGAACGTAATTATTTCCAGTCTCTAACAAGCGTACAGGCACCTAGAAAGTCGCGCGTGAACATGGACGTCGAATTAAAAATTTGGCGAAATTTAGAAACGTTCAATTTCGGCAAGTGGAAGGTGCAACCGAAAGAATGGAAGTGGCTCGGGGTTCGTCGCAAATGTTTACGTTTCTAAAAAAAATCATTTTATTTATATTTTCCGTATCTATATAAGCGATACTTATTAATAATTATCCAATTATTTGTGATAAATCATCTGTGTATGTTCTTCCTCTTTACGATTAATAAAACGTATTCAGCGTCGTTGTTATCTATCAAGTTAATGCGCTGTCTATGAAAATGGGGAGAAAAGCAGCGTCATCCCGAGTGCATAATATCTTGAAAAAAATATTGTTTCTTCAAGAAAAAAAGTGTTTTGCGTTCAAATGTTTATTGTATTTCCTTTTGCTGTTTCAGTCGTCGTCGAATAATGCACCCAACCTCGGAGTAAGCGAGAAGCGGGAGCACTTGTACAAAATATTAGTAATCGGCGAGCTCGGGGCGGGGAAAACGTCTATCATCAAACGATACGTGCATCAATTCTTCTCCCAACATTATCGCGCGACGATTGGCGTCGACTTCGCGCTCAAAGTCCTGAACTGGGATCCGCATACCATCATCAGACTGCAGTTATGGGATATCGCAGGTCAATAGTAACTTACAACCTCCTTTCATTTTTGGAGCTAATAATGGAACATAATACTCGTGACAGATAGATTAACATGCACATGCATGGTTCTTATTTCCTATTTACTGACAAACATCTTAGATATCTCAGACGCTTCTAAAATTGTCTAATTAATAGTTTAAACCATAGCCGAGTTATTATACGCGAATAATATAATTTTATTTAAATGTGTTTATTCAATATTTAGTATTTTATTTAATATTAGAATTAGTTAAGTTTAATAAACTTAACTAATCTTCATATTTAATGGTCTGTCTAGGTCAAGAAAGGTTCGGGAACATGACCAGAGTTTACTACAAGGAAGCCGTAGGTGCTTTCATAGTATTCGACGTGACGAGGAGCGCGACGCTGGACGCTGTGGTGAAATGGAAACAGGACCTGGATTCAAAAGTGCAGCTTCCTGATGGATCAGCGATACCGTGCGTTCTACTGGCGAATAAGTGCGATCAGCAGAAGGAAGGTCTGGTTAACTCGCCCGCCAAGATGGACGAATACTGTAAAGAGAAGAACTTCTCCGGCTGGTTTGAAACTTCGGCGAAAGAGAATATTAACATCGAGGAAGCAGCCAAATTTCTCGTCAATAAAGTAAGAGATATTTCACGTTACTTTTCTTTCATGTTAAATCATAAATGTATAGAGAAACAGACCTCTTAAAAATGAAATATGCGATCGTGAATAATTTTGACTTAAAAGTAAGATGGATATATTAATATTCGGTGGAGACTTTGCGTCATATAATCAAGCTTAAGTTTACTATGCCTGTTGCTTATGCGTGACGTACGACGGATTAATCATTGACGTCTTTCGCCCTAGAAGTGATCGACTTATGATGCATAATTAATTAATCAACGTGAAACCAATCAGCATCTCTGGCATCTGCGTGTCAAACTTACGATCGGACGATTGCTATTATTGCTTCACCCAATGTTTCAGCCCATATATTAATTTGGTTGTGGCTATTAATATTAAATATATGTAAAATGTTTGTTTCAGATACTTCAAAACGATCAGGTTATAAAAGACAACGGTGTCCAAGACCAGACGGACAACGAGAGATTCGCGTTGAATCAATCGCCGACGAGCTCCAAAAAATCCTGCAGCTGCTGACGAATAAGGCAAATTGTCGAATTCAAGTTCGAATTCTCGGTCACGATTTTCCATTTATCAACCTCAATGTATCTTCGTAGATGCCATGAGAATCATAATTTTCTACACTTTGCCATTCTTCGTAGTAGGAAGCATCTGCTTATTCTCCAACGAGAATCTTTTATAATGTGTGAAAATTATTTGGGTCTGTCAATCCAAATCATTTTCAGATATATACAGCGTAAGAAAGCCATAATTTAAGGGTAATAGTTAAACAAATTTTTTAATATTCCTCTAAACAGTGCTTTTATAATGATATAATGACAAGATTACCGATGTGCATTCTTTCTTAATAATTGACACGTGCATTTAAATATTAATTTAATTCGAGTAGATTTGTATATAACGCTGCTTTCTGTGTCTGCTCAAAATTGTGTGAATAACTGCTATTCATACAAATGCTTCTAGCGTCATTAATAGCAAGAATTGAGAATCTTGTGCGTATATGTGTGGTAAAGAGCGTAATACTATTTATTGTTATTTGGTTAATTAAATTGATCCCACACATATATACACATACTATGAATTCGATAAAAACAAAATATACTTTTAATTGTTTTCTCGTTAGATTTACAGTACGCTTCCTATCTATACTTCCATTTCGCTGTTTATTATACTGATTGAATTCAGTATTTTACTGATTAAATTCAGTTGTCGACAACATTGTGCCTCCTTTCGCACAATCGCAGTTATTTACACAAGACAGCTGATTGTAATAAGAACGTCAAACGATCGATTTTATATAATACGCGTTTAGGCAAATTTGCTGATAGTATTGCAATATTTGGACTGAAATTCAGGGTGAAAGATGAAAAATAAGAATGTTTAATGTATCGCTTCTCGCGTCGAGGGAAAAAGTGTAGAGATATATAGTGTTCTTGATATAGATCTACGTACAGAAGCATACGTGTTATAGTAAGGCTGCGGTCCACTTGACGCTACAAATGCTTCGAAGCATTCCTCTTCTCTTTTCTTTCAATGAAGAAAGAAGGAGAAGAAAAACGCCCCAAAGCATTTGTAGCGTCAAGTGGACCGCAGCCTAAGTAAGGTATATGTCGAGAGCTGCATCTATACATATATGTATACATCGTGCATTGTAAATAATTCAGATTTTACATTAATGATCTTCACCTTTCGAGCGATGTTCGCATGTTTGCACTTTTATATAATATGATTTAATAATGCGGCGCATATCTCGTTATCGCAGAGAAAATTGTAGATAAATATATATACATACATATTATACATATTTCACATGTTATTTCCGAGGCATAATATATCTGATACGCTATTGTACTATCTAACAGTAACAATAGCAACATACCTGCCTATTTTTAGTCTTTTTGTATAAATACAAGACATAATTACAAAACAATGTTTAACTGTATTAAATTTGTTAATATCAAAGTATATTGTTGGGTCTCCTCTTTGTCCTTATATATCGTCATTCCATTTTCAACATAGTCTTCTCTTTGAACAATATTCATCTGGAATCGCAATAGCCGCGTTCAGCAGAAACAACTGTTGATGAGTGTGTCGTCTTATCAACACGCTATGTTGATTTGTTGGATCTAAAAGTAAGAGCCAATCACGTTCGATTGCTACTGAGCGGTTTGTTTTGCTGAACCCGCTCGCACACAATGATGGGAACGCTGAGATTCGAGCTTAGCAGATCCTAATTACTAACCTACCTCGTAAACATCTACGCGACTTTAGATAACGACGATAAGAAATATTAAGGAATAGAGAACGGAGATAGCGACATTTGTTTGGGATTCAAGAGATTCCCGCGACATTAACGAGCTTCTAAAGTGTGAGATGGATAGTTATGATGGTGTGAAGCTAACAGATTCGATTGAGATGACTTCCCAATTTTCTCAACTCTTTTGGGAAAACTTGTCCGTTACTGTGCCTGCCGAAGATTGTTCGAGAGAACGAAGGTGCAAGTTTTTGCGCAAAAAACCTGTGAAAACGTTGAACATACTGCAAGGGGGTAATTCTCTTTGTCAATATTAAAGCGCAATGAAAAATTTGTACCTGAATTTAGTCAGATGTTGATCATTCAATGATCTGTGATTTATTAATCTACGATAAGTAAGGTAAATGTACCAATGCCTGGACACGTACCTATGTCTGGACATTTTTATCATTTTAGTCTTTAAATAAGTTTTATGACGCGAATTAAAATCAAAGAATCAAAGATAAAAACATTTTTCTTGTATTATATTTTTATCTTTGATTTTAATTCGCGTTATACTTATTTAAAAACTAAAATAATAAAGGTGTCCAGACGTAGGTCTTAAGCATCCCGGCATTGGTACATTTACCTTAGCATTTCTATTTATTAGTAACAGTGCTTCTCTTGTTATAAAGTATCCGGGTATGCAGAGACTGGTAACATGTTCGCTATATTGGGACCGAGGTATGCAGAATACAATACAAAGTATATATCTTCGTGATTATTCCATGCTAAATTCACGGATCATGGATGTAGAAATTTGTTTCTCCAGTGGTGCCGGCAAAACCACGTTTCTTGCCACTTTGGCGAGAAGACTCGAATTAACTTCGGGCGCAGTAAAGATCGACGGGCACGACGTTTCTCGAGAAACGATGACAGCAATATCGAGCTACATATCGCAATTTGATGTTCTACCTTCCACGCTCACTCCCAGGGAACACATGTCGTTCATGGTATCGAAAAAATATATATAAGAACTTATGAAATAGTAAAACAGGATAAAATTATTGACTTATAATTTTTGCACGCAATCGATTGTTTTTCATGTTTCAAGCTGTTCTTTTTTAGTGCGCTTTGAAAATAGGAAGTAGTTACAGCGTGCTACAAAGGAAATCCTTAGGGGAGGAATTTTTGCGGGATCTTGGATTATACGAGTGCATCGACGTCGCTATATCCAAGCTATCCGGCGGCGAAAGGAAGCGCTTGTCGCTAGCCGTGGAATTAGTGACGAGGCCGAAGATTTTTTTTTTAGACGAGCCTACCACGGGTAAGAATTTAGATTTACGCGAAAGTAGATCTTGATTGTCGCATGTCGAACGTTAATCGTCGAATATTAAACATAGATCTATCTATAGTAATAATTTTTATGAATTTTATACATTCCATCTTTAATTGCTTTTGAGTCTTGCACCGATTATTTTTCAGTCTTGAAATGCAAACTTATACCAAAGCTTGATAATTAATATATTGAGAATCAATTTAATATTACTGATGCTAATAAGCATTTTATCAAGAAATTTTACAAAAGGATATAAATAAATATTCGAGTGCAGGTCTGGACACTTTCGCCGCAATGCACGTCGTGCAATCGTTGAAATTAATCGCCTCGAGAGGCACCATAGTCTTCTGCACAATTCATCAACCAGGTATGACGATATATAACATATTCAGCCACGTGATACTGATGGCCGATGGTAGATCGATATATTTTGGGACGCTGAGAAACGCCACGGATTTTTTTGACAGGTAAAATTCCAATATTTCGACGCTAGCAATTAGTTTCGTGAAATGATAGAACAACATCGATATATTTTACGCACACAGCCAGGATTATCACTGTCCCGTAAACTACGACGAGTCCGAATATTACGTAAACATTCTGTCACGCCGGAATCAAGCGGATCGCAATATCGAGCTGTGCCGAGCGTTCTCACGATCGCCGCTATCAACGATCCCCGTGGTTGAAAATATCCCGGTTTTCCACGCCAGCCCTCGAAAGTATTGAAATAAAACGGCAGCAAAATTTCTCGAATAGATTTTCCCGGATAACGTTCATGGAGCGTAATAATTTTTGTCGTAGAATGTCAGGATGGTTCGTGCAGTTTTACTGGTTGCTCTGGAGAACATTCCTGCGGGATAAGAGAACAGCCTTCGACAATTGGGTCACGTGGTTTTCTTGCGCGGTAATAAAATAGAAACAGAATTTTAGAGTAATTTCGATCAAAATCCGATTAATTTAATCGGCGATTGACTCAACCGACAGAATTGCTTGCGGCAAATTTTCTAACATCTAACTATATTATTCGTTGTTCCCGATCTAGTCTTTTTTCCATATCTGTACTTTAGAGGTAAAGAATTGTATCTCCAGTTTTTGTCAAAATGAAGTTGATACATCTTTCAATATAACATAACAGGAGTTTAAATTGTATAATAATGGTAAAGCGTTTTATGTCTATTATTACTAGTTCCTAGGATACAATGTTTAGAAAAAGTCGGATTAAAAATTTTTATAGTGCCTAATTTTTAAAGCAGGTACAGCGTGTTGGCAGTTGTACTATTAAAAATTTGATAAACCAAGGCGCTACTTTTATTTCATAAAAATATATCATTTCTTTATTTAACCCTTTAAACGTACCTTTTGTTTTCTCTGAATAATAATGGAGATACGATTCTTTACTTCTAAGGTGCAGATATGTTAAATAATAAAAGATTAAACCATGTTAACGACAAATACAGGTATTACTTGACAAGTTAATCGCCGATTAATCGGAGTCTTAGAAACAAAAAAGAGGCAAAATTGCAATGCAAAAAGATCTGTGATTTTGTAGCTGTCCGTCGTCTTCGTAAATATTTTTTACGCTGGCACCAACTCGTCGACGCAGGAAGGCATACAGAGCGCTCGGGGGGTGTTGTACCTGACGATCTCCGAGGTAATTTTTACGATCGCCTACTCCGTCGTTTACGAGCTGCCCGGCGAGCTGGTTCTCTACGTGCGCGAAAATACCGTGTACACGCCCGGGCCTTATTACCTCGCCACCGTTCTCGCCCTGGTAATTACTCGTTGGCGTACGTTATAGAAGCGACATAGATCTCGCGACATTATCATGATTTCTCGACGGAAATTCCTCAGATACCCAAGACGACATTCAAGGCGCTCTTGTTCACGATCGCCCTATACCTGGCGCTGCATTCCGAATTCTCGCTGCTCAGCTTCTGCTCCTATTGCCTCTGCACGACGGCGGCGGCGATTTGCGGTACCGCGTACGGCATGACGATCTCCAGCTGGATCGCCGACATCGATATCGTGACTACGATAATGATACCGCTCGACATGTTGTTCCTATTGATGGCGGGGACGTTTTACAATCTGCGGTAAGTGCGACCGCTGTCAATATCACGACCCCAGACAGCACGTCCAAAATCGGAACATAAGACGTCTTAAGGGGGGAAACCACTGTGACGGTTTAAAAAAATCGAATTTTTTTGCATTTTCTTAATGTTCGGGGTCTTGAAAATATGTATCTCTAACGTTTTATTGAAATTCGCAACATTAACGGAGTTACAGCAGTTCTCTTGGAGTAGCGCAAGGTCACTCGCACTCGGTCGCACACTACCTGAAAGTATTTGGCGCTTCAAGTTGCCTAACTACTTCTAATCCATGATGTAAATATGTAAATATACTTATATTTACATCATGTTTCAATCGACGACCCTCAGTAGTCCCCTTGGTATTCCCTTTGTCTCTATTGTTTTCTCTTTTATTTGTTCCCTCCTTTACTCGCGAAGCCTCGAGACGATCGTTGCAGGACTGTTATAGTCAGTCTCTCGCCAACTTTTGTGGCATATAGTTTGTTGCGAGTTTTGATTATCTTTTTCTTCAAAGTTACATGTGTTTCGAATTTTTATAATTGAACAAAAATTCTAATGGATCGGAAGGGAAGCAAGAAACAATCTAAAAACAGAAGAAAACGCAAACGCCCCCTGAATCGCTACGAGATAGAGCAAGCTAAAGGCAATACAAGCACGTCAGCAAAAAAATTGAAATCCGTTGATCAGGATGGTGATACCGATCTAACGATATCTTATAGGATAATAAATTTTTGGTCAATTTTTCCGGTGTTGTCTGAATATCTCAGTTGCAAAACGTGTGGAACTGACATTGAATTTCAAGAAACAAGTCAACGTGGCCTTGGGTTCAAATTAGTTTTAAAATGTAAAAAGTGTGAGGTCAAATACATCGATTCGTGTCCTCTGATTTCCCATGCCTACGAGATAAACAGAAGATTTATATTTGCAACGCGGTTACTGGGAATCAGTCTCCAAGGAGCTGAAAGGTTTTGCGCATTGATGGATTTGCCTCGACCTATCTTTCAATCTTTCTATGACCAGGTCGTGAAACAAATCCAAACTGCTGCAAAATCTATCTGCGATATGTCGTTGAAGGCTAGTGTAAAAGAGGAAAAAATGAAGACTGCAGAGGCTCAAGATACTCAAAAGGCTCAAGATACTCGCAGATACTCACAGAGGCTCAAGAATGTTCAAGATACTACCGAACTTACAGTATCTGGAAACAGAAACTGGAAAAATAGCGGCCTTGCTTCACTGTACGGCGTATCGATTCTAATCGGCTTTTACACAAATAAAGTGATCGATATAGTAGTAAAATCTTCCTTTTGTGAAGCTTGCTCTATTTGGGAAAACCGAACTAACACTACAGAATATGAGGAATGGTTAGAATCTCATGAAGATGTGTGTACGGCAAATCATGAAGGCTCATCCGGAAGAATGGAAGTAAATGGAATTCGCGAGATGTTTCTCAGATCCGAAGATCTTCACGGTGTCAAATATGTAAATTATGTTAGCGATGGTGACAGTAAAACATATAAAGCAATCGTCGATTCGGTACCGTATGCTGTAACAGAAAAAGAATGCATCAACCACATCCAGGAACGAATGGGCGCAAGGCTTCGTTGGTGCAAAAAACAAAATATGACATTGGGCAGAGGAACATTTACTGGAAAGTTAATAGACGAATTAAGTACTTTTTATGGACTAGCCATTCGCAGGCATCAAAATTCTGTCGACGAAATGTATAAAGCAATTTGGGCCACTCTGTATCATAAAAGTTCCAGTGACGAAACTCCAAAACATCATTATTGCCCGGAAGGACCAGAGTCTTGGTGCACTTGGCAGAAGGCAAAAGCTGCAGGACAATTAAGTGATTACAAACACAAAACACCACTCTCAGATGACGTCGTCAATGCAGTTACTCCGATTTATACAGATTTAAGTGATAAGAGGCTGCTCGAAAACTGCATAGATTTCACACAAAATAATAATGAGAGCTTCAACGGCCTGCTTCGGAAATTCGCGCCAAATATAAGTGGGGCCGAGGTGGTCCAAATTGCTGCGTACTTAGCCGTATGCATATTTAATGGAGGTTACACAAATATATTAAAAATAATGGAGCTCATGGGAATAAAAATTGGACCGACCGCGTCACAGTATCGTCACCGCGAGGATGAGCACCGAATCTCCAGCGCTGCCAAGATCCGAGCGCAGGCGATGCGTGAGAGCAGATTTGATGAAAAAACGCATGAGAAACAAGACTAAAGAAGCTACCGTTGAAGGCCTCTCATATGCACTCGGATTGGATGCACTTTGGTTTGTTACGAAATTCTATCACTCTATATAATATAAAATAATCGGTTGTAAAACTTTAAACGCGTTTCTCTCGAAATTACATTTTCGTAGCTGGGCGCTCGCGTATCTCGATCAATTTTTATCCGAATAACTTGAAATTTGAACAGGATGTTTATAACAAAATTGTCTTCAATTAAGCGTATGATTTTTTTGATTGGACAATTAGTTTTTGAAAAACAATTTAAAAAGTGACAAAATTTTTGGCTAAATTTCGAACTTTTTTTTTTAGATGCGTTATTTTGTTAAAGATTAATATTTCAAAAAATCGTACTCTTAACTGAAACTACATTTGTATAGTTGAAAATGACACCAAAATTTTTTATTTCAGAGTGTTGACGGAGCGCCCGCGCACCTACGATTTTTTTTGCGGAGGTACACGACACCACGCGCAAATATTAATATTTTTTAACGATTTTTTTTACAATATATATGTTTTAAAGAAATGACAAACCAATTTCATTAAATTTATAATTTCTCGCGAAAAAAAAATTTATGAAAATAGCATTTTTTCCGGCCGTCACAGTGGTTTCCTCCCTTAAAGACATTTTAAGATACCTTCAAGACATCTTATGTCCCGATTTTGGACATGGTATACTGGGACGAACAGAATTCCATTGCGCACGTTAAAAGTTGATTCCCGTAGGACCTTGCCGAGCTACCTGGCGTATCTCAAATATTCCTCCATGTTTTACTACGCCACCGAAGCTATATCGATAGTACACTGGTCGGAGGTAGAGAACATTGGTAAGAGACGGTTAAATCTTTTGGCTGACGAGCTTTATTAACATTTTAATTTTTCTTTCCTCAGATTGTCCAGCCAGTCGCGGCCTGCCTTGCCTATCGAACGGAACAGAGGTTTTATCGGAGTACGGATATAACGAAAATAACTTCTGGTGGGACATGATCGGACTGCTGCTTCTAACGATTCTGATGAACATCACCGCGTATCTCGGCACAAGAAGAAGAGCGTCAAGGCCAATCGCTTATTAGTCGACGGACGCAATTGCAATGCATTTTCCTATTGTTATTAATTATGTAAAAGCTCATTGGTTTCTTCAGATTACATGGTTTGATAATGTAAAAATTCAATCACTGTGATCTATTTTTCATTATCGCAGAAATTATAAATATACGACGTATATTTTGGAGCAAAACGATACAATCTTATTATCTTATTGCTATACTGACAAGACGAGACTACAACGATGGTAATTATTAGGTATTAGATTCAAACTGTGTGTGTGTAAGTGTATCACACAGTTAATAATAAGAAACTCAATTACCCCAACTCTTTCGAATACATAAATAAAAGGTTAAAAAATTGTTAGAATAAACGTAAATACAAGTATACCGCACCGTAAATTCACGCCGTTATTTCTCGTCTTTTTCGAGAGAAGCTAAACCTTCCCTTCTCGCGTGAACGTTAAGTCAAGTTGATCTCCACACGCGAGACTAATTTAATCGTGCATTACGCAAACCGACGTCGTAGCACTGAAGTATAAAGAATAAGAATAAAGAAGATTGTAAATAGAGCGATTGTAAATAGCGATTACGGTCGCGCGGTTCTCTGTTAGTTTTCTTGATAGATTTATGAGAAGGCTGCAGAAACTACGAGCGAAAAACGAACTAAAACGTGAGGAGACAAATTCCGTCCTTGATAACAAAAGGAGAGGAGCGAGGGAGAAATGAGAGATACGCGCGAGTTCGATCACATGCGAAAATCTTATTTATTTTAATTTCGTTTAATATTTATTTCTCTGTATTTATTTTCATTTTTATTTTTATATAATACTTGATTTTATTTATTTAACTTTTATATATTTGTAGTAGTTTCTCGTCGATAAACACCATCTCGTTGAACTCGGTTTACAAACTCTCGACTAGAGAGTCGAAATAATCTCCCTCTGATGACCGATTTCCAGATTGGGAAGTAATGTGTTACAAGTTACTTTTTTCCAGTAACGATTTGATAACGGCGTTATTTTTTTTCGTAGCTGTAAAGGTAACGCAGTTACATTTTTGGGGGGTAACGATAACGAATCGAACAGTTACTTTAATCGTTGTTTTAGGCCGGGTCTACAAGATCTATCAAATACAATATCAGATCGAAAGAAGTTCCCCAATGAGCGATAAAGTACTTGATGATAACGAGGATTTTTTTGCCTTTCACCAAGAAACAAAGCCAAATTTCAACGAGTTATTTTTTGAATCGGTAACGAGTAACGGTAACAGTATAATAGTTACTTTAAAAAAGTAACTTTCCTAATCCTGTCAATTTCCGGCAGAAATGGAGAAATTGCAACAACTTTTAAAATCTGAACTTTGTAATGTCGAAATGTTGAACGACTATCCAAATATTAAAAAACTCTTTATTAAATACAATTCTACACTACTTCCAGTGCTCGACAGAGCTCTTATTCAGCGTTGGAAGTTCCGTATTTACTATTTACACAACATCAAACAGGATATCTTCACGACGATGGAGCATGAGCTTCTATTAAAAGTTAATAAAGAATTTTGGTTGTTTAGTTTTGAGAACAAAACTCAACAAGTTTGTTTATTTAACAAGAAACCATAAAAATCCTTTATTTTCAACTTATCTTTAACAAATAAACGTATGGTTGGATTTGTTAAATTTAGTTTTCGTTTAAATTAAATAAAGTAACGAAAATAGTAACGGCAATGTTAACGCGAGTTAATTTTTAAAATTAGTAACGATAACGGGAACGAGTTAGTTTTTTGAATCGGTAACGAGTAACGGTAACTATATATAGTTACTTAAAAAAAGATAACTATATATACTTTCCCAACCCTGCCGATTTCCGGCACATCGGGCCTAGAATCGGAGGGGTAAGAGGGTAGGCGCGGTGACAAAGGGTGGGGAACTGGGCAAGCAGCGTGTTCGCGGCAAAACGATGGAAATATTGGAATCGGCGCAATATGACTCCGCGACAGGTCGCGAAACGTAACGAGACAATGTTTGCGTTGCGCGGAACGTCGCGTCGCGGCTATCCCTCTCTCTTTCCTTCTCTCTTTCTCTTCTCCGTCCTCATCTCGTTCAGCCAGAGGGCTTCCCCTCTCGCGTCCCAGCGGCGCCGCGAACCGAGGATTTGTTAATATCGAGCGCGTTCTAGCTAGTACGGTGCCAAAATGGCCGACGTTTAGTCGTCCCTTAGTTCGGGTTTAAGTCGGCCTGCGCTCAGCTTCTCTCTCTCGGCCGTTCTCGTATATACCGTTATTTCGACGACACTCGCGTCGCGTCGCTTCACGCACTCGTGTTTACACGCGTCTCGTCCCACGAGCCTAATCTGGTACCGAAATATCGCATATAAAGCGTTTCATAAATTCCATGTGATTAAAACGAGTAACGTTATAATCGCCGAGGCGGTCAACGTATACAAAAAACGCTCGACTCGTGTTTCTTCGCGCGAGGAACCAAAACGACGAAGGTCATCCCGGTGAACTCGAGCGAAGGGACATTTACAAACAAATACCGCGAGGTCCGCGAGTAACTCCGAGTAGACCCGAGTCATCCGAGGAAACGTAATCGCGCGGTGACTTTCGAGGCACTCGGTAGATGCGTCGGCGACGCGCCGGTAGCAACTAAACAGCTGACTGTTCTAAAACCGCGCTTAAACAAGCAAACCAAGGGGGGTTCGCGAAAACAGCGGCGGATCAATGCGCGACGGTGCGAGAGAGACGTTTTTGTATATGCATGTGGTTCGGACTAGGCTCCGTGAGTGAGTCCGTGCTCCGTGCTCCGTGGGATTAACTCGCGGGCGGATTAGAGAGACAAAAGTCGGCGCGGCGCGCTTGCTCCGCCCGCGAAGTGAAGTTGAGAGAGTAAAACGGAGCACGCG
Organism: Temnothorax nylanderi; assembly: GCF_030848795.1. Lineage (NCBI taxonomy): Eukaryota > Metazoa > Arthropoda > Insecta > Hymenoptera > Formicidae > Temnothorax > Temnothorax nylanderi. The sequence goes on along the minus strand of NW_027249153.1, from coordinate 393,106 downwards.
CGCGGAGATCGCGAGATCGGCGAGAGAGAGAATGTCCGAGGCGACCACGGTGCTACTGAAGAAGCGAGAGCGGACGCAGAACTGGATCCCCGAGGAGAAGAGCGCCCTGTTCGCCCTGATCAAGCACCACGTGAGCGCGATCGAGAACAAGAAGATCGACGCGGCCGCGTCCGCGATGAAGTCCATCGCCTGGCAGCAGATCTACTGCGCGTTCCGCGGCCGATTCTCCGCCGATCGGGACATCACTAGGATCCGGGAGCAGTGGCGGCGAATGAAGGCGCAGGCGAGGATGGAGATGTACACGTACGCCGAAAAGGTGCGCGTTTCAATCGCGTAAAACGCAGGATTGGGAAAGTTGCTTTTTTTTAAATAACTATTTAATAATAGCTACTGTTACTCATTACTGATTAAAAAAAAAAAAACTCGTTCCCGTTATCGTTACTAATTTTGAAAAGTAACTCGTTATCGTTACCGTTACTATTTTCGTTACTTTATTTTATTTAAATTACTTGATTTAATTTAAATGAAAAATTAAATTTAACAAATCCAACCGTACGTTTATTTGTTGAAGATAAAAAGTTACGATTTTTATAGTTTCTTGTTTTAAATTTAAATAAACAAACTCGTTGAATTTTATCAAAATTCTTTATTAACTTTTATAGGAGCTGATATGCTCCCTCTGATGTTTAATAGATCTTGTAGACCTGGTCTAAATTAACGATTAAAGTAACTTGTAACGCGTTACTTCTCAACCCTGTAAAATGTTTCGCCGAGAGAGTAGAAGCTTCCTCTCCTCTAAATTCTCTTCTCCTTCTTCTTCTCATTTCTTCCCCCGCCGCCGTTCGTGCACAGGTGCGAACCCTGGGACCGGAAGTGGCCGCCAAGTCCCGTCCGACGAATCTGTCAATCGAGGTGTGGCGGCTGATGGAGAGCGTGCGCAAGAACGATTGCGAGATCGTCGATCGTTCGGACGACAGTAGTCAGGATAACGAGAATTCGACGAGTCGGATGTCGATACACGCGATCTTGGATAAACTCACGTTACCCACGGAAACGTCAGGTTGGGATATACTGATTGACCGTCGCGGTTTCTTTTTTTTTCTTTCTTTTTTTTCCTCCGTCGATTTCCCTGATTTCGTCGACTTGGAAAAATCGCGCGAAATTATATAGAAATGATTATTTAGGGCCGGGGCAGGACATTAAGATCGAGGTGAACAGCGACACCGAGGACGAGAACAGTCACGGCGAGGTGTCGCGGAAAGCGTCGGAGGACGATCTCTCGCACCGGAAGCGTCCCAGGATGACGGCCGGGGATGAGCCCGTAGATCTCGTCGAGCAAAAAAACACTTGCCCCGACAGCGTGTCGACATCCCGTGTCGATTTTGGTACTCCAAATATTCCGTTTCTTCGCTTGCGCGCGCGCGACAGGATCTTTGTTAGCGGTATTGTTTTGTTTTCAAGCGGTGGAGCACGGCGACGCGAGGAACGAGCTGTCCGCCGACTGGAACGGCGGCCTGGCGACCTGCGACAAGGACAAATCGGTGCAGAGGGCGACGTGGATCTTCAAGTCTACCCAGCGCGAGCACGAGATCAAGCTGCGGATGCTGCACATCGAGCTGGAGCGCGCGGAGCTGCAGAAGCAGACCGCCGTCAACGAGCTGAAGACATCCGAGCTCAAGAAGCAGCTGATGCAGGATCAAGTCGACGAGTACTACAGGTCGAGTACCGGACGGTTTTGATTAACCGCTTAAATAAATTAATTCAACCGAACTGCAGAATTGCTCATAACTAGACATCGGATTTTTTATATGTAGATTGGTGGAAAAGAGCAATTAATAACTAAAATTATGTTATTTATAATATCCAGTATTCATACTGCAACATATGTTAGGTATAAATATGTTGGGTATTATAAATAACACAATCTTAGTTATCAATTGTTCTTTTCCACTAATCTGCATATAAAAAATCCGATGTCTACTCACAACAAAATTTCTAATTACATAATTTATTATCTTTAATTTCGTATGTTAAACGACAAAGAGCTAACAACTCTAGCTACATTAACATGATAGTGCGGATATCCCAGCTAGCAGAAAGTTCTAAAAAACATTTAAAAAGATGACATAATTTTTGGACGTCTTTTAAAAGCTTCTACTAGCTGGGAATGCTGGGATCGGTTGATTAATTAATTAGAATTTGGTCGAAGTCGCTCTGAGAAGGTAACCGCGAAACCGCGTTTAAATTTATGGAGGCTCACGATACGAGCGCCACGGCCGCCACGATGCCGCTGATCGCCACTGAGTTTTGCGTTCTAAGAATAGTGTTTCGTTCATGACTCGGATATCGCTTGGCAGCTCATCCCTGTCGGCTTGCCAAGTCCTTGCTTGCCTTCTGATACCGAGTATTTCGTGATTGGAAAAATGCAACGAGCAATTACGACGTTTTCGCGGAACGTTTCTGCATTAAGGTATCAGAAAAGCTCCGCAGCTTCAGTGTCGAGCGATTTTTCGATCGTGCCTGTCCTCGAATCATGCTTCCTACCTACCCGGCATTTTCCCACTGCAAACACATATCCCGATATATCGTTTTTCTTCGCAGTAATATACCGATGTCTTCTGCTTTTGGTACTTATATCTTATCTTCTCGCTATTATAAATAGAGTCATATCTTTGCAGTGCGTAGATTTCTGACATCACCCCGAGTAGATGCCGTATCAAAATTATGTAATGGTTGGGCTGAGAGCAGACATAACCCTTGAATAATATTTTTTTTTATTTCTAAGCAGAGCTTCCTGCGGCTGCAAGTACTTTACTTATTATATTTGAAACGTACTTTGTTACAGTCAGGTGAGGATGGCTGGAGAACGCGGTTCGGGTGCTGGCAAGGGAGGAGGTAGCGGTGGTGCTATTCGTGACGCTGGTGGTTCTTTTGGAAAAATGGAAGCTGCCCACGAAGACCAATACTTCTACAACCTGGTCGGTATATAAGTATTTCCAGTTAATCATATTTCACGTTAACCATTTCGTTTGTTCGTTACACGAATCTGAAATGTGATTTCAGCAAAAGCAACAGATACAAAAGATGCGAGAGAGCCTGCATGACGAGATCTCATTCCACGAGGAACAGATTAAGCGTCATCAGGAGGCTATAAATCGCCACAAAAAACGGATTTCAGATATGGAAGAGAAAGAATGAATGGAAGAAATTATATTACCGTGATACTCTCGATTTCCGCGGCTATACTATTGATTTTGATGCAAAGAAAATAGATCGAAAATAGTAGAACTAATAGAGTATCACCAGTCTTCTTATGTATAAAAAACTGTTACATAGATATTAAATACAATGCTCTTAATATATACACATATATGTTACTTAAGCATTGAATGGTATTTCCTTGAATATAATATGGATCGTTTATTTTGGCGAGACGATATCTTTGTACTTAAAACGTTTGGAAGACACTCACACTTAGAAATAAAACGTGTTTTTCATTGTTGCTTAACCTTGGTTTAGACTGTTTTAGACGTTGAGTCATTTCGAGACGCGTTAATTCTGCAGATGCGAGTTTGTTTTGTCCGTCTCGTGTAACCTCGGTAAAAATATTTTCCGTTTAACAAACAGTCAAAATTGCGTATACAAGATATCCATTTTGCGTTAAATTGTTTTTATTTCGCGACCGCAATGCTGCGACGTGTTCTCGAGGAAGCGCGTAAATATACGCCTAGGTATTTAATTAGAAATACATTTAATTCGCTGACAATATTTCCACCGTAATTTCCATGCTTTGGGGCTTACATTATTTTTTTAAACCTATGTAAAAAGAGACTCTTCTTTCAGCTTTAGACATTTTAACGGAAGGAAGAAGCACGATTCGAAGACGGATCAGGCGTCGTTCGGCGATGTTGCGTGTGAAACGGAATATTATTACAAGCAGGTGATACAAACATTTTCGCAAAACGTTTTAGAGTCAAACGGTAGCCACGACGTAAGGCATTACGGTCATTACGGACAATCAGGATAGGAAATTGCTGAAAGTTGTCAAGGAGAAAACGCAAGACGAGGTAAAACACATGCAGAGAGAAGTGCAGATCATGCGGAACAAGATCGAGGAATATAATCGCGGCATTAGTGAGAATCTGAGATTTCTGAGGGGCCTGGAGAGAGATTTGTCCGCCGGCGACAAGAAGACCTAGGCAATCACGTTTTCGTTTTTAAGAATCGCAATCTTGTGAGACCGATTTGGAATAAACGATTCACATCTTTTCCGTCAGTTTGGTGAAATTTAGCCGATTGCATCAATCACACGATTTCTTTATACATTTAAGTGGCCTCTATCCTGGTGAAAAAATTTCTCATATTTTCTCAGAAATTTTGTAAGAATTGTATGAGGATTTTCGGATTTCAGTATCTGTATGTATGAAATTTTTTGATAAATTGCACAGATTTTATGCATATTTATTTAGATTTTTACAAAGACTATGTTGGCCCTAAAAGTCTGAAGTAGGTATTTTATTATTATTTTGTCTGAGTTTTTCTGAAAAATGTTCGAATTCGTATAAAAAATCAGAAAAATTCTGAGCATTCTGAGAAAATCTGAAAATTTTTACAAAAATTCTTGAGACATTTTTTCACCAGGGTAAGCGTAACAATTTCTTGCGTAATTTTATCGATCACTTAACGTTCGCATTAATTTTGATATCCATTTCATTCTATCCGTGCAATATCGCGCTAGTAAGAGTACAATATACACACAAGAAAATGGAATATAGTAAAATTTTTATTTAAACTTGGTAAAAAATGAAATATATATCAGTCGATGACGAAACGATCAGCGTCATTTATTATTTAAAGACGGCCGGAAACCTTTGGATCTTATTGTACATATGTATTTCTTATTTCTTACTCTGCAAATATCTTTCGTATAATATGGTGAATGAAATCATAAATAGAATTCCATCTTGAATTCTATCGCGAATCACAGATCATCTCAAATGGGTTTAATACAGTATTTAATGCGATCTATTATTATCCAGATATTTCATAGATATGTAGGTACATCGTATGCAAGTATGCAATAATCTTTATTTAATAAATTAAGCTATGCTTCCTTCGTTATTATTCGTGTTCGATCACGCACGCGGATAACAATCAAAGAAAAGAAACACGATTTGCAACGAAATGTCACGTCCGCCTTGATGAACAAATTTCTTTTATTTTCTCAGTGTAAGAATTGAGACTTGTGAATAATTATGAAAAAATATATGTATAAAATATCTCAGATACTTTCAGAAATAATTGAATGAGGATTTTCGGAATATTTCAGTATCCGTAAGTTTGCTGATGAAGTCAGAGATTTTCTCATATTTATTCAGATTTTTACAAAGATGTGTTGGCGGGAAAAATCTGAAATATTTTATTATTATTTTGTCTGAGTTTTTCTGAAAAACGTTTTCCAATTCCAATATTAAAAAATGTGAAAAATTCTGAGCATTCCGAGAAAATCTGAAAGTTTTGATAGAAATTTTGAGACATTTTTCCACCAGAGGTATTAGAAGTTGCATCGTTAGAACATTTAGGGCCGATTTCACAGTCTCCGATTAACTTGATCCTTCGATTAAACTCACTCTTCGTATCTTTCTAAGGGGGACAGTTAGAAAGAGATGCAGAGTGAGTTTAATCGGAGGATCAAATTAATCGGAGACTGTGTCAAATCGGCTCTTACTCCTCAATTACCCTCGGATTTATTTAGATTTATCGATTCATCGATAACCGCGAGACTCTATTCCGGAGTGTCGTCGCGTCGGCGCGTTTGTAATTGCCGCCAAGGACCGAGTTGGCGCCACGCGCGACGGGGCGCCGCAGATGCGCCGCGCGCGGGCGCGGCGCGGCGAGGCAGCATGGCGGCCAGTCGGGTCGGTCTGGTCGACGGTAGCGGGCGATCGTCGCGCCGCCCAGTGTCTCGCGGTTCATCGATCAGTGTGGTGTGTGTCGCGCGTTGTTGTTCCGGGAGATCTTTTTTTTCCTTCCCCTCTCTCCCTCGGAGCGGTCGGTCCCGAGACTCCGAGACCCGACGACCGACGTTTATCACGGGTATCCTCTGCCCTACGCGCCGTCGTTGTCGTCTCACGCGGAACGTCGCCTCGCGCTTGTCGCCTTACCGCGAGTTCCACGTTCCCCCTTCCCCGTGAATTCGTGCGCGTGCATACGGGACGGGCGCCGGGGCGAGCGGGGCCCAACGGGAACACGGGATAGAAAGATGCGGCCGAGGATACGCTGGATACTTCTGATTAGCACGGCCGTGATCCTCGCGGGATGCGATGCCGCTACCGAGGTAAGTTTCACCGTTTCGCATCCATTTATACTATCCGCCTCGACAATGCCGACAGTCTCGACACGCGGCCGCGTTGCGGCACGAGGGGTGGAGAGAGGGAGGGAGGGGGCGTCTCGCGAGCCGCGACTGCGACTGCCGCGAGACGGAATCTCTCTATCGCGGCGTAGCGCGACGCTCTCCGCTCCGTTTTTCCGTTTTCTTTTTCTTTTCACGCGCGCGACGCCGCGCGAGGAGGCAAAAGCGCGCCTGCCTTTCTTTCCGGAGCGTTAAGTGTTACGCCGCTATCGAGGCATTCTCGCATTCTTGGCGTCTCGTCGAGCCAGTGGTGTTCAAATCGAGGCCCCCCTGAAGTGCGCCGCTTTCGCGTTTATAGTAGAGTCGGCTCGCCGTTTTTTCTGTCTCTTTCTTTCTCTCTCCCGTGCGCGCGTGCGCTCTCTCTCTCTCTCTCTCTCATTCCTGTCCGCGGTTTAATTTTGAAAGAAACGCCGAAACGCGAACGAGCGAGAGACCTTTTTCAAATATCAATACGACCCGCCTTTGCTCCGGAATCGTTCAAAGCGATACAAAGCGACGTTCTCGCTTCTTTAAAGGGACCCGCGCCCGTTTACGATTCGAAAACAAACAAACGGTGTTTCGGAGCGATGTTTGTCAAATGAGCGCGCCGGGTTGGAAAGTGACGCGCGCTCTTTCTCTTTCTCTCTCTCTCTTTCTCTCCGCGAACTTTTGTTCCGGTAATAAGTAAACGTTCGCGCCGGCGGAGTTGCGCTAAAGATCGAGTTTATCCCCCTTCGATAACGTCGTAATGAGGGCCTCCGCGTTGTTGGCTTTGTTAATAGAAACTTGGGGAAAGAATTGGAAACAAGTTGGACGCGCGCGCAATCTTGGGCGATTCGCTAATGAGGATGAACGGGATTTTGGAAATTCAACGTTTAGCGCGCGATCTCCGAATGAACGGGCCGCGACAGACGCCAATTATCGTCGGTATCGCGTGTCCCGTGTTTATGTTTTTATCGCCAAAACACCCGCGGCCTGTACGTTAATTAGTAAGCGGGAATTCTATATCGCGGAAAACTCACCCCCGCGCGCGCGCGCGCTTTTTGCGGAATAATGGCCATTCTAATGATGGTCGCAGTGGTGTAATTCGTCGCCGGCAAAATACGCCAGCAAAATATTTGTAACGTTCCGCGCCGCCGGCCGGGGGGTTTTTTTGTGACATGCGTTGACTAATGGCCAGGATAACAATTTATAAAGGCGGCCCGCGGTATCGATTGAACAAGATATTCGACCAGTTTTATTGTCGCGATACGTTACGACGCGACGCTCGCTCGCGCGCGCGCGAAAATGTTTCGTCGAAAATAAAAGCGGAGCGCCGCGTTAGATTTTATCGTCCGCCGAGTGACGAGGGAGAAAGAGATCGTGATCGAAAAGAACAGCTTTGGGCTGATCGCGGAAAGGTCGAGAGGCGTAACGCGCTAAATTTCCGCCGAACCTCGCGTTCGCGCAACGATATTCGCCGGCTCGTTCTTTAGAGCCGTTCGAAAAATTCTCGTATCTCGTAACCCGAGATACGAGATTTCTCGCGGCGAGAAGGGTTCGCCTCTTCCTCCCGATCGCTTCGGTCCTCTCTCCGCCGACAAAAAAATATTGTCTCGCGCGAGAAACGCGCGGAATTCGGCGCGAATATATTTCGGAGGAGAGGCGGGGTCGGGGTTCTCTTCTCTTACGCTTTATCTCTCTCTCGGGCCGTGCCGAGCATAAATCCCGTGCACCGCGCTTACACGTAGCGTAGTTACATTTTACAATTGCCGCGAGGACCTTTAATGCAAGCGGCGGAAGAGGAGCAGAGAGGAGAAGCGAGAGAGACGGGCCGGGCCGGGCGTCCCGAAAGGCCGGCTGGTTTTAGCGGCCAATGAAATATCGCCGGTAATAATCTCGCTGTCTTCGCGCGGAAAATGCATACCTCGGTGCCGCGCGCCGCTTAGCCGTGAGAGGAGCTTATAAATATTCTTTCGTATCGCTGTCGCCGCCGCCCGTGCCGTCTCCGCCACGGGTCTTTAGGCGAGAAAGAATCGTTTCTTAATAGCGCGAGGCTCGTTACCGATTCTCTTTCGACGAGTGCTTCATCGAGTTGCCCGAAAATTGAAACTCCGTTGTACTCCCCTTTCTTCGTGTAATTATTTTAAGATAAATTGACGCATTTATACACTTTCAATATCGAATGCTACAATGTCTCCGCGAAGTTCTCTGTATTTGTTTTCCGTGAATTGTCAGCTCGCGAATAAATCGCCGTGTGTGTGTGTGTGTGTGTGCGCGCGCGCGCGTTAAATTGCTTCCCGGCTTCCAAACAAAGAAATGTCAATAGGTGACTGGGTTCGTTCCGCGAATCTCCGTTTCTTGTTATCGGAGAATGGATATACGAATAGCAGACGTCGTACGGTAAATAAAGACCCTCGCTCGACGATGAAACCTCGGCGCGGTTTTAAAACAACGCGACGAGTCCCGGCAGTCAGCTGACGGTAGATTTAATTTCGCGCGTATTATTCCGGGAAAAGTCGGAAGCTGCGCGCGCGCGCGCGTACGTCGACTTTGAACGAGCTTGAAAAACCATCTTGAGGATCTCGCTTTTCTCGCCGGAAGGAGCGCCGATACGGCACGACGACGATCCACGAGAACGACGGACATTAATGGCCTTTTACGGCGACGCCTGACCCGTCCGTCGTTAGATCGTGTCTCGCGGCTACTATACGTGTACTGGTCCGAGTCACGTACGTGCGCCGCCAGTGGATATGTGTGGGTATGAGGAGAACGAGGGCATATGTCTTTCGATACGACGGTGTCAACCGGCGTACACACGCCCGGTGTAAGTGTTGGCGCGGTGTTCGCTCCATCACGCCTTTCCTCCGCCGTGTATACGAGTCGATAATTGATAGACAGCAGGGACAACGGTGTCGCGTCGTCGTCATCATCGACTTCGCTCTCCACTCTCTCTCTCTCTCTCTGTGAGAGAGGAAGAAATTAAGTTTGATTAATATCGTAACGCGGTATCGGGACAGTTTTGTCGGGGAAAATTGCGGGCAATTGAGCGTCAAGTGGATTTTCGCGGTATCGATGACACGGTGGCACGGTCGCGTGGGCGTCTCGTTAATTATTCATCCCGCTGGTATCGTAGAATACGGGGCGATTAATGTAGAACTTCGCTAGATGCCTATTCATTTCGCTCCAGGGCAACTCCAAACGCTCCACGGTCCAAACTTGCTCCGTTTGCCGATGCGGGTAAATCGAGACGGATTCTATTTACCTTGGCGAGCCGCATTGTTCCCGCCTTCGGTTACGGTATAAATTTTACTTAATTACGTTAATGCGCTTCGAGAGACGACACCGTTGCCTGATACGCTACGCGACGAGAGAAGTGAACACATATTTGTTTCTCAACTAATATGTATAATTATATTAAAACGTTTACGTTGAAATTTTGCTCGCAATTCGCTCGCTTTTTCAAATATCGTTGGGGAAACTTTTTTTTACCTTCGCCAGTATCGCGTAGCGCCATTTCGTCAAGTTTCCAGAGTGGTTTAATTAATATTTGAACGTTATGTCTTCTACGTGTATCTCTCTCCCTTCCTTCCTCCGGGTATCCGCGTAGTTTGTGAGACAAGTCGTCGTTGGAGGAGGATGTCGCCTTATTTGGTCCGTTCGAGTACGTGAGGAGGAGACTTAATTCGTGCAACTTCTCGACGACGAATCCTGAATTTCGCGTAGAAGAATCGATTGCCTTGCCCAACAATGCATAAAGTTGAGTTATTCGTGGATATACACGTGTGTTTTTTAACTCCTTGACTGTTAACAACGGAAATATCCGCAAAAGAATAGCTAGTACTGTTCATGACGGAAAAATCCGCACATCCAAAAAAAGATACCTTTAACGGAGCAATTAGGACAGGCCCTATATCTTTATGTTTTTGGGATTGCTAAATTCAAATTTGAAATTAAAACTGCGAATTTTAAAATTTTGCTGGATTCAACATGGCGGACTAAAAATGCAAAAAATTATTTGTTTTGCATAAAAATTTATATTTAAAAGTTTTTGAAATCACTGATTTCAAATTTAAAATAAAAATTCAAGAAATTAAAATTGCAAATTCAATATAATGAGCAAAAAATTCAAAATATGGTTTAATTGCATAAAATGTTTTAAAGGGATTTTAAAGCCGCTGATTCCGTTTTTAAAATTAAAATTTATTAATTTCAAATGACGGATTTAATATGACGGTAAAAAAATTGCTTGGTTTACATAAAAATTAAATTATAAGAATTTTTATAAATATTTTTGCCATTTAAAATTGTGAAATTTTGGCCTAAGATTTAGATTTAGCGACTCAAAAAACCCTTAGAAAGCACACCTTTTTTATAATTTTACTAATTCTTTTGTCAATAGGATTTTTGGCCCACAAGCATTTTTTTCGCCTAACAGCCAAGGGGTTAATGTATTGCAAAATAGCGTTTTAAAAGGAAGAAGGAAATTGGAACGCACGTACCTATATTAATGGAAAGCATGCTGGTGTCTATAATTACACCTCGCAAGCTTTTAGAAACGATTGAATTGTGTGTTTTATCAAAACCGAGGAAGATAAGTACTTAACCGTTTTCTTTATAATATTTATCGCGCGATCTTTGAGGTTTCGTACGACAAGGTAGTTATTAAATGATTTTCGCTGCGCTTAACGATACGTTGGTTGGAAAAAGGATCGGGCAAGTGGGTCGGGCTTTATATCTCAAATAATCGCGGGGCTCGCGGCGGCACGCGACTAACGGGGAAAAGAGAAGCATCGGGAGGAAGGACGAGGAGGAGGAGGAGGAAATATCGGGGTCAGGCGGTAATTTTCGTATGAGATTTAAGTATTTTACGAGCGCCACCCATTAAAACGCCCCCGAGCAAAGCTCTCGAGAAATCTACGTTTTTCTCCCCATCGCGGCATCGGTCTATATTTCATACAAGTTCCCCGTGAATATGCATTCTAATAAGCATTCGCATAATGGTTTCTCTTTATGGATTTTCTTGAACGCGATGTGTACCTTGAATTTAACTATCGGTCGGACGGTCGGTCGGTCGGTCGGTCGGTCTTGTTCAATATTTCCATTATATTCCGGCTCGTGTGGATAGCATCACAATTCATATATTATATAATATTATATCAGCATGCGCGAGCACGTACACATGAATAAACGAAGATAATAAAAAGTAAATAGACGGTAAAGCAGCTTCTCAATAACGGGACATCGAACGAGAGAGTCCGTACGATACGTGGAGAGGGAGGATAAACCTTCGGGATCCTTTCTACATCCTCGTTACAGTGCATCCCATCACGCTTCGCCTCACTTCGGGTCTCCGCGTCTCGTCGACTTCCTTTGAGGACAAACTCGTATAACGATACCGTGTTTCTCGCGCGCGCACGCGATTGTAAAAAATAATTTTTATATATTGCGTGCGCGTTTCTTCACCTTGGAAATGGTATGCCCCGTCCGAGCGTCGAAACCACCGATGAAGGCGAGCCACATCAAAGGTCAGTTTAGGTAAAGGGCGTTATCGGATACTTACTTAGGAATTAATGTAACCGAAGTGCGCGCCGCTATGTACGCAACGCATACGTGTGACGAGTGCGGCGATCGAACGATGTAATTGCAACGATGAAAATTTACATTATACGAGTACGTAGATGTAAAAGCTAAATTATACCTCGTATAATAAATTAATGACATAATAATTAGCAATTACGAAGTTAATTAAAACCGCCTCATCCTTTTTCCCTATTTTATGCAAAACGAATTATTGAATAATGATGATAACTGCGTTTCATATTATATATATTTCTATACACCTGTATATATGTACCTATATTTATACTGTTTATAGTTTGTCGATGGTATCTATGCATTTTTTATGCGGTATTCAATAGACGTATCCCGGCGGTTTAATGTATTTCTAGCGTATAATTTGAGAAGCCATTTAAAGCTTCAGAGACAGCTTTCGCGACAAAAGGCCCTTAGGTTCATTGTCCTCCTCCGAGGACGAGTCATTTTCTTCGTGAACCTTACTCCGTTCTTGCCGTCATACTTTAATCTGCGGTTTCTGAAAGCTCCTTCTGCTTTCGGTTGAGGTCGGACTTTCGTGGATCTCGCTCGTTTCTTACACACACAGGTATAAGGATTGCCACAGTCCACGTCGCTTGGATTCGCAGTCTAAAAGTCGCCGGTAGTACCGGTAGAACCCTTCTACAATCCATGCCCTCCCCCTATCTCGGAAAGGGTGGCAGGGGCGCGCGCGAGCGTCTCGTGGAAATTGGCTCGTTACTCTTCAGTTTTCGCAGGCTTCCGAGCTCCTCGAGGGCCCCAAAAAAACTTTCATCCATCTTGCTCACGCTGTCGCACGGGCGACAAGCTTCCTTCCTGTATGCTTTTTCAGCTCTTCCTTTTGCGAGTTTTCGAGCTTTCCACAACGCGCGCGCATTCCTTACCTTCCGAGCTTGCAATTCCTCTTGGCGACGGGATGACGTTCGAGGGGCTATGACCCGTATTATGAAGAATCTTACCTTAAGCAAAGTACATCCATACTAAATTCTCTCTCTCTCTGACGGAAAAGAGGCTTCTAATAATACCTATCTGTGATTCAGTCGCAGGATCATTTTTACGCTGATTACGTTTGAGTTTTACGCTCGGCCACGACTCGTGTTTCGATAAAGCGGTCATCCAAAAGAATTCGCCTCCAATTTTGCTTGCAGAATTCCGAATGCGATGCCACGATGGCGAATAAAACAATCGCGCCGCTTTGATTTTAAATAATTTGCCCGAAACTAATGCAACGTGTGCCCAGACGCGCTTAATGCATATTTATGCGACAGATCCGGCGGGCGTTGCGTTTTGCATATCACCGGGCATCATCCTGTTCCTTTATCCGTTTATTGAGTCTGGTACATCAAGGGGCGGCTTTAAGCGTCCTTTGAGGGATGTCAAGATGCGAAATAATGAAACGGCCAACGTTAAGATGGATTAGAAAACGCCGTTCGACTTTCCTTCCCTGCGCCTATCTTTCATTTTCTTCACGCTGCTCTTCTTTCCATGTCAGAGAATGAAAAATTGGATCGCATCGATAATAACTGGCGCATAATCATTTTGATACTACTATTATTATACAATAATATTATTATACGAGATATTAATACAACTACTCTACATCCGTCTTTGTACATGGAAATCTTGAAACTTTATGCACTCGATACTTGTTCCGTGCATCGAGCTTCTTTTAAATAGTTCTTGCAGTTATATACTTATTCTCATTCAAATGTCTCACAACTCACAACAATCCTTCGGCAGATTAGCGGATTTCCTTGTTACGCTTCTCTTCTCCGTCGATTTCTAAATCCGACTGATAAAATTTGAGGATATATCGATACCGTCGTATTGCAGTCGACGGAATGTTTCAAGCATTTTCTATCGCGAATTCCAGGCTCTTCCTTTTTTCCCATCTCATTTTTTCCTCTTATTTTGTGCACGTATCTCGTCGGTTGCCAACTCAGGAATATACCTTGGAGTTTATATAGCTCTAATACACCGAGGAAATTCCTCGTTATACAGCGACTCGTTGTCGGCACTGGTATTATTATATCGGCAATAATTCCGATTCGCGGAGCTTTTCTCTCGCTCATTCAATTTCAATTCAGTTTAGCTTCTCTCTGTCTCTCTTTCTTTCTCTTTTTCATCTACTTCCTCTACTTTCCTACTTTCGTTTCTTCCTTCCCGTACCGCGACAGTCTGTCGCGCGGCACGACCGACAATTACTCGTATCTCTCCTTATGAAATCTAACCGCCTACGACCTTCCACTTCTAGATAAGGATAACTCGCTTCGGTGCACCGAGATTCTTCGAATTTTCTCAAGCGGAACAAAAACGGAGGAAGTGATTTTCGATCGCTTGGCGTAACGCCGAGACAAGTATGTTTCGGTATCATTTCATTTCGCTAAATGTTCCGTGGGCGATGAACCAAGATACACGTTCGTATATACGTGCAAAATTGTGTTGCCAGGCGAGTTTTCTCGTTCCGAGAACACGATAGCTTATTTGTTCTTTGTAACTAAAGTTTTATTTTACAACCGATTAGATTACATGTTTGTCATTATGGGGATAAGATATCACGCATTCTTGCATGCATATAAATATATTTATCTTGCACGCCGAAACGGACGGAATTTTTCTTCGCGCCGCCTCCGAAACTTGGTGAAATAATCGACGTTACGACCTCGGTTTTTCTTCAAAGTGGATGCTCCTTGTTTTAAGAGGACGGTTCCGGGATGCGCAAATATGCTTACTAGACAACCGGGCGAAACTTGTTGTTGAGTTCGCATTGTTATTCCGTGCAATTTAAATAAGAATTGAAAACTGAACTGCCGAAGTGCGCTCTTTCGCCAACTTCGCCATTGTAACGTAATTGCGAAATGCTGCCGGACAGGCAGTCGCGTTGTCGCCGTAAACTTTTCTTCCTCAACAGAGAATGCTCTCTCCCCTTTGTCCAGCCAGCGGATCGTCCATAAGATAGTTTTAAATTACTTTGGATCTCGGCAAACGCGCAGTAGTCAGATCTTAATTGGTTTTATGTCGGTCGCATACAAAATCGTTTTCTATATAGACTTATTTCATCGCGATCGCGATACAATCCACATATATACATATGTAGGCTGAAGGCTCTATGCATTTCTCTCGAGCTATTCAACGAACTATTGTAGAAGAACGTTTGACGGTTTCGAGAAAACGAGGCTAATCGCCTTTCTCTTGGACGCGCTCCATCCCGCAGCGCAGCTTGGAACGTCCGATATAAGTCTCGTCTCGAGAGTTGAACATCCATGTTTGGTCCAGTCTACCTACCTCTATCCCTCTCTGCGAGCACTGGTGCACCCACTCGCGCCCACGCGTGGAAAGTCGTCGCGTCGTGTTGCGTAAACACGTTACGTGCGTTTAACGCGCGCATACATGTACAACGGGCGAGCAAGTTGGTGACCCTCGGAAAGGGAATCGAGACAGCCAGCGCGCACTTACTAACGGTATCGTACTCCAGGCTCTTTGGAAGCTACAGACGCCCGAATAATTAACGTTACGGCATATGCGACGAGCACGAGTTGCACACGCGCGAATGCTCGCGATTGCAAATTAAAGTAACGTCGTTTTCCTGTGAAATTTCGTTTGGCAGGAAGCTCCATTTTCTCCATTTTATTTTACGGCCCTTTTTTACTTGACATTATAACTATAAGTCATGTTAAATCGATGCGGCTAATAATAATCTATGCGCGACCTCGCTGTGACGCGAATTCATTAAAGTTGATGTAATGCATGCGATGACTAACTGTGATGACTGTGCCTTAACGACTAACAAATAAGTGAACTGTGATCACTGTGATCATCATCAAGCTATGCACTCATCCATCTTGTGGTTTCCACACGGTGATTTCACGAATTCCTTTGTCGCATTACGGAGTAAAGAGCGTTTATAAATTTGCTACTCGTATACAATGACGTTATTTGTATTTTACGATATATTTAAACGCGACGGTTATATTTCGAACGCGATGCGAGTCTACCGGAAGAGATCCGGTCGATACGTGGGTGAATCTTCTCGCTTCAACGGCCACACCTTGCCTAACAATAAGCTGGACACGCGAGAGAGAAGAGCTGCACGCATTAATTAAATTAAATACATTTAGATGATTGAAGACACAGGCCGTTTTTTATTACACGGATGTACATGTGCGCTAAAATTTTAATTTCGCTGTTCTTATTTCCGCGGCGAGGGTCAGGCGCTCTAAAATATTTTGTGTCTAAATAAAAGAAAGCGCGCGTCCACGTCGCGGAGGATGCCGGGGCTGCACCCTCGGCGCGATTTTAAGCGCGCGCAATATGTTTTGACGAGAGATTAACGAGACTGTCTCCCGCACATTCCTGCCGTACATAGGGAAGGCTCGTTACACGAATACTCTCCGGCTTCCTCCATTTCTCTCGTCATCCCGTCGTCGCGCTCCCTCTCCTCCCATTTCTCTCTTTAACTTTTGCCCGCTCCTCCATATTCCATTCCGGAGTTTCCGTTCCTCTACAACCTTTCCCCTTTGTCACGTACACCCACGGATATAATTAATTTCAGTGTATCTCTGGAGCGCGGGGAGGACGGGCGGGTGAGTTAGGATGCGTATTGTTCCTCGACTCTTTCATCCTTTGTGCCCTTTGACAAGATCCTCGAATCAAGGACTCTAGAACCGTAAGGCGAAATGAGTGTACGAGTCAAGAGGACCATATCGCAGTCACAGTCTCGTACCCGATTATCGCTCGCGCCGCTTACCATGCGGAATTGCGTTTTATTGAATCGCTCCTTCTTCTCTCTCCTTCCGGCGTCCTTCTTGCGTCCTCTCTTGCGCGAGTTCCGCGAGGTTTATGCAGTTACCGGCGCCCTACGCGCGACAAACTCTCGATGAAGTTGCCGAGAACTGTCGTAATGTCGTTTGCCAACGCGAACTTACGGCGCGGCGTCGCGGGCGTTTCTTCTGATTCCGTCGTTTAATGCAGCCGACACCCACCTCGCTTCGCTACGCTTTGTCAAACCCTCGTGAAAAAAAAAAAATGGTAATGGCCCGAGGCGTAAACGCAAAATAGTCTGAGACACTTGCGAACGGAATCGCTTGGTCGTGGTATACACGACGCGGAGGCGGCGCCGGCGGTATGGGCAGGCTTCATGAATTATGCCGTTATGCGATGTCGTATAGTTATCTGCCGGTGTCTCTCGTAATATCGCGCTTTATTTTATTCCACGGTCCGTCAGTCAGCATGAGTGCTTTCCCCGGTACTTGAACGGGTCCCCCTCTCCTTATCCTCCGTCACACTTTCTCCACTTCGCCCTATGTATGTTTTATTATTACCCGAGGCTATTATGCGAGACGAATTTTCCAGACGGCGTCGCGGATTTAAAGCGAAGCGTGTACATATGAATTTTCCACAAACTACCGAGATCCCAGTTCTTTTAGACGTATGTACGGCCTCCTGATTTGTGCAAGGATCTTACCATGATCTTACGTATGTAAAACTCGTGCTTACGCGAGGATATGTGTCGAGGTTCTTACTCGAATTCGTTCCAACTCTGCGAGGATATTTAATGCGAGATCTTCGTACTTCGTACACGCCAGACTCTCGTGATCTAAACTCTAAACGGTCGATCTATTCGCCTTAGAGCCGATAAACCCTTCTCCGTCTCTCCTGTTCCGTCTCGGTTGACTTTTTTTCAGCGCTGAATTTAATGATTTGAATACAGTCGGTCGTAACAGACCACTAATTCAGCATGCACCGACTGACCGGCACAACGGTCTCGTTCAGACGCAGTGTTGACCTTCGCGAAGCTAGCTGAGAAACTAATACCCTTTTTTTTTCTGAGAGAGAGAACGAGCTTGTGCGGTAGCTTGCGCGGAAACGTGTCCTGCATTAATGATGCATTTTGCATTTTATGACTTGTGGAAGAAGAGAATGCTCGACTGGCTCGTGAACATAATTTTCAACGCGAATAACAAGCGTTTTTTCTTCTTCCGACGTCTTAAAAATCGTTTTTTGATAAATTTAAGATCATTTAAAGTCCCATTAGCAGAATCGCATTATTTAGAGAACATTGGTATTCTATCGGCGTGAGAAATTATTTATGTCTCCCAATCCGATAATAACGTAACGCGAAATAATATCGGTCGAGTGCCGGATACTACGAATGAAATATTCTTGCAAATAGGATAATCCGAGTGGAATGAATCGGGTGTGGATCGAACGTATTTTTCGTGTATATCCACGAGCGAGAGAGGACTCAATTTTTTGATATCGATATTTGCATAACCCAATACACATCTTATTGATCAATCGCGCGGAAAAGCTTCGCTCTCCTCTCGTTCACCCGCGGGAGAACTCGCAATTATGTAATGGTCCACGTCAAGTACCATCGATAATGGATGGAATCCAGCGATTGTCGGGAAATCAGATCGTCGAACGTGATTGAGCATTCGAGAAGAATCGCGTCCGGCTGTCGCCCATTAATTTATCGAACGTAAAGGCACCTAACTTACGACGCGATAGTCGAAATTGTAAGAAGACAGCGATTTGAGTGTACAGTACGCGCACTAACGATCTCGCGACTTCGTCGGCAAATTCGAGAAATTCACGAGTGTGTCGCTTTCGAAAAGTAAGAGAGAGAGAGAGAGAGAGAGAGAGAGAGAGAAGTTTGTCCAACGTTTCCCGTTAAGTAACAAACAAAACGCTAAGGTTCCGAGCGACTTGGAAACTTTGGCGCACGAATCCGTACTTTGCACTCGCTTTGCTTCTTCGTTTCTCGCCAGAAGAGGATAATTAGGCGAAACGACGAGGAGGAAACGGCGAATGAGGGGACAGGACGAGCGTAACGGGTAAGACAAAATCGCTTCGCATATATTTTAACTTCAAAAGACGCGCGACACGGCGAAGGTAACTGCGAAGATACAACAAGGCGGAAACTAGGTACGGGCTCCGGGACTTGGTGGAATATCGCCGCGCAAATATTGTCGGAATAGTCGAAAAATCGGAAATGGAACGAGCAATGCCGGATTTGTGAAAACGTGCTCCGGTGCTCTCGCGAACTTCGGGAAAGGATTACGTGAAAAATGCATGACGTTACAATCGTTTTCGCGATGCGGACGGGACCGGTCGCTTTTCTCCTTTGGGAGAGCCGCGCGTTCTTTTTCCCCAACCCGATTTCCGCTTCACCGATCCGTGCGATAATTATCAGAGGGACGAGGCAATGCGCGGCGACGAAGGGAGGTCGAAAGGTAAGGGGGGCGGAAAATGAATTCGTATGCGTGGTAAGGGCGTACGCCGGCGCCACCGCCGCCGCCGCCGCCGAAGAGATATTGATAGAGCCGGTGCAGTTATTGGGAAAACGTGCCTCTCAATATTGCAGTCTATAATTGAACGCCATTGCCACGTCAACGGAAATAGAATAGAAATTGCTATGGAAATGGCTGCGCCGCGCCGTGCCGCGCCACGCCGCGCCGCGCGCCGGCTCGTCCTTCTTCGATTAAGTGCAAGCGCGCTCGCGGCGGCCAGGTCGACTGCCGTGCTATCGGCCTATCCAAACTTGTGCAATTTTTATAATAATGTTAGAGGCGTAATGCGTCCGCCATATATGCGGCGAAACTTTAGAAGGCCATTTTTCAGCGCCGCCGTAAGAAGGTTTCGCGACCTTGTAAGATTTTAAAGCGATCTTTAGGTATGTTCTCTGTCTTTTTTTTTTAACTTTTTATCTACGTCCATATTTCATATCGATTTCTCTTTTTCTGTTTTAGGTAAGTCAACATTTTACGTGGAAGGAAAATCAAATTTTCTTCATGGCATATCCGAGCAGAAAACGTGAGTAGCGGTCATTAACCTTCCGTCTGTATACGTTTTTTTGCACCCTCGCGCCTCGGAGTGTATACGTGGGTCTGTCACATTTGACGCTTATAGTTTTCCCTACTTTAAAGTATTTTAAAAAATCTGAAAAAATTCACAAAGTCTGTCTACATTGTAGTTGACGATTTTATAGTCATTTTGATAATCATCGTTTATTTAATATTTTCTAGTAGGCTCGTAAGTTTTACAGTTACGAGTAGATAATATTTTGGCTCGGACGCCATAGACCCACGTATACAGACGGAGGGTTAAGAGCCATGTTTGCACTACGCCACTGCCGTAACGATATTTTACATGCAATTTAAACCGTTGTTTACGAATAAAAATTGCTAACTGGTGATAAAATTTAACGACAGAACGTTGCGATTCACCCCGAAAATGCATCGCGTCGGCCGACGGCGGTTGATCGGGGAAAATTCGCCGGTCGCGGATGAAAAACTGGCGGCATCGTAGCCATTGGCTGTAAACAAAACATAGAGATAATTCGTTTCGTCATCCGCGATCCATGCTACCGATATATCACCAATTTTTTTACGAAGTGCCATCGATCTGTAATTCTATCGGTGTAACAATGATATTCGTCCACACCGATAGACGCATTTTTTTTTTTAAGCACAGGAAAGCGGGCGCGACTAAATGTATCGCGCGGGTGTAACAGGAGTTATAAAACGTTATAATTAAGTTATATTTAATCTGTTTACATCTTTCTCTACGAAACGGGAAATGTATATCTGTATCTTAGAGGTAAAGGATCGTATCTCCAGTTTTTGTCAAAATGTACTTTTCAATATAACAGGAGCTTAAATTGTATAATGGTAAAGCGTCTTATGTCTATTATTACTAGTTTATAAGATATAACGTTTAGAAAAAGTCATATTTAAAGTTTTAATGCCTAATTTTTAAAACAGGTACAGCGTGTTGGCAGTTGTACTATTAAATATGTCAGAGTTAAATTACTTTATTAAAAACTTAATAAATCAAGTTGCTACTTTTATTTCACATCTAAAAAATATATTATTTTCCTATTTAAAACTTTAAACCTTGTTTTCTCGAAATGTTCAGAAATGGACATACGATCCTCTATCTCTAAGGTACAGATGGATATATATAAGAATTCTTTCGCGCGTGTCTGTGATGCTTTTAATGCACATTATTTCGTTGTCATGAGTAACGAAATCGCCTTATCCGGCCTTCCTGGCCCCTCTCGCTTTATTTCTCCCTTTCGTCCGCTTTCGGTCGTAAAATTGTTCCGCCAAAGTGGTCCGCGGCAGTTTACCGAACGATCGTAACTGCTTACCTCGGCTCGAGAATTTTCCATCGACGGGGGAGGATGCATAGTGGAAGTACTCGTCCTCTCCGTTCGATACTTTACCGCGAGAGTCCATGCGATTATCGTTTTTCTCGGTCGAATAGACCAGTCAACCGTCGGGTCGGGTCCTTCCGTTTCACTCCAAGATCCCTCAAGAGGAAGGAAAATTCGAAATAAGCGCGAGGGAAAAAACGAGCGCGACCGGAATATGCAGCGTCGAGAAAGGAAAATTTCCGCTTCGCGTTGCGCTGCGAGGGGCTTCGCCGACGGAGACTAACGCGCGGAATTGAATTCGTTCTTTTGCCTCCTTCAAGATGAGATTTCGTTCCGTTCTCGACATTCGAAGAGTTCGAAGGTAAGAGGATCTTTCGGGCGAGCTTTCTCGCACTATTTTTCTTGCTTAATAGCGGCGCGTTATTCTCGCTGCGATGTTGAATAGTGGATGCATCTCCACTTATCTCGCACTTTAATTCAACATTTAACAAATCTTGCAACCATTCTTACTGGAGGTTTAAGGCTGTGGCACATAGAAAAACTTAAGCAGTAAAACTTAAAGGCCATTGCACGTAACAAAGATTTAGCCATAATCGTAAGGCCGTAAGAAAATAAACCAATCACAGTCGATTTAGTCTCCTCGCGCTCGAAGAATAATCAAGTGTGATTGGTCTACTTTCTTACGGCCTTACGATTAAAACTAAAACTTTGTTACGTGCAATGGCCTTAAATTTTTCTATGTGCCACGGCCTTTAGAGTTGCACATCTGAGATAATCGAGTGTCGATAATTTAATATTGTTTGGTAATGGTAAGATACGCGATTGTTAAAAAGATATAAAAGAGGGAGAAGAATATGATGGGGAAATCGTGAATGAAACCGGATTGGCAGTGATAATATTCCTTTATCTGTCGGCCGGTGCGACCTAGATTAATTCAAGCGACCGGAGTAAACGCCAATATCGAAGAATCTCTTCGTCGGGGTCGGGCGAGGTCGCCGTGGAGACGCGGCAAATCGAATGCGCATTTATATTGCTCGTACATTGCGGAGTTTCCAAGAATTTCCCATTTTACGTGCGATCTTTAATTGACTTCGCTTGCATTTCATAATACAATTTGTGTCGGCGTTATTTATGCACGAACGCGCGTAGACGTGTTTGTACATGTGTGTGTGTGTGTGTGTGTGTGTGTGTGTGTGTGTGTGTGTGTGTGTGTGTGTGTGTGTGTGTGTCCGTGTGTGCGCGCGCGCATGCACAAACGGATACATGGGAGGGCGCAAAGTTTATCTCGGCGCACCAAGTTTTTAGCGAAATCAGAAAGTGTCGCCAGCGATTTCGCGAGATTTATACGACTTGCCCTGCGTTTGACGTCGCTTAAGTTATTTTTGATAGCAGATTACGGGCAAATTACGAAACGATCCGCAACGATTTATTGGAATAGAATAACGTCGATTACGCTTTCGCGAAGTATCGTGGAACTTGCGTACATACTTGAATCGTTATTATTAAATCTTGTAGATTGACGACATTACTATGATGTTGGCGTGGAAATCTTTAAATTATCCGTGTATACTTGGTATTATGGACCGCGATAGTCAAGTTATCGGAGTGCTTTACTTTCAATTTATAACGGGCTTTCCCACGGCTGAGACCAGTTTTGCTCGTTCGTTAATCGCGGGGTTCATTTAATTACGACGAAATGTTAAACTTGGACGTAATTAGGAGGACTGTGCCACTTGCACGGCGACGCTTCTATCCCTGTTTGTTTTCTTCGTTTGGTATATTACACAGTTCGAGTCGCGGTTTATTTACTTTTGGAAAGTCTGCGGAAATGTCGTCCCTCTTTTTCTTTGTAGATTTAAAATGGAATTTTCAATCTCTCCGTAGAGATTTCTATAGAGACAGACGCCTCGGAGTATTTCATAAAAGACGCATTTTTATATACTTTTGCTTTCCTATAGTGAGTGCCCGGGCAACTCGGTTGACGACCTGGTCGCTATTAAAAATGCAGATTTTTAGATTCTCATATTTTATACGTAGGACATGATTTCTAAGATCTCTATATAGATACGTATAGGACGTTTTAGGTTCCTGGAAAATTAGATCTCTGGGTCTTGGAGCTGTGTTGATCGCTGTCGGTACATCTTTTTTAGCGCAATCAATACGCAAGCGCACGAAAGCACGCATTTTGCGGTATCCCGTCAACGGGATATCTGCGATTCTGGGGTAGAAGGCATTCGGCATCACGTATGCGCATGATTGCATTCGATGGCGCAATGTGGCCCGAGGTATTCCGATATTAGAACGGCAATGAATTAATAAAGGGCAATCCGCCCGTTAAATATAAGGGAGACCCAATTTCTTTTCCTTCGAACATCTATTTACGTTCT
Source organism: Temnothorax nylanderi (assembly GCF_030848795.1). NCBI lineage: Eukaryota > Metazoa > Arthropoda > Insecta > Hymenoptera > Formicidae > Temnothorax > Temnothorax nylanderi. The sequence continues at coordinate 369,594 of NW_027249153.1, read as the reverse complement.
CTCAAGATTAATAAGGTGAATTCAATCCGCATCGAGTATGAAGATGTCCTTATTACGTGTTTCGTTAGAGATAGCCGCTAATTAATAGTCGACGCGCGACGTACGAGTTATCTGGAATAGTCTAGTCGATATTATCCAGAGAATATATACCGCTTATTCGTGCCATGTATCGTGCCGAATCTTCATCTTGCCGCGGGCGATTCTACGATCCTTGGTACAAGTTATTTGTCGGAACATATTGCGCGTGACTGGCGACCGCTATTCGCAGAGTCTCGCCGGCAACCAAGCCGTAGACGTAGACCAAGCCGGGCGATTTTCATTTAGACTTCCGGCCTGCGTCCCGGACTCGGCAGGAATTCCGCCGCCGTTGCCCCTGGAATTTATTGTAAACGGAAATATTTCTGAGACGCGACGCGAGGATATTAATTCCCCGGGGACGCACCGTTAATGCGTTCGTAAATGTGTCCCGTATGCGCCGCAGTTGATTACCAATAACGTTTCGCTGCTAGTTGTATTTTATCTTGCGGTAATTAATATTACGAGTCGACATAATCCACTACACGCGAAGCAATAAACGATTTCGCGGCGTATATGTGTATGCGTATCATAACAACCGGCGGGCAAATTATTTACGAAAACACTTGCGAATCTGTGCTACGTTCGGCAATAATTTGATATCGACGTGGCGGGTTTAACAACGCCTACTAATTAAATTAAGGTGGTCATTTGCGCGAGATAATACGATACACTCTCAGATACGAAATGTTTTAAACATACTAGATGCTTTTAGGAAATTAAATGTCTTAAGTAGATATGTGTATACGTACGTGTATGTGTATATATGTATATAAAATTTAACGCACCGAAGTAATTTGTTCAAGACCATTTTCCGATTTACTTTATGAAATGAGATTTATTTTAGGAAAGTGTGAAAAGAGAGCAAGATAGATCGATTGCATTAGCATCCGAAGCCCTCGTACACATCTGTGGCTTCCACGCGCTGTGGCTGCATAAGATGCATTTTTCATTTAGATTCGTACGCTTTCTCGTGGCATTCCGGCTAGTCGAATTCTCTCGCATTCCGCGATTTTCCCCGCGCGTAAAACGAATTGAAAAGCACAATTCTCCCGCGAGTGGAATTATCCGAAAGGCATTATCGATTTTTGAACATCCCCGAGTCGAGTGAGTGGCGAAAATTTTTACGTCTATTCATACGCATTTAATACGAAAACGCCTCGATTGGCGTACGCGTATACGATACTTTTTTTCCCCCTCTGAAAAATTCAACTCGCACGTCGGCGTTGTATCGGTTTCAAGTATAGGTACATAAAATAATCGTCGTGAGAGTTTGCGACGACGGACGCCAGAATTATTCCCGGTACGAGGATAAAAATTAAAATCTCGCGGAAACGCTCGGCAATATTGAATAAACGGTCGCGCGAGAATCATCGCGACGCGTTGAGGAAGAGCACTGCAACTACGGTGGATGACGACGACGACAACTATGACGGGCGACGAGCGACGAGGAGTAAGAGGGGCGATTAATTTTCTTGCTATCTACTCCACCTTTACTCCTCGACCTCCCGGGAGCCTCCTTTTATACCTTCCCCCTTTTTCGTTTACCTACTCTCCCTCGTGCAAACGTCAACTCTCATTCTTTACCGTCCCGCTCTTTAAAACCGATAAACACATTTGCTCGGGGACCTTCTTGGCCCGACGATTACCCGGGAATGCGTCTACGTAATGCGATAACGGATTAAATTCAGTGGGAAAAGCCTGGTAACGATCAAAGTGCGCGTCTCTGAGAAAGTTTATTAATAGCGACGTAAAGAACCGTGAACGTTTGGAGCGTCTGAATATTTATATATTCAGATTTTGTTATCTGTGACGTGATTTAAAATACGAGACCAATACCAAGATGAGCGAGTACATTCCCGACTTATCGTTATCGACTTATTTTACAAACATTGTAATTATCGGTCCGGAGTCAGTGATTTCCCCCGGATGATTTCTTTAGAATTTTATCGACAGATCGATCATCGTCTATCGCCGTTAAAAGACAGCATGTATAGGAGGGTGAGAAGAAAACGAAACGAAAGGCGTGTCACCTTTCACCGGCACTCCGCCGCTACGCAGAAAGGGCGCGGTGCAAAAAGGTCCATTAGTATCTGCGACAGAAAGGCCATCTTTTACGATTATTTATTTTATCTTTTTCTGCTTCTCGTTTAATTTTCGTTTAATGAAACTCAAATCGCACGCGATTTCTCGATCGATCGCTCGGACGATTTCAGCGAGCGATTTTCGCGAAGACTGTGCGGGAGGTTCGCGCTCGTTTTCCTCAAAGGAAAACTTTCCGCCGGTAAAAGACAGAGGTCGAGTGTCGAGAGTCATTGCCATTCGATCGAAATTGAAAGATCGCGCGAGGTTATCGCTCCCTGGGCCGTCCGTTTTGTTTCACTGCGTGTACATGGCTCGGTTCTGCGTTTGCCGCGTAAGAAGCACTCAACTTGGTTCGTGCGTTCTCTTACGGCCACCCACTTACAGCCTTAAATATATTTACTTAGCACGGCCAGCCCGTACCTGTCCACCAACACTCGAGTACGCCCAACACGCGTACCCATACTACCTACTACCCTGCATTCGCTGCAACGCTGCATCTCGTCGTCGTACACACATACAGGCGCACGCAGGTGGCCACTTATGTACCTGAATACGGCTACGGCTACGTGGCGTATCCCTGGAGAGCCATCGGCCATCCGACAGCTATGATCCGTTCAACGTCTCCTCGTGCACGGAAAGCACGCCATTTCAGTGACAATATCGGTGCAATCGCTGCGGGAATGTGATTTTAAAATGGATCAATTCAAACGGACATCGGGAATAACGTGATAATTCACCACGCGATATATGTATATATCATTGTTTTCGAGAGGGCATCAATTATTCAAATTAATCGTGTTATTTCCTATCTACGTGAGATTCTCGTGGATATCCGATGGCCTTGCGAACGCGAACGTAACTTTCCAGACGCGCCGCGCCGCGCCGCCGCGGTTTCTCCTTCGAGCACGAATAAGCTCTTGTAAACGCAAGCATCCGAAGTCTATCACAAACGCAGGATCCCTCGTAAGGCAAAGCCCTTAGACCGTCTAGCTCGCTTTACGATAGAGAGCAGCCTGCCTCCGCAAAGCTGTACGAAGTTACGGCGCTCCCGCTACTCGCCGCGCCGCGCCGGCGAGAGCCTGTGGACCCTCTCAGAACCGGTCTTACTACACCGCCTTGTTATACCGATCGTTTCTCCGGTACCTTATAGATCGTCCGTGAGCTCCACTGTCGAAGAAGACGCCACACGCATTTCTTTAGCGACTGAACCCAGCCGCTTCGCGGAAAACCCCGTCACAAAATCCAATCGGATAACTGGACAACCGGATGATTCGAGCGATTTACGAGAAACGATTTATGCGATTAATATCGCCCAATGTCTTAACAAGATATTCAACCGTCAATATTTTATGTAGTGTAATATTATGTGATTATATATAGTCTTTATAGTTCTTCAATATGAAGATAAAGTGAAAAGAAGGAATTTTTTAACATAACATGATTCTCCAATGTTATTGTAATACATTCTATGATTAAAAGAGAAAGATTATATAAAAGAGGTTTTGCTACGTCTATTATTTTTCTGTTTTCGTTAAATTTCTAGTGCTTTCAAAGTATTTTGTCTTTAGCGAATGGCCTCAGATACATCACGCCAGGTTGCAGACACTTGCAAATTACGTTCACGTGCATTATACATACATTTAACGCATGTGCCACGTGTGTCTCTAATGCATCGAGTCGTCGAGATATCCGATTAGCGCGACGAGACTGGCGGAACCTCGCAGAATGCTTACGAATTCCCGCGACGGATTTCACAGTATTGTAACTAGGTATCGAATAGGACGGAAAGGTGATTCGAGTCGTTGAATAACGCATGAGTGTCGGTGCCCTGAAATGGCAATCGATACCTTACTTTACGTTTAACGCATTAATAACGACACACCGATACGTCCTATTATATAAATTTTTTATTCGCGCGCTTAACACCCCCGCTAGACTTTAGAAAGATGCAGCGGAATAACGTACAAAAGCTCGCGACTATTGTAAGCGTATCGCGCTAGCGGAGGGAGATATCCGATTAGCGGAGGTAGCGAGCCGCGCAAAATCTTGTTGAAACTTTCCTCCCGCGTTGATCTTCCGGTATCTTACGTACGTGTGCGGGCGGCGCGCCTACGTAAATATTTACATCCCTATACGGCGAAGTCTCTCGTTGCCGGTAAGATTTTCGTCTGCCAGCGCGAGAAATCGGAAAATTATACGGTGAATTTGGTAGCCATGCATCTTATGTTCGACGCGCGTGCCCTCGGCTAGTCTCGAGATACACACATAAGAGTCCGGTCGCTATGCAAAGCCCTCCATGACAATGTATCTCTTCCCTCTCATAAAACCCTTGTGTAAATTCACACGGACGAATTCACGAACGATACGTTATTCTTCTTTGAAACGTGTTTAAAGATAGATTAAAACCGCATAATCGCTAGATAGCGAGTATTATAGACTGTAGTCGGTGGCCGCGTCTTCTTCTCCTTTCTTTTCTTTCTTTTTTCTGGCGTGCATTTACGAGCGTTCGTCTAGTACCGTATGAGTCAATATAAGACTTTTTTTTTTTTTTTTTTTTTTAAGAAAAACCTTTTTTTATGCACATATTCTAGACACTTGTTTAATATACTGGTTTTATATTGTTACTTTTTATTTGATTATGTGTCAATTTATTGATAATGTAAACAATTCAAGGTTTGACTTTAGTCAAAGCTCTTATGATACACGGTGTGTCGCGGCGTTGTCACATGTTCATACAGCTGATCGAAAGACCGACTAGAAACGCGACAATTCATCAAGTTTTGATTTTTTGGACTTATTAGACGTCAACGTCGTTTTGTTTTATACTTAACAAATGCTAGAAGAATCAGACAATATCTATTATTTTCAGTTTTTTGAACTTTTTCTTTACAGATAGTAAGTAAAATTCTCGAAAAATGTACGTTTTCGGTACAATAAAACCTATGTTGACACTGCGCAGACACCGTAGAGGTTTTAAGGTATATACAATCGAGTTTTTACTTATGATTCCCACGGAAATGCGAAAAAAATTGTAACAGTTCCAGCCTACGTAAGTATAGAAATCACTTTTTGAAATCTTAAAGATGATACATGAATTTTTATAGATTTTTTGTAAATCAGAAACGCTTTCAAAAATCTTTTGAACTTAAAAGTTCCAGGGTGTCCGGCAGTGTTGAGCAAAATTTATTCTGAGTAACGAATAAAAAATAACGAATAAAATAAATGTATTCGTTATTCGCGAATAACGAATAATTTAATTATTCGTTATTCGAAATAGACGAATCACGACTAATTTATTCGTAATTCGTAATATTTATTCGAGAATGTATAACGAATAAACATGCTTTATTGTGAATAATTTTAATAATAATAATTCAATCAACGAATAAAAAACAACGAATAACAAATTATTCGTTATTTGTAATCGAATAAAAATTTATTCGATTAATGTACAACACTCGTGTCCGGAGTGCTCCAAAAACAGTGTCTGCGCAGCGTTTAAAATACCTCGACTTTGAGATTTAATATCTCAAAAACTAGACGCTGAATCTTCTCAAAATTAAAAATTCAAGGGTTTAGGTTGGTCAATTTAGATTTTCTTTATAACATATTTTTAATTGAGATTTTTTTCTTTAACATGCTCTGGCCGAATCACCTTAAGCCGTGCTGTGATCTCCTCTCTTTTTCGTTACAGGTATAGTAAATCGAGTTGACCCCTTGAACTTTGTAACTTTGTTGGGAGTTTACTTGAATTAGCCGTAACCGCCGCGCCAAGACTTCCTCTTTCGAGTGCACGACTTCTTCGCCGCATTGTATTTAATTTCCTGTCGACCAGCGTCGCTCAGCAGCATCTTTTTGCATGGCGTAACAGCGAGGAAGGGGGGGGAAGGAACTATAACCGCGTAAATATGACCTACGATAGTAAGAAACGTGTTTAATTTCCTGTTTAGCCACATGACATTTCTGCAACATTTCTTTCGACTTCTGCTCGAGGACGTCGCGTCTAAGGATCTACCCGCGGCATTTCTTCCACGGATCGAATATTCGGCGGGGAGATATTTATGTATATTCGATCAGGTCGCGCTTTTCCTTAGCTATATACCGAAAAGAATTGCGGGGAGCGTATATAAGCGGTCGACGTTGTTGATTCGAGATCCGTTTGTTATCTTTTTCCGAAAGAGAGATCGGCGCTATCAAGAGTTCGGCCACCTTTGACTCTCACGCGATATAAGGTAAAGTAATTTATTCGCACGATAACACGTCGATGACATTTCGCAAAATTTTACCGAGTTGTTTGTCAGCCCGTCGAACCGTCATAACGATATTAAGTGCACTGATATTATGATGTTACACATGTGCGCATTATAATAATCTTGCATTTGAAAATAATATACAGAGTATTGCGTTTCAAAGCCGCGCGTATGTGTCTCGATGACACATTTGTATCTACAATACGTGCACGCGGTACGCGCGGCTATGCATAATTATGAAATACGACACGGTGATTTAATTAATTCGCGTAACATTCGCGCATACAAAGTTTCCAAGATGCTTACGCGCGTGCACATGTGCATGACGGCGCCTAATATGCGCATTTCTGGGAGACGGCGCGTCGGAGCGGGTGTATGTTGCCGTTATGAGACAATTTGGCGTTTTAAATGGTACTTTTTAAATATGTACATAAAAAACGGTATATCTGATATAATTTATTAAAATTTCTGATAAACTGTTTTCTCGCGGCGGTGTACTTTAGGCAGCGTATCCACGAAGCGCCGTGAGCGCTTTTTATTTTATGAAAGATATACTTGCAAATTCATGCAAACGAATACGCGAGACGTATTATTCTCGAAGTGACCGATTTATCAGTGCTCCCTGCCTATCGTTATTGTACATCTGGCATTAAAAAGTGTAGACGGGCGGGGGTGGGCGTTATTTAGACTCTTAACTGGGCCGCGGTACTTTTGTACTTCTTTTTTTCGCGCGCGCATCGAGTATGATCGCGTGCGCGCGGGCGATCCATTCCGAATTTCATCGCCGCTTTCAGTCGACCGTGGCTATGGACCATTTTTTTCTATTGCGCCGGTCGTTGCATTCTTCTCCCAGTGCGCAATATCACGCTCGTATTCGCCAAAAGGCCGGCTGCATCCGTCAGATAAGCCACGTGTACTCGTATCGACATTCATAAGTGACGGTTCGACGTCTATCGTTGGCAAACAAATGACGCGCCGTGGAAATAATAATGAATGAAAAAACGAATAAGGATCTTTCCCCAAAAATTTGCCAGCTAAAAAAATGGAAGTTCACCAGCCGCTCGCATATATGTATCGCGTCGATAAAGACCGAGAGTGGGCCGCGTATCGCCCGCCGAGATTTAAAAACAGTTATTGGCTAACCGTTGGGATTCGATATCTTATGTATGGTAACGTCGATGGACAGTCGGCCCGAAACCGCTGATTAATGTATCATAATTGTGCTCGAATCGTGGTAAACAATTGGCTATAATCGTAAAATAAATCGATAATATGTCGACCGCTCGCTGGGTACGATTCGGATGTAGACAGCGGGCGCAGCGTACAGAGACACGATTTAATGCCATGGTCATTTACAAACCGCTTGTATCATTTCCAAAGAGAATATCGTCGATAGTGCGTATATTACGAACGGACAGAGTAATTATTATTAATTAATACATTGTGCGCGTTTCTCCGTATAATTACGAGTCACAACGGTGCGGTGGCGCGTTGCATACGAATTTATGCGAATTCTTTCGCGTCTCAGCGTCGTATCTGTATCTAAAAAGACCTCGCTTCCGCATGGAGAGAAAATTAAAATTAGCGAAATAAAAAAGATAACAAAAATACATGTTAATTATGCATATTATGATTAAACGCCTAACGAAGCAACGTATGTATTTTTGGTACGTGGCGCCTGAAGGGAGGCTCCAGCCGCGGTAATTATTTATTCAGCTGACTTGACAGTGACAGAATACATGCATATTCGCGCATGTGCATCCATAAACCGAGGGTGCATATAGGGGTGGCGGATAATACGGGTCGCTTTGACGCGAAATTCGCTCGTTGGGAGTTGATGACAGTCTGGACGGTGGAAACGGCCGCAATTGTTTACGATTAAAGCAAAAGACCTTTTGCGTACCGTCTGTATGAAATCACTCGCCGAGGAAAAGTTTGCGAGGAGGAGAGGAGAGGAGGGAGGAAGAAATGCTGATCTAGAATTACGTGATGCAGAATTCAATGTTCAAATCTTATTTCGACAAATCGACTAATAGCTTGGTGATTATTTTATTAGCTAATTACTTTAAAAAGTAATTAGTTAATGAAAGGTTACAAAAATTATGATAAAATATTATATGTTATTTTTCTATAATATTTATATTCTTTTATTATATTGTTATATCGTAATGCTGCTCTTCTTGCAGAACAATACCTACGATTTAGAGGTTGATTCGTGGTTTCTTTGTCTCTCGGCGCAATGCAGCGGTTCGTTCTATATTTACGAAATTAAATCGTTATAACATCGATGGAAACGAAGTAATTAAATCCGCTCGGTACCTACCGCGGAGTGCACGGGCGCATTGCCATATGTATTTTATAAGGGTACCGCAGAAACGATATGAGCGTAAATGTTATGCGCGGGGATGCTATAGAGCCTCTGTAATAAAACAAAGCGCGTAGAATACCAATGCGGGGGCATTTGCATGCACGAAAAATAGAATATTAAACGTATCTGTATTTGTTACCGGTCGCGGCCACAGCACGCGCAACTATTGTATTAACTATTCCCATTTTCTTGTAACTGAAATTTTATCGGTTTTAATTTTACGGTCGAAGCGCCGCATTTGTACGACGTAAGCTTTCTGTTGTGACCTCTTTGGAAGCCTCGTATACAACGTGCTACATATATGTATATACACATACATATATCGGCTTTATTAAATCTCGCCTTTTATTAAATCTCGAATTCTCATTTCTATCTTAATTTATTATTGTATTAGTTTATTATAGCTGTCGGTGCGCGCTGTGAAAGTTATTCGGTTGGTTCGATAGCATTGCGCGTAATGAAATATAAAATACGGGCGAGATACAGAACGAGACCAGAGAGGCAGAATTTTTTTTTACCGCGCGTTGGCGAGAGCAGCATAAACGAGACGTGAAAAAGCTTCGCAGTGAACATTGAAACGGAACGAAAAAGTTGCGGTGCTGTCGTCAATGAGGCACGAACGGATCGGTTTATCGACTTAAGGAAAGAACGAGACTCGGCTTAATTAAGGTAATGAAGGTAATTAACGCTCGGCACGCCGCGCCGCAGCGAGGTGTGCGTGCGCGTAGATGCGTACGCCCACATCCGCATATCCGCGTGCGTGACGGAAAATTCGAGTCTTCGCGGCAACACGGCGACATTTTCTCTATCTAAAATATTGTATAAATTGAGGAATTGTATTCCTATTTTCTTTTTTACATCGTGAGAAATCGAATGCTTCGCGAGCCGCGCTAGCTCGCGCTTCTCCACGTCCGCGAATCAGCTTCCAACCGGGAATATTGCGTTGCATACTCCTGGCGATGCGGTTGCTATTCTCTGGCACACAGCGGCGCACTATTTTTTTTTTTTTTTTTTTTTTTTTTGCGAAAGGGGTAAGCCTCGCCGCGCGGCGCGGTTCGGCTCGGCTCGACGCGGCGAGCCATTGAATCGAGCGCGAAACATCGATTCTCAATTTGGCAGCGAGCAGAAAAGCGGAAAGAGCGTCTCTTTTCTTCAACCCCCGCCTCATATTTCTCCCCACTCGTTTCCCATACCCTCGTACGTTCCTTCTTCCCTGTCCATCGATTTGAACGTCACTCAACCGTGACATGGCTTTACTCGCTCGCTCGCGAGAAGGGTTTTCTACATCTTCCTTCTTCTATACGATTCCACCCCGCCTGGGCATGCCCTCCTTTTGCCCTACGATTCCACGATCGCTTCTGCTACTTTGTTTTCCATTTCGGTCTCTTTTTTTTCCTTGCACAGCCTCTCCGCCATTATATATGCATTTGATGGAATACGAGATGTAAGATTTTTCCATCGCGTTGAACGTAACGGCAAGAGAACGGAAAGTAATGCGGTCTTGTAGGAATCGCGACATTTATTTCGCGATTATTCGCTCTTCTAATAATTCGCGCGTTAAGCAATCCTCTCGATTGGGCGCTGCGCTACTAATTGGCTAATTAACGCCCAGCTGCAAACCGCAGCGAATTGGTCGATCGAGACTAGTCTTGCGGTGAGATGTTCGATCTGCGGGTCCGACACCTGCTCGTGCATGCAGCGTATCGGAGGTTTCGTATCAGAGAAATATCAGGAATATTTCAAAGATCCGATAGTGTTAGAACGGGGAATTATTTGGATTGCTTCGTTTAACCTTACGCCGAATTTTTAAATCTCGATAAACGTATGTCCGTCAACGATATTCTCCAGCTATTTCCAACATTTTGATTCACGCGAAAGCGCACGAGAGACATGCGTGGTACTTACCGATGAAGTTGCATCGCAACTTCACCAACGTGCACTTTCGTACCAAAGATCGTACCCCGAGTTTCGGGATCCTGCTGCTATACCGTGTGCGCAACGCACGCTCGCAATCTACGATTCCGGCGACTTTGATCGGCAATTGGGAAATTGCAGGAATTAGGTCCGGTGACGTCAGCCAATCGGAGGACATTACTGTAATTGGACATTTAAAGTTGCCCGAAAGGAAGGTCACTTTCGTGCTTGTATGGCGCACATTTGGCGAAATGTTCTACGTGACGATGCGCGGGAGAGAATCGAGCGAAATCGACTTTTCGAAATAATTTTCAGTATATTGTCACATACATGATTTAATCTGATGATTGACACTTTAAATGCATTATATCATTAACCCAATATGTTAAACGCAAGTTGATTTAATGCGAAAGTATTCGCCGCTATTACATTATTTCATTCGTAAATTGTCGAGCGGAGGTCTGTAGAAATAAAACTTTTTTCTTTCTCCTTTTTTTTAAGACAGAGCTACGTCGCCTGCAATGCGGAAATTTATTGTAAAAGTGCGCGTCACGAGCGCGAGTTTACCTTATTTATCGCTGTTCGCAATCAACGAATATCACTCGTGACATACTTATCCGCTAAACAAACCGACATTATTTAATGAGGATTGCAACTTACGTTTATACGTTGTGACCAGCTTTAATCCATAATTATACTCATGCAGGACGGATTTGTGATTTTACATTGTATCATCATCGCGCATATCTTCCTTCCTTGTTTTTTTCCTTTTTTAAAGAAATGCTATATTGTCACGATCGCACGTGCAAGCGGCCACAAATATTTATAATATCTGTATAACGTGCATTTCGACAAACGGCACGAACCGACCCGATTGTTATATTTCGCTCTTGTAAACAGGCTGGCTTGAATGACGTTTTCGAACGTGGCGCGTTTATGTATTTTCGAAACACCGAAAAATTCGATATATTTTTAACTCCGCGAGAGGGACGAAGGTACGTCAGCGTATACATGTAACATCGCGAGAACGGATCGCCGCGCCCGGGTGGTCGGCAAGCTCCTGTGTACACACGTCGATCGTTAAGACGTCTCGCGCGGCCTCTCTCACGACCCGGTGACGATTTCTCATTGGATCAATGGGGATTAAATTGCTTTTCCATTAACGGCCATCGTCCGGTTTAAATCAGATTTTGCCTAATCGAAACTGTCCCCCGTCTTCGCGGAAAGCAAACGGGAAGCGCGCTTTCCATCGGTCCGATTTTTCCGATTTAAATCCGACGCGGCGGAAAGCACCCGAGGCACGTAAACCTTGGACGCTCCGCACCGTGTCGCGAGAAGAAACGTTGAAAAATACGACGAGTTTAATTCGATAAATTTACAATTTTTGCACGCCCCGGGCATGGTCCGTGGCACTAAATCACTTACGGTATTTGCTAAAAGGCAAACGGAGGCTCCAAATGGTCCGCCTATCACGATCGAATAATTAAGTCCCGTAATTAGCCAAATTAAAAGCAGGGAGATTACGTCGGAACGAGATTAGCAATTATTCACGCGTGCTCGCTGTTGGAAACTGCACTCGAGAAGCTGTACCCGTGGAAGCTATTTTCGCGAGTATTATACAAATAACTAGACATATGTGTGTATATATATATATATATAACATTAGGAAATAGCAACAGCACTCATCTGCTTGACGCTAATTGATGAACTTGCGAGGCAGGAAAATTTTATAATTCTCTCTCTCTCTCTCTCTCTCTCTCTCTCTTTCTCTCTCTCTCTCACTTTGTTTCTTTTTCTCAGCTTAAAATTATATCGCTTTATTTTCCTATCTGTCAACATGTCGAATGCAAGCGCATCTCTCGTGCACTGACGTCGCTTATCGCCTCGGGTAGCTTGCTTAATAATAATGGATCCTCAGCGATTCAAGGCCGCGGATTACCTGGCAAACTTTGATCGAATTTTAATTCAAGTGGGAACTGGGAGGCGTCGCGGGTACAACAAGTCACAGATCGAAAATTTAATTCGCCGCGAGGCGAGAATAAGTCAACGACGACGATTGAGTCGGCGGTCTGTCCGACGCACGATCAGCAGATCGGGAATTGACGGTTTATTTTTAACGTACGTGCTCATCGTAACTTTAAACCGAACGTGACGAGACGTGCCGAAAATGCGCCGACCAAGTTTCTCTCGGGTGATTATATGCGAGGAATGCTTCCTCAACGTATGCTTCCTCCAACGAATGCATGCACGGATTAAGTACTTCTTTTTTTCTTTTCTCTCGACTTCAAGACTTGAATCTTAATGCGAGCGACTAATTAAAAATCTCTCGCCGCGGCGTAGAAGAAATCGGCGAATTAATCGTCGACGTCGTTGGTGGTCGCGTAAAGAAAGTAAAGAAAGAGAGGGAGAGAAAGACGAAAAGGCGAAAGGGCTCACGGGGAATGAAAAAGGGACCTTAAGGTCGACCGGTCCTGCCCCCGGTGCTCGTGCGACGGACATAAAAAAAGAAACATTATACCACATTCGCGCATACTGCCGCTTCTGAACTTTATAATAAACCAAAGATCGCGCGCGCGCGCTTCGCTTCGAGGGGTATAGAAAGAGATAAATAAAAAGGTAACGTGTAATCTCAGCGCGCTACACTCGAATCGTTGAATTAATTGTCAGCGCTGTTGGTGGCCGACGCCAAGGGAAAATTAATAGGATAACGTTAAGAAGGAGAAGACCGAATCAACGGAATCAAAAGAAGCGAGGGGATGAAGGAGATTGGCAGTGACTTAGAGAGATAGATCGTAGTTAATTTGTCCCGGGAGAAGTAAAACCATTTTTATTTTATATACATATACCTATATATGTATATAAAATAAATTAGAGTTCCCCCTTAGAAAACTTTCCTTAAGAAAACTTCTCTCGAGAAAACTTGGAAGGTTGAATCTCTGATATTTCGCGATCAAAGCGGGATATTCATTATGCACTAAATTTTTCTGAAAAATAGGCGACGTTACGTCGCCTACTTGCGATTTACGTTCTTGTAGGACGGGTTTATCTGGCTCTCCTGTCGGTGAACGCGAACGGCGGTGGTCGATAGCGTTCGCGTGTATCGCATGTCCGCGATTGTCGCGAAAGACGAAGGACCGTGGAATCTCGGCCCGTGGAAAAAGGCGCAAAAGGGAGGAACAGCGGTCTTTTCACGTATAATGCATGAACGACAGGCGCCGGAGGACTCGCGGCGACAACGCCGAATTATCCACGACCGGATACACGCCGCAGATCGAGTATTTTTCAGCTAAATTGCATGTCTACCTCGTTTAGACCGTTCCCAACGACGTTCATTCGAAGCGATAGACCGACACTCGCGCGTCCGACTTTCTTTCTCCTTCCCCGGCGAGCCCTCTTCAATCAAGCCCCCGGATCGATACTCGCGAAAATGCGACGCTTCTCTCTTACGAAGTTTTAAAAATTGCTGAAAGCTCTATTATCGGAAGTGTCACTTTTTGAAGCGTCTACTAAACTGGCACAGTCCCCTGCACGGTCGAATGAAACGTGTACAGGAATTATATATCCTTTTTTTTGTTGCTGGTTTGTTGCCTCATTTCTGGCTTTGTTGCTTTAGTTGGGAACAGTAGCTGTGCCAGTTTAAAATTAGCGGCGCTACCATAATGCGGCCATAGTACGAAAAAGGTACAAAAAGTAAGGACGTATATTATATGTATGTATATATGCTGTATCAAGCCTGCAAACGAGGCTCGAATTGTAACGCTTTTCTCTTTACTTGACTTTCTTTTTTTACATACGTCGCGGCAACGAAAGAAAGCGACTCACCGAATAACCGGCGGATATTATAGCGAGTATTCTCACGAATCTGGGAGAAACCTATGAAGAAAACCGTGAGAGAGGTATCCCTTTTACGAGGGCGTACTCGGCTTTCGAGACTCCCCTTTTCTTGGTGCATGGCACGGCCACTCCGCGAGTCAAGCACGCGGATGAAGGCCTCTTCTCTGCCTTCCTTCTATCCTCTCTGTTTTCCGTCGCGTCCGTCCCGTTGTTCGCGGCTTGCCGGTTTTGCTAACGAACCAATCGCAAGTTAAGGGGGGTACGAATTCGAGCGAAGGGCCGACGTGAGAGTACGCGCGACCGCAATGAAACGCAGTGAAATGTAAGTGACTCTCTTTGATACGCGTTTGATTTCGAGCAAAGCGAGATCTTGTCAAGAGCTAAACAACGGTATACTGCGTGTGTACACAACGTAACGTATCGCGCGTATCGAACGCGATTCAGAACGCACACGAACCGAATATTATTATTCCTAGCACAATCCGCGCTATAATAATTAAACTATGCGCTATTGCTACATGCTAATGAAGCAATTATAAAATCTACACGCTGCCGATCTAAATACGAGAACGGCACTTTAATTAGGCTCGCGCTTCGATATTTGGTCAATTACGACATAGTAATTTCGTGACGTTCTAATTGCTCGCTCTCGCACAGCAACTCGTTATATGTGACCGGTAACATAATCTTCCGACTTACTATGCGCCGCGCATACGTATGGTTGCCATCCACTATCCCACTATGCGCGTTGCTGTCGAGAATGCACTCCGACTCTATCGCTCGATAGAGCTACGGGCGATCCGACGCGAATCTTTCATCGATGTTTCTAAGCGCTATTTATATGCACTCGGCGTTTCTAGCGGCACACGGGCAGATTCGTTCGTTGCGTTTCCTTGTGCTGCTCTCGGAAAAAAAAATAAAACTTTCGAGCGTATATACTTTTCCCTTCCCCTTTTACGTATACACGGTAAAAGAGTCGGGGACGTGAAGAGGTCACCGAAAGCGTCTACCTCGCTTTTTTCTTATCTCGATATACGATCCCAATATTTCGCACTTCGCGCGACAGAATCGTTGATGAATCATGGCGCGAGGTATCGTGAGCGGCGAGCAGGACTTTGCAAACGTTTAATCGGCAGTTACGAATCTTTCACAAAGGATAGGTATACCGTGAATCAATTCGATCCGCAACGCGAAAATTCAACTGCGCTAATAGAATCGCTTGATCAAAGAGGCGCGCGATTTATTGGCGAATCGGCCAAACGTGGCTTGCGATTCCGTGGCACGATATATTCCGCGAAGTCGTTTCCTAAACGCGAACGCACACGCCACACTCGCGAGGAGGGTGTAGCAAGCGGGGTGGCAAGCGTCGATTTCGAACGTCGTAATAATTCATCGGATTGCTCAGATTGCGGGGTGCTTTGTATGCGAGACGTTCAATTGGAATCGTCGATGTTATTGGAGGTACGATTGCCTTCCGGCAAAATAGTATTCCGCCAGCCTTCGTGCCCGTAAATATACGCTCGTATATTTCGGCAATTCGGCTGCGATTGCATAAACGCGACGTATGCGAATCCCTAATTCGCCGATCGAAAACCGGTAAATGAGGCAAGCGAGCGGTGGTAGCGAAAATTTGCCCGTCCGCAAGGCTGGCCGTCTTTTTTTTGTAAAACAAAAAAGAAGATCCGACCGAGGAGGCCTCTCCATGGTCTCGCTCGTGAATTTCTTAGTTCCCAGTTGAATCTTGAATTTTACGGAGAAACCCTCGTCGGAGCAGAGGTACGAAGAGCGTCTCCTTTCGTATTGGCGGCGGCAATGGCGGCGGCGACTTCGCTCGAGTACGTCTGTCGTTGTCATGAAAATGCAGAAAGCTTTGATTCCGGAGGACAATGCGCTTCGCCGGCGAGTTCTCTCTCCTCGAGCTAATGAAATTTCATCGACATCAGAGCCAGCGTCGTTGTGTTCGCCCTCGGGACTAGTATTCGCGCAACTCTAAGAGGGAAAGAGAAAGAGAGAAAGAGAGAAAGAGAGAGAGAGCGAGAGAGAAGCAGCCCTCGGCGTTTTCGGCGAGGATGCTCCAGTCGCATGCTTGAGTAGCATCCAACTACGTCTTTCCATTTCCCGAGACAACATCGCGGTTGACAATTTATCGCATGCCAACTATTCGTCACACACATATTCTCGCTCCTGCTTAAATCCGAACGGGATGCTTGATGCTGCGTCAGCGGAATCGCGAGACTACGAGAGGAGGAGTGGAAACCGAGTAACAACTGCAGCTGTACGTTTTAAAGTAGTAATGGTGACCTCGTGTAGAATTAACTTAAACGTTCAAAGTTACTTCTTTTACGTTCAAACGGAGAGTGGAAAACATTCTCTAATTAGTTTGACGACAAACCTTTGCGAGCCACTGATGTATATAAGCGTTGAGAAAGCATCGATACGCGCCATTATATTAATTATGTTCCATAAATGAGAAACATTGATACTTCCGCTTTGATCGTTAAGATTCTCGTGTAGCATCCCGTCGGTATTATCCCGATAATCATCGCAAAACTTGCGGGTCAATTTCGCAGGTTAGTACACTTTCGCGAAGTTGCCGGGCATTAAATGGACCCGAAGAGAAAACTAGCGCCATTACTGGTGGATAAGAGTGCCCGTATTAGGGTGGCGTTAGGGAACGGCAAATAGAATTACACGCGGGGACACTCGGTATCGTGTCCGAAATTCCACCGAATTTCGCGTGCAAACAGGACCGCCGTTGTGCAAACGACACGCGGTTATCATCGGCGTTCGGGTGCGCCGTTTCCGGATGAGATAGCGCTCGCATAATTTGGCATTAAGTCGATTCATGGCGATGGACCGACCGATCGGGCTACCGAATGTGGCACTCGTCGCGATAATCTTAATTCGATGGAACGTATGGCTGCGCAAACACGGAAGCCGCCGAAGTCTAATAGGACTTTCGTGTAATTTACCGAACGCTTCCCTTTGCCGAAACTTCCCGCGAGGTTCAATCAGCGACGTGTGTTGATTTTATCTAAAAAAATTAATGTTGAAATTCAAGTATATATAACGTATAACGAATTGTCGATTTTCGATCCGCTTTGCAATCGCAAAATTTTGCAGACAATGAGAAAACTCGAGCAATTTTTCATGCAAATTCTGCCCCGATACCCACGTGGAATGTTGTACACCTACGAGAAATTGGGTCGTCCTTTTTACGGGTCGCTTTTTGCGGGTAATGGAACTTTGCATACATATCTACACGTATACAGTCGCGCGTTCACGCATAATTAGCGCGTGTCGCACGAACGCAACTAGAACATGATAATTATTCGATAGTGACGTACAAAACGCTCCGAAAAATAATTGCGTCTATTGGTCAGATAGTTACCGTTAAATAGAGAGAGAGAGAGAGAGAGAGAGACGCCGACTATCGTCTTTAAAAATAATTCCCTATACATATGTATTCCGTATATGTAGCGATTTTGTGCATAATCTTGTAAGAAAGTACGACGCGCGGTAATGAGTGCATCATGCTTCCCGTTACTCTCGCGTCCTCGGGGGAATGATTGTCGTTTCACCTCCTCTGAGGTGAAACCCGGTTTTCTCAAGAGAGCCTCGAGAGTCGTTAAACGCGGGGATTGCGGAATCGTTTTGCTTCTAAACGCGGCGCACCCGGGACGCGGTTCGTTAACCCGAATTGCGGCTCGCGGGATTAAGAACGCCGGGCCGGCGGGAATTTTCGCGGTGCCGCCAGCGACGAACGGCCCCGGCCGGCGCGGCGTCTCCGAGGAGACGGGAGAACGCCATTCCGCGCGTCTTCCACGTTACGCGAGAACCTCCGGTGCCCGGAAGTTGGCCCTGATCCAGATTGCCGTGGCGTCGTAAAATTTATCGCTTAATTGCTTTCGGCGGACAACGGCGCCCCGATAAGGAATGTACCGATCCTCGACCGACACGGACAAAAGGGTAGCTTCATCGAGATTACCGTCACGTTTCTACCGGTTCGCTAACCACGATCGTTCGCCCACCTTCGATTCCGTTCTCTCTCTCTCCCTCTCTTTCTTTTCTCACCGATGCTCCTGTTTTCCCGACGACTACTTCGATCCTTTTCATTCGCTCGCGGGCTCGCCTAATACCGCTAATTATCTCACGATGCGATCGGTAGTGCAGCGAAGGCTGAGGATACGGTGGAATGTGATTAGAGAAATTAGTGGATCGCGCCAGTGTGCGACGCATACCCGTCTTTTGCTACGCTGCGCGCTGGTTCCTGCAGCGATAAAAGTAAAGATATAACAACGATTGTTAGAAATATATACTTAATTTATTGCGCAGTCTCAGTAAGTTGTCGTAAACTTGACTAATTTTCGAAATTGTTTCTGTTGCAGGTAAGCTTTACTGCCGTGCGAAAAGTTGACGTAAGTTTACTCCGTAAAATAAGGAAATTCGTCGAAAGAGGATAGAGACTGCATCAGTGGGCTATCCCGGGGCCCGGAGGGGCCGAGAGAAGAGGTACGTTAAGCTTTGCGCGAGG
Organism: Temnothorax nylanderi; assembly: GCF_030848795.1. Classification (NCBI taxonomy): domain Eukaryota; kingdom Metazoa; phylum Arthropoda; class Insecta; order Hymenoptera; family Formicidae; genus Temnothorax; species Temnothorax nylanderi. Next base: position 350,534 of record NW_027249153.1, on the reverse strand, counting down.
GTCAAAGTGCAATATTGAACTCTCGAGTATCGATATGCACGTTGCAGCTGCAAAATTGGCTCCAAGTACGAAAGCCCGTTCTGTCTCCCTCTCTCTTTCTCCCTCCCTCTCCCGTCGTTCTTCGTCCTGGTCGTCGAGCCATCGCTTTAATAAGGCAGAAGCTTCGGGGTCTCCTCGAGCAATTCCTGTCTGTGCGCCAGGCATTATTAATACGGTTTCTCTTGTGCGACAGAGTGTATTATGCTTGCCCCCCGAAGACCCAAAACTCGCCTATAGATCCCATTCAATCAGTTCGATCTCCAAAGCTAAGGAAATTGCGGCATGCGGACGCAAATGTCTCCCTTCGATCGGTGGAGTAAGCGGACGTTTTTCGTTGGCGCGGAGATGGGCATGGGGGGGAGGGGTCTAATTATAAATCAATTATCAGTTGCGGCGAGCTGCGCACTCTTCCTCGTCGTAATTAAAGTCGCAAACCGCATCGCACCGTTCGCCGCTGCGTTCGCAAAAATTTTCCATCATCGCCGTGCGCGCGCGCGCGCGCGCGCGCGCGCGCGCTTCCGACTTTAGCTACCGTTTGACTTGCGCTAATGAAATATCGCGCTACATTAACACAGCAAGCGCGCGCTGCTGCTGCTCTGCTGTTGCTACCGTTCATTTGCATAAAGCGGGAACGCGCCGCGTTCTCGTAGTCGAGAATGATTTAATTCGGGTATCAAGACCGGATGCGGGAACAAACGCTTTGTTACCGCTACTTTTGGCGTATCCTCCGCCCGCGCGCGCGTATAGTATGCCCTCCCTCGAAATCGTATTTCCCCAAGTTAGTAATTTGTCGTCCTGCCGTGTCCTCCTCGCTCGCGCTTGTTTCTTGCACTTAATTACTTGCATTAGTAGCTCCGCCGTCTTTTAGTTACCGTGAACAACGTAACGCGAAACTGGGCTGTTCATCTTGCCGTCCTCCTTCGGAATGAGAGACAGAGAGGAGGGGATTAATCAAATTTCTAGTGAACGTATTTTAGATTCGTTGCTCGTCCCTCTACGGCATGTACGACGTTATCGCGGCTTTGTTTTAAAGAGCCTCGCCTGTTTCTGCAATTTCGAGCTTCTGGTTTCGCGCCTTTGTCTCGATCACGATTATCGTCATTACGATTATCACTATCTATTTAGTGTCGAGGAACATGTGACGCTGACGGTGACTTTCTCTCTCACGAGGATCGCGTCGAGCGCGTCGCAGACGCGCGAGCGGAAGGTCGGTGGTCCGTTGTCTTCCGAGCCAGCTGGTTGGCGGAACTACCGAAAAGTCTTATTAAGCCGCTGAACTCACGCGACGTAAGACGGGACTAACCCATATTTGCTAACGTGCAAATACGGCAATACTTGCCTTCCCACGCCCTCTGCCAAGCACCTCTCCCGAGATCTCCAGGTGGAGCGACAAAACCCAATTTCCACGATCCGTACGTGGCTTAAACGTATTAACGTGGTAGTAAAGGGACGCGACACTCCTTTTCCCTGTATATACCCCAATTTCCTCCGCATGCTCCCGACGGGCTTCCCCGATATTTTGACTAGAGCTCGGCAGATTCGCGCAAACATTTTCCAGCTGTCCGCGTTTACTTTACAATCTCGATGGTTCGGCACCGTGGATGACCATCTTCTCTCTCGCGTAGTCCAACTTTGCATCTTGTTGTAATCCACTTTTTTAGAATCGCACGAAATCGTGTTACACATCTTTCGTTATAAATATAGCGCGCTGCGTTTTCTAATGCAGTGAAATTAATGGATTCAATTAGATTGAAAGTGTAAAACACAACCAAAAATATTTTTTGCGTATTAACGCCTAATTAAAATCCAATTGGTAAATATGGTCGAGTAAACATTTTTTATTAATATGAAGTAGTTTAATATTAGGTTGTTTTAATTGTTCTAATTGTTCTAGTTGACTTTTTTATTTTGTTCCTTGTAACTGTTTTTCAAAGTTATAGAAAGCTCGAATAAAAATATTAACTTGTTTTAATTTGGTTTTTATAGGTTTGTCCAATTTCATCTATATCAGCTGTGGCATAGCTATCCTAGTTTTGCACACGTTTCGATTTACTCAGGTATAAGTTTATATATGCACACGCTTGTAGAATCGATGAGATCAGAAATTGGACTTTCCATTTCTTTCCATCAAATTGAAATTGTTAGCGAATTCCGAAATTTAAATACAATTAGACCACTTTACTGTATAATATAATCTTCGCGCCGCGAATTGCCAAGCGATTGTCATTTAGCTGTTTATACATAGGACTTTATAATATCGGTTTTGTATTAATTTTTTCATGTTGTTTCATAAAGCGATTCATATTTCATAGTTGCGCTTTATCATTAATATCGGCTATCCGGATCAGAGTGGAAGCGGCCTGGATTCGAAATCGGAGCGCGTTGAACTGCATTATGCAACGCGCGGCATGTAGCCTATGGGCATAATGCATTCTTTCACATTGCGCCGCCGCTGTAATGCATATACGCGAACCGCATCCATCGACGTTTTCCTAAACCGTGGTCGCCACGTGACGGACGGCAAGCTGCCAGGTACGATATTGCCGTTGCGCGGTAAGAACACCTCCGTATCCGCCGGAAGGTGCGGAAGCGCAACTTCGTCGCGCGCATTAAAGGCGCCTTCCCCGACGAGAACGAGATTTTTCGCGCAGATCACGGTTTTCTGAGTCGACCGAAGTATTTGCGCCGCGCCGTTCTTTCACAATTTTTCCCGACCCTTATCTTCGCATTCTAAATCGCATCATCTCGGGCTTAGACTCATCGCGAGATAATGAGAGACGCGAAAATTGACGGAGGGCAGAAATTCGTGTCTAATGACGCAGTGATTTCGCCCGCGGAGATCTTCGAGCAAAAATAGCACTTCCTGCGTCCGGAGCGCGGCGGCGCGCGGCGGGCACCGTTCTTGTCGCCCGGTAAATTGAGTAAGCTCGGGTTTAATCGAATACTCGGCAGTGCCGCAGCAAGAAATAAAACAAGAGCCAGCTGGGAGGACGATTGAAAACGCGGTCGGTATCTCTTATTGCGCCTGCAATCGCGCCTCGTATTAAATTCGAATTTATTCTAACCCGAGGTGTAATGTCGCGCGACATATACCTCCGTGCACGTATACATACAATATCCGCCGACGACGAAATCACGAAGGATTCGTTCGCAATACCTATATATCGGGCGATCGAAATACAGGATTCGATGATAACGTTGTCTAGGCAACATCATCCGACGGTATTAAATATCCTCGACATTTTTCAGTTAAAAATATCAGCCTGTCCCGCGTAGTGAAACTTTGAGTAAATACAGCTCTATTTACATTTTATCTGCGGCGAGAAAGCTTTTTATTCGCGGCGGTAGCGCGTCACGCGGGCTTGTGTATAAATTTAAATAAGCACTCCCGTAATAATTTACGATGCACGGTGCGCGAGCTGTATTTCCGGCCCCATTAGGATCTATATACTTTTGCTCGTTTGTAGCAACTAGCGCGTATCTCCGATTTCTAAGTAATATCTTCTGCCTTTGACGATTAATGATTAAAGGCTCTTTCGTCGCGAAAGATAGCATTGCGCTGACATTAGATAATTTAGTACGACGGTTATAAGGCGAAATCCCATTTTAGTATGTTATTGGCACTGTCGTTTTAGTTCAACCAAGTCTAACCGACTTGATGACGCTTTGATCCTTACACTTAATTATCTGGAACTCCATCAAAAGTGATATATTTGTCTTGATGCAATTTAACAGGTATTTTTATACCTCGATGTAATTTAACGAGAATAATGGTCCGCGGGAAGATTGATTTCAAGAGTTAAAAGAGAAGTCACGTACCGAGCGATGGAACTTAAGTAAACGCGGCGGTGCGCGGCGCGCGATTTATTCGATAGAAACGGCAGGCTAACCGGATACTCCTTGTTATTGCGTGACGTGTCGGCCATAAAGCCCCGACGAATTATGGCGCGGATTTGCCACGCAGAGTAACTCCGTGCTTTCTGAAGTCAAACGCGGAAATTCACGCACCCGGACAGAATTGGCGTATGCGCGACTCGAAAAATCAACGCGGAAAGGTTTCGGATCATCGATAAAGCTTTCCACCGCGCACCGCGACAAACGAGAATATCCCCGATCGTACGTGGTTGCGCTATAATCGAAATGTTAGCATCAATCTTAGTTATAACTTGATAAAAACGAAAACTGATTTTTTTTTTTTGAAAGCCAAATTGTAGGCTGCTCTAATTAAAATTTCACGGTTACGGTAATCATCAGAGATGTATCGTCGGAAAATAAAATTGTATATCCGCGAAATGGTGACACGGACGGAAACGACTTGCGATACGAAAATTTCAACAAGCGCGTGCGCGCGCGCGCGCGCGCACATCGCGAGCGATATCAATTATCGAACATGCACGAAAAGATCTGAGCGACGATGAAAACTTTAATGCACATTTATAGGAAGCAAAATTGCAATCGGAAAACGTATCGCGGTAACAAATAATTAATCCGGCAATAACGTATGTACGTATAACTTACACGCGAAATTCATTGCACGCGACAAATTGCCAGGGCAAAAAACGAACTGGACAATGTGCTGGAAATGTATTGTTACATTGTGCAGAACTTTTTGCAAGTTCGATTCACGAGCTTCCATATGTCAGCATCAGTTTTAATATTTATAAAGTCATATTTTATGAATATTAATTTTTACATGTATTTGTGTGCAATACGCGTATGCACGCATACATACACACACGTATAGAACATTAAAATTATACTCCGCAATTGGAGACTGTATTACGAATAATCATAATAACCTCAAGCGGAACTGTGACAATCTCACGCTATATCGTTGCACCACACGCGAACGCGAAAGATTAAAAAAAAAGTCTTCTTTCCTCTCGCATTAGTAATTCGGTCGTGATCGTCTCGCCATTCGCGAAATCGTTGCTTCATCCGGGAATTATCGATAAAACCTACGGAAGAAAGTAATTACTGCGGCAATAAAGTGGCCACCATCGCGTGCGGCAATCCGCGGAAACGACGACAATGACGACGAGCGTAGTGCAAAACGAACAGCGTGAAAGTGAGAGAGAAGAGAGAGAGAGAGAGATGGGGAGGGAGGGAGGAAGAGAAAAAATAAGGGATGTAAGGGTAGCGACAACGAGGGAGAAAGCGTCACAGTAGTCTTTCGCCATACTCTCTTTCTTCCACTTTTTATTTGTTTGCCTCTCATCACCGGGGCCATTGTTCGCCCTGAAGATCGCCGTGGCGAGTTGAATGGCCCTTAAACAGTAGTCCGTGTGTACCACTACTGTACAGCGCAGTCACTATATGTGATGGAGAACACATACTTACATTGCATCAGCGTGACGCTCGCGTGACAACCGGAGTTCTCCCTCCCTCTGCGAATTAATAATAAATCAAGATAATCGTTAACTGCCAAAATTAATTCATTTTCATGTTAAATAATTTCGCCAAGAAGACAAAGTACTCGGCGGTGCCTTCTTCCTTGTCTCACTCTTACTTCCTTTTTTATCGTCAAGAATGTGAGAAGTAAGTACAGCGAAGTGAGTACTAAATAATTCCGACGTTAAACGGCAATTTTCAATGTAATTCAGTTTTTTAAACGGATAATTAATTTTGCATCATTCGCGGCGGACCGTATTTAATAACGTTTTCCATTACGCTATTAAAGCCATTAATGTAACGGAACACGGGAGCGGTTAAATTCGACGAGGAGAAATATGTAACTATTTTATTAGCGAATTGAGAGTACTTGATTGTACTTTGTTAGCCCGCGATGGCTGATAAACCGATACGTTAACTTTGTAACATTTATCGCGCAAACAGACCAATACACCCGGCCAAACCGGAAGTTCACATTGGCACGGAATGCACCGCACGGCGGTGGGATACATAAATGTATGCGTTCGAACATTAAATGTGAACGAAACGCGCGAAGCGATTCTGTTTGAATACAGTTGGTCATCGCAGTGGTCATAAAATTTTTCTTATACAGATATTATATATCGCGTTATACAAATCGCACGTGATAGATTACACGCTCAAACGCGCCTGTATTGCACACTTTCGCAAAACATACATTAAGCTTGCTGACATTTATCATCCCGATGAAGTTGTGTGACCAAGCGATGGAGCAATTCTATCGCGCGATAGAGAACACAAAAGGTGGTAACAGCGCGGCATATTTTCCACGAGCGATGTCAAATATTTGTTAATCTAACGATCTGTCGAATCGGAAAATCCAGGCTTAAAATTTGCAGCGTAACCGGAGATTCGTGGGCGGAGAGAGAGAGAGAGAGTGAGAGAGAGAGAGTGAGTGAGAGAGGAGCGATAAGAGCGAGATGGATCGAAAATTCTCACGTTTGCAATTAAACTTCGCCGTGAGTGTCCGCCGTTAAACGGATTTCGCCGAGGAAAATCGAAGACGCCGCGCCATTCTTCTTCGCATTTGCGTTCGTTTTATGCCCGATCGCGTCAGATGACAAATGACAGACGTCCGATCTTCGTCGTCGTGACTCATCCAGTTTTATGAGTGAGAGTCCGAAAAATCTTCCCGATCGAAATCGAAACGCCCGTCTCGACGGAATCGCGTAAGCCCGGCGCTTCCCGAAGGTCCGCCTCTTGAATAATGCAGAACGTCGCCGCGCGAGAAACGTCGAACGTGACCGAAATGAAAGGAAAGGGCGCGAGATGGCGGGGAAAAAAAGGAGTAGCGACGAGAGAGAGAAAGAGGGGGCAACGTGTCTCTGACGCCGTAGCTCGGCCAAAGAACGCTTTAAAGCGAGTCTGATCCCCGCGGTCGTCTCGTGAATGACGAAATCGGAAGCGATCAGCGGAAGCTCGGAACTTAAGAGTTCGAGCAAAGGTACCCCACTTCTTCCGGCGACGGATCGGTCTGTCCTTTTTACGACGGGGATTATCGGAAGGAACGTCTTGAGGAGACGTGCGATTGAATGTGTTCACCGAGTAATCGCGCTGCACAATAATAATCGCACGACGATCCATCCTAGTTATTTAGATCGTTAGCCTTTAATATTTCCAAAAAAAGTCTGAATTAGAACTGATTAAGAGACTAATGATTAATAATCTATAGGTAAAGCGTACTTAATTTTTCGCTGACAATGTATAAAAATTATTTAAAAGAATATTAATCGCGAGAAAGCTAATGGTTAGTAATCCTCGGAACTAATAAATGTCTTATGCTGACGCGACGACGCAAATCGATGCGAATTCATCAGTCAAGCCTGCCTTTGTCCTGCGTTATTACGAAATTCGTGGTCCGTCGAGGCTCCCCGAGGCCGCTCCCCCTCCCCCTCCCGATCGATTATGCAAAAACGCGGCTGACTCTTTTGATATCGACACAATATAGCCGATAAAAAATAAAAGACAGAGAGAGAGAGAGAGAGAGAGAGAGAGAGAGAGAGAGAGAGAGAGAGAGAGAGAGAGAGAGAGAGAGAATAATAGAGAAAAAGAACGGTCGGGTGCCTGCCGGCGTGTCAACAGGTCGATAAAGGGTTAGAAACGTGTGCACGTGCTCGCGCAAATATTTGCAAGTCCGCACCTTGCACATCGGCGAGGCACGTCCTTTTTGGACTCTTGCTTTTCGTAAATATGGATGGTGCTTTGAGAGAACGCGATCGAAAAAGGATAAAAATGACAAAACATTTGGATGATAATGAGGATGGTGGGAGAAAGGAGAACGAACGGGTGCTTCCGATATTTCCGCTTTCTCTTATCTTCTTTTGCTCGAAAATGCCCTAATGCTAAATCAGAACGAGGCTAAAGAATTAAATTGTTTTTAATAAAAAGTTTAAATTAAAAAAAAACGAAATACGTGTATCGTGCGATGGATATATTACCTCTCGCCTGAAATTTAAATTTAAAATATCGAGTAAATTGAAACGCGCGTAGAATTTTTAACAATCTGTCCGACTATAGAATTATTGGTCGCGACATTTATATATATATATATATATATAGACTCCCCTCGATGAAATGACATTAAAAAAAAGTTAAATTGAACCGTTAGCATAGGAAGTGAAGCAAGGAAGTGAGCAGAATGAAGGAAAATTGTCGGGTAAACGGCGGACGAGGATTTCTATTTTCTTCAAGTCTACTATGAAGCGGATCAATTTCATTTTCCCTCAAGAGTAGAAGAAAAACAAGCTCTATCGTTCCCTTTCTTTCTCTCTACCCTGCCTCGTGTCGAGGATGAGGAGACGAGCGAAAAGTGTCGACGGCAGAATACCTTAAACTCTGGGAAGTTGTTAATCTCGTTGCTTTTTTCTTTCCGTCGCGGTTTCGTTCGATACTCCAACCCCGACAGAAGCTTCTTCTTCTTCCTCATCGTCCACCGACGCGACGTCGCGTCGTCTCCGAGCGAACGTAACGGCGATCCCCGAGTTAAAACGAAGTTTTGTTAAGAAAGTAAGTACAATTTATTCTCCGTTTTTTCCCCCGAGCTTCTCGAACTGAGATTCGCTCCGACTTGTCTCCAGTGGCGAAATGGATAATCAACAATTTATACGGAGCCAGTTAAATCGTGCTTACTCTGAAACACAATGATGGAGACTTTAACCCCTTCGCGGTGCTAATTGTTTCTCGCAAATAAACGAGGATTGAGCATTTCGTTCTTAATTCAATCTAATCAGAGCGCATGCAATATGTAACAATCAATTTATATTATTTATAGAGGAATTCATGGAAATTCCAAGAATATAGCTCGCTGATTATATTCGCGAACTGCTTCGGATGTTTAGAGAACTATGCGGATGGATTGTCGCAAAGCCCTATGTTGAGTAATATTCGATAAAGAACTGCACAGCGTTAAATGTGTGTATGCGTGTTTGAATAATTGGAAACCCATTGAAAATTGATTACACGCCTTGATCGCAATACTTATTTTCGATATAAGACGATATAAAAGAGAAAACTTGCGAAAGAAACAAGAAAAAGAGAAATGTTCGTATCCTGTCGAAAGGGCTGTTCTTTGTCGCGTTTTTCCTTTTCAACCTGTGGAATTAACCAAGCTGCCTCTTTTCCGGCTGCTTAATTAACACTTTGTTATTAGTCAGTCCGAATCATGCTTTTGCCCGCCTTGTGCTATAGTCCTTTCGACCAACCGTCCTTCTTTTCTAAGGAAGGATGAGAGAAACTATCGCTTCTCTTTTCATCCTCTTTTTATTTTCCATTTAGAGCACGATACGTATCCTTATGACATTGATATATTTTCCTCGCGGCGATAATGCGACCACATAAAGAATTGGAGAAAACGTTGGATGTTGCGTGCCCGCGAATAAGCCAAATTGAATGCTCGATACCGCGCGAGATAGGATTGTAATTTAAATTGCATTTACGTATCCGCGCAGATTGTGCCGTAATTAGATAATAACGACATCGTAGCGAGGGTGGTGATCGATGACGGCGTCATCGCGCTAACGTTTCCGTTTGGGGTTTCGGGCTCGATTTGGTAGTATCGCTGATGGACACACGGCCGGACAGCTCTCTTCGGTTAAATTCGATCAGAAGCGAATGGGAACGGCACGCGGGCGCGCGTAGAATTAATCGCAATTGTGACATCGTGCGAAAGACATCTCGTCGTTTCATCGATACGACGGTATAACGTGACTCGGTAATTTTCACGAATGAACTGTGCGGTGTCGACGATACGATTTGGTACGCCTGGCTTGCGGTCGCGTCGAATTAATAATACGAGACGAAACGCCACGCCGCGGCCGGCCCCCGCACCGTGCGTCGCAGATGAAACTCCATATCTAATCAATCTAATTCAGAGATTAACGTTTATCTTGTCATCGTAGATTTAATGAGAGGACATTAGCGTGTAGTAGTCATTAGTACGGGGGTGTAGCGTGCACGCGATGCTCTATACATTGGCGATAATCCCTTTACGTTTGCCGTGAAGTAGATAGCTGGATCGTTAAACTGCGAGCGAGGTATTTTCTAAAGAAAAATTTAACGCGTTATGTCGAGATGCTCCTTTATGCATTAACGCTTTCAAAGTCCGCCTCGCGCGCGAGGTCTATAATTTTCAGTCTTGAGCAACCTGGCTATTACCGAGCCTCGGATTAAAAATTCTCTAAAGAAGACGCGGCGAGTGTAGATTGCTTAGAGAAATACGATTCCGCGTGCGTCTTTAATAAAAAGCTGTCATCATGGTGCAATTTTCGCGAGATAATTCCGATCGTCGTCGAATCCCGTTAATTGGCAGAATTCCGCGAAGCCGCGAAGAATCGCTAATGAGTGATTCAGATTTAAATCTCGATCGTCTTGTCTAGCCGGATAATGACGCGATATTACGCCGGATTCGCCGCTCGCCGTCGTCGCCGTTGGCCTCCTTTTGCGGCTTTTTACCGATGGATAGGCCAGAAAGAAAGAGAACGAGGACGAAATTGACGGAAGAGGGACGAGAGATAAAGGACCAATCGCACTCTTGTGCGATCCGGCGCGATTAACGCTGACTGCAAGAAGCAGTCGAGATCCTCTCTCGCTGGAGGAAACTTTTTTAATTTCGAACATCCGTGGAAATTATCGACTAACTTCTCTCCTCTCGGCCGTGGTTCACTGCGACTGACTACCCTCTGCCCTCTATTCGTGGATCCTTTGCCGCGGATACGTACCTACCCGGCCGCTATTCAAATTAAGTGGAAAGTTCATCTCTGCCGCTTTCGCTCGCGCGTAATTTCTCGAGCGATTGCGCGTGCATTTATACTAACGTCGCGAGTAAGGAATCACAGGGAAGGAAACGGCGCGGCGTCGCGGACGAGCGACGATTGGGATTTGCGTGTCCCGCCGATTACCGATTAGAAAGTCGAGAATCGCCGACGGGAACTGGCTACATCGAGAAACGAGCGAACGATACCGGGGGCCATCCCGAACGCAACCACGTGGAACGGCCGAAGCTAATATCTGTGCTATTACCTATTCCGTGTACTCTCGTTCCCGTCGATATTCCTCGAAAACACCGCAAGGCCACTCTCGCGAAATTAGATCACGATAAAGCGGCGCGCGGCGTCGAGAATTCACGAATGCCGACACACAATTTTTGGTTCGCGCGGGGATTTGGTGCTCGGCTCGCTCTGCCCCGCGGTTACCAGATTAGCGAAATTTTCACCCGGGGCGCCCCGCGCGTAATTGCACGTAGCGTTGGCTACGCGCCGTTAGTTACATCCGTATTACATCGCGCGATGCTGAACGAAATGAAGATACACGGAGGGATGCAATAACGTTAATGTGGAAAAAGTAGAAGGCGGCGAGATACGAGCGACTTGCGTGATCTTTTATTCCGCCTCTCATTATGCTCCTACCTCGGTTTAAGACTTGGCTCGTCCCGCTCCTCGCTGCATTGTCCTCCCCTGCCTCCTCTCGAAGGAAGAATATCGGCTGGCCATATTTTTCTCGCCAGCCACCTTGGCTACGGCAGGCCTATTGAAATTTACGATCTTCTTGTTTTATTAGGACCCATCGTAACCCTGTAATGTCTAAAGAGTCCGTAGCGCGAGTCTTGCTCGTGAGTTATAGAATCATAAAAGAGATGAAGAGAATCGCGGCAGTATACCTTTTCGATTCAGTTAGAAATTAAAGATTCGCGCAACGAGGGATCCTTAATCTTTCTCGCGAGACCACACGTGGATTTGAGGATCAGCCCCATCGGTTTGACGAGTCTCTTGTGCGAAAGCGTAATGGGCCAGTTAGTCGTCGCAATCGTAGACTTCAAGCCGCAGTAATGGCCGCACATTATGACACGCGGAGGAGCTTAATCGGATCTAAGTGACCCAGTTGCGTCGGCGCTTCGCACCATCTAATTCACCGCGCCGACTTCCCGCCGCGCCGTCCGCGTCTCGCAAAGTAGGATTGACGATTAGAAAAAGAAGAAACAGAGGACGATTCTTTAGGATCTCCCAGAGTACTGTTCTGCGCCGCGCGATACGTATCGAGCAATAAACGCGCATCGAATGACTCGTATTCTCTTACGTCTCTCAACAAAATATTTCCTACGCGGCTATAGATACCGTGTGCTTTACGAGCCACGTTATTTGTACTGCGCTAGTCGCGCGAGAAATATTTCATGCCCGCGCACTTTATCCCGCGCGTGCACGGAAATATCGCTCGGAAAGTTCGCCGGAGAAAGACTTCGACAGCGCGCGGAAGTCGCGACCGGCTATAGCCGTCTCGCAAATTACTTCGACGAGAGAAGTGCATATAACGGAAATTTAAGAGAGGTTGCACGTTTGTCGTGTAGTGACTCGCGCGACGCTCCAGAGCCCGGGCGCGGGTCGCCGATGCACGCGAATCAGATTCAATCCGCACCGAGATTACAGGTTTTACGAGAGTTTAAAAAGATTTCCCAGCGACGCGATTGGAGCCGAGCGAATTGCCCCGACACAAAATTTGCGACTGTATATATATATACATAAACACGTCGTATATATATATATATATAGTATAGTGTATAGTATATATATGTATAGTAACTACGCAACCGTAAAACTTGCTTTTATTTGTAGCTCTCTCATCTCTTTTGTAACTTCAACTTAAAGTACGAATCGTAAATCTGAGGAAGGAGTGAAAGAATTGTATTTCTGGTACGAATCGAAACTGATTTTTCTTCCGTGAAAGTTTAATCCACTTGACGTAACGCTTTTTTTTCGCAAACTTTGATTGATAAATATCGAATAAATTTTTCGATAATGTCTCGTTTATCATTCAGCAACTGGTTCTCGCTGTAAGAGGGTTAAATAATTCGTTTCATTAAGACTTGAGCGTTAAATTTCTTACGAGGAAAAAATTGAATACAATTTTTTTTTAACGGCGGAGTCGGGGGAGAATATAAAGTGCTCATTCCACGGGGTACGCACGTCGCCGCTCTTTTTCGGGACGATAAAATGCGGAAAGAAGAAAAGGGCCGAAGTCACGGGGGTTAAGCCCGCGGAATCGAAAATACAGTTCCGCGAGTTTTCCATTCGATTCCATTCATCGGTCGATTCTCCCCGGTCGGCTCTCGGAAATCCCGTACCTCGTAAATTTCCGGAAGTAGTTCTCGGGAGAACAAACGTCGTATTGTTTGGTCCGGAATAGGTTCTTACGTGGATGTCGTTGACTCGGTGTGCATCTTCAAACGAACTCACACAGGCGCGAGATCGTTCGTGCACGGTCGCGACGTGCCATGCGCTTTGCTCGCTCGCATAAATCTTGTTGCGAATATGCCGCGCGAGAGATGAGGGGAAGGAGGAGAGTAAAATTAAGACCGCCATCCAACCCCTGCTTTCGCGAAGCCGTTTATGTACCTCTGACGCGTTATTTCTCCCTCGCTCGACCGAATCTTTCTTTAAGGCAATCAAGGAGTAGATGAGATTAGGCTAGGTCTGAAATAAAAGTTCGATTTAAATTATCATTCTCGTTTCATTCATTCGTTCAGCTGCGTCTAGCTGGCACATCGGTTAACGCGATATTCCGTCGAACGCGACGTCGATCCGGTCGCTCGTCGCAGGAAGCTAATCATCGCGATTGACCACTTCGTAAAGCGTAGAGCGGCCGTTCGTCGTGCTTTTTTTTCCTTTTCATTCTCTTTCTCTGTGTGTATCACCCTTATTAACACCCGGCTCGCTCCCTCCTCTTTTCACGCCTACCTACAGGCCAGTCGGTAGACCAAGACTGGGTGTTACATGGGGTAACTTTATGAGCATGGCTGCCGGCTGGCAGCGCGCTTCTATCCCCCTTTGGATTTTCAAAAGCCTCCTGAGGGGACTGACCCTATTTCCAAGTTCCTGTCGGTTCCGCGTTCGCCGGCTAACGCGAAAATATTACGTTTCCAACTCGGTTTAGTCAAAGACACGTTGCCCGACATTCTCCTCTGATTTATCGCGGCCGTTCATTTTCGGAAATTGCGTTGTCCGCACGAAACGGTATTCAACGTCGATTCGTTCATCGCGGCACGTTTTCGGCAAATGGCCGTCGTTCGACTTGCCGCGCGGGACAAACAGCCTCTCGCGGATAAGCGTCGTTCCGATTAAATTCTTACGCGCAACTGACTGATTCTCGAGAATAATATGGCCAGAATGCGCCGAGGCGTTCACTCGAATCATTCTCGCAAGGTGTGTCCGGCGAGTTACCGCACCTCGGCCGTTATCGCGGGAATCGCAAGTGACATAAGTCGTGGCTCGCGACGTGCCAAGCTGCACGATTTATGTCAGACGTAATACGTGGCGTATAAGATAACGCAGACGTAACGACGTAATACGCCCGCGCGATCCTGTATCTGTAGCCGCGTAACCGCAACTGTCGCGCATGCAAAAATTCCCCCGGCATTCATGCCGAAACTAACAATGAGCCGCGCCGGGCTCGCTGCACCTCGCCATGTAATTCGCACGACGTGGCTTATTGTCGGATATATTTCACAATACATTACTGTCAGTGGCAGAGAGCGCGGCGCTTTTGGAAATGTCTTGAATGTCTCGGCTACCGACTGCGCTGCAAATTATGTCTCTATGACGGTTGCGTTAATAGTACACCGTAGACGTGCATGAGAGGGAGAGAGAGGGAGAGGGAGCGAAGGAAGGAGTGACGTCGCGTCGTGTTAGAGTTTCTGATCCGTGGACCAGACCGTGGTGCGATAAATAATACATGTTTCAGCATTCAACCGCACGACGAGGAATATTAATTAATGTAGACCGTCGACGCTTACTTCGCGAACCGCCCGTCACGTCACACATTTATGCGCTTGTGCCAAATTGACTTTGAAACGATTTTTACCTCGTCACAGCTAAATTATTGTAATCTTATCGGGTTTGTCATGAATTTTTTGCTATTTTATTCTAGAATTATTTATAAGATGATGTTATTCGGAGCAGAAAAATTACAGGATTTTGCATTATTCTGTGAAAATTGTTGCCCATTGGAATTGCGTAACTTTCCTCTTTCAACGGTCTTTTCATGCAACATTATAAAAAAGATTATTACGAAGTAGATATCTTTCCAGAGATATTTTCTCTTTTAATCGCTGTTGATACACTTCTGCGCCGCCAAGACTTTGCAATTTAAATCAAGCCAATTGTTACGCGCAAGAAAGCAAAAAGAACAAGACTGCCAGAGGTCATCTGCTCGCGCGATTTCGCGTGAGAACCACTGGAATGATATATGTTTACGTCTCTCGACATAACGCGCTAGCGCGTTGGATACCCTATCTATTATTTATACCGTAAAGTTAGATTCGCACTCTATCGACGCACGGGCAACACGAGCATCCGGGATTTTCCGAAGGTACTCATCAGCCTATGTCGATACCTGTAATAGTAAAAAATGCTCTCTTCAACCTTGTAAGACGCATTTACTCAGCTTTCGCAGTTGAAAGCGAAAATATACCTGCGAGGTATTCTCCCAAGTTATATCCTGGGTCTAAGCTAAAATTATTCCTAACGTCAGATACCCGGCTGTATTTAGTGCACCGCGTATAATGCATCCGTCGCGTATCCTCTGTAATTGGCACGTAGCTATTTAAATGCCACACCGTGGAACACGGAACATTCACGGAGAACCATCTCTCGCTCGCTAAATACGACTTCGCACTTAAGGGAGTCCAACAGCGGAGTTTACTCTTCTCATAACTTTCGACGCGGAACAAATCTTGTGTGTACCTTGCCATTTCCGTTCGGAACAATCTTTCATCCATTCCTGAGAGGAGTTGCCTCGTGAGATTTCCATAACAGCCGTTTCCGCTACCCTTTGAGATAGTTCCTTCGCACGCTCTCGCCCTCGCACCGCTCCCGATCCCGATCGCGCGAATTCTACATCCGCGCCGTTTCTCGCGTGTCTCTCATCGAAATTCGGCGATTGGTCGATCGACCTGAGAAGGGGGAATTAATCACGTATAATCGCAGTCGTACATCCACGCGGATGGACGGCCTCGACTTCCATCGTGCGCGCAGAGGAGATCGAAGGAAAAGGGGAGGAGATTGAGGAGAAGGAGGAGGAGGAGGGAGTGATCGATCTTGTCGAGGGGTGAAGGGTGGAATCTACAGAATAGCCGGTATCATCTTCCAGAAGGAGAGCAGAAGGGGACAAACGCTGTCGTGGTGGCGAGAAGGTAGGTGGTAAGGGGATCGGCGCGGCGGAAGGGTGGCGAGAGAAGCGGGCAGGCTGCCTGGCTGGCAGGGTCGGTGGTGGCCCTTGTATTGATTCACAACCCCTGTCGTCCTCCCTCTCGCCGCGGTGCCACGGAAGTCGAGAAAGAGAGAGATAGAGAGAGGGAGAGGGAGAGAGGGAGATATAGAGGGAGGAAGGATCGTAGTCAACCCCTAAACATTGGCGTAGAGCATCTAGACGTCGCCATGTCAGAAATTACTGTCGAGCACGCTGGCATCGGGGGTTTAGTGTAACTTATTGACTTACCCCTTGGACACGAATAATATCCTGACGACCGTCGCGCGTCGTAAAGGCCGTTGGCCGCATATTGCATGCGCGTATTAAGTTTCGATGCAGCGCTTTCGGCACATCACTTCCGGACTTTGTTAAAATAAACCCCGCGGCAACCATCCGTCGTCGCTTTCCCCCCTTTGCGATCACATCGCGCGCGCTTGGATTTCAATTAACGTCGAAATCCGAAAACGGCCGCTCGACGGCTCGGGAGGGACGATGAATCGGATCGCTTTTCGATGAAAAATCTTGCGACTGTCCGAGAGCGCAGTTAACGTCCCCGAGCCATTCAACCGGGATATGGAGGAAGGGGAAGGGGGGGGTCTGCCTTTGAACCGTCGCGTCGAATAGCGGGATGAATGTGTCGGAGGTGGTGGATAGGTGGCATCGAGAATCGAGAAAGGGTTTAGTCCGGGGCTTGATGCGCGCGGAGGGACGGGGCGAGCGAATTCAAAGGATAGACGTGCAATTATTACAAAGATTACGGGCAACTGCGCGTTCCCTTTCTATTCTCTCCTTGTTTTTTTGTTTGTTTGTTTGTTTGTTTGTTTCTCTTTAGACCGCTTTTTCCTTTCATTTCGGGCAACGTCTGCGACAAACGATTTGGGAATTAATAGTTTTATACGGCTGTACTCGGCGCATTGCTGAAGACAATCACGATGGAAGACACGTTGACAAACACGTTTCGCTTTGAAGGTCGCTAGACGGGAAAAAGATTTACACCCTGTCTATCTGTGCGACGGTATATAACTGTAGAAAACGCCGTTTTAAAAGAAGGTCCGAGAGGTTGTCTGATTGAGCGTTAAATAGGCGCTCAATTGAGCACAACGAACAAACAATCGGACCTTGACAAAGCGAGCTATTGAACCGGAAGAGAAGGAACGTTTCTCCGACGTGACGATTTTCCACAAAAATAACTTTACGCGTTTCCAACCAGACTACCGCGCGGCGCGCACCCCGTTCTCTGTTTCATCAATTAGATATATTTCACAGCGTCGCGGAATTTTGCAACGTTTTCGTAACGGTCCTTCTACGATTGCTCGAAGCGCGCTCACGTGTATCAAAGGTAAATTCGAAACAATGCTCCATCCACGCGAGAAGGTGGCGAGCCTATAGACTCATGGACGACCCTCGACTCGTTTTGTGGGCCACGAGGTGAGAAGGAACGAAGGCAGAATCGGCTGGTGATGCAGCATCTTGCATTCGACGACGATCGAAGGCTCTTATTAAGGCCAAGTGTCATTCCGGACGGTGCCATTTCGGTCTTCGACGTGCTTCGCTCGCCTCCAGGTGCGCCTCTTTCGTCTCCTTCGTCTCCTTCGCTATCTCGCCGAGAGACCTCTTTGGAATTTAATAATCTCGCGGAGAGGATAGAGAAAGGAACGTTTCTTTCTTATCGAGGATCGCTCTGTGAAAATCGTGATTAATAATGCACAGCCTCTTCTTATCTCTTTTTCTCTCTCTCTCTCTCTCTCTCTCTCGTTTCTTTATCGTCTATTCGTAGTAAGTCGTTCGCCACGTTAATTGAGATGTTCAGGGAAGCGTCACACGAATGTTGCATCACGCGAATCGCTCTTAACTCGACACTGCAGCTGACGTACATTAACTTACGGGCGCTTAGGAGGCTTCCTCCTTCCGTGCCCGTAGGTCACGCGCAACGCACACGATCGCGACCGACAAGAACGCAATCTCGCTTCTCGCTTTATCTCGCCGTTGATTTACGTGAGAATATTTTGCCTGTATACGCGCGAGCCGTCGTGACAAATCGCGCACCCCCGCGTAAGAAGCGATAAGCGGGGAATTTCTCCCGGCTTTATTAATACGACGGAACGCGCCTGCGAAGAGACTGTCGCGCACTCCGGAATTTATTAACTTCATTCATCGAAGGACGATGGAGAATAAGATACGCGGCTTTTATCCCGGACGAATGATCTCTCCGCGCCTTCTTTCTTCGCAACTGCCAATTTGCTCGGTACTTGTGCATCGCGCCACTCGAATCTTTTTCGTCTTTTTATTTTCGAATAGTAAATGCGGCGCGGCGCGGTACCTTCAATAATTTCAACGAGACTTTCAATAATTTCAATGCATTCTTTGCGCGAGATAAATTCAGAAAATAAATTGGTACTTGGATGGAAGCGAGGAAGCTAACGAATATTATTCAATTGCACGTGTGTAAATTTTACACCGATTCTCCATTTCCTGGAATTTTGCAACGCCATTAATTTTTCCGGAATCCCCTGTGCGCGTTCCACGAGGAAGTCATGGCAAGCGTTGCTATAAAAAAACCCGGTGTACCAATTGTAAGTATCTCGTATCTCTGATTTCGCTAGTTTCAAGATCGATATTTGCACGGCAGAAGGAGCGGTTCATTAAGTGCGCAACAGAGGAAATCCAGCTGGGACGGAGAGGCAAAAGCCGACTCGGACGCGGCGGTCGCTGCGCCGCCGCCGCCGCGGCTTTTGAATTTGGTTTCACGCCCAACAGATCATGTCCGAATTGTATTACGGCGGAATTTCTCGCGAAGTTACCGGCCGTAATTGCTATTCTCGTCCGTGCCGGCGCGGTGCGGTATACGGGTATCTCGCATTAATCCCGCGTTTCGCGCGATTGCGCGGTTTTTGCGCGCGAGCGAATTTGCATCCGTCGCTGCTGGTGTTTTATTTATCCTTCCCCAAAAACGCCGTGTTTTGCGAGTATATATTTTTGCGCTCCGCGCGGAATAGGGAAGATCGAAAAATTTTTTCAACGCACTCGACCTTCTGTTTCTCTTTTGGTGAACACAAGTACGGCATGACGGTACTCAATCGAACGCAACCAACAATCGACGACAATTACAATCGCGACAAAGAGGTCATCCGCCTCCTTCGATATTAATTTCATTCGAGTATATGACGTATTGTCCGGCCAGTTACTCGAAATACCCGTCGTAGTGTTGGCGGAATATGCGTCTCTCGACTGCGACGTTATTCAAAGAGAAAGACGTCAAATACTAATTACCGAGCATGCGCCGAGAGGAATAAATTATTTTCTAGGTAAACCCCGACGCGAGTGCGCGAGACTTGGAGATGGAATAAGCGAGAATCGCTCCGGAGCGTTTTGATCCGCATGGCTTTTCGCGTATTATGTAACGCGCGTTTAATTATTTACTCGGAACTGCTACGAATAATTACGTTTATTACGATTTGCGATTTTGCGCGAAGCGGCGGCGATTTATTTTATTTAAGCGTCTCTGTGTGAGAGAGAACGCCCCGTAAAGAGTTCACCTCGTTTCTCGTGTTTCTTTCCCGAGGCTAGAAGGGACTTTTCGCCGATTCAGAGAGAGAAAAATGTATCGCCTGAGCTAACGGTGAAAACGACATTCTCCGTTGGTCCTGTCAACAATTTGTGGTTCATCCGCGCGGTACGTGATTCGCATAAAAATCAAACCGTGACGCAGAGTCCGCGCCCCTTTTGTCGTCAGATAGACGTACGTTGCTCGTCAAAGGACGGTAAAAAAATTATTCAAGTAAATATGGAAGAGGGATATATAAAGGCGGAACGAGCGTAGACAGGGAGAAAATGATAAACTCGCGCAATGTCCATCGTTGGTACATTCCGCAAATGAGGCGGCTCTGTAAAAACATGTAGAAACACAGCGCAGCTGAATTTCCGTGATTATTGAGGAAATTAATTACTTCCAAGTAAAACGTAACACTGAAACGCTGCGTGATATCACATGAAGGGAAGATAAATGCGTCATATCTTGCGTTTATATAATTGATGTCTACTAACTTTATATCCTTCTAACTTCCCTCTCTTTCTCTCGATATTTATGATATCGAAGAACAGTATCAAGAAAGAGCGTGAGGGTATGATTTATGCGTGAGGAGGGTTTCAGCACGAAGCGATTACGATAAAGGACGAGGGTCGAGGACACGTCTTTCTAAAGGGCTGTCGATTCGCGGGTAGGAAAAAATGGATTCTTTTTGCACAACCACGGCCGTTGTTCTTTCGAAGGAACTGCCGATATTTGCTTAATTTTACGCTTAACATGCAAAGAAGCTGCTCTTATCCTTCCATATTGAACAACGAGCTACTCTTTTTTTTCCCCGAAAAGAATAGCCTCTTCGCAATTTCTTCTACAGCACCTCTCAGGTGTACTCGAACCTACTCGCCTTCACGCGAGAGTATTCGACGTTTGAATCGACTGAGAGTATCCGCGTTATTGATCAGGCTTGTCCGACCATATGACTACATCTGATTTATCTCCCCTAATATCTTTCTTGCTTATATATAGTTTTGAATCTAATTCATAATCCGTTTAAATTTCTTCGGCATTCCGCATAATTCTCCAAATTCTCGAAGCCATGCGCGATCAGCAAGTTGTACCTATCTTTGAATTTCTATAGCACTCCGCGAGTAACACAAATCAATTTTTAAGTTTAGATAATTACGTCGATAAGATCCAAGCGAAGAAAACGACGAAACGGGTAAAATACCGGCCCACCTTTGCAAATCAACTCGCGAACTACGAGAATTAACGGATGAAGATTTTTCTGCAATTTCTCGATGCCGGGGTAATCTCGTAAAACCGTTCTCCATGCCGCTTTTCGCCCACATGTATATAGATCAGGAGGGCTATAAAAATACGCGCGCGTCACACTTTTCCAGAATTCCTCCGCCGCGCGCCGCCGCCACCGCTGTCACCTCAACCTGTCCTCTCCCTCGCAAAGTCGAGCAATTGTCCGATCGGCCGTGTAGCCTCCTCTCCTCGGTCGCCGCTATGCAAGTAGCACAATTAGTTAGCGCACCGTGAACGTTTAGGTGTGCCGCAGCTTGACCGAGCATCGTCGTTCTTCCTGCCGCCGCCGCCACCGTCGCGCATCGACGACGATGACGACGACGACGACGACAACGACGAGAGCCAACGATTTGAGATAACGCGATCATCGCCTGAGAGCAACGCAGGTCGAGTCACTTGCGACATACCGCACGTTCCACGTGTTCCTGTCGTAACTACCGGCGCCGTTACGTTACAGGAACAACGCCACGGTGAATATTTCTCCCCGAAAGGGCGAGAAAGGGGATGGAACCTCGGGTATTCCGGGCGAATATCGTGTGGGACCCGCAGCTTTGAGTTTCGTGAATTTGCGAGGCGAATCTGAGCGGAAGCGAGGGTTCGCCCGCGCGTCAATCGTTGTCACAGCCATATCTGGGAACAGACCGTTCGAATCGGCGGGATAGACCGAATTTAACACTCTCGTTGCGCGCTCCCACCACACGTTCCTTCCGGTCTCTTGCCTCGCTGTTACACGTTGTAACGACGCTAGCGTACGTCAACGTGCGCGCGTCGTAAAAAGGTAGGCCTCGCCGCCTACCGCGCGATCGATTTTTCCATTTTCTCGAACGTTGACCATCGTTTTCCTCGACGGGTAAACCGGCGCGACGGCGGAGAGCGAAAGAAAGTACCCGTCGCACGGCTCGGGACGTGGTACGCGCGCATTGCGGCAGCCCAGACCTCGAGTTAAGTCCCTCGGATTCGAATCCAATATGAAAAATCCCGTCCATTCAAATAAGGCGACGATGTGTGGGAGGGTGTACGCGCGTGCGCGCGCGCGCGCTCGCAAACGCGAGCAACAAGCTCTACCCCGATCGAGATAGAGCGGATTTTCAATATCCCGCCGTTCGCGAATCGCCTTATCGTATGACTTATTGAACACGCTCGGAGCTCGGCTCGCGAAGCTCTTGACGGATTTATCGCGCGCGTGCTCGCGCGTACGTTTATCTTGTAAATCGAAAATACAACGCGCGATTCCATCGCGTTCGTTCATCCTAACGTTCGTTTTCCTATCTGGTAATTGCACGGAACAAAGTCGCGAAATATTTCGCACTCGATTAAGTAATAATAATAATTTATTGCGTCCCCGCGAGATTGATTAATGACAAGCTGGATACATGGGAAGAATTTTTCGTTATATTTTACCGTTAAATTCATTACAAATGTAGGACAACTTAGCAACCAATCAAATATTATCGGTAACTACTATAGGAATTTTTGAAATATATACAGAAGACATTTCACGAACAACATAATGAAAATTACCAAGCACAGTGGTAATTTTTGAAAAATTATTGTACTATATATTTTAGTAAAATTAATCAAACATATTTTATATTTTATTGTAATAGATATTAATATATTTTTACTATGGTAGATATTAATCATTTTTCGTAATACATGTTGTCTCACAACTACTATGATTTTCAGGGTAAATTGTAAGAGAAAATTCTCTCTGTGTAGGTATAATGTAACACATGAAAGACAGAGTATACGTGAAAGGTAAGGCATCAGCGGGATTACTGCTATGATGCTTATTCAAAAATAAAAAAATATGATATTTACGAACACGAAATGGGCGAAATCAAGTAAATCGCGGTAAGCAGAACGCAAAATAGTCACAGATATAAAATAAAACATAAGACAAGGTATATGTCAGGTCTATATTGGAAAATATATGCAGAACACAGGAGGATGAGACCATAAGAAATGCAAAACGCGGTAAGCAAAACGCAAAATGTTCTCTCCAGAGGACAATTAGGCTCCAATTTATCAAGGGGCAGATTCTCGGATGTCTTGCGCCAACTTTAAAAAGCGTCTTGATATATAGCGTGAATATATATACAGTGAACTGTATCTATATATATATACAGTTGCGAGGATCTCGACAGTGCCGTCTACCGAGTCGGACTCGTACTAGGTCGGTGCAGTCACCACCTGGCCTAAAACCGCTGCACATCACCCTCCGAATTTTCTCGTTTTCCGCTGTCGGAGACCCGGGCGCATCCGTCAACACCCGAACAAATCGGACGCGGTAAGTACAGCGGTATCGACAGGCACGTTCGCGATGACCCCTCGTCGTTCGCGCGCGAGAACTCCCGAGAAATTTCGGCGGTGGAAAAAGCGAGTGCATCCCTTTTGTCGGTCAACGGACCCTCCTTCGTTCGGCGGATGCGCCAGCTCGAGCGTCGCGGGGACGCGAATCCACGAGACGTTTCTCCGCGACGAGAACCGCGACGAAAGGGAGAGACGCAACGCAGAAGGAGGTCGATAGCATCGCACGCCCGCGCAAACCCCGCGCGAGTACCACCGCGTCCAGGAGGGCGACACGAAAGATCAGGATGGCCAGGCTTGACCGAGGGGTGAGAAAAGGGTGCGGGCGCGTGGGGAAAAGAAAGGAGTCGAGGGACTCCGCGGTCGGTGAACAAGGAAAACATCGCGTTCGTCCCGGGAGGGATCCTGCCGACGAAGAGCTTCCAAGGTCTCGGCCCTTGGCTCGACCGGGCCGACGCGGACGCCGCGCCGTGTTCGCCGGTATCGATTCGACTGGTACTTACATCGGGCGACGCGCACTCGGCTGTCGCCGGCGCGGCGGGCTGCACGCGCCAGCGTCTACGTCCAGGTCCTTGCTCCTGTCTTCGAGGATTCTCTTCCGACACACCTGCGTTCCCTATTGTTGTGGGTAACTAGTTGTTTCTTCGCGACGACTGGTCGTCGTTGTTCTTTTCTCGAATCCCATTCGTTATCCGTTCCGCGACACGTTTGGCCTGACCGGGTGACCGATCGACGTCGTTCCTCCGAGGATGGATCCAAATCAGGGTGACCGAACCTGCGTCGATGAGAGTGGATGGCACCGCGAGTGCGAACGAGTCCGAATTTACATCGTACGTGACATACGTTCCATTTCGTTTCTGGTACATGAAGAGAAAAATTCTTCCTGTGTCCGTCCATGTTTATTCGTAATTGTTTAGTCTCGTCCGCTCGGTCTGGATCCATCTTGAGAAACGATGCGTGGAGAGTAGTTTATTGACGTTGTCGTACCTGCGCTCTTTCGAGTGGCGAACAACGATCGACGCAAAGTGTACGGTCCACTCATCGAGAGTATACTCCGTCCAACGAGAGATCATGGTTGATTAAACATAAATAACGATAGGGCACAGAGCCGCAACAAGGTGTTCGCGTTAAATTATTTGTATTTTTAATAGTGTTGGAAAATATCTATTAAAAATAAAAATAATTTAACGCAAACACCTTGTTGCGGCTCTTTGCCCTATCGTTATTTATGTTTGATCAACCATGATCTCTCGTTGGACGGAGTATAGATTTGTTTAAGAGACGATACGAGATACGAAGAGACAGAAAAATACAAGTTAAGAATCATAGAGGTTAGAAAACATAAGGGCGTAACGTGTAACATTTACAAAAGTTATTATCAGGCATAAAATCCCGATGGTCGAAAATGTCAGGTCTAATATTTCTGACTGACTTGTCCGACAGCGGCGATTTGTCGTCGGTTGCCAGTCAGTTTAGCGTCAGGTAATTCGGTTTTCTCTTTTTCGACGAACTCGAGTCTCGTATTGAATACGACGCCGACGTGTCGTCCCGGTGCCAATGCACCGGTCGTCGCGTGCGCGCAGAAATGAAACGGAAACGAAACGCAACGCGTGTTCGACGCGTGCTGGACGCGGCGTTTTCCACGGTCATCGGGCCGCTCATTGTCTTTCGGGGGCGAAAAGCGAAAGGGAGGAAATCACCGTCCCGGCGGACGAGAGAGCGCGGAGAGGCGAGATACGAGGGCGAATTTCGTGCTATCGATCGCGACGCGCGCTCGTTAATAGCGCCATTCAATCGCGAGTATTGACGCGACGAAGGTCGACGGGAGAAAATATTTTCCGTTATCTTTGTAACTTTTCCCGCTGTCATTTTTTTTATCGCGTCATTATGAGACATTCTATCCGCTCGTGATCGCGCGATGTCGCGCGCGTGACGTCGCAACCGGATGATCTCACGCGACGCAGAATCCCGGAGCGGGATGTGCGTTGTTTCAAGCGCACTTTACATTATCAGTTTCGTAAAGTGATATATCTTCTAAAACGATCCTACACTCTTCTTTTTCTTTTTTTTTATCGTTTCAAGAAAATGGAATTTTCTTACAACGACAATGCTGCGGGAATATTGGCGTTCGCAATTCCGCTTGTTCGACGTTCCACGTTCCTCGCGGCGCGTCACTTCGCATTCCGCGGACATCACGTAACCGGAAGCGTGGGCTATTCCGCCGTTTCCTCCTCAATCATCCGCTCGTCGCCGCCGCTCTTTGTTGGACGCAGGAAAACTATGGACCGCCCCGCCGGTCAGCCGTTCAGCCGTTCGTTTACTCAATTTAACGCGATGCAGTTTTGTCGCGTGCCCTTGAAAAAATATCTCTGAAATTAAAGCGGCGAGTCCGGTCGAGTTTTTCGCGGCCCGTTACTACGCCCGTTAAACGCACGAAAGGCATGCGCGATGAGAGATACGAAGCGTCAGACGCGGAGCGTAGGAGACGCCGAAGAAGCGCGTTCTTCTATTTTGATGCTAAGCAATGGGAAAGAGATGAAGACGTTCTAGAAATAGAACGGAGCAACATTAATGTTACTCCCGCGCCACCCACGCTGATCCTTCACGAGGAGGAACCCCGTTGTCGCAAAGTCCCCGCGCCTTCATCCTTCTCCATCTTTCTCCTCGACGGAATTTAGCTCGCTCCTCTCCTATCCTCCTTCGCTCGTCTTGACTTCCGTTGAACCTGAAATTTGCGCGCATTTGCATGGCGATGCTCGACGACGCGACGCGCGACGGTGCGAGATTGCTAAATCCCGCGCGCTCCGCTTATGGCAATCGTCGCGAGAGAGGTGGAAGCGAGCAGAGATCGCTTCTATCTCTCTCGTGGCGGAGTTAAATTAAAATTTAATGAACCGCGGGACCCGGGAACCTTTCATGTCGCGGAAATCCCGTCGAGTAGGACACGCTTAAATATGCGCGTGCCTTTAATTACGTTAGCTCGGGTGTCGCGGAGCTTCGCGGCATCTGAGCGCGCTCCGCGGGACGTGTCAATGACCTGCGGGACACATCACGGAGATCTCGCCGCGAGAGACTCAACGTCGCGATTAGTCCCGGTCTACAATAGGTGTTTTAAGCCCTAAGCCTTAAGAAATTGATCAATCACAGTCAAATTTGAGGGGAATAATCAACTGTGATTGGATCAATTTCTTAAGGTTTAGAACTTAAAACACCTATTGTAGACGAGGACTTACACGTGTTCTTTGTCGATCGATTAAATCATTTAAATCACATTCGCCGTTTTCTCTGATTATCAGAAAGAACAGAGCGACAGCAAACAGAGGACGTCTGCGAGCTCGACCTACAACACCTTCCCGGATGACCTATACCTAGACGATCAGGACGCCCTAGAGGGTTCCGGCCGAGGTGGCAGCGACAATCGCGACGACCTCGAGGCCTCGGGCAGCGGCCTTGGCCCTGACGACGAGGACGGGGACGACGACCATGGTACGACACCCGATATCTCTCTCTAGAATTTTAACCAGTCGATCAATGGAACCTTTGTCTCTCTCCTGGATGAAAGAGAGATTAAATGTTATGTGCAATTTTTATACAACGTTCATTCGGCCAATCTGTTTCTCAACGATAAATCTATCACGACGTGTATATATTTATATCTCGGAGATTTCCTGCGGATCTTTTATATACGATATTTGATTGGTTGAAAAATGCCTATTGCAAAATGTTACAAAAATATCGTGCGCATCACAAAGGCGGCGACGTTGGCGGAAGGATTTTTTCAAATATTGAAAAATGAACGATATTGACACGTATCCTGTAAATCGTTTCTCATCCCCAATCACGGTGATTGGAAATTTGATTTCTAGTTTTCGCGAACGCACTACTCGCAACGTCGAAAAAAAAGTTTCCCGCAGATCTGCGTTCGGGCCTGTGCGGGAGATATCAATTCTAACGTATTTATCGTGACTTTGTTACAGAATTTACCGGTAATAATGGATTAGAGGTCCCGAGCAAGCCGACCGAAGCGAGACCTCCGTATATCATCGATGAGACAAACGTCAAAACTAAACAGCAGGTAAGCGCGACACGTCCCTAGAATTACATAATTTTGTAAAATTTCGGATTCTTCGGTTTTAGCTTCGCGCATCTAGAGCACTCGCTAGAACATTCTGCGTTTAAGAAAAAAGTTTATGGAATTCTATTTTCGTCCTCCGTTCGCGAACATATTCTGCACGTGCCACGGGAATGCGAAAATTATTGCGGGCGGTAATTGCCTGCTAATGCAAATCGTTGAATTTGTTCTCGCGGGAAAAGCTCACGGCTCACGTGAAGCTATAGTAAAGGAAAAGAAGAAATTGCAATTCATTCCTTAAATTGCACCAGTATATCATATTCTCGCGACGTTTTACGATATTGCGCTTGATATTTTTTGCACAGACGTGCAATCTAATTTGTCCGATTAGAGTGCTGACGCGACATTTGCCGCTCGGAACGGATTACTACATTTTTGTTCGACGACCCGCGTGCTCCTTCTAGTTCACAAGGGATCGCGAATTAAACAGATTAAAGTGATCGAGCCGTATCCAATTTCCAGACGACCATTGACACCGCGAACCGACCCGGCAACGAGGTCAACGTAATCGAGCCCTCAGGCACGGAAGACGATCACGCTGACAACACCGACGACATCCACGAGGTCTATATCATGAATCCGAAACCTGGGGATCGAGCTAGCTCGTTCTTTGCGCAGCCAGGCGTACTAGCGGGTGAGTGTAAAGCTGACAAAGCTTTCCGTCGAACTCGGCAAAGTGTATCACGAGGATCGAAATCAGATCTCGTGTCTCTTCGTTCGAATGTGCGTCTCGATCATGTTCGGTCATGTTCCGCGTCTTTACAGAGGCGGCGTGATTATTATTAACGCACGTATCGATCGAAGACTATAGCTCTTCGCAAGGTAGGCTCCGTCCGAAAATAAATCTAAGATACATATCTCGATTGTGCTTCCAGCTGTGATCGGCGGCGCGGTGGTGGGCCTCCTCTGCGCGATACTAGTGGTCATGTTCATCGTGTACCGGATGCGCAAGAAGGACGAGGGTTCGTACGCCCTGGACGAGCCGAGGAGATCGCCCGCGGCGCAAGCCTTCCCCAAGCCGGGCGCGCCTCACCACAATCGGGAGTTCTATGCTTGAGGCGACGGCGGCGCGATGGCGACTTCGCCGATTCCTCTCGCGATCTCACGATGCCGAGCCGAGTAAAGACCCACCGACGATCAACGCCCGCCTTTTCGGAATCCCGCTGGTCGATGGTGAAACAATTACTACGGCATACCGCATGGCACGCGCTTATAGACTCTCCCAAAACGCAAAGTTTTACTCGAGGAACGTCGCTCAGAACGTCGGCCGATTCTCGATTACACGGATCCCGCCCCCCCCCCCTCCCCCGAACGGTCCTCGCCGATGTATCTCCCTTGTTCTTAGCTTTAAAACGACCGTTATAACATATCCTTACTTAATTACCAGGATTCTTTCCCGTTTCCCTCCTCGGAAGGTAATTTTTTACGATTCTCCCGAGTTTCCCCTATGATTTTCAGCTCGACGCGAATCCGAGCCGCGACAACGACGTTCGCGCGCACGGCTTCTCGGTCGCCCGAATTCCTCTTCACTTTAGGAAACTGTATTTTCTTACACGCTGTATTTCATCGTGTTTAAAGAAAGATGTACGCGAGTAAGAGAGACAGAGAAGACGAATTCGCGGCTTTCGGCCGATAGACCGTTCACCGAACGCTGAAAACTTTTTCAACTTGACGCTCCGGTTTGCCCTTTGCAACACCCTGTACAGAGTTTCCTTTCCGTCACCCTGATTAAAGAATCGTATTTGCTGATCTCCGAAAAGATTCTCTTCGGAGTGTAATCATCCCGGCTGGTGACTGAAGTGACGGACAATGAACGACGAGACTACGGCTCTCGCATATATCCCGTCGAGACACCGTCGGCGAGGTTGCACCAATTCCAAGATGCATTTACAAGCGTATTTAGAGAGCGTATATATATTATATATATATATATATATATATATATATTTACGTGTATGTATACGTATATACATGTACAGGACTGAGAGCGTGAAAATTCGTGGGCGATAAACGCCGCTGCTATGTCGTTAATCATTCTGTCTCCCGGTGGAAGGAGGGAAGGGAAAAAGGATCGTTGCGGCGTCGTGATTTCTCTCCGACAGTAAGAGCAGCGAGGAGTTAAGCTGCAACCTCGTTCGCGCGTCGCTGCTATTACTTTTTTTTTTTTTTTTTTTTTTTAAGAAATTATGATATTTACTTTTTTGATACAAGCGTTTAATGCTGAATTTGACAAAAGTTTGGATCTTTTATTGCGCGTTCGTGTTCCAATAGAGGCGAAAACGGCGGGACTCGTCGACCATATTGATCGATTGCAGAGAGGATAAAAAGGGCGCCTATATTAAGAATATGTGTTAAGCATTAATCGTAGCGCGATCACATCGACCCACATTACATGTGAGGGAAACACAAAAAGATATTTTACGACGATGCATTTCTAGAAATTATACGTTGCACAAAATTGTTTAGAATTTATTTGGTCGATCGGTCGCCAGTACTGTACATATCGTTATAAAAAATTATAACGCGATTATTTCTGAAACTTATATAAGATTTTATACATATTTTCTCTGCGCAGCTTCTCTCTTCGTTTCATTGTATCCTAGAACGTTGGAAGCTAAACAGTTATCACAAACTCGTTGATAACTATCCAGTTATCTTTCGATTCTTTTCGATTGATTTCTAATGCTGGCATGTTTCTTGCATGTTTATCTACGAGATAAATGTATCTCAAATTTTTAAGATAAGACTCGATGGTAATTGAAAACGTATACAAACTCGCAGTTTGGATCATTTTATCGCTTAGATAACTGCTTCGTATAAATCATGTTTAATATATCGAGAATTTACGTATAAATACTGAAACTCCCGATAATTGTGATTATCATGTTTTACACATTCGCCAGGCATTTAGTAATTTTTATTAGAATCCTTCTGCTGTATGAATCGTCAGGTTGCAATTAACGCATTTAGCAAATAAAGTAAATTCTCAGTTAGCGTGCCATATCTTTTTGAAACGCGAACCGGCAGCCATGCGTGCGTGTCGCCAATACCGCGATCGACGTTTCCATCTTCCAGACCGTATTCCTTCAGAAATAAAATGCAGCTCTTAAAACGTGGAGGAATTCCTTTGTAGAGACTAAATATTTTTCATTTTTCCGATGCTCTCTCTCTCTCTCTCTCGAGACGAGCCTCGGACGAGCAGAAATAGCTCGTGGGGTCCACTGAATCATGTTTGCATGGCAATGGGACGTCCACACCCTCCTTCCACCCATAAGATAAAACATCCCACTTTTATTACCTGAATCGACTCTGATAAAAGTTCTTAATATATCCGTCTGGGGTTTATCTTGTCTTAGAGATTCTAACGACGAGAAGTCGTGTGTTGCCATAAAGTGAAAGACGGAACGCTGCGTTTGACAGGTATAATTACCCCGAAAGACACGAAGAAAAAAAAAAGAAGAAATATACGTGGTTCCTTCTTGCCCCAAGAGTGGTACGATAGCGCGCACGCCTTAGCACGACAGAAATGATGCCATAATGCTGTATTAGAAAGCGAAAGGGAACACGCGAAAAGCGATACAAATGCGTATATTCGTTCGTATCGGAATTTTTTCCCACGGTGACATTCGTCGCGCGATCGATCCGCATCGCGGAGTCCACCTATATTTGTTAACGTTTTTTTTTTCCTCTACGCGGTATCTCCTTGGCCGTGTTTCGCCCTTCCGTCGTCCCCGTTTATTTTTCGTAATTTTTTTACGATCCTGCACCGATCCTTGAATCTCTCTCTTTTTTTTCTTCTTTTCTGACAGTACGTGAGCGTCGTCTTTTCGCAGAATCCGATCCGTCGCGGAAATTCGGACACGTTGGAGTAATTAAAAGTATATATCATGCCGATACTGCCATATATACTGCGTAAGGAACAGCAATTTGGTACGAAACTCTCACGAATCCGCCTTATAGTCACGTTGTTTGCCATCTCACGGCACTCTCAACCTCCATCATCCCTCAAGTTTTTGATCCTTCCGTTTCTCTTCAGCTGAGATTCTCTTAGGTCCGAATGTGCCGATCACGATTACTACTATGAAAAATGTATAGAGTCTACTAAACGCCTTATTTATTTTATTATCGAGAATAATGTAGCTGCCGCTCATCCGCGGCAAATTTATCGCTTCGATTTATCCTCGTTGAACATGCGCCATGTTGTTTTGACAAAAAAAAAGGACAATTCTGCGGCATATCATGACATAATTTTATTGACTTGCATTTTTAATCGATCGCAAATTTACTTGTACGTGAACGAAGCCTCGAGATTTGTTTGTGCTTTTAAACGACTCAATTTTACTAAATTTAATGAATTCTCTTTCACAGAATCTCTTTTAGTGTATCTAAGTTTGGAATGTTACACATAGGAAATCAATAAGAATAATAACGATAAGAACATTAGTAACGATAGTTAGATATAATGCCGATTATGATCAAAGAAATACCCGTATTCTCTCTTTCATAACTTATTAAGTCGGTATATTATTTTCGTTTTAATTTTCATCTTTTCTAATGTGGATCGATTAGATTCCTCCAGTACTTCACACGATTCTTTAATCAATCTATAACTTTTTAAAAATACAGTGTTATGAAAAATGCTTTTATCTATCTATCTATAATGTTCCTGTTTTTTTTCTTTGTCATCTTTTTAATCTCCCTCTGTTTCTTGGAAACCTTCGTCTCGTGTGAAGTAAACGAGGAAAGACCTAGAAATTGGGGATTCGTAACCTTTATTAATAATCACACGATATAGATGAAATCGTTCGTTAGATAGTAATTAATTGACCTCGTGGTGTCGCTTGCCTTAGCTTTTGCTAGCTTACGCTCTACCACGCGGCCAATTAACGTCTGAGAGAAATTAAGCGAAGAGGAGAAGAAAAATAATAATTGTAATGAAATCATATTTTATAAGAAGACGTAATTCCGTAAGAACACTATAGCAATGAAAAGTCTGTCTAATACTAGGCAAAAAAGCCCATAGGCCAGGTGGACGAATGAAAATAATTTTAAAAGTGGATTAATATTTAATAATAACGATAATATTAACAATGTTATTTTTTAAGTGTAAGTACTGTCATCCCATCGCTCCTCTTTCCTTCTTCCTCCTCCCGTTCCTCCTCCTTCTCTTCGTCCTTTTCCTATTGTTCCCTAACTGGTCTATATTACATATATGTGTATATATCCGTCTATGCACGAACCCACAAAATACGTATATACATGTATATGTACTTATATATAAATATATAGATATATTATACTCGCTCGCGCAACTGCGATAAAACGCAATTTGTTTCGGTTTTTTCTCACTAAAGTGTTTTATATATCATTCTCCCACGTTTTCCTTCTGAAAGTTAAAACTCAACTTCCTACCACACCGTACGTATATAATCGCAATAATGACGGGCCAGCAAGACACAAGCAGCTTCTTACCGAATGCAAAAGATGGGGTATCCATGTTATCGCTGTTGCGGACATCAAAGTAATTATTACGTTATTCTTAATTAACGGGAATTAATAATTGCATTATATTAGTATAATAACAAACAATAATGTATGTCGTCGCTCCTATTCTGTAAATAAATACTATACCGTCTAAGGAAACGCGTTGGAAACTTCTTTGAGATACGAAAAACATCTCTTCCAGTTCATACAATGTTGCGTGGAGTTCAGGAATTCGTAAAACCGTACACCGGAATAACGAAGGAAGATTATTTGCACTTTATTTATGTATATCAAAATACAGTATGTATTCGTACCTTCGAGTTACATGAAATTACCGCGATATAACATTCTCAAAGATAAATCTGTAAATACATACTAGGACATCTAACTGTAAAAATTACATTTTTCTTTTATTAATATTATCATTTGCAAAACAATACTTCGCATGTGTGCTCCCATTTCACATATACAATATTTATATTTTATAAAATATCACTATCAAAAATATCAATCTTTTTTTTTAAGGATTGATTTATGAACGTAGAAAATACTTTATACATAATGCATAAAACAATGTGTTAATACAGATGCCGATAAATGTATAATAGACAAATACATTTCCATCAATTTCGTACTTCTGTTAAATTGCGTCTTATAAAAATGTCTTTTAAGAGACAAACGTTTTATGGAATACTAATGACTACAGGATGATTCTTAATTGTGTATCAATGCTTCAGACAGTGAATTTAAAAGTTTCAATGAAAATAAGTCGTTTAAGCTTTATTTTTTCAGTTACAATAAATCAAAGGAAATGTTCAAAGTATGTGCGTGTACTCGAAAAATGAAGCCTAAACAATTTATATTTATATATTCTTTACTTTTTTTCTAAATTCATTCCTGAAGCATTGATATAGAATTACGACATGCAAGAAACATCCTGTATATGTGTGCGTTTCCATATAATATCAATATAAATATATTGTGCGAGTTATTTATATTATTATTATAAAGTGAACAAAACGTTTTTGTTATACTTAAAGTTTCTGTTTTTTCACTACAGTTATATAGAATTGATATGTAAACTTTCTTTGCAATATGCATAAAAAAATTAGTTTTTTATGTGCTGTCACTCTCGTTTAATAATATGAATTGCTAAAATATGCTAGAAGCGATTTTTTTTATATCTTCATCTGTGCATTTAGATATAATTTTATCTAAATATACATTTCCAGCAAAAATAGGTCTTGTGAAAATTGATTTAATTTACAA
The DNA here is from genome assembly GCF_030848795.1 of Temnothorax nylanderi. Taxonomy (NCBI): domain Eukaryota; kingdom Metazoa; phylum Arthropoda; class Insecta; order Hymenoptera; family Formicidae; genus Temnothorax; species Temnothorax nylanderi. The sequence goes on along the minus strand of NW_027249153.1, from coordinate 316,302 downwards.
CTATTTATCAATCCACGAACCAAAAAAGGTTTTGTATATTTCATCAATCCCTTATTATTAAGTGTGTAGCACACAAAAAAATTAATTTATTCTGATTTATATTGTAAGAAAAATATTCTTAAAAATGATTTTTTTAAATCATGATATCTTGACATTATAATTCAATATAACTACTATGAGAAAAGAGATGCTTTAAAGTCACCATAAATTTACTGCAGCATTTGCAATTATGATTATTAACATGTCCCGGAAATTTTACAAGATAATTTTCCCTTTTAATAGTGTTGACAGATTTGCCATGCAAATTTATTGAAATGTTAAAATAGTCTCTTATCTATAGTAGAACTTGTTGACTATTTTATGATAACCATAATATGACTATAAATTACTTTTAAGGAAAGGCTTGAGGTATTTATGGAAGGATTGATTGACACTCTCCTGATTTAAAGGACTTTTCATCGCTTCATCAAAGAGACGCTGATACACATTGCCGTCATATGCGCCAAGCGCGGATGCGAGGATCTCGTCGCGAATATCGAATCCATCGACGATACCGACAGCATTTGGGCGGATTGCAGCGAGCATCTCTTCGAAGCGCGTTTGGAGCGCCGGAACATCTTCGTTATTTAGACAGGAAAACTGTTACAAAATTCATCGTGTTAATGAAGTGACTTGATACTTATCGAAATTATGATGGTAATATTAATTTTACACAAGCATGTGGTACTAACGCGAAGAAAGTCTCCGAGGCGTTGCAGTACCCAATATATCGAGTACAATTCACAAAGCTGCATTAAAACTTCGCGAAGCTGCTTGGACACGGATGTCAATCCTCTGACATTCTCAGCGAATCGCATCACTAGGAAAGCTCGGCAATGCGATTCTGCGCAATGCGCTAATTCAATGCTAGTTTGATTCCACGCGTCTTCTGGTGACGCACCACTACGTATTCTACGGTCCATGTTTTCCGTCGCCAGACGAATTTTACTATAAAAACATTTATAAATTATAGATTGCGATGATATTGCAATGCTCCGTTTTGCGATCATGACCAAGTTTTTATATGTAAATATCGATTTCCTTTGTGCATATATATATTTCCTTTATATATATATATATATATATATATTTACCCTGCGGCAACTGCTTGATGCGCTTGCACAATACACGTTAAAGTATTTTTCCAAGGACGCTGTTTTACTCCACGTGAAAGAACAACTAAATATTCGACAGTCGGAGGTAGCGGTTCACCGCCAACAGCTTGTCTCCAAGCTTTCACCAGATATCTAGCCGTTTGCAATAGCAGAACCGTGTTTTCGCCTTCGTAAGTGCAAGTAGCAGTCACTAAACCATAAATTGCCGGTAAGTTGCTCGCATCCATATAACCGTGTCCACCACACGCCAATCGTAATTGCTCAATGCCAGTAGCTCCGTCTGATGATGCAACTGCCTTTAGACAACATGCCAGCGCGTGCAGCTGAAAAATATAATTTTATTTTTCTAATAATAACGAAAATTATTAAAATTTTAAATCAATCTTTTTATTACACGGAATTTAAGACAGCAATTATTTTCTACACAATTTCTATTTTTATAATAATGTATTTTAGCATACCTCAGGTAGTCTCTCTAGCTCTCCCTGATCTAATTCAGCTGTCACATTATTATACATCTCCCAAATCCAATCAGCGCACATTCGAAATGCGAAACACGCAGCAAGATTGGGAAACAATTTGTATTGTTGCGTAACATAATTCATAATTTGCGATTCGGGCTCGCTGGAATAAATAAAAAACATTTTAAAGTTACATTAAGATATACCAAAAAATCTATTACAGATAATGAAATGTACATATATTAGCATTTATATTGGCTAACAGAAAAAGGAAAAAGAAAATGTATTCAAAATTACTATCAGAATTGTAAAAACAAAACAGTCTATAAACAAAGTATATTCAAATTTAAGCTATTTGCCAAAGAGAGTCTGAATAATGAAATAATTAGTCTAATTACTATGCACCTTTAACCGACCTTCAGACTGAGCGAAAAACAAAAAAATAGTAAAGCAAATCCAATACGACTTGTACGAAACTTTATGTCTTCATTATGTGCTTCGAAATCAAGCAATACATCAAAAAATGTAACAGCATAAAATAGCATAAAGATAAACTTTCTAAATTGATTACAGATTTTATTTTAATTTATTCTTGTATCACGTACTCGGGCTTTATCTGACTCTGACGTCTTATTGCGCTGTATCTAATAGCTATTGTCACCGCCTTCGACAGGTAGTTGGAAATATCGCGTACTAATACCACTCGAACGAACATCATTGTACCATAGGTCAGTTTATCACTAGGCGCTTTCACGTAAGTTCCATCCTCTAATACCTGAAAATATCGGATAATTAGACCTTTAAACTTCTCCATTAGACTTGTCATTAAATAACCAATCGTGAATGCCTCGCCTTCTCTCTCTGTTCCTATTACCTGAGAATTTTTCATCAGCATGTGCTCGCGCGGTATTCTAACGTTCTCGAAACCGAGAAAGCCATTATTAGTTGCATTCATTCCTAACTTGGTACCAATTTCCCCAATCTTTATACCTGAGAATGAAGGTGAATCTTTTAACATAAATCTTTTTTGTCGTTCGTAAACGCGATGAATTTAGCGAAGGATGTAAAGTTTACTTGTAAGATACGTTTATGATTTCACGCACCTGGTAAAGGTTCATGAGTATCCTCGTCCCTAAGTTGCACAATAAAAGCATGGATACCTCTGCACTCTCCTTTCGTATATAATTGTGCGACGACAATCGCATAATTTGCCGTTTGACCCACTGAAAGTATTTTCTTTTCTTTGAGCCTCAAGAGTGATTCGAATATATGTTATTTTGAACAAAAATACTTACAACCACCAGGCCACCACTTGTACGATGTCAAAGTCGGGCTATTTAATACAAATTCCCCGGTCTCAGGATCGTAAGTCGCTGTAGTTTCTAAACCTCTAATAAACGTGCCATGACCAAGCTCCGTCTAAGAACACATTTTTTATTATTCCAAAGATAAGTTTCTAGAATTAAAGATATATGTATATTGAAAATTATAAATCATAAGTTTGTCGTTAGTAAGAAACATACTTGGGCATAAGTACCGATGATATTACAGCTCCAAGCCCTGGATATCCAGTATCCTTGCTGTTCGACAGTGCCCTGTCCCATAATAGCCGGTATGAACATCACGTAGTGCAGTGTCAGCGGATTACCGTCCTTCAATATCGCCGAGCCTAACATGCCTCCTAAAATTTGTCTACAGAGCACCAGAAATGCTTTTGTCAAATGACGCTTTTTTAGATTTTTTTTAAAATATTTTTCCTCGCATGGAATATTAAACTTTGAATGAAATTAAATATTATCTCGATTAAATAATATATTTATAAATAATAATCTTACTTGGAGAGAGAGTGAATGATATTTTTGTTATAAAACATTAAACTTGAAACATTATGTTTAATATACAGTTTCTTCATAGTGTAACGACATAAAACATATTATTACGTGTTTAAATATCTTACGAGAAAACGTCCATGCCACCTTTCCCTGAGTCGTGTAATTGTTGCACTTTCTGTAATACTCGGCATCCTTTCATTATCGCATCCTCGTAAATTTCCTTGTGACTCTTGTATTTTGCAGGAATTCTATCATGTAGAAGCGGATCGCTTAGAAAGAAGTTTTCTGCAAATAATAAACTCGAATTACTATTTGAAAATTAATAAATTTTCATATTAACGAATGCAAATGAATTTTGATAACAACACGAGCTATGCAAATCCAATCAATACGCTAAATATAAATAATTAAATTAGGTAATAGCTAAATAATCAGATTGAAGGTTGAATAAACGATTTTGAATGAGCAAATCAAATTAACGAGGTCGGTGGCTCAAATAAATACGATAGGAATTACTTCAAATTTATGGAGGATATTCGTCTATGCCCTATGGGAATTTGTCGTCCATGCCAAAGTTGAAGACAATTGTCTGCATGGTTGTCAAGTAATTAATTATTAAAGTTATACTCTTATCTCTCTCTTATACACGGGCGACATAGCAAAAATGCTACGACACCTGTAATGTAACTCTCAAAAGTATATTAAAAATGATGAGAATTTAATGAAAATACCTAGGTACAAATAATTCTTTACATATTTAGAAAGGACTTTTATGAAGACTGAAATGATTTGTCTACATAGTTATCGAGAAATTGTAAAAATAAAACAGCATATTGCCACAACGTGGATAATAACGTATTTAGATTTCAAATTGTACAAACAACGATTTAAAACCTTAAGAAACAGCTTATTAAAAATTCCACATATTTATTTGCTAAAACTCATTTATTTCACGCGACGAAAACACACCTATAGGCTTTTCCCTGCCTCGCCGCCTGCCCCGCAACGTGACGGCAACCAACCTCCTTAAATCCTAAATGATTAAATTAAATTTCTTCATAAAGCCGCTTTTTCGTGTGACTATAGAGTATAAAAATAATTTCGAATTAAAATTTCCCGATAAACTAGGGTGCTGCTCTCTGAAGCTGATCTCTATACCGATGTCCCATCGAAAGTTGCACAACCAGTTTCCGATTCGACGAACTCGACATGAGTACCTATTATAGAGATCTGCCCTTTGCGATCTTCTTGAATTATACAATCGTAAAATCATTGACACAAATTATTGGATACTGGATATTGGATATTGGACACATATATATATCTCCTTTATCATTCGTGAATTAACGATTTGATATAGATAAATGCTAATTTATTTTTCGTCCATTAGATTAATGGTTTTAGGGCAGCGTTTAATTAAAGATAACATTCGGAATGCATTTCTCAATACGTCGAAAATGATCTCCGTCAACGAAAGACGATGCAAGAAATATTGCCACTTTCGAACGACTTGATCTATTATAGATGCCAGTGATATCGGAATAACAACTTCTTCCCGCAAGTCATCCGAGTATCTAGTATCTAGTCTATACGTGGAAATATGACGTTTGTATATAGGTATTTAATCTCGCGTTGAACATTGAACCGAGTAGCTGCGCATATATTTGTATGAAGGTGCTGTTCCGCATATTTATGGCTCTTATCAATTCATATAAAAAAAACACGATTTAACAGCTTTGCTTGATGTATCTTATCATAGCTCTTAATTTTTTTTTTTACGTGATCAATTTTAATCTCAAGCAACATATTCTAGTATTTTATATATAATATGTATTTTATATATATATTACATAATACTAAATACACGAATATTATCAATATATCAAATTAAAAAATGTGATAGTTTATTATCACAATAGTCATTTGGCGCTCTCTCTCTCTCTCTCTCTCTCTCTCTCTCTCTCTCTCTCTCTCTCTCTCTCTATCTCTCTCTCTCTCTCTCTCTCTGTTCACGACAAAACATGATAAAATATTATCAGAATTAATTAGACAAATGACTGTCAATGAGGAAAAAACTGATATTCTTATTTACATTTAAATGATATTCTTATTCTCACATCTTTGTACAATACAAAACACTCGACAAACTGATTGACGACAACAATAATAATTCTTATCACTATTATACATTTTTACTGAAAACAATATTGAAATAAATAATATTGCGTGCAGCCAACAAATGTTAACATGGCTACGTAAATAAATGACGTAAAAAAGTAACATGCATGACTATGTGAATAAATAACTAATACGGCTGAAAAATTATCTGATAAGATAGCCTTTAATTACAACTTACAAGACAATACGAAAACAGTTGCGTACGTTTACTTTGACGTAAGTAGCAAAAAAGAATACATAAAGATATTCACTACTATCTCAGATTGTGTGACGTCAGAAACGAGAAAATATGCAGCAAAATTTTTGCTAAATATATTAAAATGGAAATAAGTTTTAATGAAACAACACTTACAATCGATAGAACCAATTTGTAAAATTTACCAAAAACTCTCCTTTTATTTCATTAATTCTTTAGGCTCCTGCCTACTCGCCGCTTCTATGCTTGATTGATAACGTCAGAAGCGAGAAATCGCATGGCAAAAGTTTTTTCGGTTTTACGTTGAAATAAAAAGATATATCCATAAAACGCAACTGTAAACGATTCTACACATTTGTATAAAATATACCGAACACTTTTCTTTGGCTGTCTCACGTTTACACGACATATTCGCTAACGTCCGATATTCGTATCTATCATATTTGCAAACGTAAATATATTTTTGAGTTGTGATAAAAAGTAAATGCAAAATTATGAGGTACTTAATTGTCCGAAGAACTGAAGACGGGAGTCTTGAAGAAATTTTTGCCGATGGCATTAGCTTGCCAGATCTTTTTCTAATGTTTTATGTAATTACGTAATTATTTATCTTATAATCACGTCAAGTATCGAATATGCTTGGAGATATTTGTAACAGCACATGTTGCAGAATAATTCTTTATAAAACAATTATAAAAATTTATAATTGTTATATAAAAACTGTTATTAATATTATTAGGAAGAATATTATCACGCATGCACTGAGAAACAAATATTTAGATAAAAAAAAATATTTATTTAGATCGTGGCTAAGAGATTATTTACTTAATATAATACACATATTTATTTAGAATTAAATATTTTTATTTAAATTAAGTAAAAATATCTAATTCTAAATAAATATGTGTATTATATTAAGTAAATAAGCTCTTGGCCACAATCTAAATAAATAATTTTTTTGATCTAAATATTTTTTTTCAGTGTGAAAATACATTGAAAAAGTATAATACCTATATTCAATTGCGAGAAATCGAAAGAGTGCTCGGTAAGGTATAAACTTTCGCGCCTTTCACACTTTTACCTACTAATTCCTAGGAAACCATAGAACGTTGTACACGCCTTTCTATCCATAAAAAAAATCCATCATAAACGGAGTAGTTTTTAAAAGAGAATTATTCTTCGTAATTTACGATAACGAATTTCCTTCCTGTTTCGTTTCAAGTTAAATTGACCGCTGTTCAGTTACATCCAGTTACAATCAAGTTACATGTTTATCCTTCTTGCTTTTTCCTGTGGTAAATAAAAAATGCGTCGGGACAAGTAACGCGCACAACAAGTAACAAATCAACGCGAGAATAAATGTAACATAAATCCAACTTCTACGAGACAAATAAGTAGACGCGAGGCGGGAGTTGATACGTAAGATCCAGCTCCCTTATCACGAAGTGAGTAATAGTTGATAAACAGAAAAACAGAGCGATTGAGTTGGGCGTTGACATTTCGCGCAGCTTCTCGCGGCAGAGGGAGAGAGCGCGCAGTGAGTCCTTGCTTTGCTCCACGCTCCACGCTCCACGCTCCACGCTCCACGCTCCACGCTCCACGCTGATGCGAGCTAAGCGCATGATGACCGCAACCGCAACGCGCGTGCGAATTAAATGACAACGAACCTAGCTCGCGCCGATGCGACGTCTTCTCCGCGCCGCCGTCCCAGAAACTCGTCAGCTCCATGGGATCGAAGCTGCATCTCTCGCGCTCGCGCCGCAGATCCGCGTTGATCGTCACCATCGTTCGCTAGTTGAGACCGGAGGGAAGAGCTTGTCACCACGTTCCAGAGCATCTGCCGAGTAACGACCGAGTTGTTGTTGGCCGTGGTTGGCCGCGAACTGCCCAGTTGCCCACTGCTACGTACCGGCCGATCCGATTCTCCCACGCGATCACCTCGTCGTAACTCGCAATCAGAATTGATGACAGATGCACCACCACCACCACCACTGACCACGCACGCACCACTGGCCGCCACTTGCCGCCACTGGAGCCTGGAGCGTATGCCGTATATACGGTGACTCCGTCGGCCGTCGGCGCTTTTGATGTAATTTCGGAGCCAAATCGGAGAGCGCACGCGCGCAGCAAGTGCAAGTGACTTGACCAGTACCGCCATCTAGAGATGTTTATCAATATTCGAAATTGTCGAAAAATATAAATAGAAATAGGTATAAGAGAGAAGCTAGATGGAGCAACTGGGCGATTTATTTATCTCACAAACTCACAATCTCGCATGTGTGCTCTTCATTTTAACCAATAAGGTGAATAAGGGACACAGTCGCGGCACTGTACATACAGTACTATATTATTATTCAGATGAGACTCGTAGAATGTTGCAGAATGTCTCTGCTAATACGAAGATGCAAATTCGACAATTATTGGCGATACCCGAAGCTCGTAAATCGGATAAAGTTTCACGAGCTGCACGCTTGGTCGTTGACCAACTTGATTTGGACTTCGAGAAACTTTTGCGATGCGCACGCGAAACCGAATATTTTGGACGATAGAACTAAAAAGTTTTTAGATTATCTCGCGAACGAGTACAAAAACAAATCTTGGAGGAACAATAACTTAATCGATTTTATCGATTTAAATGCTTCCGGTGGTTTATTGAGCAAAAGAGTGCAGCTCATAGAAAATATTCAGAATTTGCATGATTTAGGTAAACTGAGTGCTTATACTCGTTACGACAATCGACATAATTTCTAACGATAAATTTCTTTTTGTAGGACAGCAGGATATAGAGATGAAAAAATTAGCGGAGGAGGAAGAAGCGTTGTACAAAGAGCAACTAAATGAACTTGACGAGAGATTATTGAACATAATACTGACAAACATGTACAAAGATTCGTACGACAACATCATTGTCGAAATAACGGCGGGTGTCGGTGGCCAGGAAGCAATGCTGTTCGCCAAGGACTTGTATGATATGTACATAGGCTACGCCAAGTATCTAGGTTTGGATTACGAGATGATCGACATCGAGATAAGCGATAACAAGGGCATTAGGCATGCCAGTATTATGATATCTGGCGATCAAGCTGACAAGTTCCAACACGAGGGTGGTGTACACCGAGTCCAGCGGGTACCAGCCACGGAAAGAATGGGCCGAGTACATACCAGTACCGCCTCAGTTGCAATTTTGCCGGTGCCATCGGAGATACAGATTGCGATCAATGAGAAAGATTTGAAAGTAGAGACAAAAAGAGCGTCCGGCGCAGGTGGTCAACATGTCAACACCACCGATTCCGCGGTGAGGATAACGCATCTGCCAAGCGGGCTGAGCGTTACCTGTCAGGTAGAAAGGTCGCAAGATAAGAATAAAAAGATGGCTATGAACAAACTGAGGAGTATCCTGTACGAGCAGCAATTGAACAAGCAATCGTCATTCACGAGCGAGTTGCGGCAAAAGCAAATGGGAATGGGATACAGGAACGAAAAGATTAGAACGTACAATTATAATCAGGATCGCGTGACTGATCACAGACTGGGTCAGAATGGGACTCTCTACAACTTGCCGGAGTTTATGCAGGGTGGAGCGGCTCTAGAGGAATTGGAGGACAAATTATATAATCACGTACGGATGAAAACTCTGCTCGAAATAGTCAAAAAGCTTGAGACGCGATCAAAGTGATGCTTAGTCTTTTCTAAAATTATCATTTTGATACAAAAGATTGTATATAAGGTTTACTTTATATAGGCAAGTTATTGTACAGAATAATTATTATAATCGAATATATATGTATATATATATATATATATATATGACACATTCTCATTGAGTTTGATGACGGAGATATAATCATCTTTCACTTTGGTAGTAACGCAGATTTAATAACTTTTATACAAACATTCATACATGTATGTGTAAAAGTTATATATGTATATGTCTGCCGAATATTTGTTAATAAACATATAGGATTTTACATTTATTTTTATCTTAATTACGTATCTTGATTACTATAAAGCAACTTTACATATCTCATTAAATACAAAAGTACAAATACAGTAATATACAAAATCCATACGTTCATAATTTCGTCTCTGGATCGATTCTTTTTCTTAAATCTTAACTCATAAAAATTATGAAAAGGTCCTCATCACTGGATATATGCATACTTCTTTTATATTTGGATTCCATATGCCTTGTCTTCAGCCAGGCCTAAGTAGATTGCACACACTTGACATATGATACTTCTCTATATCTCAAGAGGCTTCTCAGCATGTAGCACGATAATGATCCCACCAAAAATTCTATTATTCCTTTATTTAAATGATCTAAACTTATCTATACTTAATTTTTAAATAGGGACTTTTGTACTTGTGCAGATATGCGAATTTTGAAGTACTTATCAGAGGTTCATCCCACCCTCTTTCTTTGTTTCGTCATTCATGAAATTTACTTTCTCATCCTTTTCATTTTCTAGTTAAACAGAAATATTTATATAATTATTATAATTGTTTGAATATTAACTTCAGAAAATAAAATTAAAAATTATCTAAATACCTTTCACATCTGATTTTACATCGTCTTCTTTCTTTAGATTAATGTTCATAAGACGCATATCCATTTCTTGACCTTTTTCCAAACGTAATCGCTTCGTAGGCCCCTTTAACATAAAAAAATGTCAAAGCTCGCAATATCTACATTATGCCTTCCATAATGCATTTTTAAAAGAAGTGATTAAGTATCAGACAGATTAGTATAAAGATTATTACCTTGTACAATCTGTTATCTCTTCGCCCACCTTCACCTTCATCTTCACTATCGCTGTACTCGTTCTCACGTTGTATCCTCTTATCTAAATCACGTTGGGGTAGTCTCTCATCGAGTTTAATCTTTTCTTCAATTTCTGCATCATCAATAATGGCACCATCCTCTGGTATTGCCTGAACTTGTACGCCAGGTGCATGAGGTAGCATTCTCAGGTTTTCAAACAACCTCGTTCTATGATTATTAAAAGCGATTATGAATTACTGTTTATTCATAATATATATAAAAGTAACAGAGAAGTTAACTACATACAGAAGTGGAAATCAAAGCTTACTTAATTTTGTCGAGATATTCAGGAGTATTTTGATTTGTCATATTTGAAGGACTAATATGTAGTTTAAAATCAGGGCCGAAATATTCAAAGTAATCGTTGTATGGAAGCTCGTTAGCGATTTCACTTCCGAGAGCCACCGATGTCTCATATGTCCAACATCTGGACACATTTCTGATGGTATAACCACCACCTCCCACCATCAGAAAAGGTAAATTATATCTCTTCACAAACTCTACGCATTTGCCGTGACCCCTCACAGTTAAATTGAAGCATCCTAATCGGTCGCCTGCATTGATTAATATTTGCATTAAAAGTTGTGCAATTTTATTGTGATATAAGTAGGTTCTCTTTTGGGGGGGGGGGGGGAATGCTTACCTGTCAGGGAGTCTGCACCACACTGTAAAACAACAGCAGAGGGTTGAAATGTCTCCATCACTTTAGAGATGATAGGAACGAATATTGAGTCGTAGCTTTCATCATCCATACCATCTCTTAAAGGTATATTAACTGCATAGTACTTTCCCTGGTTAGTAATGAGAAAAAATCGCGTTTATTAACAATGCTTTAGAGATATTTCTTAGATAAATAAGTGAAATTATGAATATTGTTATATTTTGATACATTTTTTTTTACCTTTCCTGCTCCTATATCGCGAAGATCTCCCGTTCCAGGGAAATACTCGCCGTACTTGTGAAATGAGACCGTCATCACTCTATCCGTCGTGTAAAAAGCTTCCTCTACACCATCGCCATGATGAACGTCGATGTCGATGTACAAGACTCTCTGATGATATTTGAGCAATTCCAAAATTCCAAGCACAATATCATTTACATAGCAAAAGCCAGAAGCTTCGCTCTTCTTTGCATGATGTAAGCCACCGCCCCAATTGATGCAGATTTCCGAGGCTTGCTTGTTGAGCTTTACAGCCGCAGCTACAGATCCACCAGCTGATAATTGACAAAATTCGTACAAGCCATCGAAAACAGGGCAGTCTTCTCCAACGTTAACTATCACCCATAAAAGAAGGAATATTAACGTTTCGAAACATAAATTTCAATCAAACATAACCATTACTATTCGACAATAACATCTTACATCGTTGCATTTGCTTGTTGTATTCTGCCATGTTGTCTGGGCGTATTGATCTGAGAAATCTGATGTAATCATCACTATGGAATTTTGTCATTTCTTCTGCTGTAGCTTTATGTGGTCGCTAGACAATAATAAAACACAAATGCTTTATAATAACCATATTCCAACTAAATGTATTTTTATAAAAAACTGTAAATAAATGAAAGCTAAATATACAAATGGGAAATAATCATTAAAAAGTTCTTACATATATCTCCATCTTCCTGTAAAGACCATAGTTCAAGAGTAGATTGTGCGTCATCCTTATACGATGCGGCTTCATAGGATGTCCTTGGCCATAATAATAATTCCCGATATCACCTGGATAAATTGAAAACATATATCTAAATAAATCAAGGCAGTATGTAAAAGAACCTCAAATTTGTCATTATCATCAATTGATGTGTTTCAGTGAAGACTACAGTATACCGGGGCACATTTGAGAATCTCTCGTAACTTTCTACAAAAACCGTACTAATTTCCACTGCGTTGGTCGAATTATCGATTTAACATAGAAAATATCTCTGGGGGACGTAAGATATATCGAGAAAAATAACTGCATCAAAGTTTATCGTAGGAACACGATAATGCCAGAGTTTCTTGGGTACACGATAACTATGTAACCAAGACCGACTGACGCTACGGTCGTGCGATAGCACAGCTGAGAGTCTGTCGGCTTAACGACGTAAAAATCGTATTATCGGACGTAACGAGCATGCAAATCTTGGTTTACTGTGCTGAAACAATAGTGCTTCGTCCAATACTTCGTATTTACCGTCGATTAAGCGGAAAATGGACTGATCAGCGGTCAAATATCGAGCCAGATCAAACAGAGGCGGTGCATGAGTGTAAGTGGTGCAAACGCAACTCGACGAGCTTCGAGCTTCCAATGTATGTCTCTACGTGGTTTTACAACGGCTTTCTCGATACTTACTATCATAGTAGTAGCAAACGCGTTTCTTGAACGGCTGCATGGCCATTTCTACGGCTTGGCTCAGGTTAAAATCGGATAAAACACTTGGTGCGGAATTACACGAAGACCATGGGCAGTGGCTTGTACTGGGAACTATTGGACTGCATATGTTCGAATTCACTTCGATTCGCTTGCAGTAGTTGCACCCTAATGGCCGAGAGCAGGGGAAAACTCCCCCCTTTGAAAGACGCGAGTTTCAGCGACACCTGAGTCGGAACTGGTCGGAACTAAAATCGATCACGTGATAACGTGGTAAAGAGCGCTAAATTCAAATCGTGAATACTTTTCATTATTGATTTTTTTAAGATTAAAAAATTAATGACATAATCAATGTAATAAACAAATTAAGGGTACAATTAACCAATATCAATATTACACGATATTAATCGATATAAGATATATATGACTGATGAAGAAGAAGAATATTAGAACTGCAATCGAGATTGTTATAGGGTCTGCTTTCCATTGCTGAACTGGCTGTACTAGTTCAGAGTTTATCTTTTTTACTCCACATTGGAAGGAAAAAGATAAACTCTGAACTAGTACAGCCAGTTCAGCAATAAAAAACAGATCCATAGATTTTGTCACTGAATTGATTTCTTATAACAATCTCAAGGAAAATAGGACAGACCCTCGTGAAAAAATTTCTCATATTTTCTCAGAAATGTTGTAAGAATTGAGACTTATAAAACATTCTGAAAAAAATATAAAACTTCTCAAATACTTTTGGAAATATAATTGGATGAAGATTTTCGGAATATTTCAGTATCCGTATGTATGAAAATTTCTGATAAATTGCACAGATTTTCTCATATTTCTACAAAGATATATTAGCGAAAAATATTTTATTCTTATTTTGTCTGAGTTTTTCTTGAAAACGTTCCAATTCGCGTATAAAAAAATCTGAAAACTTCTGAGTATTTTAAGAAAATCTGCAAATTTTTATAGAAATTCTCATTAATAATGTGAAACATTCTGAGACATTTTTCCACCAGGGGGGTATAGGTGTTTATGCGAAAAGGCTCCATTAGGAATAGCGAGATAGTAATTGAGGTTTAAGTAAAGTCTAGAAGAGAGAGTCTTCTCTTGAAAAGTTGTCATTTTGATACGAAAACGTCCTCGTTTTACATAGGCAAGCCGTTGTACATAGCAAATTGTAATAAACTCTATGTAATACAAACAACATCCCCCGTTCTCTGAACGGAACTCGTTCTCGCGACGAGGCCACTATCCGAGAGCCGGAGTTCAGCGGTAATATATAATATATAGAACGTTCGGTGATTTATTCGATAAACATACAACAAGATCTCGTATTCCTCTTCTTTTTGTTTCTTTTTCTCTTTGCTTAACCGCGTGTCCAAAGGCACACACTTGTTTACACACATACACACATCTCACAGTATAGTACAGCGATATACAAAATTAACGTCTCGTAATCTTCTGTAAATGTCGATCGACTCGTCGCCGCTCCGCATCGCCGTCGGTTTACAATGTACAAAGCGCGTATGCGAATGTATCGTAGTGTATTTGTGAACATGCACATGTGTGAGTACGCGACCCTGCTCCGACAACTAGAAAAATCTACGTCTCAACGAGTTAGCATTTAAACTGTCTAGATCGATTCTAGAATATCTGGAGCTCTCTCTCTCTCTCTCTCTTTATCTCTCGCCTACCATTTAATTATTCTATCTACGTATGATGAAAATGTCAAAGTGGATTGAGATTTGTCTTACTGATCCCTGGAACGCATCCTGATGTTCAGCAAAAGAAAATTGGTTTCCTATTTGTAAAAAAAAAAACAAGATTCTGTTAATAATACTAAACATATTTGGAAAATCGTAGAAAAAAAATCGACCATTTTGACGTCAAATACTAGGTGCTAGAAATGCCTCCAGACAGTTACTCATATTTGAGACATATCCTGATATCTATCATAATTGCATCATAATTGTTTACTTATACAATACGAAAATACGTTGCAAATGTATGCAACTTTATTACGTATTAAGACTTAATATCTTTTTTTATTTCTCGTTTTGCCTACTAAAGGATCCAATCGCTTATATTCGATACGAGTGCAAAGTATTGAAAGAAAGATGGATAGAGATTAAAAGGAATTGACAGGAATTTACCTGAAATTGAATCTAATCTAATTTATAAGACACTCCTGTCGATTTTTTAAACTCGATCTTCTTTATAATATAATAAAATGCATCTAGAAAAATCACTCATCGAATCGCACTTATTTCTCTGTTTCATGACCGAAAATGTGTTAGCGAACGATCCTACGCTAAGCGCATTTAATTCTGGTTATCTAATCTGATTTGGCGATCGATGACGATGAAAGACAATTTTGTATCTTAGCATTTTGATATCGATTGCGTTCGCCACATTTGATTGATCGCGTAAAAACTGGATGTACCGGGCAGGATCGGATAGCACATTAAATTCGTCTAGAACAACTCGACGTAGAACAAATGCGTTCGCATTTACAGTATACTTAACGAGATCGCAGTAACGAGAGGTAGAGAGTACAGAATATCTCAAAGCGCTCATTAGGAATGATATATGCTTGAAGAGAATCAAGAAATTTAATTAATATACAAATTACTTTGAAAAGAGAAAAAGAATTAATTTACTTTCATTATTTCTCTCTTACTAATAAATTCTCCACTCATTCTTTTTTCCCTGTTTTCAAATCAAATATAATTACATGAATCCTAACTCGCAGGAAAAAACAATTTACATGAATTAGAGAAATTAACGAATAATCAGATGGAAAATCGTTCAAATATGCGCTCTATGTAGCAATCCTGGTCGTCGGACGAGACAACTGGATGTACAATTATCCACATACGCTCCATCGGGTGAAAGTCCGTTCAATTCGCGGCATATCGTGAATTTCATTGACTAGTTTTTGACACCAACTGTTGGCTGTGAAATCAGATCTCGATCTTAGCCGAGGAGGAAGGTACTTTTTCCGGCCAGCGCGCACATTAGCAACAACATCAAGAGGAACAGGTTCGATCTGGTGCTTGTCGCCAAGCCACACTGATGCTCCGTGATCTCGCTCTCGCGAGAATGCCAGCGTATACAGGACTGTGGTCGCTCCCGTTCAAGGCCGGCAAGCGCCTTTTGGCAGACTAGCGTGTTATTCTCGTAGATCACTTCCTCGGGGTTAATGCTGAGTGTCGGGAACTTTGTTTCGCCACAGTTGTTGTTTACCACTACCAACAACATGCTGGTATTAGTCACCGGCTGCACCATATACCATCGCTGCTCGCAATTTTCATCCACGTCTTTATCAAATGCATCGAACGAGACGTTGCGTAGATACAAGTACACCTGTAGATTCAATGCGTAAATATTAAAAAGTATCCATAAAAAGCAAATTAGGATCAAAATAGTCTATTTTAAAATAGCCTATCTAGAAATACTCTAATTGCTAGGAAAGCCACCCCAATCAATTTTTCTGCAGTAAAATTATATCTAGTATAAATGTAATTACAATCTGTAATTTTAATGGTTTGTAGTTATGATATAGTATATATTATATATCTTTTAAAATCAAGTTTACCTCTTGATCGCAAACTTCCGGGCGTGTACGGTTCATCACAACAGTTCGGTCAAAGTATAATCTCTCGTAATTTGGCTCAAGCGGCGGAAGTTTGTCGTCCTCGTGATAATCCTCGTGAACGGCTGATTCATCGTCGCTAACGTAGCTATACACTTCCGCGTCATCAGATTCCAATATGCCCATCTTCGCCCAAGCCCAAGCGGCTTGACCAACCATCCACGACAATGCTCTCTGGAAATGCTTCCATGGCTGCAACATGACATTTTGATATTTAATTTTAGAACAGATAAAACTTTGATATATATAATTATAGATTATGATATCTTAATCTCTCTCTCTCATTATATTTGTTGCCAAGATTTTTCTGTCACTTAAATTTCTTCACTGAAAAATAAGAAAATAGACATATGCATTGCCTGATTCTTAAATTATCAAGCAATTAAGATCCCTTTAAAAATTCTTTAATAAGATTGATTATAATTGCCCTGGTGGAAAAATGTCTCAGGATTTTTCATGTTATTAATCAGAATTTCTATAAAAATTTTCAGACTTTCTCAGAATGCTCTAATCGCTCCGTGCGATTGTATACTGTAGCGGAAAAGTAGGACTCCGTAGGATTCAGCCCCCAGCAAAAATATTTGGGAAATTATGGGGCGTGTTGTACAGTGTTATTATTATTGCAATTGAAAGTGCTCACAGTAAGAAGAATGTTGCCGGCGTTGTTGGTTGGCGGACTCTTGAAGCATACCGCCTGATAATCAAAGATCCTTATTCTCTCAAAAACACCATCTTTGACTAAGCTGCTCATTATCGGACCTCTGACATCGCCGAAAAATTTACCGGCGTTGCTTGTCTTGTCCCCGGCAGCGATTATGTAGCCGTTATTGTCAATAAGATAACATGCCCAGACGTCGCCGCAGTGCTTATTACCATCGCAATTACCATCACAATTAAACGTTATATTCTGGAGAAGCGCTTGCAAGGCAGTGTGCTGGAATTGGAAGCCGACCACTACGGCTGGCGCCTTCTTTTCTGCAAATTTGTTTTTACAGATTTAATAACCTATGTTTTCTCCGGAGCAGTTGAGGAACGAAAGAGAGGCAGGAGACCCAAAAGGTAGCTATATGTATCTCGTGAAGATAACAGAGAGAAAAGGAGGAAAGGCAGCTGAAAATAAACGAGTCCAGATATAATAACTATAAGAATATATAAGAATAACTATAAGAACAACAGACGAATTACCAAAATACTTGAAAGAGGAAAGAAGAAAATGAAGGATAGAAGTTTAATAGCTATACCCAAACAGCCAAGTCTGTCGAAAGCAGATCTTGCCAAGTATCTATTACAAATTTTGTCGGCAGATAGACTACAGATTTGATGCCGGTTCTGATATATCACATGATGTCAGCAGAACGTCAACAGAAGTATAACAGAAACCGTTATCACATTGCCTATCAGTAGGATCTATCTGTGCGGTTTCTCCTACCAATCTGCTGTCTGATTATGTTAGCAGACTCTGCTAGCAGAACATGTAAGCTGAATGCGGACGCAGTTAATGTCAATCTACCGACAAAATGCTATCAATTTGCTTACTGCGGGTAGATATATGTGGAAATGAAAACCAGTACTGGAGAGAGGAAAAAGACAGGAGATGCAGAATATGGGCAGGTAGTAGAGGCAAAGAGCATGTTTTATATTCTAAAGAAGTGCGAAGCGACAAAGAATGAAATGCGATTAGACAAATTTATAGAGAAGAAAAGGTCTTAGAATTAATAAAAATGATAGAGACATTAAGAACCCTAAGGAAAGGGGTAGAAAAAGAGAGTAGATAGGATAGAGAGAGAAGGGGGCAGGAGAAGAGAACAAATAGAGAATATGAAAGGGGAGAGATTTAGATTCTATGATATTAATATTTTGTACTGTTTTTGTTCTTAAAATATTTTGTTTAATATAAATATAGATTCAAGATTTTACTTTATTTAATTTAGCTCTGTTTTGCAATGCAAAGATGTATACAGAAATTAAATGAAAATGTAAAATGTATTACAAATTGTAAACCGGAAGTCATCCTAAGTTGCAAGGCAAGGATTAAAATAAAATAAATAATAACCTGTTCTCTTACCATATATATATATATATATATATATATATATATATATAATTTGAATTATTATTAAATTACAACAAAGTTAACATAAGTCCTTCCGTCTCACTGAAGTCTGATATCAAAAGACTATTAAATTTACACGAATATTGGAAATAATTTGTGGTGATTATTTTTATTTAATATTTCAAATATGGATCTGATAAATTATTGATTCTATGTAATTTTGGATGATTTGTTTTTATCTGGGACTATCAATATTCAAGAAATTTTTGAAAGCAGACAAGACAAATAAGTCTTAATTAAGGCTCTCCTTGATTCAACATATGTTTTTTTTCTACTTTGATAACGATTTAAATATTGACTTACTGATAAATACAGCACGGCTGGCAGTGACTAGAGTGGTGTTGTCGGCACCTTCATCATCGATCGGCACGGAAAAAACGAAACTGTCTGGGTCTACGTAGTACTGCTCGACCGCTCGCTTATACCATACTTCATCAATAGCATGAGGATACAGGTTACTGAAATGATCCTCCGGCAGCGTACCCTCATCTAATGGGAGAATATCTTGCCACCTGGTCAGTCCGCTATGCGTGGCCATAAACGCCAGGACCACCCCGAAGCGTTGTTTGAACTGCTGCCTACGAGAGAAGACACTTCAGAAATAGCAATTCGGATCGTCCGCGACTCGAGCTGGCGTTTACTTGCACTTTTATACAGGAGTCATTATATTTAAGATGTACACTCGTTATGCACAACTACATATATAAGTTATACAGATCTCCCAAATTCGTACGTAAGCTCGCAGCTCCTTTGCGCCATATACTTGGGATTTAATTTGAAAGATAAGTTCGAGTAAAGAAGGACAAGAAATCATATCGCAACTATCATCTTGCTTCGATTTCACAAACACAAATGATTACCAGACGAGTTATACTGTTACTAAAAATAAAACATGATATTTTATCATTGTATCATAATATATATAAATCTATCTACTATCTCGTTGATTATTGGGTTAATTCGTTAATTAAATAAAAAATAAGATTATATTGCAAAAGATTTGACTATCAAAGAAAGGATTAATTGCCTTTTTAATGTAGAATGGCGCAAACGAACGAATAATACTTTGGAAAATACTATTATAGAAGAGTCAATCAAATCGGGAAAATCCTCTTGCTTTCGCAGTATCACTCGCGAAGCATTCCTCCTTTTCAGGCTTTTGCTCCTGAAAGATGACAATTGCCCTACGACGGCTACGACTTGCAAGCTAATTTTTGCGCCGACCTTAAGATGTCGAAAGATGAAAAAAAAAGAGAGCAAGAAGAAAGAAGCAGAAAGTAGGAAAAAAACAAGATTATACATATAGCGCGACATAAGAAAAAATTATGAGCGAGTACTTTATAAAGAAAGTAGTAATTAATCAACTTAAGAGAAGAGGAATCGTGAAAAATACGATTCTACCAATTTTTCTGTAAAATTCGAGAATTTTTGTACTTTAATACAACCAGAAAGAAGATTAACGCAATTCTTTAATGGAAAGTGAAAAATAGAGCAAAGTGAAAGAAACTCTTGAACGGATGTATTCTGTAAAAGAGAAAAAGAGAGAGGGAAAGATAGAGCTAAGAAGAAAAGAGCAAGATAGGAAGAGTTAACACTCGCATTATAATGTACGGCACGAACGGTTGAGAGTTAATTCGTTACTTTCTAAAAATGTAAGGTGCGTTGTGATGGCGTTACCTGGTCATCTGATTCATCAGCCTAGCTAAAGGTCTGCATGGCGTCAAAGTGGTAAGTACATTAGTCAAAAGGAACAGGTGAACTTTCTATCCTCATAGAAAAACAAGAAAAACGAGACAGAGAAATGGAAAGAAAGAACTGTGCATAAAATAGTGAAATAAAACAGAACACGGGACGGAGTATTTTGTGTGTAAAAATGAGCGCGTGTAAGTTTAAATTCTGATAAGGAAACAATGGTAGAGAAAGAGCGATGTCTCCGTCCTAAAGATGCGTCGAGTAGCGATTAATCGTTCTCTCTTTATTTATTTTACATTTATATTTTATTTATTTTTTATATTTTATCTTTATAAAAATATTTTGTTGCGTCTGTTTCTAATGGATCATCATTAATCAGGCTACTGTTTAATATTAAATGCGATGGATGCGGAATTTGATTCTATCAAGTTTTTATTACAGTTCTGATCGAGATAGCTCTTTTCTTTAGAAACTATAATCATCATGCAGATAAAACAACATTAATTTTAATGCAAGCGTGATATTACCGTTAATTACAGATTAGGTATATGTATGTAAAAGCAATGTAAAACATTATATAAAACTTGAGTAATTGAAAATTACTCAAGTAGTTAGAAAATTCGACCGATTAATCGCGCACTAATGCGAATAATAGGGAAAAGGAAAATTCGTTCGTTTTTCCAATTAGTCTAGTCATGCTGTGTAAAGCACTCTTACGTCGGCTAATAAATCGAAATTATACTCACTCTGTTGGATCCTTGGTGCTGGGATTCGGTGGGATTTGCTGGGCGAACCACTCGGTTGCCTTAGCATCGTATACCAGACTGAGCAGCAGATTCCTGTCGCAATAGTACGAGTTCCTGTCGGCCTTGTAGGAATTAGCTGTTGAACACAAAAAATGTTAATGCTATTAAAATTAATAGCGCTAAAAATATTTTTGTTAAATGCAACGCTAAACATAACAATAAACATATAACAAGAGGCCGCATAAGTAACTCAAGAGATCGTGACTTACGATGAGAGTTATGACTAGGACTCGCAGCGGTGTATTCCGGCGGTTGGGATCGTTGCTTCATGTCGATCCACTTCCAGCCTGGTAGGCGGGTACGCTCCAGAAAATGTAGGAGCTGCAACTCCGAGGAATTGAACCTGTGTTCACCCTCGTAGTGATACCTAACATTTACAATACGTTTATATAAATAGATGCATAGAATTGTCGCATCCCATTA
This sequence comes from Temnothorax nylanderi, assembly GCF_030848795.1. Lineage (NCBI taxonomy): Eukaryota > Metazoa > Arthropoda > Insecta > Hymenoptera > Formicidae > Temnothorax > Temnothorax nylanderi. The sequence continues at coordinate 294,619 of NW_027249153.1, read as the reverse complement.
GTTTATAGGCCTATTTTTTCTTAGCTACATATCAATTTCATTATAATGCAGTTAAAAGGAAGAAACTTTTTGTGAACCAGAATTGTGAGAGCATTCGGCACTTACTTGCAATACATCCAATCGGGGTGCACCCGCCAGTTACTACCCGCAAAGTAATCTGTCACGTTTTTCCCTACAATAGTTCAATTCGTTCAAATTTGACATAGGAGATCGAGGTCAGCGACGAAAGCCTCGATAATTAAGTTAGAAGGAAAAAGATATTAGTTTAGTTTAACGTCCAAAGCAGAAATTGAAATTGTTATTATTTCAATAAGTTAAAAATTTTAATGCGGTAGAAAAATAATTTTACACCAATTGTCGTGCTTTTGTCATCATGAATAAAAGTATTAATCTGTAGTCGCGAAAACCGGACTAACAATTAAGGTAAATGTACCAATGCCGCGACCTATGTCTCGACATCTTTATCATTTTAAATCAATTATTAAAATAAGAGCATTGAGCCGGAACTAGGTGTTAGTGTTCAAAAGTACAATATAATTAATAGAAATTAATGAATTACATACGTTTTTACATACATTATATTGTACTTTTGAACACTAACACCTAGTTCCGGCTCAATGCTCTTATTTTAATAATTGATTTTCAATCTTGTAAGCCTTTACTTATATATTTATCATTTTAGTTTTTAAATATGTATAATGCGAATTAAAATCAAAGATAAAAATAAAATACAAGAAACATATTTTTATTTTTGATTATTTGATTTTAATTCGCGTTATAACTTATTTAAGGACTAAAATGATAAAAATGTCCAGACATACATACGTGTCCAGGCATTGGTACATTTACCTTAGAAAAAGTAATATCAACTACGATTCTCACTTGATGAAAGACCATTTTATGTTTATCATCCAGTTATTACATCAAGACATAAATAAAAAGTTGTTTATAATACTTTGTTTATATATACTTTATAGCAAGAAACTTAATATTAATTGAATTTCAAAGATGTGATCTTTCGTAGAATTTACGTAGCGTTAACACAGGAATATTTATGAGATGTAACTTTGTTTAGCGGAAGTAAACTTTCCTATCAGGAACTTTAGGTCTATACGAAGCGTCTGGAGACATGAATTTCACAATCGATGCAACACAAAACTCGTTCGCGAATATCTCCTCGACTCCAAACTGTGTACCGAGTGGCACTTTACAGCGAAACTTTGCGGATTGCCAGACCGTCGTATGCCTATAACTTACATAAAACGCCGGGATTATATTTAAAGAGGCAACTTTAACTATTGCTTGTGCCGACTTTCGAGATTTCCATAGTCGCGTTATTGAATCGCCAAACTTCTTCACCATCTATTCGATTTGTTCTGACCACGTCATCTTCTACTTGAGTCGCGTTCTTGGGAGTCTCCGAGTTTTATTATCAATTCGTTTGCATTTTTGATAAATCGATTCATTTCTCAAAGTACTTTAAAATCGATAGTTTAGAATAATAAGTTTAAATAACAATCCTCAACATTCTGCGTGAAATAATTTCGGACAACTGCTGGCATTTTAAAAATGGAAAATATATGCCATTAAAAAGAATCCATGTAATTGCACTAGTAATCCGATAATATTATATTATTGGAAGCTTTCGTCGCTGCGAGATAGTTTGCTAGAATTAAAATGCGTACCTTTAGCGTGAGATCGATGTATCTCCTCGATAGCGTGCACGCGGTAATTTTCAGAATCGTGCACGGGCAAACTGACCACTACTGTGAATGGAGTGTCCGTTATTCCCATGTAATCGTATTTTCTCTTTACTCTGCCGACACGTTTCTAAAGCGATAAAAATACATCAATTAAAATAAATTAATAGATCAGTTTAGAAAAAACTTTATTGAAACTTTATTAAAAAATTCTTATTTCTTTGGGAATGCAAAAGATCATACGTGTTCCTACGTGTTTCTACGTAAACACGTAGAAACACGTGAATATGAATCGAACCCTAAAGTGAACGATTCGAGTGATAAAATAATAAAAAAATATATAATATAATAAAAAAGCATAAAGCCTTAAAAATATCGAACTATCGTTTATTACTTTCTTTTATATTGTTTCTCTCTGCAGATAACGAGAATATTAGGAAAGCTTTTTAATCGCAACTACAAAAATTATATCCTCATAAATTGCACATTTATGGATATTTGTCGTTAAATATTGTGACAATGTACTCACCATGTCATCGTAATGATACTTTGTGTAAAGGATCGAATTACCAGTCGTCTGATTCACCACTTTGTTACGCATCTGCAGAAAAATGCAACAGACTCGTATGTAATTATTTATTAAATGTACATGTAAATTTTAACAACAGTAAAAGTTGCTCAAACTTCGACAGCGTGTCATTGACGTTCTACAACTTTCTATTACGTTAATTATTTTTTTATTCGCTAAAATCTGTCAGTTAAATCAAAAAAAATTTTTTACTAGTCTTTTTATTTATTTACCACGATGAGTCCGTCGCCGAATTCTCTGGGGCCCCTATCGTCATCCACTAGCTCAACTTCTGCCATATCGACGCTATTATATGCCGGCTTTAAAATACCCTGGAACTATTTTTATAACACATATATATATTTATTGCTTATATTCATTTTTATCGCGTTACGTCGAAAATTCAATACCGATATTAAAAATTTCGTAATTCCACGTAACATAAACGTCAAATCGAGATAAAATACAAGCATGCGCGCGCGAAAAGAGTTAAATATGATAATATATAATTTAAAGAGCGTTTTACCACTGGTCGAAGATCGGGATGAATCAGGATGAAACCATTGTTGGTCACGATAAAGGCATAACCGTTGACGCCGAGCTGCTCCCACGGAGAGAAAAAGAAAGAGAAGATCGTATTATATCATGATTTGCATTTGCCATGCCGTCAATTGATGCACTGTCGGCATCATAAAAGCTATAATGAATATTAATAGCAGTTTCGTGTCACTCTTCTTAATAGAGTCGTCGTATACGATGTCCAAAGAGGGGTATTTACTATTTAATCCCTCATACAAATATCTCATCTATTATCTTATTGTTAGTATCGTATTGTACATCATCGTGTCATATAATATTCGTAATAGATCATATTTATGTAATTCCTCAACTTTCTAATCTATATGAATAAGAATCACCAATCAAGCGCTAAAAATTAAAGAGGAACAAATAAAAGTAAAAATAATTTCCAATTAATTTTAACTTTTGCATTAGTAGTCTTGTATATTATAGTTTTAATTAATCTTAATTAATTCTTGTTTTAATTTATAATTAATTAAACAAATTATAGATTTTAACTGTATGGATCATTATATTTTGCACGTTAAACATATTGATACTCATACAAATGTTTAATTATTGTCATTCATAGTTGCTGATAATGTAAAATTATTTGTCACTTTTTGTAAAATAAAACGTAAAAGATATATAAGTAACAATATTGCTCACCATGTGTGGAATCATCAATTTCTGGATTTCTTCGATCGATACGTCCGTGCCAGCGACACCAAGGAGATTGGCAATCATCGTCTGCGCAGACAATTACCGATACGTTAATTAGGGAACCTACATTATGTCGCATTGCGTGACGTCTCTATCATATCATGACAACGTTATTATGTCGAAATAAATTACGAATTATCATCATCTCAAGTCGCATAACCAGAAGCGCATCTACCTTCTCCAACAACGTTCTATCACAACGAGTTCGTCTACATAAACACGTTTTGGTATATCAAAAAACCAAATGTGTGAGACATAATCACCCCTCGCGTGTATACAATGATGAGCATGATCCTGAGATAGTTTTCAAAAAGTGTATCACGATATCCATATAATATTTTTGGGAAAAATAAAAATATTAAATAAGAACATTTGTCCGAGTTATTAGTGTAATAATTAAATGTTGCATATTCTATAGTGGAATAGTTACTGCAAAGTCTTGCTCAATAAAATGATGTTTAGCGAAATATAATAAATATCTGCTATGTTGGAGAGAATGAGAAATAGACTGGAAAATATATCCAAGTTACAAAAAGTCACGTCAATATTAAAATTGTATTTGCAAAATAATGTTTTTATTTTGGAAATGTGTAAAAGTGCGCGCGAGAGGGACGAGCAATAAGAGAGTGTAAATTTCTTGCGATTAGACTCAATAACTAGTTCAACTACTTTCAATGTGTGTAATAATAATAATAATAATAGCGATACACAATAAAAACTCTATAATAATTAAACAACAAGTTTTCTCTATAATTAATTAACAACATCGGACGCAGGCTACCCTAAGTGTTAGTTCAAGTAACAATTATCTCCGTTCTTTCGAAGTGACGACCTTTCTTTCTTTCTCTTTTCCATTTATAATAATAGAAAACAATCTAACAGGATATTTTATTTTTATGTATCTTATGCAATAATGTTATAGAAATAATACCGATCGTAAGTGGCACATAATAGGCAAAATTTTTTTTAGTTCAATTCGAATGCTACAGGAGTGTGATATGCATGTATGCGAGACTAATTAAGATAATCTTGAGAGAGGTCGTCGCTTGAGTTAGATCTACTGTCTCTGACTAATGTAATGTTTCTGACTAATGAAATCTAGCACTCAATAAACTGCCAAAATTTATATTATTCGTGTACGTGCGTGCCTGCTGTTACTCGTAATAAAAGAAGCAAGTGCCTGGGAAAAGTAATTATTATTATCGTTATGTAAAGTAAATCATTATCCATATAATATCTTTAAATTTAATTTTCTTCAAAATAAATTCAAATTTCATTAACGAGGTTTCTTTTCTTTGGATAAAGTCCATTCGCTTGCTCCTTCAGTTAATATTTTTCTCTTTCATCATATATATATAGTAGTCACTGCAGAACGATCTCTACGAATCAATCTTTACGAGGATATTATTTTTCGTCGTACGCAATCCAACAGGCGGGCAGAACTTTGCCTTTTTTCTACTCGTCTTGACAGGACACAGGGTAGACTAACGTACCTAAACCTACCTAATGACTTGAAATAATTCCAGTAACTAACGTTACGAGATCAACATAAGATATCAGAGAGTCGAATGTGGACCTAAAAGAGATCTATGCGTGTCTACGACCTTGTTCCAGCATCATTTACATCGCGATTTTCATACACATATATTTTTCTTACACTTAATAAATTGAAAGGTGTAATAGATTAAGATGTTCCTTTCTTAATAGAGACAAGAAAATTTAGAATAATTGCAATGTTATTTAAATAGTATTTTTTCAAAGTAAATATTCTTCAAAAGTTCATGAGTCTAATGAGTAATAAATTAAGATCCGTTAAATGGCAATTAAGGCTGATAGCGAAGATGAGGTCGTAGGTCGTAGGTCGTAGGTTGATCGCACGAAAACGAAAGATAAAGATACAGGATGTACTATATATATGCATCATAGAACAATGTTGCTTGAGTTTTTTTGTTTTAGCTGCCAACCTCTCTTGTTTCTGTCACCCAGTATTCGTTCACCAGCACCTGCCTTGTGATGTTCTGTGGACAAAGAGGAACTTAAAACCGAAGCAAGTGCAGCGTGAGTATATACCTCAAGGATTCGCGAATTTCGCGATTTTTATCTCGTTTATCATTTTTTTTAGTACTTATTAACGAAGAAATCACATTTACGCATTCAAGATTTTGTTGATTACGCATCAGAGGTTTTGTAAAAATGTTGCGAAGAGAACGTGAAAGCGTGTGAAAGCGCCAGGGTTGGAAAGTAACGCGTTACTAATTGTAACGCCGTTACCATTATAATTACTTTTTTTTTGTAACGGACTTTACAACGGACTTTACAAAAACATGACAAAAGTAAACTTTTTAGTCTGTTATCTCGTTTTACCATTAAAAAAGTAACGGAAAAAGTAACAAATCGTTACTTTTTAAGTAACGGTAACGGTAACGATAAATGAGTAACAGCTAGTAACTATAGTTACTTTTAAAAAATAACTTTCCCATCCCTGGAAAGCGCACACAACAGAAAGAAAAAAGTGAATGATATTTGATAATGATTGCTGAAGAGAATTGTCATTTTATCTAAACGTAAGGGGATCTTAATTAAACCTTTAGACTGTCCTTTATCTACCCTTCTGTCAGCCGACTGGACATTATTCGCAAAATAACAGGCAAATAGAAATCTTACCGCGTTTTCACGTCGATCAAACACTGGCATGCTGACCGAGGTCATTAGTTTGTATTTTTGCAACCCGCTGGTCTGATCGTACCACCGCTTCTGCTTCTTCACGTATCGCCGATCCTGTTCCTCCATGTTGGGGTACTTCTTTCTCCTGTTAAACCAGAAGACAAGCTCCTTCTGCTCCTCACTTTCGTGCTGCTCCCACATCCAGTCGGTCATTTTCGGATCCGTCACGTCGGCGTAGACGGGTGTCCAGATGGTCGGATGATCTGTACGGCCCAATACCAAGGGCCTCGCCATTACCGGCACATATTTCAACACCTAGCAAATTCGAAAAGCTTAACGATTAATTTTATCCAAGTTGTTATAATCTGGACAGATATTCTATCCGTTCAAATACTTTGAAAAGATTTCTCGCTCATTATAATCTTCTATGTCCAAATTTCTATGATTTATAAATTTGGCATCACGACTTTCTATTAAATTAATTAATAGCGCTTTTTGCCGATTGTTTTGATCAAATATGAGATTTTTAGAGATTAAGGTCTTTATATATTTATCGAATTTGAAAGCAATCTCAGTCTACTGACCTCTTCTCTGACTTCCGCCGGGGTGCATAAATGTACGTAGAATCCTCTATTGGCGCAAGCCATCCACTGCACCTCCCGGACATCTGCCACCTCCCGACCGATCAGATAGGTGAATACTCTGACAGGCATATCGGCCTTCGAAGGGTCGTCCAGACCCTTCCAGTTATACGCCTCAAAGATCTCCTTGTAGTTGTATGGTACGCCGTCGGTGATCAGCATGATTGCTTGATTGCATCTAGCACCCTTCTGCTCGTCGCGGAATGTTTCGAGCAATTGAAAAGCGGTCGTCAAAGCCAGAGAGAAGTTGGCAATCTGCTCCGTATTGAGATCCGAGATGGCTCGCTTCAACTCTCGTATATTCGCCAGATTAGCTTGGACCAAGGTATCACTGAAGCACGACACTACCTATAAACGTGTCGCTATTAATTAATAATTTTACTAATATAATATTTAATATTTTTTTGTCTCTTTCTGGCTTGACAAATTTAATTCTTTCCGTTGATTCTTACCTCTTTAGTCTCGTTGGAGAATGTAATGATGTTGACGAAATCATTGTTACCGAGAGTGTCAAGGATGTTGTTTATCACATGCTTGGCGATCTCCCGCCGTATACCGGTCATACTACCGGACGTGTCCATCAGGATAAGAATATCTTTCGGACTGGTAGCCGCTTCGATGTACCAGCTCCTCGTTCTGCAGTCGAACAAATCCACCTGCTCCATGGGCCAACTTATGGCAGGATATTGACGCATGAAACCGGTCGCGCTGCCGAAGTATTGCCAGGACAACGACGGGTCCTGCTCGTAATTGTTGATGAAAGTGCGATCAAGCGTCTCGGACCACTTAATCGCCCGGATGACACTCGAAGCGCGTTCATACACATTCGTGGGCACATGCACCGCTGACATATTGAGATTTACGTCGCCACCGAAGTGAATACTCTTCTCGAGGTCAATGGTGATGTTCTTCGTATTGATGAACTCGTAGGTTTCCGGCGGATCCACATCGGGGGATGATTGCGCCGACGTTTCAGCCACATCCATTATCCTCTGAAAAGCAAAAGCAATAAAGTCACCTAAATAATTATATGCCTAAATAATTATAATTTGCAATTACAAAATTCAAATGGAACAATATGTTCAATAATGATAAAGAAGACTGTCTGTTGTGTTATTACTGCAGCTTAAAAACTTGAGCATAAATGAGATGAAATAGAAGAATCGTACCTTGATAGCCGAGATCTTCGACTCCATCATAGCCTTGATGTCCTTAGCGATCTCGTGGACGAGAGCACTTCCGTCACGTGGCGTGATGTCCGCCGACTTATAGCTGTCCTCGAACTTGTCCACGTTCGTCACCAATTTTCCCAACTGCGAGAGCTCGAATCCTAGCTTGTCCGCCCATCCTTTCACTCTGCCAATTAAAATAGTAAAATAATCATAAAATAATAATAATTTCTATAAAGAAGTCTGGATAAAGACATTCGTTTTATTATACTATTTTATTTGTATTGTCTTATTATTTGTTTGTAGTTTCTTTTCATATCGCGAAGTTAGCATAATGATTTAACATTTAACAATTATAATTATAATTAATTTATAATATCTACTTTAATAAATGGAATGCGCAAATAAAAATTGTTTGTTTACAAGGTAACAAAACATTGTGTAAATAACAATCTGACGAAACGATGGTAATCTTATTCATGAAAGAAATCCATTCTTCAAAGTGAAGTGACGAATATGAATCTTGTCCACGAATAAACGAAAGAAGTTATTCTTTCTCTGAAAAAAGATACCGCGTGCATATAAATCTAGAAGTACATAATAATTCAGTTCTTGTTCAACCATCAACAATAACGTGGCTGTGATATTCTTGGCGAAACAAATATTAATGACAAACAATTTCTGCAAAATTTTCTTTTATTTCCGAAAGTCTTTTATGGGACATGCCGTCATAGCAACGATTCCATCAAGAAACACAGTCCTTCACGGTTGACCTAAATATCACTTTATCGCCTCATTACCGCCATGTGAACATTGTGAACGTGGGGTGATCGAGCTCGTGTTATTGCCGCAGAATTAAAAAATAAAACAAAATCGCAAGAGATCAGAAGAAACAAAAGGGCAGACAGATGATTTGCCAGACCACGAGGTACTTACATATTATGGGAGATGCTATCGCTACGGTCGAGTGCCTCGATCAGGATCAGGACGACGACGACAGGTATGAAGCAGGGCCTCATAACTTTCCCTGACCCGCTGGCCACCTTGGTCCACTCCTTAAGGGGTTGTTCGTGCGCGAGAACACGGTAAATAAAATTGAAGTTTGCGTTTCACATGAAAAATGCCCGCGGTCCTTCTATTCGACGTCGATCGTCGTCGATCGCCGTCGCCGTCGTCGTCGTCGTCGTCGTATGCGCACTCACTAACTTTGTGGCGACTCACGCGGGGCCTACGGCAGCTCAGTGCTCACTCGGTGTCTATAAGCGCTTTCCAGGGTTATCGATTTTCCGGTCAGGCTTGCGCACGGAAACACGAGCGAACGACGCGTGAGCACGCCAACCGTCGGCGACGTCGGCGTCGATGATAAGAATTGATAGGATTGTTTATCTTTCGATATACATTTGATTGTCGGGGAAGTTGAATAATTGTTAGGGTACTTATTAAAAAATAAAATTTACTACTCCTAAATTTCTCGTTGCCTCGAACGATACCTACGTTAGTTAATTAAAATTGTTTATCGAAGCTTGCTGCGTTCGATGTAAATACTACTTCGTATATATCGTATTTTTTATAAGTGTTATTGATGATGTCATAAATGATATGTCAAGAATTATACTTCATGGTTCCAACTTTGGATATAATACAAGTCACAATTGTTTCCTTGAATAAATGATCTGTGAAAAAAATAAGAGAAAATTCAAACTTTAAAACATTTATTTCTTATTTAAATATTAAATGTTGTTAATTAAGAGATACACTGCTAATTTTCGCTAAGACATATTTAAAACCAAAATGGTAATTATTTTATATATTTTGAAAAGACACTATATTTAATATTCTACATCAAAGAATTATTTATACATTTATTTTTTATTAATTAGTCTATAAAATTGTGATTTAGGGAGAAATGTTCCTTCTTACCATTTTTTATTGATTTTTTATTATATTATTATTATACTAGATTTCTATTCAAATTCTATTCAATTCTACTCAAATTCTATTCAAATTATATTATAGTATAATATAAGACAGTACAGTTACCACATGTATCAAGGACGACTAATTTGCCATCATACAAAGACACATAGAATCCTAGCAATAATGATATACAACAGCGAAAAGGACACCATCAATGCAGATGCTCCGCAGCCATAGGTCTCATAAGTCTCAAGTTCCAGAGGATGTTCCGTAAAGCAATTTTTCAACCTGCGTCTCTTCAGGGCGTTCAATGGGATCTTGTGACAGGGTTTGTCGCCTGTGCTATTTGTGTACTCAGAGGGTAAAATGTTGACGGGTGTTACTGCCAATCTTCTATAGCATGTTGGGTACATGCTGTTTACCACAACCAGCAATAGATTAGTGTGTGCCACCTATAAATTATTATAGATGATTATTTTTTCTGAAAACTATTGTGCAATATGTCTTTTCATAAAATTCTCATAAATTGATTCAACGGCATAAATACGTTAATAAATATCACATCATCTTATAAATTGAAAAGTAAAAAAAGACATAGAAAATAGAAAAGAGCATTAATATCATCGATAATTCAAGAAATCTCGCAGATCTGTTCTAGTTTTATTTCTGACATAATTAAAATATTCGATGATGGCAAAACAATTAGCGTGCTGATCTATTAAACATCACTTTAAATGCATTATTCTAACGCATTGCAAAATGAATAATTATATTACCATCGTGACACAACAAAAGAGATTGAAGACACAACAATATATGTATAAATCATTGTTTTTAATTATTCATGCATGATGATGTCCGGTGCAAATTAATGCATATACAATAGTTCGATTTAAAAAACTAATTCTCTTTAATTAATTATGTGAACTTAAATGCAATTAAATACTGAAATAATCGGAAAAAATTAAATTAACAAGTAGAATAAAAACTATTAAAGAGAATACCTGCGTGTTTCTTTCAATACTTTCTTTAGCATTAAAATTGTCAAAAAAAAGTATGGCATTATCGTATGGTAGTCGCTGTTTTATATATGCTAAATCTCTACATTAATTAAAAACTATTTAGAAGAAAGTAGGAGAATACGTGTCCCTTATTTTCATCTAGAGAACAACATACTAAAAGCTCATCAAAATCGGAGGGGGACACTTCCGTGGGTTTCCTTGTTAGTTTATAAAAACCGTAAAATTATATTGGTCTCGAGACTCTCGAGCAAAATAGAAAATATTTACTCTTTGAGCGTAGAAAGGTCGTGAGCAGTAGTCGGAGTGATTGGTGACGCCTTTAGCAGCGACGGTCTCGTTCAACATGTAGAGTGTTCGCTTTTGATCACAGGGATAGAGATAGAGATAGGGTTCCGGTGGTGGTTCCGGATCTGGTGCATCCTCATCAAAATGGAATTTGCCATGAATGCCGGGCAAGTTTACAAACTGGGTCGTGAACCACATCAACCGCAGCAGAAACCAGAGTAACAACCTTGCAACATGTTGCAGCGGCTCCATCAAGCTGTTGGCGGAGTTTCCGACTCGCTGGAACAATTCGCGCCTCGATAAAAGCATCCTTTTTCTTTTATAAAATAAAAAAGGATAATAGAGAAACTCTGGAAACAGCTTGTTCTTCGCGCCATTTCTGATTCTTCCTCTAAATGCAAAATTCTCTTTTATAATTTCACTTTTATAATTTTGATAATTATTAAAAATTCAACTTTGAGATATATTTAAATGTGATCTTTTAATATAGTTAATATTCTTTGATTCTTATCAACCACCGAAAAACTCTTTGGCATATATTACTTACGACCACTTGACACCATCCTTGATAATCATAGATCTCGACCGGATTGTAAACACCCTGGTTGACCATGGACACCATAACGGCGCCCTCCTGAGTGCCCAAAAATTGCCCAGTGTCGTTATGTGAGTCCGAGATCACCACGTAGCCGTTCTGGTCTAATAGGTAGCAGTCGATCCAAATGTTGGAACAATTCATCATCGAATTCGTTGTTACTGAAGTTAACGCGATGAACTGCTTGTACAGATCTCTCATCGGCATTTGAAAACCCACTACGGCCGCCGGCGCTTTCTTACCGCCGTCCTTGGGCGATAGGCTCATCGAAGCTGTCACTATCGCGTCGGCGCCTGCTTCCCATGGAACTATAATATGAGATATTGTGTTTTGTATAATACATTACACTACCAGACATCTCACAATTAGATATAATCATAAATCATGTATAATAACTAATAATTATATATAAATGTTCATTTTAAGTAAATCGGAGGATTTGTAATTAAGAGTAAGTGAGAGATTTAGGATATATTTATACAAAAAATTAATTAGAAAAAGTTCTGTGTCTTATCCACAATAAAAATAAAATTCTTACCAGATATAGAAATACTGTTGGAATCCAACTCATTCTGAAAGATCGCGCCTTTGTACCAGGGCTCATTCACTGCTCGTCTATGAAGATCGCCAAAAACAATGCCGTCATCCTCATTCGACAGTTTGCTGGCCTTATTCAAATGATGCCACCTGGTAAGGCCACTTTGCGTCGCGATAAACCTAACAAAGATACCGTAGCGATGTGCCAGATTCCGAGCCCTTGGGGGCAAATCCTCCAAATAGTCACCGCGGAAGCTGTCGTTCGTTGCCTTGGCATCGAACACGAGCAGCTGCATAAGCTCTTTGTTGCAATAGTAATCGTCATGCTTGAGTGTCTGCCTGCCACAGTTGGGTTCTTCGATGTCTTCGTCTATGGACGGATAAGCCTCATATTGTTCGGACCAGCGCCAACTAGGCCGGCTCATCAGCGCCAAGAAGTGGCGCAATTCGTCTTCCGGACTGTTAAATTCATGACCTTCCAGGTAATGGTAACGACAATACACCCAGCTCGGATGTATGCGCCAATGATCGCCCACAAAGTAATCCGACACGTTCACGTTCATGTTCTGGTTCCTGCGGATCTCGTCGCCAACCTTGAAGAATTTGGCATGCAATTATTTGAGTACATATATATATTCAATACTAATCTGCACAATTATGTAAATAATTATTCACTTAATGCAATTCATTCTGTAATTACTTATTAATTAGTATAATTAATTGTATTCTTGGATCGTTATTTTAAATGCTGTTATTTAAGAATAGAACCCTGATGGAAATATTTTACTGAAAATATAATAAAATTTTACTGAAATTCTCTCTCAATTGCGGTTCTAATGCTGCTTCTACCTTAATCCACGTAGTTCCATAGTTAGGTATAACAACTGCAAGGCTGAATGGTGTGCCAGGTAGAGGCGCATAGAAATAATCACGTTTCTCGAAGTGGACCCGACGATTGTCATCGTAATGTAATTTCACGGGAATCTCTGTCATGTTACCTCGCTTATGATCCACTAACGCTGATCTCAGCTCCAATATTTCAGGACCCGGGTCCCTGTGCATGTTTATAATTAGTAAACATTTCAAATAAAAGATAATAACAAAAGAAACGTAACAATTCAGCGAAAAATATAAGATTTTTATCTTTTGCTTCCTCATAGAGGAGGCTTTGTTTTCGTAAAATTTTTTTTAGTTTTCGATGCCAATGTGTTCAGAATGTTCTAATAAAACGTCAAAAAATCGCATTTTTTTAATGTCCCGCGCGCGCGCAACACACACACACAAGTAAAGTTGTACAACATTTATTTATTGTCATTTTTATAAAAATTTATAGTATTTTAGATTTTAAGGAAGTTTTAATTTTTCAAAAAATTGCCTGTGAAAGTTCCAACTTCCGAATTTTAAAATATCGGGCTAAATTTTTTAAAATAAAGAGTATTATTGAAGAAAGATTGGTTTTGATTTTGATGAGAATTGATGAAAGGAATTTTTAATGAAATTTTGAATTAAAACATTTTTTTTATGCTTGAATTATAAATATAAAAAATTTTCGAATTTTTTATTATAAAAAAAGTTGATATTTTCTCAATATATTATTATATTAAACAATAATATATTGAGAAAATGCCAAACTTTTATTCAAATTAAGTTTCTTTATTTATTATCTATTTTCTGTGAAGGTTATATAAAAATATAAAAAAGTGTGCAAATTAGAAACTTGCACATTGCTTCTTTACCATTTTTTCGCTCATAAAGCTTTCTCTATGAGGAAGCCAATCTTTTATATGCTAATAATTTTGTTAATTCCTCATGGAGGAAGCTTTATGAGCGAAAAAAAATGGTGAGGCAGCAATGTGCAAGTTTCTAATTTGCACGCTTTTTTAAGTAACTGATTCAATATTTTGTATTTGTATACGATCTGTGGAAGAAACTATAATAATGAATGATGAAAACGTCATTACATTACCTTGGTCCGCGCCCATCATCGAGTATCTCCACCTCCGTGAGGTCAATGCTGTTATAGTTCATTTTAAGCCGACCGTTGTAGACCGGCCGGAGGTCTGGATGCAGTATCACGAAGCCGTTGTTAGACACAATGAAGGCGTAACCGTTCACGCCAAGTTTGTATGGCAACGTAAGTTTGCGGATGTCGTCGATCGGCACGTCCGTGCCAGCCACGCCGAACAGTGTGTCATTCTTCGCATCTGTCATGTTGTCGCGGTTGCTTCTGCGGTCGAACACAGGTGTGCTCACAGAAGTCAACAGTTTATATTCTTCCCAGGCGGTGGTGTTCAGGATGGCCGGGTCCTCCTCAATGTTCTCGTCCTTCTGCATCTACGCAGAGCGATCGCAAGAATGAAGAACAGTTTCAATGACGATATATCGTCCCCTTTACAATTTTCGTTAAGAGGAGTGAACACATCAGAGGTGGAACAAAAGTTATTCCAACAGGTTGGAATAAAAGCGAAGAGCCACGCTATCTAAATCCACTCTCGGTCACTCCAATGCCGAGATATACAGAGCGCGTCGCGGAACCAAGGGTGCAACCGAAGTCTCGCAAGAATTGATTATACAAACGCATTTTTCATCGCGTGTAATATTTTTAAATCAAAATCTGATTTAAGAAATCTCATCGTCGGATGATATTTTATTATTTTTAAAGAGTCTTTGGTTGTCCGCTTAATCCCGAACGTCTTGTATAGCAGCTAACACTGATCTAATAATGGGAAATAAATAAAAAAAAGTAATAAATAAAAGTAAACTTGATGAAAGCCCAGCCAATAGCTCAGGGTACTAAACCTAGCTCGAGGTACCAAGTTCTCAGCCTCCTAATAATAACCAATTGGCCGGAGACCACTCGGTGCATCGATTAGCCATATCCCAATATCTAGCGATTAATTACTTGCGGGTGTGTTTGTCCAGCTCTCCAGGTTGACACTTCAACTAAGGCTAATTCCTCCAGATACCAAGCATTTGACTTTAAGCTCAAGCGAGGTATATTCAATTAAATCATAATCTAAACACATACAGCAATTAATATTTATTATAAAAACGAAAAGTAATATTTATTTAATAAAGTCAAATGCCATTTTTTATTACCTCACTTGATCTTACACGAATTATCAAACAAAGTAAAATCAGAAATTATCCACTGATTTAAAACGAATTTTTTAATATCTAAAAAATTTCTAAAAGAAGAATTTCAGCGAAATCGCATCGCGTGATTCTTGTACTCCGTTTGATATTCGAGATATTAAATACAGGAGCTTGTGCCAAGGGAGATATAGCGCGATACAGATCTACACGGAGTGCTTGGAAAGCCTAGGGACAGGCAGCGAGGGTGCTTTCTTGATTGTATCTAAACCTGCAGTATGTAGATTGCGTCCCTGTTTGTTCGCACGCCCAGCTTTGTTCCTTTCTTATACTTTTGTAGTCGCGAGTTTTGTTCCTCATGCTTCATCACCAGCCACAGCCAAGCGGCAAGTGCCGGATTCTGATGGGATTTACGTATATTTGTTTTATTCTTTTTACGTATGCTTTCGCTTTTACAAAACATTTAAGTAGACATCGTAAAAAATATTGGAAGAAAAGCGAAATTGCCCGTACCCTGGTGAAAAAATTTCTCATATTTTCTCATATTTCTCATATTTTCTCAGAAATTTTGCAAGAAGTGGAACTTATGAAAAATTCTGAAAAAATACATGCTCAGATACTTTCAGAAATAATTAGATAAAGATTTTCGGAATATTTTCAGTATCCGTATGTATGAAAATTTCTGATAAATTGTACACATTTTCTCATATTTATTCAGATTTCCACAAAGATATATTAGCGAAAAATATTTTATTCTTATTTTGTCTGAGTTTTTCTGAAAAACGTTCCAATTTATATAAAAAAATCTGAAAAATTCAGAGTATTCTGAGAAAATCTGAAAATTTTTATAAAACTTCTGATTAATAATATGAAAAATTCTGAGATATTTTTCCACCAGGGTAATGACGAATAAACTGTAGTTATACATTTTTTAAAACAAATTATATAAATATTATAAATATTATTAACGTTCATAACAACATAAAAATGATTATTCTTCTAAAAACTTTAAAATCTTTTCTTATTATGAATCATAATAACATCTTCAATTTTCAGACAAGTTTTCTTTAAACGCAATTAAGAAATACAATTACACAATTGAATATTTTTCAATTGTATAAGATCTACATATATTGCACTTAAAATGACGATTCCTACCGTGACATCGGCATAAACATGCGTCCACACGATAGGATGTACCGCACCCTGAAGCACCAAGGGACGCGCCATAACCGGGATGTACTTGAGCACCTGTTCGCGCACTTCCTCCTGTGTTTGCACATGCTTGTAGTCGCCGCGATTCAGACACGATCTTACCATCCACCGGACTTCGTCTATCTTCGTCGCTTCCTTGCCTATAAGATACGTAAACACCCGCACCGGTACATGAGTACTATTTTCTTTCCAGTTCCATTTTTTGAATACCTAAAATAGAAGAAATAGAACACACAATCAGTAATGCTCACTTTGAAAAATTTTTACGGTCATAACTATTTTATCGTTATTTATTTTTGCGTTAGTTTCATGTTTTATATTTACGATGCTTTAGCAGATTCTTTAACAGTTTCGTCGCCACGCGAAATTTCGGTAAGCGAGACAACAACAAAAGTTTATTCGATCAAGTGACGACTATGTTACAACCTCTTTCAGTTCAATCCCCAGTTTTCCTCCGGGAACACCATCGGTAACGAGCATGATGAGCTGATTGCACGGTGAGTCGGCGTCGCAACCACGTATTTCCCGGTAGGTTTTGAGTAGACTGAACGCCTTAGTGAAGGCCATCGAGAGATTGGCGACCTCCGTTGTAAGGAATTTGTCCATAGATTTCTTAAACGTGTCGAGATTCTCCGGCGTGGCTTGAATCAGCATATCCTTGAAACACGGTACGAACTCGGTCGTCTCGTTGTTATATTTCAGCATCGTGACGAAGTCGTTGTTCGACAAGGTGTCCAGAATTGAGATCACCGTTGTCTTTGCTGCCATAATACCGTTTCATTAATTGTAAGATTATGCGATTGGTACACTCTTCAATAACGTTATATTGCAACTTTTTAATTATAAAATTAACAGTCGTGATAAGCCAATTAAAAAAATGACAAATATTAATTTATCAATTTTTGTCATTAATTTATTAAGCTAAAAATTATATTTTTTTGTTTTTTGTATTGTTTGTCTAAAAGTCCAAAATTTTTTATATCGATAAGATTTTATTGTAAGAATTTTAACTGTACACTTCGAATTCCATTTTCTTAATAAAACTGATTTTCTATACCGATAGTTTTTCCCATGCCGGTCATGCTGCCGCTGACGTCCATTAGGATTACCATGTCCTTGCTACATGTGGCCGCCTCGACAAACCAACTACGTACCCTACAGTCGTACAAATCAGCAGGAGAATCATCATCATCATCATCATCATCATCATCATCATCGTCATCATCATTTCCATCATCATGATCATCATCATTATCATCATCATCATTAACATAATTATCATCAACATCATCATCATCGTTGTCTTTCTTACTGTCATTTTTGCCATCACTGTCATCATCTTTATTATCGTCATCATCGTCATCGTCGGCGTTCTCGGCGTCCTCGGCGTCCTCGGCGTTCGTTCGCCATTCCATAGCAGGATATTGTCGGAGCATACCGGTGACTGAACCAAAGTATTGCCATGACAATGCCGGATCGGATTCGTAATTCTGACGAAACATATCGTCCAGCGGCTCAGTCCTCGCGATATCTTTAGCCACTTCTGGCGTGATATCGAACACGTTGGTCGGTATATGAACCGATGAGTAACTCGTATTCACCGGGATGTTGTAGAAATGCGAGTCCGAGATCAGTTCCATGTCTCTGGAATCAGTTCGTAATATTTCTTCGATTTATTTCACTTGATAGTTTTCTGCTTTCGAGACGATATATTATTGCTCGTATTTATTAAAAATAATTTCCATTAAATTGTTTTGCAAGTTTAAATTAATAAACATATAAAATTACATAAAAATATATAATTTTAAGAATCAACCTCAGATCCTTCCTAATTAGTTCTGTGCAAATGTAAAGAAGTTATTATTTGCATCATTCGTTCTTAATTCACCAAAATTTTTGCCATTTTAACTCAAATAATTCCGTGACTAATTTTCACGCGAAGCTATTTGAAAAGAAGAAACGTACAATGAGGCAGAGTAAGTTGCTCACCTGTACACGTTCCTGTACTCTTTCACAACCTTCTTGCAATGTTTCTTCTCTTTTGCTGACTCATGTCCTATGACAGGGCTGCATTTGCTGGAAATGTAGGAGAGGTTGCAGTTTACGCGAGATACGTTCAAGGAAGATGGGTCCCAGCTTTCTGCAGCGTCCTCGGCTGCTATTCGAATGCAGGTGACAGCGTCCATCTTCCGACGCAGCATCCTACCTACATTTTCGCTGATTATGTTGACCAATTCTTCTCCGGACTTATTTTCAACTCGCGCGTTCATGCTTTTGTATTTCTAAAAGAATGGTTAAATACCACTTTAATATTCCTGTTTAATATTCCTTTATCCGTGCAATATTAGAAATATATAAATTAGAAGCATTTAAAAATATATATATACAAAATTTTATATTACAAAAATTATTGAAAAAATAGGATATTATTATTTTCTATAATAAATTTTCTGTGACAAGTTGCATTACCCAGGTAGCAGAGTGACACGTCAAATGACGTATTAATAACGTCTTAATGACGTCTCTAACGTCAATAAGACGTTTTTAGATGTTATCTTGCTACTTGAGTATAAAGCACTAAAAAGTAAAATTATAAATTAAGATCAGGCTCGTATTTGCAAAGTAAAGTGAAAAGGTCGTGGGACAATGAACAAGCAAAAAAAATATTACATATTACGTATAATTTGAATAATAATATAAAAAGAGATTAGATCATGAATGGTATAATAAATAATAATAACTAACGATGAAAATTAACTAGTCCTAACCGGATAAAAGAAAATAAAAATATAAAATAATATTATGAAAAGCGAAGACTAAAATCGAGGTGCAATAAGTCTAACAAGCGGCCACATGGAAGTTGAAAGCAAATAAAAAAATAAATAAGAAAATTAGAGTGTAGTAAATAAAAATAGTCAATACATTTATGTGAAGTCAAAAATGTGAAAAAAAAATAAGAAGATAAAATGAATAATACAGTCAGCGGTTGAAAAGATGTACATGATCAATTCTTCACTTGGAAGCGAGAATCTATCGAGTCAAAATGGTAAAAATGAAAAGAGAGTTGCTGATGGAGCTGTGAATTATGTTTCAACTGTAGTTTTGCTCGTTTATTGTCTCATGACCTTTCTACTTTGCATAAAAGCAGGACAATGTAGATTTACCTTTTGCAAATAATCGTAAAACTTAAAAAAATAAGTATTGCAATTTAAATTTTTTCTTGCTTGGATAAAATCGAAGAATATGTTATCTTGCGCAAGAAATTGCGGGATTCCTCCGAGTTTTCACTATTTGATGTTTATTATCTCAAGTAAACACGCGTACTCACTTCTAGCAATTCCTCGGGCCGGGCTATTTCGTTCGCGAGTTCCCATAACTCGGTGCCCAACTTGTCCGCCCATCTGGCCACTCTTGAGGGAAGAAATTGTGAATATTTAATTTAAATATCCGAGAAAGCACATCGATATAATTGCAGTTGCATATCGAAAAATGTAGTGATACGATAAGCAATAAATTAAAATACATTATAAAGGCAAATATGGTAATTAATTAACAAATTAGTTAATCTTATCTTTTAATATTTTATATTTTATATGCAGACTTTTAATGACAATCAAAAACAAATCTTGTAAATAATACATATATGCATATATTACTCAGTTTCTATATATAATTTTTCGTATTGTCATTATTTAATTTTATTTTTCTCTTTAATTTGTTTATAATGCATTTATCCAAAGCACATTCATGACTTTCATATTCTATACTGCGCTACTATGCGGAACTTACATGTGCGCGTCTTTAGCCAGACACACGACAAACAGCAACACGAAATAAAAGACGAAACATCGACCTGCAGTCGTCGGCATGAACAAAAATCGCTGCGACCGTTTTCCTCTTCTTTTGCCTTGGAGACAGCTATTCGTTCCCAATGGAACGTTATATTTCTCAGCTCTGTTTCTAGAAAGAACACGGATCCGCGAAAGCTCACGATAACGGATTAAGCACTCGATTGGTAGTGTCTACTACGGAGCAAACCGGCTGCGAAGTTCACCTCCAGTCCGATTATTTTTGGCATTCGAGCAGCGCCGTCTTGAAGCTCTAAAGGTTCCTTCTTGTTTTCTCGTGTGGATATTAATAAAATCATGCCGGCCGGTCAAAGCAGCAGCTAAATGATTGAATTTTGACCGCGATTACACTAATTTCCAAAACTGGAAAAATCGCTTTTACGAGATATCAAATCTCTCCAACGCTTTAAACGCTTTGATCTACTTTAAATCATATATTGCGAGAGGCAATTAAAAAATAAACTATTATCAATTAAAATATAGATATTAAAGTGAACTTTTTATTACACTGTACTCGCACAAGATTTAGGAACATCCAAAGAAAAAATGTGTATAAAAGTCGTAAATCTGTATATACATTCAAATTCTCATAGTATTCCTAATAAAATTTTAATGAAAAAAAAAAGGATTAGCTGCTATAGCAAAGAGTGATGGCAAATTTCGCCCATTTTTTGGACCTCGAATTTCAAACTTCTTTTCATGGGAAATAGTACTACTAGATGAAACATTAATCCCAGTAAAATTTCAAGATGAGCATAGGTACGGTTATACCGTACCTATGCTCATTTTAAAATTTCTGCAAAATGCACATTTAAAGACGATAATAATTAAAAGGTCTATATTTATATATCTGTATCTTAGACGTAAAAAGAATCGTGTCTCCAGTTTTTGTCAAAATGGAGTTAATACATTTTTCAGTATAATAAAAGCTTAAACTGTACCTATAATGGTAAAGCGTCTTATGTCTATTATTCTACAAGTTCCTAAGATACAATGTTTAGAAAAAGTCGGATTAAAAATTTTTATAATGCCTAATTTTTAAATCCAGATACAGTGTATTATTGGCAGTTGCACTACTAAACATATCAGTTAAGATACTTTATTAAAAACTTAATAAATTAAATTGCTACTTTAATTTTATATCTAAAAAAATATATCATTTAATTCCTTATTTAAAACTTTAAACCTTGTTTTCTCGAAATGCTAAAAAAAT
Organism: Temnothorax nylanderi; assembly: GCF_030848795.1. Taxonomy (NCBI): domain Eukaryota; kingdom Metazoa; phylum Arthropoda; class Insecta; order Hymenoptera; family Formicidae; genus Temnothorax; species Temnothorax nylanderi. The sequence goes on along the minus strand of NW_027249153.1, from coordinate 272,871 downwards.
GAACATTCGATCCTTTACCTCTTAAGTACAGATACTACAGATATAAAGATTCGAACCGAAGAACCGATTATGATCATCATTTTCAATCAGCTGCAGACAAGCATATTCGTCGAAGTTAAAGGAAACAAATTTTCGCAAAAAAAACTTAGCAAGTTGCGATGAATATGTTCTAATGCATATTATGCGGTATTATAAAATTATGTAGGTCTAAAAAAGCCACGATGCTATCACGAAAAGGAAGTTATCACATAATGGCTTAACAACTGCAACGTCATACGCTCGAGCATTATAGGAGCGGCACGTGACGCAAAAATTACGAATAAATAACACATTTCCGCATTATTATAACTTCCTAACTAGTTTATGCAAAATTCATAAAAAATATTTAGTCATAAAATAAACATAAAATAAAAAATAAATAACGTGTAAATATGGTTTATATTAATTTTGCACTCTTCTGTTTCCGAGTCGTCGCTTTTGAGTTGACGAATATTTGGAAAATGCCGCGCTCCGGACATTGGAGGATCATGAAATATTCACGATTGTAGATCAAAGTGATCTTAACTCCGTTTTTCTTGAGTCTTATATAACAAATTGTTTAAAAAACGCGCTTTTCAAACATTACAAAGTCAAGATGATAAATAATAATCACTAGCAATTAAATATTAAAAGTATTTAAAAAATACTTTATCTAAGGTGATTGCCTACATATGTACAATATCTACACGGCGCGTGCGCGTTGGTAAAAAGTGGCGTGTTTCGCCGTCAGCAGTAATCGCATTCAGCTGTTAGTTCATATAATGTATGTACAATTCACGCAGGTGAAACAGTAACCGGGAAATCAACAAACGACCAACATGGATTCAAGTGACACTAGTAAACTGTGGCAAGCAAGGCACAAGATGAGCTTTAGCCGGCAAAATCAACACAAGACTGAATGGGAAATCCTGGAAAATCACGAGCTGCTGATGGCACGGCTTCAGCCAAATGTTAAGGACTCGCTCGACATTGCGGACGTGGCTTCCTATTACGGTATCTAGAATGTAACACGATAATATTACGTAGCACTGAGATACTTTTAAAACACTGTACAAATTTTAATTTTGACTGATTTTAGAAAAATTTTAAACGAGGCGTAAAGTCAAATGTCACAATAGTTTACAATCAAGCATTTTCAGGTTACAATTAAAGATCTCGTTTCTAAATTCCATTCTTGAAAAAGGCGATTGTCGAATCAATATTTACATTTTATTATTATTTTTTACACAAGTTTATTTTTCAAATATTTCAAAGTTTAAAATTTTTATATAAACATTAAATTGTGTGTAAATAAAAAAACTTTAATTTTATTTATGATAATTGCCATTTACAATGCATTTTATAAAGTAAAAATTAATCAATATTAAAATAATTACTAGTGTGCATATTTGACAAATTATTTTCGTTTTATATTCGTTTGCATATATATAATTACCTTCGACCGTGACTTTTATTCGATGCAAATTTTTCAAATCGACCATGAAAATCATTTAATCGGTTGCACGCGCTCAAGGTTTCAAACTTTTTGTAATAAAATTCAGATAAGAACTGTGATACGTTGAAAATTTACATGTGTCACAAATTCACTTTAGTTTACGTAATATCTATGTAAAGACTGAAAAATAAAATTACTTAAATTACAGAAGCATTTATATCTGAGCTATAAAAACTATTATATAATAGTACAATATATTTATATAATAATGGTCAATGCACCCAAATGTATATTTATCAAATTATTTGTTTACTTTGCATATATATATATTTGGGTATTTTATCATCTTTCGCAAACTTTATTTGATACAAATTAATATTAAAAACTTTTATTCGACCTAACTGTCTATCATTATAATTGTCATGACAATACGACCATTGGTTTTGGTCAATTAATCGTCAAGACGTTTCGACCATGGGTTTTGATCTTTTTAAATTGATGTTATTTTGATGCTTATATATGTATATAAGCATTCCATTTTAAATCTCTGTAAAAAATATTGCGAAAAATATTATCTTATTCGACTAAGGTAATATTTTTCGTAATAAATTCTTTACGGAGATTTTAAATAGGATGCTTATATAAGATACACGAGCCGAATATCTAATAAGGCTCACTTTTAAACCAGTTTTATTTACCAGTTAAAAAAACGCGCTTTAAGTCTTGAGTATATGTTTAAAAGATCTGTCATGGGGACCAGTGAAGAGAGGCAAAAGAAATTAAAACCAGCAATAACGCGTCTGTTCAGTGCGACAAAAACTTTCTAGATAACGATGTGGGTGTGCATGTCGTTTTTATAAAAATCCGCGTTGCATAGATCGTAAGTATTTCAAATAGTTTGTTAAATATGCTTTATTTAATGATTTATTATAACATATTATAATATTACTGAACTTCCCGGCTGTAGAAAATAACAAATTTATATATCAATTTTTTAGAATATATATATATTTCTTTGGAATTACGCATTTATTAAATAAGGCTCTTTAAATATGACCATTGGGCTTTATTGGAAGTGTGTCACTTTACAATTTATCTTTTTTGTTGCAGGTGATATTTAAACTAAGAAAAAACTAAGCAAAAGAAGTAAAAAAACGTACTAAAAACAATTGGGTCTAAATGGCAGATATTTCCAAAAATGATTATCAAATTTAAGATAATTGTAATATTTAAGAGTAGAGTAAACCTTAAGGAATTTTTTGTGATTAATAATCATTTTTAAACTGATAGAAGATAATGTTTAGTTTCTTTATTATTTCCAATTTATTTTATATTCGGACCTTATTATTATACATATATTATCTATACTATTATTATATAACGGGAAAAAGTTTGTTTGTTCCATTGTTCAGGATAGTCTCACAAACTATTAAATTCAAAAAACTATCAATTTCAAAAATTTTTACATTGGTGGATAGCTTATATCTTCCTGAGTAACATGGGCTGTGTGCCATTGTGCTACAACCCAATTTGAAAAAAAAAATTCGGGATATTTAAAATTTTAAATTTTTTAAAATAGTCGTACTTGATGACTTTTCCTGTTCAGATTTTTCTAATCAATCAAATCTTAAAGTATTATATAGAATAGGTAGTCCATAAATGAACCAGTTGTACACTATGAACCATTGCAATATTTCATAAATGTAGTGTTGCTAGATTGTGTTCGTTGTCATGCAACGACTCGCATTTGAACCCCTCTTCGGCTCCCCAATCGGCCGGCAAAAGGTCCCAAAAGTCAATTCGAATTATCTTTATTTCAAAGGGTCGAAACGATTAGTAGATTAGGCCTACTGGGGACACCACTAAAAAAAAAAACGCGTTAATAATAGTACCTCATGGGTGACGTGGAAAGCTATTGAAAATATGTGTTTATGAATCATACATTGGTGGAATATAAGATTAGCTAGAACACAAATGTAATAACACAAATAAAGTCGTTTAAAAGAAGACGCCCGGGCGAAGCCCCGGGTACATTAAGCATATAATAATAACAGTGTTAAAAAAAATTGTTCTTTTTAATTATTGCATTTTAAAAGACATTTTATTTTTGTTATTGATTAAAATAAAGATTTTATTCTCATTTAATGTACTTCAATATTCTCATAAATACAGTTTAAAAAAATAAAATAAATTAAGTGGATCTTATTAAGCCCATGTATCTTATATATATAAGTATCAAAATTACATCGATTTAAAAAGATCAAAACCCATGGTCGAAACGTCTTGACGATTAATTGATCAAAACTAATGGTCGTATATTGTCATGACAATTATAATGATAGTCAGTTAGGTCGAATAAAAGTCTTTACTGTTAATTGTGTTAATTATTCACTGGCACAAAGTAAAAAGTTACTTATTCAGTATGATACAAATTATTTAAATCGGTAAAAATTATTTAATTATTTGTAATTTTAAAATCATAATTTTATTATTTCCGCGATCAGATTTTCGAAAGAAAAGATGTATAATCAAAATACTTTAATTAACATTTTCATATTTTGTTCAAATATATTAAACTTTTACATGTACGCTTCTGCAGTTAATGCAATTAATTTATCGAAGATTATTCAGGTTTTGCAATGCTTCATATTTTAAATTGGTTTGACTTACGAATATAATTAGAAGACAATTTTACATACATAATTACGTGTAACAATTATACATAACAGGAAACAATTATACATACAGTTTAGGAAACCGAGAACAACAGTGACGCGACATAAACATAGTACAAATTTGCAAGTTTGCATTTACATTATGTTTATCTACAGCAAGTGTACGAAAAAGCATTTCCTTTTTCAACACGACATGATTTTATCGAAGAAATTCACTTACGCGATTATATAAGTACTGTATAGAAAGTAGTAATATAAATATTTATAAAAATATAGGTATTATCATATATATAATTAATATCGCATTCTCGCAGAGACAAATATATATAATATCTCATTAAATGCAGTGCACGATGGTTTCAAAAACCTCTAAATATGATCAAAATTATTTATATATTTAAGTATATAAATTTTTTCATAAATTTGGTTTGAAATGTTCTTGTAACTTAAAATAGAATTAAAAAAGAAACACATAATATGTGTGCCATGTAACATATAATAATATGTAATATGTAATATATTCCTGTATAAATTATATCCAAGTGAAGTAAAACGTTCCAACATATATTACGTTCCATTTCATTACAAACGTGATTCTGCCAACAGATTGATTTTATTACAAGTTAATTTCGTGACGTTTTAAGTTGTAAAGTTAGTCGATTTATGCTGTTAGCATAATTGAAAGAAAATTAGGGGTACAGTTCGAAGATCGGAGACAATTAACAGTGACGCAACGTAAACACGATACAAATGCATGCGTTATTTTTTGTGTGAATGAGAAAGCATTTCTTAATTTGTTCAAACAAGATATGACTTGGTTGAAAAAATGTATAAACACTGTATAAACATTTGTGTGAAATGTAGTGTGTAAAAGTGTGTAAGAAAGTGTAAAGATGTTGATAAAAAATATGTCGCGTTCTCGCAGAGACAAATAATTCATCAGATACAAATAGGAAGAAATCACTTATTTAAGCGAAGAAATCAATGATCCAGGCTGTATATTCAATTTCGATTTCCATATTCTTGACATGGAAATAATTTCTAAGCATTTCTAAATTTTTGTTATTCACGTGTAAAACTTTGGACGAATTTGTCATTTTCTTTAATTACTATAAATGTATCTACTAAACTATTGTCTGGGAACATCATTCCCATCAGACAACACGGATAAATACGTACCTAGTTAAAAGCGTCTTTTATAGACATCCATGCTGCTGTCTGGCATTATCATAATGTTTTTTTTTTTTTAAGATCGTTAATTACTTGTGAAAATATTCGATATATTCGTATGTATATATTTTTTTTCTTATTGATAAATGATTTATTTTAATTAAACGACATATTAAAACCACTTTTGTATTTGTTTCAATATGTTCAATATGTCTAAAAATATAATCGCAGAAGTCTAATATGCGGTCGGGATACTTTCGAATATCGTTCTGTCACGTGTCCTCATTGATCAAGGTGGGGATTTCTCGGTGGGGAACAGGTCCGCAAAGGTTCAGGGAGGGAAACTTCACGCCGGTGTTCACCCCGGGATTGATATTGATTGCGAGCACGCGGTACCGGGGCCGGGTAGTCAGAGGCGAAACGTGCGTCGAGCAGGAAGCCAATCGTTCAGAAAATTAAAAGAGAAATGCCTCCCGAGTGCGAAGAGATCGAGATTCGCGACATGTTGGAAAAGAACGACCACATCGAACGAATTGTCTCGAAGAAATTGCCGAAGCTGTGCGTGCTATGCGGTGCGTATTTCTCCATTTTTTCCCTTAATTCTCCGAATTCTAAAACATTAACTCACAAGTCTCCAGTAAAAGTTCTGAATTCATATATATTTCTCGAGTTCCGTGAGATCGTCAAATTATCGCGATATCATCAAGATTCTTGGATTTTCGAATTCAACGAAATTTTTCAAAGTGATCTTACAATATCAACGATGTACCATCAGAGGTGATTTGAGAGTTATTTGACAAAGTCATCTAGGAATAACAATCTTTGTTGTTATATTCTTAATTATTAATCCGATGTACCGATCTGATAGATGTACGGGATACGGGGATGCCATGAACAATAAATGTATTTGACACGTTGCAACTGCTCGGTCATGAAGAAAATCGATGACGATTTTGCCAACGGCGTCCATTGTGTCCGATCAAATATTAAATTGCGAAAGAGGGTTCAAAAGTTCCGTGTGTAGTGTGTGTGTGTGCGCGCGCGCGCGCGCGTGTGTTGTGTATATAGATAGATAGATAAAGATCTGTCCAAAATTAACAGGAAGAGTCGTGCATGCATTGATATTATGTTATAGGAGAAATGTAACGCGTAATTTTTAAAATTAATAACACATTCTATTGACAAAAGTTTATCTCAGATAAATTCAGTCTGAATTCAAACGATCTCATCAAGCTTACCTGATCGTGCTAATATATCACCATGCATACACACACACACACACACACACACACACACACACAAAGGCACATATGCAATCCATTTGTGCTCTCTTCTTTTCTGTCACGTAATATTTATATTAGCACCGAAAAACGATCGGCTTTTAGGCCTAAGCTTCATACGCGACATTTATATATAATATAATAAAATGCCCGGATCTCTCATCTATATCTATACCATGCATAATTGTCTACAATATAGATAAGTCTCTGTAGACAGGTGAAAACCAAAAGTTTGCACAGATGGGTCAGATGGATCTCCTGATTGAGAAGGCACAAACACTGTTTTATTTATGTATTTCACACGACCTTGATAAAAGATATCTTCATTCTCTTTCTCTTTTCTAATTTGTCTTTCTCTTCCAATTGACGCTTACCTTGACATACGTAATCGCACATTTATTACGCTGTATCGCTTCCCGCGAAACGCGACGATTATCGTTTATCCCGATATCAATCTCTGACGTGCTGTTCTCACGTATGTTCCGCTTGTGCGCGGAAACTTCGCGGAGTTTAGTCGATCGTCGACATCGGTCGTACATGCGTTATGCGTTGACACGTCGGCTGACCGAACAAGAAGTCACCGAAATTTCTCAAATCATACTCCGCGAATAGAAGAACATTTGTGTGAGTTCTGTGTAATATTGTTATCGAAAATGTGAATTTTATCTGACAGTCCCAATCGCGCGAAACGCGGAAATACGAGATACTTTTAGGAAGGAAATGAATGCTAACAAGGCGGATTAATTGAGTTGTACTGTGAGAATAATACAAGCAAGGTATTTCATTAATTGAAAACTAAAAGTATGTAGAGTTAACTTAAACTTATTCATTGCGAAATCTATAGGCTAATCAAAAGTTTCTTTTCACTAACACAGTTTGCTCTTGATTCTTTTTCTTTTCTATTAGTCTTCAAAATTTCGTTTAAAAAAATAACAAAATTAGATAACATCAACGAATTATCGATCTTTAAAATCAAAGACTTAATAATTAATTACTATAATTATATAATTGTTCGTTAATCTTTTACTACATTTTTTTAAATTTCTCTTAAACACTAATAAATTATAATTATTATATCATGATGTTGCGAATTATCTAATTATAAAAGATCTTACATGTATTATTTAGTAAACCAGTGTTGCTTGCGTTGCAATTTGCAGATTGGAAAGTCTCTTATCTCCTACTACGATCACGTGAAACATTGTGAAAAACACTAAACATTAGATAAACCGTAAATTCATGATAAGAGTTTTAGCGAAACGATATCTCATTATATATTTGTTATTTCATAATGCCTTAGGCCTCAGAATACAATACAAAATTAACAGAACAACCTTTTAGCATTCTGCAATGTCTAAAAATAGATAAATATCCGATGTCCAAAGTTTCTTTTCCTAAATATAGCAAACAACAAATAAATATTGGTTTAATATAAATAATAATAATTTATTGAATAGTGAGAAGAACAATCGTTTACGTTTCGACTTACTCTTCATCAGAACATGTTCAACCGGTCAAAAATTAAGAAGAAATATAAAATTAGTCTCATAAATAAACAATTTAAATAATCTAGAAGGATCAAATAACATATCAAAAGGATGGATGAGAATCAATGACTAATGGTCAATTTTAAATATAAAAGTTAATCAATTCAGAGGTCAAAAGTATATAGTTACAAATTCTAATTTTATAAAAGATCTTCGTCATAATCAATAAAAAATTGTGACAATTTTCGTCGTTGGTAAAGCGCGAAAATATAGAGTCCCGTGTATACTTTGCATGTTGTCTAGTGTTTGCGTTTGTCTTTTCATTTCCTACTTTTATTTCCTATAATCTTAAATTCACGATAAAATAATTAAACGTTAAAAAAAGAAGAAGATGCTCAAGAAGCGTGAAGCGCAGTTCCGGTTGGGAATTTTTGAGATGAGAAATCCAATTTCATGGAACGGATTTTGTCTGCGGCGCGGCGATCTTCTTCGAGTCGCGCCCATACATTTTTACTCTCTTTCTTCTACCTTCCGCGAAGGTAGATACTCCGGCGGATATAACGATTCGCTTAAAACCCGGCCACTTGCTCGTGACAATGTATAACAGGCTATAATAGACCAAGATTGTAATAAATGAACGGTGAATTAGTATTGGCTGATTGACCGCGGCGCGCGACCTTTTGTTCGCCGGCGCGCGTTATGTATGAGCGCCGGCCGATCTCTCTTGTCACGCCGTGTGAACCTCAGCATCGCGGCCGGACCAACGAGGTTAATTAATTAGTTCAAAGTGGCCTCCCATCTGCGCCGCGCGAGACCACAGCGAGACCACAGCGAGACCACAGCGAGACGACGGCGTTCGGGGAGAGAGGCACTCCACTCCTCCGACACGATCCGAACACCCGAATACGTGACGGTGCATGAGAGATCGTCGCCATTCGCAACACCTCGAGCCTCGAGGCCTCGAGCCGCAAACGTGGCAGACTTTGGATACTCACGTAGTGAATCACACCTTGAGCGACGCTTACCTGCCTGACCTGCCTGCGCCTCGATTATTTTCCTCGTCGCCAGTAACGTGATCGCCGGACAGTCGGACTGTCGGACTGTCGGACCATTTCGTTGAAACCTCTCTCGCTATTCCGTACCTTATAGTAGCCAATTATAATTGGCGGAGAAGCGGATTCAAACTTCTCTCGTTTTCGTCGGCCTGAAGTAAGTCACGAATTCAAATTTCAAGTTGAAATTGTCAACGGTTCGCGCAGTACGAATATATTATCGATCGATAAAGAGAGCTTCACGCGATCGCATGCAACTTACTTTAGTTTAGCGCGACGTTCGAGCTGCATTCGATTCGCATCGCTTCTTAATACAATAACCATTCTCTCATAATAATTTTGATAATTTTTTAAAGGCGCCGAAAGACACACATTCAATTCTATCGCTTAACTCTTAATTTATCTATAATTGTTCTGAAAAGAGGAATAAATTCGCATAAGTACAGGTGTTTCAGCATTATTCTCCGTGTCTGTATTCGTTCCTCGAATTTCAGATAAAGTATTAAAAAAAGCCGCCCCTCTTTCGCGCTCGCGCGTTTTATCTCGGCCGCGGGCCGGCTGTCATCGCGAATCAAGCAGCTGTTCGGGTAAAAGTTAGGTTAGGTTAGGTGCTCTTCAATCACGCGTACTCGTCGCGTCATCGCGACAGTCTCTCTCGAGGATGGTACTCTCGTTCACAGGATTGCCTTCCTCTAAACGACTGCTGTTGCTCTTCCTACAATGCTCGCTATGTAAGTCGCGCGAAAAATGCTCGCTGAAAAACCTTCGAAGCCGCCTCGCTATCGTTTCGTGAGCGAATTATCTTCGGACGCGGTTTTATTGTTGTCAATAAAGCGACATATCATTGCGAAATATCCATTGGAATAACGATGAATTTTATCCTTGAAAACCTTCGAAATTATGAAGAAAATCTTATAAACCTCGACGGAAAAAATAAAATCTTCTAGCTCATCAAATTAATCAATATTATATATAATCCTTACATCATATTGGCTCAGTATTAAAAAATTATATCCTAATTCTTAAATGTTGATAAAATTCCAAAATATTGAATAGCCGTATTATCCCTCTTTATAATTTTTTTTTTGCACCCTCGGAATGAATACGTGGATCTGTCACGTTCGCCGCTATTTTTCCCTACCTTAAAATATTTTAAAAAATCTGAAAAAAAATCACAAAACATCTGCCTACATTGTAGTTGACGATTTTATAGTAATTTTATGATAAACATCGTTTATTTAATATTTTCTGGTAGGCTTGCAAGTTTTACAGTTACAAGCAGGTATCATTTTTGGCTCGAACGCCGTAGACCCAGATATACAGACGGAGGGTTATAATTGATTATGCTTGTGCATAGGAAAAAATGTTGCATACTGAATAAAATAGTTTCGTTTTTCTTTTTTACAATGTACCGTTCGATCATAGCAAGCTGGAAGAGGTTGTCGTACGTGCGCTTGCTCATCCGAGCGCGGCGAAGCGACGCGTGTCGCGTGGTCGTTTTCGGAGAATAATTACATTTATTAAGGCGTTAATCGTCGGATCACGCTCACGTTCGGAATAGCGTGACTGCTGGTTCCCGCTATGTACCAGTTTCAGGTTGAATCGGCTGCCTCCTCGTTATTTGTCACGAGTCGTCGTCGGCGCGCGCGGTTCTCCGTTATCCTCTCGATTCCGCTCTAGGATTTTCTTTGCGACGCGTATCCCTTCATCTCATTACCCACTTTCCCAAGTACGCCCCTCTAGTCTTTTCATATTAAATTTGATCTTTGTGTTTCAAATTCTACTCGCATATTTAAAATATGCCGATTGTCCACGTTTCTTTACAATAAATATAAAAGAAATATTTAATAAATTGGTCCGTCATTCTTCCAGGTCACCGCGCAATGGTGAACAAGCTCTGGTGTCTGGAGATCGGGCGAAGGTGGAGACAGGCGGCTAGACAGGAGCCACCGCAGGCGCGTGTGCTGTCCGAACCAAAGTGCCAGTCTTACGTGGCCATTTGGTACCTCTACTACCGCTGGACAATCTTCCTCGCTTGGACCGCCTTCGTCGTGTGTTCGATATTTGAATTCGGCAGCTACAAACCGCTGTTACAGTACGAGAAATGGCCAATCTATCTGACCAACTGGGACATGGCTTTGGGTATTACACAAGCGTTGATCGGCGGTATTCTCGTGTCGAAACGATGGCGATTGCAGAAGATACCCGGCTTCAATCCGTGCGATCTCAAATTGGAGTCCACCGAGCGGCTATACTGGTTTCTGTACGTCGTAACGACCAACATGGCCATTGGCGTGACGATGTGTTACTGGCTCACCGTATACAATCCGGAGATCCATCAAGTGGACCCGCTCAATATCATGATGCATGTGTGCAACAGCGTGCTGATGCTGATTGATTTATTTGTCACCAACATATCGTTCCGCCTGCGGAACTTTTGGTGGTGCCTATCGATCGTCATGTTCTACGTAATCTTCTCGGTGATCTATTATGTCGCCGGCGGCCTTGACAAGCACGGCTACCACTATATCTACAAAGTCCTCGATTGGAAGAAACCGGTGCGGACGTCGCTCGTTTGTATCGGTGGTTTTACGTTTGTAACGGTGCTGCATTGCGTCGTTTGTATGCTGGCAAACATCAGAGACCGCATCTATCGCAAGACTGCCGAGAAATTCAGCAAACCTGCGCAGATAAACATGACGGACGATAAACCGCTTCCAGACAAACAAATGGAAGTAGTTTAATCGATAAAAGTTTACGTAAAAATACATTTATTTTTGTCCGCCTAATATCCTCTTGGCATTGTAAGACTCCGAGGCATTGGGACAATTTAATATTCAACAAGGCAAGATGAAATGTGTCTTCTTGACGTAGCTGCGCCTGCGAGTAGAATCCTTCTCTAACGAGCGAGCTTCCTGTGGTCATCTAGCTTGTTTGTAGAAACGATTAAGTATTAATAGGATGTTAGCAGTGTTTGATGAGCGATACAACCAAGTAGGTGATCTCTTGCATGACTCTGAGCTTCGTCTTCGGCAATATTTCTAACAAACTAGAAAAACAATGATTATTGCTAATATACCGATTGTATGGTCGTTCCCAATATGTAGATTCTACGAAAAATTGCTTATATTTCTTAGAAATTATATAATGACAATATCGTGGAAGCCTGACAATATTTGTGAACGCTTCGGTTATTAGAACCGCGATTGTTTTGAACGCATGCAATTGTTTGCCACAGTGGCAAGTAGTAAAAATTCATGTAAAATAGTGTTTCTTTATTTTAAATAAGTGCAAATTTTCCTAAGGAAAACAGAAACAGTAAACATTCCGCAAACATTTCATTATATTTGAATTGTACGAATCTGTATTCTCACTTCATATTTAGTGTTATATGATGTGTTGTATGATATTACTATCTCATATTTTTGTAATGCTGAAAAGCATTGAATGCATTTTATATTTTGATAGATCAAAATTACACATTTGCTTTTTAAACGCACTATTGAATTCATTCCAGATTACGTGAACGTTGTGTATATTTAAGATATATAAATATTCTTTGGTATTAACTATTCTTATTAACATCTCTTACAAAACTGAGGTTTTTTTTATATTTACATCTAAATTCGGAATTTAATAATGTATAATAATTACTAATTTAACGGCCGTCGTTTAATGGCGTAAATTAGATGAAAATTTCGATACGAAGAATTATTAAATAAGACGATACCAAATGAAAAGTATGTTTTGTAAGATGCTTACATAAGGATGCACATACAATTTGGAATGACATTAATATAACCGTAATGATTTATTAAGAGCTCAATGTTCGTTCGTGTGTTTCGAAGAAAACATGCAAAGAGATTCGAGAGTTCCTATTTAACCTAACTTCTATCTTATTGATGCGTCTACATGCTGTATGATTATTGTATGTGCAGCCAATTGATCGCAGTAAACAAATATCTTTTTCAACCGTTATCGATAAAAGATAGATTTGCGCATATGTAGATAAATCCGTAGCGTAAAATAATCAAGAATTGTATGCATATCTATCCTTTTGTACGTTCCATTTTTGTATACTTTTTTAATTACAACTTGGCGTAAGTAATTGTTGTTGGGTAATTCAATACTATTTTAGAAAAAGTATTAAGTCGCATAGACTTCCCGTAACGTGATATAATGTCGTTGAATTACATCGATCAATAAGTGTGAGAGAATTTTATGAATGTATATACATGTGTGTATTATAAAAATATAAATTATAAATTGAAAAAACGAACTAATACATTAAAAGCAAAATAATAAATTACTTCTAAACATACGTATGGCTATAAAGCGGGCGTCATAGACGGATAACGACAGCAATGAAGTACACAGATGATGATTTTTATGGAAAAATATCAACGATTTATTAATAAAATAACGATTTAAAGCGATTATGGGCGTAGTACAAATGAATATTAGGCTGAGGCCAGCTCCTGGATCACAGATCGTGTTAAAGTTACCACAAAAGCTATGTTTAATATAATAACAATCATTATTATTCAAAACTATTATGCCACTCTTAAGCTACATTGAAAATAATCATGTCCAAAATAATTATACGATCACTTGGTCGAGAGCACTCTCTATCACGAAAATCACTCGAGACTACGATAATGGAAATCATCACTTGCGTCCATCACGAAAATCACTCGAGACCGCGCAAATTACTAGCACTCTCGAGCGGACTTGAGTCTAATAGCAGCACCTGGTATTCCGTACCTGCCACATCGTCCTGATAGTACATCGACGGCAATTCTTCTGTGAACAACAGACCCTCGCTCAAATCACCACTCGCGCCCAGTACAACGTCTGACGTTTCCGTTACTACCGAATTCATCAATGCACTGTTCTTCTTCAGTTTAGACCAGTCGGAATATGTTAGATCTGTCCTTGCCGAGCCTTGCTCCTTCACCGATACAGTTTCCTTTTCGACGACCCGCTTGTCAGTTCGCGCATCATTTCGGAACGTTTCCGAGCTTTTCAGCAAGGTGTTGAAAGGTGGCGGCTCCGGTTCCGGCAAACAACAATCCGTTCTTGACGAGGAGGTGTTGAGGATGACGGCATCGCACGGAGTCACCATAACCATCTGTTCTTCGACGGCAGTCGGTGAACTTGGAGGTGAGTTGTGCACGGTATATAAAACGTAATCTACGTCGGCATTGTCTGAAGACGGCTTAGTCAGCAAATCGTCGCAATGTATGCTGTGTGCTTTTAACATGTGCTCGCGTAGACTTGTCTCGCTGCTGATCAAATGCCCGCATGTATCTATCGGACAATGGTATAGCCACTCCATTTGATCCTCACCCTGGGAACACGCGCTGGCGCCCTGCTTCTCGACGTCGTTTTCCTTCGCGATAGTCTCCGCGGCGTTCATCAGTTCTGTGTTCCATCGCTTCGGCTTAATCGGCTTCACTCGCGAGTAATGAGATTCTCTTCTTCTCGTGCGTTTCTGATCATTGGGAGTGCTTTCGGACATATCATTGACTACGTTCAAATCCGGTTTGGTCTGCTGATGCTTCTTAATATGCACGTACAAACTGCTCTTGGCGGAGAATCGGGCATCACACATACAGCACTCGAAGAGGCGACCTTCCGTGTGCGTCAGCCGGTGTTCCTTGAGATGTTCCGAGCGCATAAACGCCTTGCCACAGTCCGGCACGTCGCACACAAATTTGCGCTCATTCGTGTGCTTCTTCTGGTGGCGCTTGAGCTTACTGGACGATGAGAAGGCCCACTTGCAGTCCTGGAAAGTACAAGGATAGGGCTTGTAGCCGGTGTGAGAACGCATATGGGCTTTGAGTCGACATGGCTTGTCGAAAATCTTGCCGCAGCCCGGCCACGAGCATTTGATGTCCACTTCCTTGTAGCTATGTGATCGCTGATGTGACGTCAATGCGTTGCTACTGTAGTAACGTTTGCCACAACCCTCGTGCTGACATACGTAAGGTGCATGGCGTTGGTCGTGTGATTTCATATGTACTTCCAATGCTCGTTTCGTTTGAAACTTCTCGCCGCAGTCTGGCACCTGGCAAACGATCCGATTAGGACGACTGTGCAATTTCGCGTGGCTCCACAGATTGTAGACGGTAGTGAAACGACGATTGCAGCCTTCCACCTCGCACACGTAATCCTTGCGCTTCAGATGCGTCTCCTTGTGTCTTTTCAGCTTGAACTCGGAATAAAAGGCCCAAGTGCAGCCCTCGAAGTCGCACTGTAAAAATATAGCCAATTAAGACAATCGTAAACGAAAAAACAAAAAAAAACACGATCGTATGCCGAGTAATTTGAAGGGCTTCACAAAATTAATTTTTAACGATTTTATTTGCTGCAAAATTATATCACCGCGCTAAAAAAGATTAGAGGAAGAAAATATAGATATCACGATATCTTTTTTAATGTACCTTAAACGGTCTAACTCCATAGTGGGCCAACAAATGACCTTTCAGAGTGTACAATCTGCCGAACTGTCTGTTACAGCCTTCTCGTGGGCAGAGCCACACCTTGTCGTGTTCAGTGGCGCACAAGGGCTGCAGGCTGTCGTCGGTGATGCCTAGTTCCTCCAATGCATTGGATATAACAATTTCATATTGACTACTCGGATTACTCGGATTATCGGTACCATACTCAACCGTGCCATTCCAAACCGCGGCGGAAGTATCTATCTTGGGCAATTTTGGGAAGTTGCCTGTCGCCTCGATCAATTCTGAGGTTTTGCCTTGATAGATTTGTTTCTCTGTGCCAGTATTGATAACGATCTGTGTCATGTTGGAGATCTTGTCAGTGGATATAGCAACCACAGCCATCATGCCGTCCTGCGAGTCCGCATCAACGGCAAAGCTCTTGCCGTTGATATGCTTGTCGAGCTTCTTCTCCAATCGCTCCATCATCTGTCGACGTTTCTTGATGATACGAGGTTCGAGTTTCGTCCTTTTCAATTGTTCTATTACCATGCCTTGCGTGGCTACTTCCATGGGATTCGCCATGGTATTCGTCGAGCTCTCCTCCATCGGCGGTAGAGCCTCGATGAAGAGCTCCGAGGAACTTGCCGAAGATTGTGCTATAGTTTCCTGTTCTGTCCTTGCATCTTCCATCTCGTTCGCGACTAAATTCACTGGTAGCTGATTGAGAGTAACCTGCGTGGATTTCTCGCACGGGATCTCATTGTTCTGCGTTGGAATTTCTGTTTTGGAAATATTTTGTACGACATCTTGACTCTCCACGCTTAACGTTGGTTGGCTGTTCGCGGACGGCAGAATCTCACCGGCCACCATCATGTCATCCGGGGTGAGCGCTGCCAATGGATCCAAATGATCCAGCTGGAACTCCGGTAGCATAAACTCGTCGACGACCTTCTCGCACGGTGGTTCCAGTAGCCGGTTCTCGCTGTGCGTCAGATCCTGTAGTATCGGATCGTAGCTCGATGACAGGTTGAGCTTCTTGGCGTCTGCTAGATCGATGTCGATGGACAAGCCATATGGATCTTTACTCAGGAAGCAGCTATGCGACAGCACCTCCTCGCCCAGATACCGGTCTACGCCCTCCACCATTTTGGCTGCGTCCAGGTCGATGCTCGACGGCACCGGCGGCTCCGTGCTACGCATCTTGAGCCATTTCTCAAAGTCGGCTACCGTCTCCACGACATCGACGCCCTTTCCAGGCGCCGTCTGGTGCCAACACTCATTTTTTCTGGTCCTTCGGTCCTTCTTACCGACCTCCTCCGTTCTCGACGACGCGAAAAGCCCGTTGGCGGGCGCGCATTCCGCTTCCTCGCCCTCGGAGCTGATCCTCTCACGACTGTGTCGTCTCGACGTGCAAGCGGCGACGGCGGCTCCTCTGCAAGACATTGGTGGTCTGCTGCTCCGTGACTGGCACTGCGGAGGAAGCCCACGTTGGTGCGCAGCGACAACGACATTCGACGGAGCATCATATCTCTTTCACGGCAAGAAGGGACTCCTCCGTTCCAGGAGCCCGAGGTTACAGCCGGTGGCACGTGCACGTGTTATCGGGGGTCTCGACGAGCCCTCCATTTTTCTTACTGACAAAGATCGTGTCCGCGATAAAATTTCCAAGGTGCAATCCGTTCCTCCGCGATCCGCACCTCACACCGGGCAATCGCGAGTCGTCGAGGATCGCGCGGTGCGAGCTAACGGAGTCAACATAACCTCTTACCATGTATATAACGCTGCTGCGACGGGCGGACGGGCGGGCGGGCCGGGGCAGGCAGACAGGCTATGGAGCGGTGTCGCGGTGTCGCGGATCGATACAGCGGTTATGTCCGATAGGGAGACTCGTCCGGTGATAACGATGACGGGGAGCGAGATATCGTTTCCTCCGGTGTTTGTTCGTGACCCCGAGAGAAAGATACTCGCGCGCGCTCGTAAGACGCGGCTCGCTATCTCGCTAATCTCTCTTTTACGGATAACAATAAAATATAGAAAATTACAAAACAAAATAACGCTCACATGAACGGACGAACTGACGCGAACGGCGCGAACGCTCGCGGCCACGGCTTAACCCATCTAGCGGCAGTAGCGGCACGCATGTTTATCTCGTGACGCGTGGTTCAACGCCACAGTTGATAACAAAGATCCCACCTTTTTGCCTTTCTAATCTCTCTTTTTTTTATCTTTTCTTTCGATATACTTGAGCTTGAGTACGCAAGAAATTTATTTGTTTCCTTCGGAGCCGTTTTTTAACAAAATTCGAGAGTGCAGAAGAATAATTTATTTATTGCATACAGATCTTTAATTTAAATAGTTTAAATGACACGACTCGTCGAGCTGAAGATCTCACGAAAACATTTATTATTATCGTTATACTTACAGAGTGGCTCATTTTAATTTATCCACTGGAATATTTCGGAACCGTTAAGTTTAAGACAAAAGTTATTCGGATTATTAGAGGGAGAGAAGATGATAATCTAGATTAACCCTTCGTAGTCACACTTCTCTAGAATCTCACGGTAGTCACACTGGGTCGTATTGACCCAGTCGATTTTTAATGGCTGCCATTTTAATGGTATCGGTTCGATCGGGTTCAAATAATTCTGGAACATACCTTGAACATTCTAGAATATAAAACAACTGCGGTTTTGTGAGAAATCAAATGGCTACATGTTGAAAAAAAATCGTGAACGAGTACATGATTAACGGTCTCTATACCTATATAGAGGATACTTCAAACTCTTGTAGATGGCGGACCAAGGCCCATTTTAAGCTAGGCATTTAGCTGATTTTTAGCTCCAAATGAGTGTGGGTCATATTGACCCAAGTTGGACTACGAAGGGTTAATCTTAAAGAAAGTGTCCTCAACGTCATATCAAGTGGAAATATTCCAGTGGATAAATCTCGGGATAAATTAAAATGAGTCACCCTGTATATCAATCTGTATATAGATACATCGCTTATTTACCCTGCATCGGAATTTTTACATTCCGGATCTATTATATTCGCGTCGCGTCGCACGTTGGGACTTGGTGATTTTTTCATTCACTAAAATTTTGAGTTGCTCGATTCTCGAGTGTATTCGTGGCTCTTCTCGCGACATCGCCTGGCGCAATATCTTCGCCGTAGCAACGTGAGCGTTTATTGGTATCGACACCCGACGAGATGTCGATTTCTCATACGGTTTAACATCCACCGACGGTCTAATAAGGTTCTCTCGATACTCGGCGATCCCTTTGGTATTTGAAGCCGGCCTCATTTCTTCGTACAATTTTCTGGATGCTGTAGGTGTTACCATCTTACTCTCGCAAGTCTCGCAGTCGCCTTTCTAATAATTAACAAATATATGTCCTTAATGATGTATAGTATAACCATTGTGCAATGTCTGATGTAGAAATATCTTTTTTCTTAAAAAAATAGTGACAAAAGTATATAACTAAAACGTTCTCTTACCTCAGCGAAACCTTCCACCATCGCTCTGCTCAGCAATACAGCTCTAGGCAATTTATACGACGGTGGTTTAGGCTGTGGCTCTACGAGTCTTCTCGAGTCTTTCGATGATTTAGCCGAATCGGTATAGACCAGCACATCCCCCGGTGTCGCCTGACAACGCAAATCCTCCTCGCAACGCGTTTGTTCCTGACGTTCGGCCAGCTGGCAAACGTGATTCTTTGAGCCCTTTGAGGATCTCTTAGGACCGAACACGTATTCCCAAAGGGTCAACTTCCGTTCCGCAAACTTCTTCGTTTTTGTCGATAATGCCGTTTGAAAGCTCAAAGTACCTCGCGTCTTTTTCTTTAATCCTGTTAAGCCTAATATCAAAACAATACATTAACTTTCCGTCTGTACGTTTTTTTTGCACCCTTGGAGTGTATACGTGGGTCTGTCACGTTTGACGCTATTTTTCCCTACTTTAAAGTATTTAAAAATATCTGAAAAAATTCACAAAACGTCTGTCTACATTGTAGTTGACGATTTTATAGTTATTTTGATAAACATCGTTTATTTAATATTTTCTGGCAAGATCGTAAGTTTTACATTGCAGTTACGAGCAGATATCATTTTCGCTCGGACGCCGTAGACCCACGTATACAGACGGAGGATTAAAAACAGAGACAAATCCCGAACTTGTCTCTAAACTTCTCTTAGTTTTATCACAATGTTTCATATATAAGTAATTTTTTAGTAAATTTTACCATAATAACGCTCAGATCTCTTCGATAGAGTTGATATCGATCTCCTGTTATAATCCTCATTAATATTTTTCTTTAAACAGACAGACTTAGCGTAATGCCACGAATGTTGCTTCAACCGGGGGTTATATTTATTCTTTTAAAAATAATTATTATGATTAACGCACACTGTTTATATAATATATACATATATGTATAGATTAATCAAAATAAAATCTTACATTTAGTGAGAGTAAACTGAAAATTTGGAGCCTGGACCAAAAAGATGCCATTTAAGATAAAATACGTCACGCGTTCAATCACATGTTCAAAAATATGTAAGTACTTTATATTTAGCAGACGATGAAACAAAAAAAAGATGTGAATTTTGCAGTGCGAAAATATTCACAATTATTTCTTTTAGGGCCGGTTGTTCCAACCTTTTGGTAAACTAACTAATAGTTATATGATTTAACTATTAGTTAGATTACCAACAGGTTGGAACAACCGGCCCTTAAAGATTCAAAAGAAATCTACCGAGAAAATAAGATTTATTTATTCGCAATTTTATAAATTATTTATTTACAAGTGCTATGTAGTTTTCATATATTATTTTAAAATTCGAGTACATTTCTTTACAATTCGATTTAAAAAATTTTTTAAATAGATATATATATATATATATATATAATTGTTAAAGTAAAATAGATATAATAAAATTTGAAAAAAAATTGGCCCCTGAGGGGATTGAACTCGATCTTTGCGTAGCAACAACGAGCACAATCTACACTCGACGCTCTAACCAACTGATGCTAATGAGCCAATTGTAAGCGTACGTTTTAATATAACATTCTTATACTTTCTCTTTTAAAAATGTGATGAAATTAATTGTAGACGAATAAAATGATAAGAATTGTACGCTGTAAATAAAGATATATATTTCTCAGTAATATAGAAAATATCACTTGAAATAAGTATGTATAGATTTAAAATATATTGCATAACTTTTAAATATTTTATTTATATTCGTGGTTTAAAATAAGATTATAAATAATTACACAAAATAGCAGATACATTGTTCGATATATATTTTTTACATATATTTTGATTGCCGATTATTTTTTAGGTATCTCGCACTTACTAAACATACGTCGATAGAAAGTATCGTAAACTTCCGCTAAGCAAACTCGAAGAAAGTAAAGTGGATCAGAATCTATATACAAAACTTGGCCGAAAAGAGAGCATACAAAGTTAGTATTTTAATACGCAATATTACAAAATACAAAAAATAAATACAGCACTCTGAATAAAGTAGTGATACGTAGTGATATAAAAATAACGACGTTATATGTCATTACTTAAGTTATTCGAAGCAGTTAGAAAATTGCACGCTTTCGAATGTGTTCCGAAACGCGTTCAATTTTCGGTGTCCAGGCATTAAAGAGACCGCGAGTGTACATCTTCATAAATTATTATACCTAAGACAATATCAGTGGAGATGAAATTCGACTTGAAAACTTAATTTTTTTGAAAGTCGGTCCATAATCGTAATCTTCCTCTGATTCTGTCGAACTGACATTGACAGTTTCATTATGTTTATATTCAACAGATAACTCTAATACTTCATCGTCTTCGCCGGAACATACATTCACGTCTGATTCTATATCGCTCTTCTGAATCCTCGAACGAGATGTATCAACATTCAAATTATCATCAATATCACTGCCGTAATCAGAGGCATTATCAACATAACGATGGAAATTTAGTTGTAGATTGGTACACGAAGAATCATTCTCAGCCTCACTACTCGATAGATTGCTATAGTTTGAAACGTAGGAAACATTGTTTTCGTTAACGTTCATTATCTCCTTGAATACATCTGATCCTGAAATTTTATTTCCATCAGTAATATACGTACATATAACTATACAATATTTATATTTTAATCACTTATTACAAACAAACCTGTGTTAGATGCTTTAGAGAGTAGCGAAGTGTTCGTAATCTCTGCATTTTCGGAACTTGACGAATCGAGATCCAGTATTTGGGTGTTATTTAATCTTCCAAACGAAGCAACAAGTTGGGAACGGAATTTTATATAAGATTCCACTTTATAAAAACACGTTTCGCACAAAATTGTGTTATCTACCTCTGATATCTAAAAAGGGGAATATAATACTCTGTATTAAATTGTCGTACCAACACATCTGTACCTGAAAGGTAAAGAATCGTATCTCCATTATTATGAATTCAGAAAAAACAAGGTTTAAAGTTTTAAATAGGAAAATGATATATTTTTTAGATATAAAATAAAAGTAGCAACTTGATTTATTAATTTTTTAATAAAGTAATTTAACTGACACGTTTAATAGTACAACTGCCAATAACATGTTGTATCTGATTTAAAAATTAGACGCTATAAAAATTTTCAATCCAACTTTTTCTAAACATTGTATCTTAGGAACTAGTAATAATGAACATAAGACGCTTTACCATTATGCAATTTAAGCTCCTGGTTATACTGAAAAATTTATTAACTCCATTTTGACAAAAACTGGAGAGACGATTCTTTAATTATCTCTAAGGTACAGATGATATGTGGTGCACATTAATTGCATATTAATTATTATACGATACTCACTGTATAGCCAGTAATTACTTCGATAGCATTCCTCAGTGTCACATATCCATCGGATTCCTCATGTATGTCTTTTTCTTGTGAATTAATCAACAATTTTTCATCAAATACATTTCTGCAATTATCATCGGACAACTGCTTACAGCAAATGCAATAATCAGACTGTAACAAAGACCGAATCATTTTGTATTCTCTAAATTTTTTTAGGCACTTATTAATAACATCTATTATTTATTCCACGTGAAGGATTCACAACAGATTAAAATTAAAGGTTTATATTCACCATCTTTCTACCAGGCTATCGAATCGACGACGATCCAAGCACGCGATACAGATTCCAAAGTTGCGACTCTGCGTAAATATCGACAGGCTATCAATAACGTAGAATATCAATAATGCTACGTCTCGAAGCCAATTTTAAATGAAATGTCAATCGTTCAAAGAGGGAGAGAGAGAGAGATGCATCGGCACGCGGCACTCCGGCGCCTGAAAAAGAACAGCGTATAATTAGTGACGAAAAGAAAAGATCGCGTAAAAAGGAGCGAGAAGAGGAGCTCCGCTCGTTCAATTACATTTTTCTACGCTTCGCATCTTTTCTCTTCTTTTTATTTCAGATACATCCCCATACCGTTTCGAGCGTAGAAAGTGTGACGGAGTACAGGTAGAGATGAACGAGGGCTGAGGTGGGCTGAGGAGTGAGGAGTCAATAAAAGTGCTGCTGATCAAGCCAACCGAGCCAACCTAACCTGATGCGATCAGCAGGCTTCAACGGCCAGGTGGACAGTGGACAGTGACTGACAGTGACAGAACGTCAGGTCAGGCGAGTACGCGTACGCGTACCCCTCTCGGCGAGGACGTAGCGTCGCGAATGACTCGGTCGTAGCAGCGTCGACGCGAAATTATGGCGAGCCGCGGTAGGAAGACCGACGATTCATGCCGTCGGTCGTCGTTGCCGAAACGCCACATGTGGTGCTCGTCGTCTGGCGAGGAGGAGCAAGAGGAGGAGGAGGAGGAGACGGCCACGGCCACGGCCACGGCCACGGCCACGGCCACCTTCGGCCTCGAGGAGAAGATGACCCCCGAGCGTTGCCGGGACACTCAGTCCAGGAACAACCCGTCGCCGACGTCCGACCGCTTCGGCAGGAGTCGCGTCGATCCCGTCGAACAGTCGACAGGTTAGGGTTCACTGTCATTGTACGTTGTATACGCGCGCGCGCGCGCGCGCGCCCGCTTTGACCGTGAATTGTTTCTTCCTTTTTTTTCGTGCCTGACTTTTTTTTCGTGAAACTGGTAGCTGGAAGCTGAAAATGTTTTTCGCAGGTCAAGACTCGTCGTCGCGTCGCGACAGCAACCCCTTCAGTTTTAAGGCCTTCCTGAAGAATGGCACGCAGCAGACCAACTATCACAACACCGGGGCAAGGCCCAAGGTCTACTCGTCCACCACGTCGAGCCCCGGCAGTGTCCTCGACAAGGACAACGTTGGCGGCGGCGTTTACTCAGGCCGAAACCCGACGGAGCTGCCGGACTTTGTGCAGGATCACCTGGTCATCGAGCAGTGTTACTTGAATCACGAGAACAGTCAGCCGGTACTGCCCGACGTGGATAATCTGCCGGATTTCGCGCTGAACAGCATGGAACAGAGGCAGTCCCGATTGCGGGGCGAGACGAAGAAGAACGACTCTGACGTCCTGTGCGACGATCTACGATCGTTTGATCTCACCGATACGCTGCACAAAGGCTTGCCGCACAGAGATCATTCCGCGTCGAACGCGATGCATTCGAATCACTTGGATCTGCCTATGTTCGAGGATAGACTCAACGAAACTGCGCCTTCCCTTCCCCGTCCTGAGCACAGAGGTATTTCGCGTGCATTTCATGCATTTCAAACAATATACAGTTATGTTCCTGTAAAATTTGGAAAAATAAGAGGCATTTTCTTTTACAGGATTTCCATTCGATTTACCGTTACCCTTTCACGATTCTAATCCCAATATAAATGCAACCTCACGAGACGATCTTCCGTCAGGAGGCGAGGCGAGCGTCCATAAATCTCTGCCAGACTTTTTAAGCGACGGTCCTATACATAATAGATCTACAGATTCGGAACCTACCGCGAGCATGGCAGAATCCACGGAGAGAAGGGTAAGACTGTTATATAATGCAGAAATCTAATCAGATAAGATGGTACAGAGAAGATTGAATTTAAGACTATGTTGCAGCTTTTGCTCGAGAACGAAATATTACGTCAGCAATTGGAGGCATCTCGAAGACAACTTAGTGAAAAAATGGAAAGGTAATTGTATCTTGCTGGAACAAATTTTATTTTATATCATCGATGCGTTAATTGCAGAATTCGTTCATTGGAGGCCGAATTGTTGTCTAAAAAGGAAGTCGAACACGAAGAAGCTGTGCACTTGGAAAAAGCGATGGAGCAGGTCGAGGATAACTTAAAACGAAGTACAGTAAGTACAAAGATAGAGATAAGGATAAATAAAGATTCCGAATTGTAAATTGCAATTCCTGCATATTGATTATATTATGTGTCATTGGGAAACGATGACAGCATGCTATTTGTATTTCGTAGAAGCGAGCAGTTAATGCCGAAAGCACTGTCACATCATTGAAGAAAGAAATTAAGGTTTTAACGGTCAGTACTCTTTGTGCCTAGCCAATTGTAATGAAACAAAATAAAAAAACTAACGTATTGTGTGGCCGGCGAATCTGTTAATTTAGACAGAGATATCTCTGCTACGAATGGAGAACAGTCAACTTCGAGCCGGTATCTCAGCAGCTGGGCAAAGTGAAACGAATGCTGGTGCCGTCAACATGAATCGCACGGTCAGAAGGCTCGCGCGTGATTTATTCGCGGCTGCATCGTCGGCTGAAGTGTCTCTCAGGTATCCTTAAAAGTTATTTGACAATCAAATCTACTCGAAATAATTTATAATTTAAAACGGAATTCTGTGTGTATCATTAATAAGGGTGCATAATTCGATTTTTTTCGAAATCTGATCGACATTTCGATTTATACTCTTTTACAGACAATTAATGTCCGGCGTGGACAATCTGAGAGTACTCGCGTCGACCCTCGAAAACGTGGACAGGATAGAAGACTGGACCAAAGACTTTTTACCTGATTCCGATGAGGACAATGCCGCCGGTCCCGCAGTATAATAGAATTTTCTCTCTCTTTCTCTCTCTCTCTCTCTCTCTATATATATATATATATATATATATAGATATTATATATATATTCGTATTTTCACACTATTTCCCTTTTTATCACTTCACCATGTATCCCATCACCCCGTAATTTCACTGAGCATCCACTGATGATAAGTTGATCCATGCATTGATCGATTTAACACGTTAATGCATTGCTGCGCAATGCGTTGATACATTGAACGCAATGAGAATTCATTATCCAATCGTTATCATTCGTTGCAGAATTTTTAATTCCCATTTCCTCCTGCTGCCCAGATAAACATTCTAACGCAAGATCGCTTTGATCCGAACGTATAAATATATATTATTTATGAAAGACTCGTTATATTTTTGTATTTGTGACAATTTGTAAGATTTATTCAGTCATATCTATGACGACGCAAAGATGCAGATACATTTCCGACGTTATCGTGACTTTCCTCGATTAAAGGAATATATTTTCTTAGTTGTATATTGTACACGAATGAGAAATGTAGATTTGAAAAGTAATCGGAATCTCACATGATATTATCGCAAAGCTGACAGACATATTAAATGTGTTCGCCTGCATGCATCACGCGGCGTAGCACGTGATGCAAAGCTAGAATATATTTTTGACAAGAGAGATATCGAGACTCTTACACCGCGTATATGACATGTACACATGAGGCTTTAAATAGAGATACAAAACAGATGTAAATTTAGTCCGATTCCAGTCCGTAAATTTACCGATAAGTTCAGATCACAATACATATGTATATACATATTGCCGTTACAATATTTATTTTTGAATCGTCATACATAGATACATACGGAGATATACTCGAATGTATGCGAGATATGCGTAATACTTTGTGGTATATTGAAAGAAATCAAATACACATACGCTTCTATACACATACATACATACATATAGCCATACATATACAAGGGTGCAGCTACTGATGGATAATACTTATGGTGCTCGTTTTACCAACTTTTTTAATTTGAAACTTGATATAAAAATAAGTTTCAAATAAAAAAGTCGGAAGATAAATAATATAAAAATAACAAATTCCGAGAATCAGGTACTTTTCTCTCAACGACAAATCGCGTTTGACGAATTTGAAGTTCATATTTTTTAATATATTGTACGACGAATAAAAATAGACTTAAAAATAAAGATTGCAAAAAATGCAATAAATGGATCGTCAAGAATATTCGAGAACAACTTTGTATCTATAATATACATTAGGGAAGAAAGAACAGATAAAAATTGTATGAAAACCTAACTGACAAAAACATGAGGAACTAAACAGTGAACGATAAGTCACAGTGAACATAACTTATCCAAATCCCTCGAAAATATTAAATAGATCAGTCTGGGTTTCGGTGTGACTCGTTTGTGTATTTAACCAGGATCTGCAAGCTCCTGTGGGAATGTTACAATCAGTCTCACAAATCAGGGACTTTGTTTGAGTCTCGG
This sequence comes from Temnothorax nylanderi, assembly GCF_030848795.1. NCBI lineage: Eukaryota > Metazoa > Arthropoda > Insecta > Hymenoptera > Formicidae > Temnothorax > Temnothorax nylanderi. Next base: position 245,766 of record NW_027249153.1, on the reverse strand, counting down.
TAGAAACTGTAGTGTCGTCGTGCGACCAAGCAGTCTGAGTCTGTATGTCGGACAGTCCTAAATCGGAGGACAGCATTTTGTCGCATGTCTGAGTGTACGTATTGCTGTACAGCAGTTGCTCCATGTTGTCCAGATTGTCCGTAGTTTGCGTCTCGATGTTTGAACTCAGGGCAAACGATCTCGACAGAGATTCGGAATAAAAGTACGAAGGGGAAAAGGCTTGCTCGGTTTGCGTTTCTATGCTGCTAAATCTGTCGTCAAATGTCTTGGCGGTTAGCATAGGATCAGCTTGAGACATCCCATCGGTTGAAGCGAAAGAATATCCTTCAACCGCCGACGTGTCTTCGACATAAGGCAACGTCATTAAAGCCACTGTGCTTTTCGGTACGCCCTGTATCAAAGGATTATGACTGTGGCTGTAAAATGTCTCGAATTCCGTCTGAGTCACGTTATCGTTGAAAGCCTCGAACATATCCTTCTCGGGTATCGTTTGCGTGCTTGAAGTATTCTTCTCCTCCCAGAAATCCTGCAAGCCCACATCGTGGCGAAGTGGCAGCGGACTAGCCGGGAATAAATTGCCCGACGCGAAATTGTCGCCGAGATTGAGATCCTCCTTGAGCAACGTCTGTTCTGATTGTTTTGATAATGCGCGACATCTTCCACCGCGTTTATGCATCTTCGACGAGTCTTTCGAGTTTGCTTGTGGTGTTTGCGTTTCTATCGATTTCCCGGAGGTTTTTTCCTTGGACAGATTATTGGTCTGCGTTTGCTTAGATATTCGACGTTTCGCATTGTGCAGATTGTTATTGTTGAATTTCGATGGATTCGATATCTTCTTGCTGCTTCTTTTATAGTCGTCCGTCTGTACTCCGACATCAGATGTACTTTTTGTCGCGACATCGGTATCTTGGCTGTTTTTTCCAGATTTATCTGGATTGGGCAGTATCGTGACGGGTTTGCTTATAATTCCTCTTGGTAAAACGATTCGCACTGTCTTAGAATTGGTGTGTCTACAAAGAAATTACAAATATCAGTAAATCTTCTATTCAATTCCAATTAAGATGTGTAGTACGACGAATAAATAAACCTTGAGTTTTTATATTTCTCCGTTATAGCGTGCAGAGATCGTTTTGCGTGCGTAAGCAACGCTTCGTACGTGATGTAAGTCTTTGAGCAGGAACACGTGAACTCTACACCACAGACTCTTGCATGCCCCTTCTTAGCGGATTCAGTGGAGAAGCTTTTGCCGCAACGATCGCACGCATAATTTTTTTCCGCGTGTACTTTCAAATAATGCTGGAAGAACGTAGCACTATTAATATCCTTGAAATTGAAAATCTTCCTCAACGCTAAGCTACTAATCATACGAAACATTGAGGTATACACACCTGCTTCAGGTATTTCATGGTGCTGAAGTATCTGTGGGAATTAACCGCGTAGACGCACGACTCCACCGGGCAGTGATATCGTGCATTTTCCTTGGCAATTTTATCCAACTTTTTGCGCTGGTGCACCTTGAGGTCGTGCAACCGGTAGCGCGGCTCGTTCCTGAAGACGAGCCCGCACTGCTCGCACCTGACATTGTTGTTTATCACGCTCAGCTCTTCCGGCGACGGACAGATCGTCTTCTCGGGCGGCGACGCGCCGCTTTCCGCCGGTCGGTTAAATCCCCTCGGCATTGCAGGTTATAGGTTATATCTCGCGGGCCTCGCGGCGGCTCGCGGCACGATTTCACAGACAGACTCTCGCCGGCGCGGCGCGGCGTGATGTGCGATGTCAACAATGTCCGCACTGCATGGAAGAGGGAGGATGCGTGAAAAACCAGAGACTCAGAGACCACCAGAGACCACTCCGCTAAGCTGTCATTGTTACTCTTTTCTCTTATATCTCATCTCGCATTGTCTTTTTCATTTAAAGTACCTACGGTATAAAATAAGATATGTGTATTAATGTATTAAAAATATATTTTATCATCTCTAAGATATGTAAAAAGTATTCCTATCCTAAATGTTTTGTATCTTTTTACACATGCATTTAATCAGTCTCTTCTCCGGTTCTCATTGTTTGAGAAACTTTTTCCTTATATTTCGAAGTAAAACTATACTGATACAATTCCAGATATCGTACTCGTATCTGGAGTTATCCGGGCTTATCACGGCTACTGAAGAAAATCTTGAAATCGTCTTGAAATCAATAAGGAATTCGGATTCAGAACAGTGTCACGATTAGCCCGCTTTTGGAGTACCCATACGCATCCCTCGGCGGCTCGGCCGCCTCGGCCTGTCAGCGCGGCGCTACTTGTCGCAAGTCTCGCGACTCGCAACTGCCTGCAACTGCCGGAGTTGCCGGGAGTGCCGGGACCGAGTCGGCCGAGTCCTCCTTCGCGGCCCGGCTCGATACGTCTCGCTCGGTCGCTCGTCCCCGGTCCCGTCGTCGCCCGTCGGTCCGGTCGGGTCGGGTCGGGTCGATCGACCTTCCGTCCGCGAACGGCGCGAACAGCGGCGGTGGCGAGCGCTCGGGAGAGACGCGTGCGACCGTGTGCGACGCGAAAGTGGACCGCGCGGTCGAATTGGCGTCTGGCGAGCGTACACGCCGTACTGGCCCTACACCAACATACTTGACTCAGTGCCAGTCAGTGCGTTCTCGCTCGCGCGGAGGGACGTGTCGTGTGCCGAGTGCCGAGTGCCGAGTGCCGACTGCCGAGTGCGTGCATCGAGAGCGTGTGCGTTTAATAATTCTCTTCTCCACAAGCTGTATCGTAGATCCCGCGCCGGGACCGACTCCCTGGGGACTCTCGCCTGTCGCCCGACACCGGGACCGGCCGCCGGCGATCCACACGAGCGACACGAGCTGTCACACGGTATAGTAAACGTCGCACGGTTCCGGCCGCGACGGTTCCGGCGGGTTTCCGCGGATCACCGTGTATACGTACGTGCACCCCACGTATGTACGTGTACGTCGCGCAGCCGTGTTATTGATTTTTACCTGAGGAGAGAAAACGCGTAATCGCCACCACGTACTTTACTTGTACGTATGTACATCGCCGCGGCCCGACGTCCACATGTAGCTGTCTAAAGTTCTGTGATCGACGTCCCGTGTCCCGTCGTCCCGTCGTCCCGTCAACGCCTCGGGAGCTTCTAGAAACGTTCAACCGCCTGGCGGAATTATTGTAGGACGAATCCAACTGATCTGCCGCTTGTAATCGTGCTTTGCTTATAACATTTCTCTTTTTTCTTTTTTTCCTTTTTTCTTTCCTCTTATCGGTGAAGCTTGAGTGCTTATTGAGGGTTGAATCTTAAAGGGAAAACCAATTCTATCAGTCGATCATAGTTGTTGTCTATCGCTGTCCGCAATTGATACGATGACCTATAAAAAACGAACAGGTTTTAAAATAATAAAAATTAATCAACCTGAGATTATCATAATTCAATTGTCACGCGATGAATTTACTTCAATTGCTAATTGACAATTGTCAAGTAGTCAATATCGAATTTTTTTTCCTATAATTTCTCTATGCAAGCACAAATTAACTTTTTATCTTGGCAGTCTTCGATAAAAAAAACATGCGGAATAAATATGAAAATAAAATTAAAAAATTTTGATAGAATTTTCCTAGAGTTTCCTCATCGAATGGCTTCGAATGATGTACGACTAAAACGTTTTGCAAAATTATTTGTGTCTCGAGATTTTTGCACCATGCAATGGCGCAAAATATTACACAAAGCTCTAATAAAGCAATCAAACAAATATATATTCATTGTGCCAATCTATACGATCGTCGTTGTGGTCATTGCATTGTTTTCTTTTAGAGTTGCACCAATAAAGCTATCACGAGCTTACCGTTATCAAAGCGCTTCTCTTTTCACAGTTGTTAAGATTAAGGAAGCGTTATCAATTAAATATATATTTGAATCAGATGCGGTTTTTTTTTCAGATAAAAGAGTTAGTTATTGATAAATTTTGTCGTACTAAAATAACATAAAGTTAATATAAAATAATACGCGGCGCGAATCCAAAATCACAAGTTACATATAAATCTGTAATTATCTTGTCGTTTATTTATAATAGATAACGCGCGCGGATTATTCTAATCAGTCTTGAAACTTTGATATCTGATAATTTATCTAACTTATTATTTCAATTAATGATAGATTATTAATTTTAATGACAAATATAAGAATCTTTTTCAATGGCACTTAATTTTTTTAACGACACACACACAAGCACTCGATAAATGGAAACTATCGTTTTATCGTAATCTCCCGTTTCGCATTAGGAAAATATTTTTTTATAGCTTTGATGCAATTCCGACAACAGAACGATTCACCGTTAAAAAAAAGATTAATAAATAACGTCGCATGAAGTTTCGGAATGAGGAACAATTACTTTTAGATTTGTCGTTGAAGAAACTGCGTTATAATTCAATGGAAATGAATAGAGCAGTTGCTCGCGGTGTGCCGTTAGCGAACATCGCATCAGTTGTCGTTGATCGATACTCAGACATTTCAAATGTGCCCTTGCCTTTCATGAATTATTAAGGATGCTTTGACATTTTACTCAATTATAGTTCTTGGAATATTTAAATTTGTATATAGATAATTCCATCGACTTTTTATAATTATAACTCATAAAAGTATCTAATTAAGAAGCGATCATTTTGGCACAAATGCAAACGTTTCATTTACATTGTATTATTAAATGTAATTATTAAACATTGTTACATTAGTTATACGCACCTTGGTTTGCCATTTATTTTCATTCTGAAGAGAATTATGTGACGATGCGCGTATTCTTGGGAAACTGTTCTTGACAAAAGCTTAATCACCTTGTCGCCTAAAATATCTCGGTGTTCCTTGTATTTAATTTTAAAATTCCACGTCTGGGCAGCAGGGGCATAAATTAGATTGAAATTTTTTATTTCACAAAATAGTAAATGGGCACCTGTAAAAGTTTTAATAAATTAAAGCAGATGTAAGAGTATGATACAAATAAAGAGAACTTTATATTGAAAAAAGTAAGACTTTAGAAATTTAAAATGTTGGCCTCTCATTTCCGTGAAGGAAAAGTTTTTTCGATACATTCGAAGTTAAGTCATTTACTCCCAATTGATCGAAGAGTTTCGTAAATTAAAAAAACGGCAAGCGGTAGATCCGATAGGAACGACACCCGGTATTATATATTTGCGGCACCCGGGACAGATAAAATGCAAATGATCGGCAGAAAGGTAGAACGCGTCTAGTGTCCGTCGCGCTGTCATGTCAGTCAGTTAAATGCGCAAAGACCGCTAAAAATTTATGTAAAGCTGAGTCACTTCACGAGACTGTTTCCACCAGCCTTCGCGTGTCTAGAAATCGCTTCCAATAATCGCTTCGAATAAAACAGACTTGGGACTCGGGAGGGAGGACCGTCACGTGCACTAAAATCGCTGTTGTTTCGTTTCATTCGTATAGCGACATATATAGAAGAGGAAGACGATGCGCCACGCCGTTCTCATTTTTCCTGGCGAACTGAGTGAACCGGATTAGGAGAGATAGAGAAATATAGGAAGAGAAAGGAGAGGAGAAGAAGAGAGGAGAGAAGAGAGGACGCGAAATCGATAGCGCGCGATTTCGGCGGTGTCGGGTCAGCTGGTGGTGCTTTCATCCCCCGCGGGTTGTCAAGTCGCACTTTCCCTTCCTGTTTCCCCCCTTGGAAACACGGAGCGTTACGGGAAGTGGTGTCGCGGTGTTGAGAGAAGCTACCCCTCTCCGCGATGAGAGACACCGGCAACCAGGCCAAGTACGAGCAGCTCTTGGACGACGCCGGCCTCGAGATCCGCAACGACGACAAGGAACATAACGACGAGAATGCGACATTAAACGAGGTAAGCCTATTAGAACTGGAACGTTCTGCCGCTCTGGACAACATAATCAGGACAACATAATAGTCTTCGTACATGCGTGTAGGATCATTCATATGATTCCTCGTTATATAGCAATTATGTTTAGATTAATTAATATATGTTTAACCTTCCATGTGCACACATGGGTCTACGGCGTCCAAATCAGAATAATATCTGCTCGTAACTGTAAAACCTGCAAGCCTGCCAGAAAATATTAAATAAACGATGTTTATCAAAATGACTATAAAATCGTCAACTACAATGTAGAGAGTATGTAGACAGACGAATTTGGTGAATTTTTTCAGATTTTTTGAAAATACTTTAAGGTACGGAAAAATAGCGTCAAACGTGACAGACCCATGTGTGCATTGGGAAGATACCGAAAAAACGTATGCACAGGAGGGTTAATATGGCTTGATATTTATTGATATTTGTTGAGTTGTAAGATCCAAAAAACATGTGTTATATATGCACGGGAAAAAAATCAAGTTGCTTCAATTAAACGTCGACGTCACGAGCTGCCACAAGCATAAATAGTTAATTCAATTGGATATTATTGGACCAAATATTTAAATTATTAAAACAATTATCTGATGTTTTTTGTTCATTAATATTGATGTTGCATCAACAAATTTTATCTCAATAACACTATACTGATGCTGTTGATACATCATTTCTTTTCCGTGTGGGCACTTAATCGGAGCTTTTTCTTTAATTTATTACTTTGGAAGAGAAAACTTAAAGGACATAGATATATATCTTTTTGTTTTGGTCTCTATATATAGATTCATCCCTCGAGATACCGATAATGATGAATCATCTGATATACATATCTTTCTGCGCGCGTGTTGCAATTAAGTTATGCAATTTCATAAAATATCTGTATTTATAACATAAATCTGTTTTTCTATTTACGAGAACTGGATAAAAAGTTCGGATTAATCGGATATCTAAAGAATCTATTTGAAGTTATCAGGAGTGATACCAAACTGAAGCAAGTTAGTTTTGCTTTTCGCGTCACGCCCTCCAATATCTCGTTTTTCCCTGGTCCTGGTTTTCGGTACCTATTCAAATTTGCAACTTTACTTCGCAGGTCGATTTCGCGGCTAAACTTTTTACACTTCTCGTTATTTCGTCTTTCCTCTCTTTCTCACCAACGTCTAATTGTATTCGCGCTTCGTTTTAAGTGCAGAAAATATAAACGTAGTACAGCTACAAAGAACAGACCTTTGTTCTTCTGGGAAAGGCGCGAAATTTCGCTCGTACACCGTCACACTACATAAATAATTCCGATGATTTTTCGAGGGTGTCGAAAGACAAATTGCCGATTGTCTCGAAAAAGGAAGATAATTAAATTCTCATAAATGTTAAAGGACGATTTGAATGAATAATTAGAGGTGGAGATTGTGGACTGCGATACGTGTGCTGCTTACGTAAGTGAAACTCGGTATATTACAAGGAAATGCCCGTCACGTTACACGTAAGCAAGGACACAAAAATGAGAGCATTGCCAATAGATTGCAAGGAGTAAAATACGATTAATGGTATCTGCATATAATGACGCGAAGTGTCGCGACTATTTGCATCGGCAACAAGCAACAGCCTACATCTCGAAAAGTGTTTAAATAACGTATTAGCCTGTTCGCTTTAACACTTTTTTCACTTTGTCTCTCCTCTCTCCTCGTGCTTGCAGCAAGTGTACGTCACGTTTCGAGTGAAAAAATGCAACCACACGCTTGCGCTATGGAACTGCAATGATGTCACGTAAATATATTATATATATAGATAGAGAGATAAACAGAGATTCACGAATCGAAACAAAGCGCAAGCGGCATCGCCCAGATAGCACAAAATGTTCTATGAACGTTCTTACAAAATATAAATGTTCTTAATTTCAGCATATTATTTCAATCGGATATAAACGGCATCCGCTGGGATCTTTCTCGTACGTAAAATATGACGAACGGTGGTACAAGAACGGTATATAAATCACGTGTACGGCACAAACTTGTATCAGTTGAATTTGTATCGTGGAGTCCTACTCTTATAGTCTCTCACACACACACAACACACATACACACACACACACTTTTGGATTTCGGCTGCGGGCTGCGTGCCTTTCGTGATTCATTACCCTGCGTGGAAGTTTCCCAGTACGTGAGGATTGAGAGCCCCTGACGCGTGCACGAGGCACGAGCACGAGCACGAGGTGCATACGTTGGCATACGTGCATCGGTGCACGTGGCGGCCGCGGCGCACGGCGCACGACACGACATTGATTTTGGGAAATCGGAATTGATCGGAATGACGGAGTATGTACATACGGGAATTGGCGGAAAAGGAGAGAACGCCGGGGGAGGACCGGGCGAATTTACAGAGGAATCGCGGACTCGAATTTGACGGCACCTGTCAAATTTAGCGTCCCTCGCGCGATCCCGTTTAAACGTGGCCGATATCGCGATCGAGAGAGCGATCGCGCTTCCCTATTTACTCGACATGCCGCCTTCTCGCCGACCTGTTCTGTGATCCGTCCGGCATCCCCGATCCCCGATCCCCGATCCCCGATCACGTCCTCGAATCGCCGCTCTCGATATCCGTTCGGAGTTTCGGAGATGTATTGACAGATTGATCGGGTTACCGCTGCCGCTGTGAGGTTAACATTCGAACGTTTCATTATTTTGTCCCGACGTGCATCTTCGTTGATCGAATTTCGATCGATCACTTTTCTGCTTTCGTTATATTGCCGTCGAAGTCTTTTTTTTTCTTCAGTCGAGCGTTTTCCGCTTCGATGCGCGCATTTTTTTACACAGTTGCGACAATTGAGATAACGCGCAAAATACGTTAATTTGGCGCTATTGATAAGACGGGGGAAAGGCAGCCTGGCAGCGTAAAGTCGCGCCACATGTAGGTATATAACGTTGTATTGTAGGTAAAGTAAACGATTTAGCGTTACGCCGTACGCCGCGCCGTTCCCAATTAGTCGAGAATGGTCTGTTTTCTCATACAATATGTCTCTCATGTTGAATTTAACTTCATTTTTTCATATATTTATTATAGTACTAAATTGAAATCCTAACGCATAACAATAAGCATAATTTGAAATTCGTTTATACAAATAGTTTAATGTGATAATGTTTTTTAAGGATAAAGAACAAGATTCTGAAATGTGGTTGACAACTGCTGAATCGGCTAGTCTTGGAGCGGAAGAGGTAGCAGCTAGATTACACGTCGATGTGCGAACGGGACTCAGATGGCAAGAGTCTGACCATAGAAGGCAACTGACAGGTTTCAATGAGTTCACCGTAAAGGAAGAAGATCCACCATGGAAGAAATATATCGAACAGGTAGGAGTTTCCCAAGAATCCCAAGCTTATTTTCTACGCTTGTGATACGTATAGAAAATTGTAACAGAGGGTAATAATACCAATTTAGATAGATTTGCACGCAATTTCAATTGAATTTAAATATGTTTCAGTTCAAGAATCCATTGATTCTTCTCTTACTTGCCTCTGCATTTGTCAGCGTGTGCATGAAGCAATTCGACGACGCTGTCAGTATTACTGTGGTGAGTAGATTTAACTCTTTTTAACTTTTATTAATCCCATAAATTTTGGCAGGCATTATCTAACCGATGCTTATGTTTGTGATACGTTCCTTTGTAGGCTATCATAATAGTGGTGACAGTTGCATTTGTACAAGAATACCGATCGGAGAAATCTTTAGAGGAATTGAATAAATTGGTACCACCGATATGCCACTGGTAAATAGAGTTCTGCTTTTTATTAGGTGCTTTATTAACCACATACACTATACGCTATACAAATAATAATGAATATTAGTCCAATCTTGAGACAGCATGTATCCAAATTTACAATTCTTTAGAAGTATGGTCCTTGGAGGATATTCTAACCCTTTATACGTGCAGCATTCCTCTTTCCCTTCTTAACGAAGAAGATATAATATGTCGTTGCACTCTGTAGAAGGTGAAACTTACTTCTATGAAACCATATGAAACTCCATAAAGTCCTATACTTAACAATTAAAGAAATCCCGACTTAAGAGAAATTGCAAAAAAAAAACCATTCTTTATCAAATTTCTACTTTGCTAAAAATTCTTAATATTTTCTTTAATTGCGTTAAGATACTTTTACGTTACTGTTGTATTCCGATATTTTGTTTGCAGCTTAAGAGAGGGCCGTGTGGAAACATTTCTAGCGCGTAATTTAGTTCCTGGTGATATAGTGTATTTAAATATTGGAAATAGAGTACCTGCCGATATCAGAATATTCGAAGCTATAGATCTGGCGATTGACGAGAGTAGCTTTACTGGAGAGACGGAACCGGCGCAAAAGTCAACGGCTCCTTTGCTCAAGACTAATGGATTGACATCAAAGAGAAATATCGCCTTCATGGGCACTTTGGTGCGCTGTGGAAACGGCAAGGTAAATTCTGTTAAAAACTATACATAAAATCCTTGGGAATAATTGCGCTTTACCATCAACTTATGTTACAATATCGCGCAACACAGGGAATTGTAGTGAATACGGGAGAAAAGAGTGAATTTGGGGAGGTTTTCTCGATGATGCAAGCCGAGGAGGCACCAAAGACTCCACTACAGCGAAGCATGGACATTTTAGGTACTCAGCTGTCCTTCTATTCGTTCTGCATTATCGGTATTATCATGCTGCTGGGCTGGATCCAAGGTAAGGCTATCCTTGAGATGTTTACCATTGGTGTAAGCTTGGCAGTAGCAGCTATACCGGAAGGCCTGCCTATCGTCGTGACTGTGACACTGGCATTGGGAGTGATGAGAATGGCCAAGAGAAAAGCCATTGTGAAGAAGTTACCAACCGTTGAGACTCTTGGTAAATTGAAATTAACGAAAAAAATTATTTTTTTTAAATTTATATTGGTTAAATTATCTTTATTTCTCTTATTATTATTTAAATATATATTTTTCCAATCTCTTATGTACTAAAATTCCAAACATAAGGAGCGAAAGCTTGTTTTATTTTTAGGTTGCGTAAATGTGATATGTTCTGATAAAACCGGCACGATCACGAAGAACGAGATGACCGCTACGATTCTCGTTACGTCGGAGGGTTACATCGCGGATGTTACTGGAGCAGGATACAACGACGTGGGAGAAATACACATACGGAAATGTGATAATCTTGATCTCGCACGCGCTGCTATCAGTAATATGCTGGAAGTGGGTTGCGTGTGCAATAATGCTATTATACAGAATGACACTCTGTTGGGACAACCAACGGAAGGTGCGCTGATAGCAGTGGCAATGAAATTCGGAATGTATGGTGTCACTGATAGATATCTGCGATTGCAAGAATATCCATTTTCTTCCGAACAAAAGATAATGGCTGTGAAATGTACACCGAAGTTTGGCGAGGTAAATTTAAAGCAAAAAAAAGAGCAATTCTCTTGATAATAAATCGATTATTTCTTATTTTGGAATGTCAAATGCATATGCTATAATTTTATATTTCAGAATAGACAAGAAATGTACTTTGTAAAGGGTGCTTTGGAAAAAATTTTGCCGCAATGTACAAAATATTACGAGAATGGTCAAGTATATGCCCTTAGTCAAAAGAAAGATCAAGAATTTTTGACAGAAGCATATGACATTGGTCAACAAGGACTGAGAGGTATTATCTCTCTAAGCATAATAATGAATGGATATAATAAATTTAATTATATTTTTTTCTATGATATTTTTCTATGTGTTATCTCATGGATATCTTTTTATATTATACTCATCAATTTGGTTACAGTGATTGGTCTGGCACGAGGCTCTTCGTTACAAGATCTAATTTATATCGGCCTGGTTGGTATTTGTGACCCACCAAGACCACATATGCGCGAATCTATTAGCATTTTGTTAAACAGCGGTGTTAAGGTGAAGATGGTGACTGGTGATGCTAAGGAAACTGCAGCTGCAATAGGTACATAAATAAATAGTAATATATCACTTATAAAACACTATCACATTTTTTATACAATGAACGCAATGTCTAGCAAATTTTTGCAATCACATAGTTACAAAGGATAAAGGATTTAATTATTTTTTCAGCTAGCATGATTGGTTTGGATACACTTCACAGTCGGCTGTTATCGGGAGACGAGATTGATATGATGTCCGAGCATCAATTGGAACAGTGCATTAATAGCGTTAGTGTATTTTACCGCGTAACACCAAAGCACAAACTTTGTATCGTAAAAGCCTTACAGAGAAATGGCAACATAGTGGGTATGACCGGTGATGGTGTAAACGACGCAGTTGCGTTGAAGAAGGCCGATATAGGCATCGCCATGGGTAAAAATGGCACTGATGTATGCAAGGAAGCGGCCGACATGATTTTGGTCGACGACGATTTCGGAACTATTATGTAAATAATGTATTGTCTAGCAAATTTTTTAGCATTTAAATCAATGTTTACCAATTATGTATATCGGTTTTTGTTTTAGCGCGGCGATCGAAGAGGGGAAGGGAATCTTTCACAACATCCGCAATTTTGTCAGATTTCAATTGAGTACTAGCATAGCCGCGCTTTCTCTGATTGCTCTCGCGACGTTGATGAGTATACCGAATCCTTTGAATGCTATGCAAATACTGTGGATCAACATCATTATGGATGGTCCACCTGCTCAAAGGTTAAATAAATTACTTTTCGATTTAACGTTTCATTAAATATTTATTACACATTTTTTTATGCATTAATCTTTTTCTGTATCTCTCCACAGTCTTGGAGTAGAACCGGTTGATAAGGATGTTCTGAAGCAAAAGCCACGAAATACAAAGGAGCCAATGATCACCCGTCACCTCATAATTAACGTCTTATTATCCGCCAGCATCATCGTTCTTGGCACTTTGTGGGTGTACAACAGAGAGGTAATGCGTGTGTGTGTGTGTGTGTTTTTTAATAAATTATATTTTTCTTTCTTGATTACATATGCTTAATTTCCAGATGGTTAATGGAAATACCGCGAGAGATACTACCATGACATTTACTTGCTTCGTATTCTTCGACATGTTCAATGCTCTTAGCTGTAGATCACAGGTAGGAATTTATACTTTTATTTCAGATCTGTATTATACCAAGGAAAAAAGATTACTACAGCCGGAAAATACCCATTTGTTTCAGACAAAATCCACATTTACGATCGGTTTGTGGAGTAATAAAATGTTCCTGGTAGCCGTAACGCTCTCTGTCATCGGACAAATGTTCGTGATCTACTTCCCTCCGTTACAGAAAATATTTCAGACTGAAGCTCTCACGGTGAAAGGTAATCACACTACCGTTATCATGATACCGTTAAAGATAATCGATATATATTTCTTGTATAACTTGGTTATTTTTAACTTTCAGATCTTTTATTCCTGACGGCATTGACATCGAGTGTCTTCGTCATCAGCGAGATAAAGAAATTCATCGAGAGGCAACTGCAAAGACGTCGCGTTAATGGCCAGTATTATAACAAGTTCGAAATGGACTTTGTATGACAGTTACAGTCTGCCGGCGAGAGCAAGGCGGACAAAGATCATAATGAATAAGCGCATCAATTATCGCTCGACGTCAATATGCAGTCGGTCGCGTTCGTTTATAACTGACACATTACGTCTCGCTAACTCACATCTACTCGACTGTGCTTGCACGTTCGTAACTTCGTCACGTGTGCACCTCTATCACAAAATAGAAGAATAATAATATCCTTTTGATGACAGTTCTAATGTATCGATTGCGCAGTGTGACTGCAGTTTTTTTACCATTTACAAATTGTCGATTCTATTTTTTCCAGCACATTGTGTGCACTTCTTAGAAAGAAAAAAGGAAAGAGAGAAACATTTCGGTAACGGTAGTAAGTTACGTAGACTGTAGCTATTAGACTATATTTCATTATTGTCCCTACAGTGAGACTATAAATCACTATTTCATAGATGGTAGCGATGCTACTGCACATTCCATGCACGTTTGATAGATCAATGACTTTTAACGATACTTTAACGAACTTTTAACGATATATTCTATTTGTAATATAGTCTTAGAGACTGCAGTCCAAAACAATGTTTGCACAGAATCATCGTAATCATTCTATCTTACACCTTTTTCTAAATATTGTAACAGTTTTTAAGCCTCACTCAGCAAGAAATATCGATTCCGCCGTTTGTTCATTCATTGTCAATCAATTCACGTTAGAGGAGAAGCGAATCATGCAGCATTTTACCGAGTAAGAATAAGACAGAGATAAGCATATTGTAATTAAACCAGCCATACAAATCGATTGCATTTAAGAATACAGTTGTAATCGGCGAAAATAAATGCTCTTACAATGTTCCTTATTAATTCCACGTTGGCGAACGTATCCCTTCGATGGCAAGGTAATATAATGGAAATTGCACCAACGACGAATGTGCTGTTTCCCTAAATAGCATAATAGCTAATTTATATTCAAGTAACATCCAATTCTATTATGCCATCGAAAAGATACTCGCGTGTTGCATTATATAAAGATATTCGAATTAATATTTCATGAGTATATTAATGAATTAATACACATGTTCGTATATGTTACGTTATATGTATACAGATATTTTATATTCAATTTTCTAAGAATTTAAACAAATTGTTTAATGAATTCCTTCAAGAACACTATAAGTTTTATATTGATACAATTCCGGTCCACCGTAGCCGTACAGCAGCTTTCCTTTACCATTTTCATCGTAATAAGGATAGCGATACTTTGGCCTAAAAAAATTAATATGAAAATTACTATGCGATACTATTTGACGCTTTTCAGTGAAAAGATTTTTTTTTAGGAAACTACTGTGTTATAACGTAACAGTCGGAATCGTACAAATATTTAATGCCAAACTAAATATTGACTAATTTCTTTAACTGTTTATTTTATAATTAAATATCGAGATATTTGCTTGACTCACCGTTCGAAATATTGAAAATTCGGTGCTTGAGGTTCGAGTATAGCCAGACTTTCATCAATTATTACGAGAAGAAGAATGGCGAATATTGTTAACGTGATTATAGTCGGCCACTGTAAAATGAAAAAAAAGTTTCGGAAAATAATGAAGTAAAAAGAAATTTGCTTTATTTGTTAACGAATATTTCTTTGCAAAACTCGATACTCGTTAAATATTAATGAGTAGAGTTTCAAGCAAAATTGAGACGCAATTGCAAAGTTACAATTAGAAAGTTGCGACAGATAACGTGGCTGGTTGATTAAATTTTTAAGCGATCGTGATTCAAGAAATAAAATTATATTCCTAATTAGATTACAAAAGATCATTATATTTGCAGTTTATTAATATCATTTTGTATTACTTACAGAGGTAGAGCTCGCCATGACAAATCAATTGAAATGTTCTCTCGATTAATAGTAAGCAATTTTGAAAATAGTGCGAAATAAAAGTTTCTTTTTGGTAGAACAATTATTAATCGTTAGTCGGATCAATTATTAATCAATTTAACAAATACCACAGAATAAAATTGATCGACGCGCTGTATCCAACCTCCCAGATTCACGTCAGAACTCAGTCTAAATTTCTTCCTTTCCCCACCATCCTTATTCTTTCCCCGATGTCTAAAGTGAAAGTTCTGAGATACGTTGTGCTACATACTTTGATTGCTTCATCTGAATGTCGACCGTGAAATTTTCGCAACATCCGAAAAGATGTGTTTTGAAAGTATCAATAAAATGATATTTGCTTGATTGCAAATTATACGTAAAGTATAAATACTGAGAAAATAAAAAAATATCAAGAGATCATGTTTTTTAAATTATTTCTAATTACTTTAAGTTGCGTATGCCATTCAATAATTAATATATCGGATATACACTGCACTTATTCTAATTCTAATTAATTGCAAATATTTAATTAAAATGGATTTGGCGGAAATATGACTTAGCGAAAAATTCGTACAGTATTAAAAAATAAGAGAAGAAAGTCACTTTTCTTTAATCACTTTCGATCGCAATTGTCGATGACACGATTAAAACGTTGTATCGTGAATATTAATAATGATCGTTCAAAACTTTGATTTTATAAAAAATATATTTGGTAAATTATATTTACGTCAGATATTCGATCAAACATATGTCAACAAAATTGTAATGTGTGTTGGAAAAACATCACATATTTACTCGCTAATTTAATGTTTCAACTTTTCGCTGGCACTCCCCATGGACCTTTGTATCCAATGCCCATTCCTAGCTTTGCTATCGCATATTCACCGAAACGTCCGTTTTCCTGCTCGTATTGACTCCTTCTTTGCTTGCCAACCTCTGGATCAAAATTCCATTCCGTTTTCTGCGTCCAAATAAAGCATGAGAAATAAGTGGAATTTAAAAAAAATTTATGTATGTTATGCATTTACCTCATGCACGGCAGGTACGCCTGCAATGTTATATTGAATTAAATCATGCAGGAATCTGTAGACTGTAGCATCTACGATTGACACAATAATTTCACTATGAAGTAATAATGCCATCAACACAGTGATCTGTAATAGAATGCACAGAAGGTAGATTATTAAAATTTAAAAAAACAATGATTTAGATTATTGTTGTCACAAATATGTTAAGTAAGCTAATCATTTAAATTATTACACAATAATATTATAATTAATAATTTATTAACACACCACTAAATTAAATTATTTTAGATGCTTCATGATACAATTTTTTCGCTCGCCAAGGACCTCAAAATTCTTATCCGCGATCAACTCGATTCCTCGTAAAATTTTGATTAAACCTACCAATATTCGGTTCCGATGCATGGCTCACTCGAGGAACAGTATCTCTACCGACGCGGAATGACTACGACTACCCTATGAAACTTATTCAGTATAATCCAATGTGCTTATACGAAAATGTTCGCCAGTGTATCGTAATACTGGCAGTGAAAGTAAAAACTCGATCGCGCGCTTAACGGCGCGCGAGAGTTTAAAAAGTTACATTGGATACTGTCGTGAATGACAATCGGTTATTCACGAATCGATACTTGATGCGAATCACGAATTTCCTATGGGGTACGGGAGAGGAGGGCATAAAAGCCGGACGGAATCCGAATGGAGCCAGTCGTTCATTATTTTCCGGTAGGTGCTTCCGCAATGAGCGCAATTTCAGCAAGTCATGCACGTTAATAAAGTACTTTTAACGATCATCCTTTGCGCGGTAAGTGATCTATATTAAGCAGGTATAAAGGCACCAAAATTCACTTGCTTCTCTGACTCAATTCAAAGAATTTTAATTTTACCCTGTAATTTTTATATTTCTTGTAAACGATCCTGCAAAATTTCAATTTAATTAGTCTGAATTTATAAAATTTCCCGTTAATGAAAACAGAAATATAATTATCTTGAGTAGACAAACGCATGGTGCGGCGATCGAACGTTGACACGGAATGCCAGGACATTTGATTTGTCGTCGTTTGCGTGGCCGCAAGCATTGTTCAGCAATCGGCCCGATGTTTCAATTTTCCCAAAATTCTGGCCCAGTCGACCGCAGCTCCAGGAATGGGCCCAGAACGGTATCGCGAGTCTGTTACGTCTCGTGTCCGTAAGTACCGGAAAGGAACCGATGAACATCGAGTTCAGACCCGAGGATGGACCACGTGCCGCGGGAACGTATCAACGGCGCTTTGGATATCGCGGAGAGTGGCTCATTGAACAGTTGGGAAACGGTCTTGGTCCTGATATTCGACTGAACAGGCAACCTGTGCCTAATACATTTTTGATGCCACCTCTAGCTCCCTTTAGAAGTGGTAATAACTTGATCCGCAACAGCGCGAATGCACTCGAATACAATCGATAGAACTATAAACTATGTTAGCTTAAGTTAGTAGTAGAATAGCCAGAACTCTAAAAAATAAGAAATAATCATCAAGTACAAATCAGTCTGTGTTATTATTTTTTTGTGTATAATATGTGTGAGTTAAATGATCGTTAAGGCCGGAACACAATACAAAGGTACGGGCAAAAGGAATAGGGAATAGGAATAGAATGCATTGATACACGGCTTTCAATAGGTTGAAAATCTACATTCTGTTGCTATTCCCTATTCCTATTGCCTGTACCTTTGTATTGTGTTCCGGCCTTTATTGATAAACGTGCGTGTTTGCAAGAAAGACACGCGTATAAAATCTAAGATAATAAAAATATACGTAGTTATACGGATATTTTATCGTTTCACGGAGACGAAGGTATTTTTACAATGCCCACACTTTCACATAATCCACTTGAAGCGCTGTTCTTGTGTCCCATGTGGGATACCAGTGATCTTTCGCATGATAGAAGTTGTACGATGCCTGTAAAGAACAATGTATTGATTGCACTTATTTGTCAAAATCTCTTACATATTTAACTCTAAAAGTTTCTTAAGAAATTTAATCTTAAATATTCAGTAGCATACCTTCGCTTCGACATTTCGCCAAGGTTTAGCATATCCGTTGCTCGTGACGTGATCTTGAAATTCGTGAAAGCCTCCGACAGCTACGCCCAAAGTCAAATACGACTGCGCAATAAATGATATCAAACTTTCAGCATTGTTACAAGATTTAGTAAAACTATGCAAATGGTACAAGAGTCTCTGTTAACGAAGAAAAATATAATATAAATTTCAATATACCGGTTTTCCAAACGACCCGTCGACGGCTTGCTCGCCGTACTGAACTCCGTCAACCTTTACTACAATGAGGCCGCTCTTCCATTCGATCTCGAAGATATGGAAATCATCCGACCAGGTTTTGCCCGACTGCCTCTTGGGTAGCGTCATGCGATTATTACTCTGCGCGTTACTCTCACTTATGGATGCGGTCAGTCCACCCGCGGCCAATATGTGACCACTGACAGTCTCACCCTCGGGAGTCCTTAGCTCTTCGTTGCCCACCGAGGAAGCAATCCTGATCTCGTGATGCAGTCCCAATTGCCATGTATTCTCGGCACTCTCTAGTGTTATTACTACAAAACACGAACTTAGAACGATCAAAATTGCAAGAAAAATCGATGGGAAAAAGTTGCGATAAACTTACCAGGATACACCCAATCGCCATGTGGCAACTTGGCTCTTATTTCGACACGCCCGAAAAGAAACTCAAATTTTCCCTTTGTATTAATACGTCCAGAGATTAGAGGAGGCAAGATGTAAAAGCCACCGCCTACGCGGTAGCACTCTACTGTACTAATTTCGCCTGTGCAACTGAAAAAAGAATATAATTAAGTTTGACTTTAATCTCTCTTTCATTTTCTTAATTCATATTATCCGCATACTTTTCTATTTCTAATGTTCCACGTGATGCAAAGTCCGTGCCGTATTTAGAATTAAGCAGGATCGGTTTAATGCGCAGCCGTCCATCGCTCGTATCCGTTACTTCATTGGTCATATAGACGACAAATTCATCATCCTATAGCATCAAAAATAGCATAACAGTTTAATGAAAACCGTTTTTTATAAATGGACACTTGTCGGCGATACGTACCGGCAGGCCGGCAAAACGATTCAACTGATTCCATTTTGTGGCATTGAGATTATCGAAGTTGTCCTCAAAGATGAGCTGACGTGAACAGGCTTGTCGTCGGTTGCCGTTCTCGAAGATCCATGTGGTCGACGCCGTCGTGCAATTCTGCGAACTTTCAACCGTGTTGCCAATGTACGGGGTGCCATCGTAATTGTCAAAATCTAAAAATAAAAGTTTTAAGGATTATAACAAGGGAAAAATCGCGGACAATTGCATATTGTATCTAATAAATAATCGCTCTTTTGATAAATCAAATTAAATCATAAATAAATGATAGTAAGATTGCATCGTTTACCTATTATCGTTGAGATTTACTCAGCGATAACAGAAACAAATTTTAATTAAGTAGGAAAATGTTTATATATGTAACAAAACCAAAGATGGTAATTGTGTAGATGGAGGAGGTCACCTTGGATGACCTTGATTTTTGCACGTTCATTAATTAGCGTATTCATTAAAGCAGCGAATCGTTGCTTTCGGCTCAAAACGAGGTCTATAATTGTTGTTCTATGAACATCGTATAACATTTCACAGAAAACGCCACATAAGTTTATAACTTTCCACGCGTGGAAAGCCCACGCATGTACTTTAAAGGCACACTATGGGTCTAGTTTAACAATAGTGGAGCCCCCCGCAGGAGAACTATCCAAAAATATAAACCATTATTTGCTTTAAACATTCAATTGAAGAATGGCAATGTATATTATATTATTAAAGCAAAAAGATTTCAATATATTTACGATATTCACTGCTTTAAATAACTTTTCTTTGTTCATGCATGTACTATTTCGACATATATATTAGTCATTTGTGCCTTTTAATAATATTCAAAATAACTGCTACATTTCTCAAATTTTTTTTTGTTAATAACTTTTCAATAAACAACGAGCGCGGGCTGAAACCTTCTGAAGGTCACTCAGGAGGGGGACCTTGACAACATACTTAAAAATCAAGGTCATCTAAGGTGACCTCCTCCATCTACACAATTACCCCGAAGATTAATCAGCCTTAAATAATATTTACATACAACTTACCGATAACCCGATACGATTGATCAACCAAATTGTAACCAAGACCTTGATATACAACGTGAATCCAATAATAGATAATATCATCTCTCTTTAATTCAGTACGCCGGTCTTCGTAAGTCCATCGTCCATTACGAACTTTGATAATGTCTTTCGCGATATGTCCCGCTTCTAGGCCATCAAAATCCTCATTGAATTTTATATGGAAAGCCACTAATGTAATTCCATGCTCATCTATAGGAAAAGAATGTTATTCCGAGATTAAACGCAATCCTACAATTTCGATTATAATATATAATTTATTTGTTAAACTGATGACATATGCATCAGTGTCTCAAAACAGTCGTAATTTAAATTACAGATTCTTTAAAACAAATTTACAGAAATATCTGTATCTATCTGCAATATTTTAGTTCAATTATTTTATTTGTTAAGTACCAAATGTCCTATGTAAATAAATATACTATTTAATAAATGAAATTTTATTATCTTGCCAGGAATAGATACGCGTAGTCCCGTGGGATGAAGTGGCCGCACTGTAGCCGGTGGAGGCTGATAAGCGGCATAATTCTCACAAATATTTACGAGAAATATCGTCAAGAGAAACAATTTTGCGAATAGAAAATGTTTTGCCATTTCTACTGAATTGCCGTCTCGGAATTGTTTCTTAATAAGTTTCCTTATCTTCTTCGAATTTCTATCTCTTGCGTCAGCTCTTTGAATTTGATCTCTCGTTTTTTTTTCGTTCCTTTATCTTTCTCACTCTTTTAATATACACACGATTTCCGAAGGACAACCAGTCTGTTTAGTAGCGAGACAAGCAAAGATCCAATCGGAATATACCGATTTACTAAGCTGGATGATGCGCGACGCGTAGTCGCGCACTAACTTGCCGAGACTTCTTACAGATCCTTTTATTCTCCCTTCTACTTAAATACCTTGACGGAAAACCGGAATTTACCGGTTGCTGTATCAGTGTATTGACCGTCAACATTTATTTCTTCGTTTATTTATTGCCTGCTTACATGCCGTTTATTTAATCTATTAACGCCCCTTTGAACCGTGAATTTGATAATACTGTTAGACTTTCTTTCCTTATGTAAAATGTTATGCTTCGATATTTTTAATTCAGTGTAATAACATTAATTTCGTAACTGAATTATTTTTGACCATTGTAAAAAATAAATGTAATAAAAAAGCTTTAACAAAGTAGGAGTGAAATAATAAATTCGTTTACCTAAAACCTTCTTTTTTGCGTGTACAATTTTATTTCAAGGTTG
The DNA here is from genome assembly GCF_030848795.1 of Temnothorax nylanderi. Taxonomy (NCBI): domain Eukaryota; kingdom Metazoa; phylum Arthropoda; class Insecta; order Hymenoptera; family Formicidae; genus Temnothorax; species Temnothorax nylanderi. The sequence goes on along the minus strand of NW_027249153.1, from coordinate 224,031 downwards.
TTTCGAGATTAACAGCCACCTTCACATTTTTCTCTATGAATCAGAATTTTGTTAAAACAAAGTATCGAAAAACATATAACTGTACGGAATGTTTATATGATACTCAGAGGATTATTAAAATTTTCTTTTATTTAAGTAAATTATTAAATATCATTAGACGATGTCAATTATTGACTATGCAGGTCACCTATTGTAACTTTTGTTTTACTTCATCAGGTATACGACTTAAATACCACTGATGCGGTTGGCCAGGCGCCGTAGCCAGTATGCCTCTCATATTTACATACGTCGTTTCCCGATTATAAGAATAGCGTTCACCATGAAGATCGGTCAAAACGCCACCGATTGCATGAAGAATGGCTTCGGGCGCGCAAGTGTCCCATCTCTTGCACCCGCGACTAGCAAACACGTACGCGTGAGCCTTTCCTTCTAACAGAAGAATTACCTGCGAATAGACACGCGATATTTCGATTTTATTAATGAAGAATATGTTTCGAATAATTCGAAAATCATATGTGATCAACGAGAATCATGAATAGTCGCTTGTGCAATTACCTTGTGCCCAGCACCACCAACGCGTGTCACCTCGTCAGGTTCCAACGATTTTATGGCGCTTTGGACAATACTGTCGGAATGTGAGCTGCACAGAACAAGCAAAATGATATATTCAACATAATAAAATATCCAAGTACAAATGTTAAAATTGCTCGCTACCGAGTGGTCGCGATTATCCTCCTCCCCTCTGGAGGTGACTTCGGCGTAAATCCCCCGAATCCCGCGCCGTCAATACCCCATAATGTACGACCGTTCTCAATAAACGTGTCGCTTTCGTCGTTCTTGTAATAAGGTTGATGTATCACGCCTCCGATTGCCGTTTTGCCGATTGCCACGCCAACTAATACCGTAACATGCTCCACCAGTCCTTGCGTGTACTCCGTCGTACCTGCAATGCAAATTCTTTGATAAATAAAAGTTGGACTTGTAGTCTGAAATATTTGTGATATGCAATAATATACATTCCGAGCAAAACAGAAGCGCGAGGGTGCCTTATTTATATCACGCAGGATTTTTATGTTCACGTTAAGATATCGGTACCATCTAGAGGGTCTACCCAGACGCACACGTCCTTAGGATTAACATCCTCCAAGTGAGCCGGTAGTTTCAATTGCAACACCTCTTGATCCGCTTCTGTAATGATCCATTCCGAAGGCACCTCGCAGCTGGACGGTTCCTCCTCACCGATAATCGTGATGTTTGGAAATTGTCGACTGAGCGAAGTTATAATACATCGTTGGGCGCAACGATCCGCCTCCGTTTGCAGATCGTTCTTGCCCTTTTCCACAATATTTAATCCACCTTTGCTCAAAACATCTCGAATTATTTTACCGGCTTGTACCGTGGCGGATACAGAGGATGCCACTATGCGTGTTAACAGGGCAGCGCTTTGAGCCATTTTATGAATCTGTGTAGAAATGCCAATAATGTCTAATATCACCGATAAACTATCCTTGCTTCTGGAGAAACGCAAAGATAATATCTAAAAGGTATATATATCTTTCATACACACGTATATATCATTCACAGTAAAAGCTAATTATAAAAGTAATATTTAATAACAATCTGATGCAACAAAATAAAAAATTCTAGTTTTATATAGCTCAAATATTTTGTCTCTATATAAAATATGATATAATAATTATTATTATATAAACTGTCACAAGTTCTGGATTAAAATACTATCTCATGCTTTAAAAAAAACATAACCAAGATTAATATTATGAATTTATAATTGTAGAATATACAATATATGTGATACTTAAAATTTATAACTTATATATCTACTTTATACGCATTGTACATTTGTTAATTACTTACAATTGTCTCAGGTATGACGAGCAGAAAACGCCGTGTAGCATATATTAATGCGCTAAAAAGTGAGATTAGGTTAGATTAGGTTAAGTTGGCTTATAAACAGTAACACGTGTAGAGGCATTTTGAGTGTGAATTTGATTAAGAAAGAAGACACGAAACGTCGAAAGAAATCTATCAATCTGTTAAGAAATTCGGTGAGATTATTTGAGGAAACTTACTTGAAAGAGAAAAGAAAGTTACATTACAGGTTCAAGATCGATGTCTTCATGATTGGTTTTGTATTTGAACACTGGTGACTGGTCTCGAAGGTGTTGCTCTCTATTTTTCTTTTGTACAGATCAGATATAAAATGTTGCACAAAAGCGTTTTGCCGATTATAACTTCCTGGTTATCGAGAAGAAATAGGCACATCGCAAGTGTATATTGCTCAACATTGACCACTGACAGCTCACCTGTACATCAGAAAGAAGCTATTAATACTGCGGAGACGAAGGGGCTGATTGAAAAAACAGGATTGTCAAAAGTGAAGAAGAAGAAAACCATAGAAAAGCAATTGAAATATATACAATCTATATTGCAGGACAAAGAGACGTTGGACATTATTAATTATATACAGAAAGTCAATCCAGATATAATTGATATTATTCAATCAATGAAGTGCACGTTAAAAAAGGGGGATACAAATATATTACATCTGATTGACAAAGATACCGCCGCAAAGTATGTCTCTTTGATAAAAAATGATCTCTCGAGAAACATGTGTTATGTTGCCGAATTGAATTCAGGTTTTGGCATATTAACGAGAGAACTGTTGAAAGCTGGCGTACCGCTAATTCACATGTACGAAGGAAATCCAAAATTACATGAGGTACTGGAAACGATATCTGCAAAATATCCTGGAAAATTGAATCTAATCTCTTCTAAACATTCTAATCTCTTTGGCATAACAAGAGCGTTTTATGATGACAAAATTACTGATAGGCAATATCAAGATAGTTTCAAAGCGATAGAAAGCAAAAATTGGGAAGATGAAACTTACATGCAAGTAATAGGTGCATCAGATAGTAAATATTTATTTACGTTTATTATACACAGTTTAGTCTTTCGCAACGGTTTCATGTTCCATGGAAGGCCTATTTTTTACATCGCGATACTTCCATCCCTGTGGCATGTTAGTATATCAGTCTTTCTTTTTTCTAAGTATCTTGAAGAGTATTTTTGATAAACACATTATTAATATTTGGTTTTAATATGTTTTAGAGATATAATACCTGTACCAACAGTAATTACAAATTATACACCTATACAAAGGTGATGTTTAAATTAATGTTTAATTGCGAACTACTGGGAACATTGAATAGAAAGGCTTTTATACCTTGGCCAAAAAAGAAACGTCAATCTATCTATAATGCACTATCGATAAAACAAGATTACGAACAAATTTATGTGATAAAACTTGAGCCTAAAGCTGATCTTTACTCAGAATTATCACAAAAAGATTGGGTGACATTTTCTTATTTTGTGAAGCATCATCTGCAAAAACGCCGTACCAGAGTGATACCCGCATTAGAGTGAGTATGATGAAAAATCTATATGGTTTCTCCATCAAATATTTTTCTCTTACAAAGAATTTCAAATATATTTTTCTTTACTTTACAAATTACATATTGTTCTGTCTCTAGAAAATGGGTGCCAGACTGTGGAATTAGACTAATAGCCAAAGATTACACGATATATACGCAATTTGGAGACTTAACGCCAATACAAATTCTGGAACTCTTTAAAGAATTTAAATCTTGGCCAGAATACAAAGAGAGTTATTTCATAGGTTCTATGAACGATTCTTTAGGTGCACATAATGAAATGGAATTTTTAAACGAATAATTATGTAGTACGTTTCTTGTAAATATATGATTATAAAGAAACCTTTTAACATTTCAATATTTTTAAAAAATTTGCGTTTTAGCGTTGCTCCTTACCATCTTATTGTGAGCGATTTAATCATCTCGAATTACAGTTGCAAACCATATTTTCTCAGAATTATAATCGATCTCTCTCTTCCTTCCCTTCTCAATTCCTACGTACATACGTAAGCGGCTTTCTCGCAGATCAACACACACGCTTATGTATTCGTGAAGATTATCGCTCTGGTCAGTATACTCTTTCATTTCCTTTTGTTTGACAGTGGTTAGCCTTGAAACATCATAGTCACCGTTACATCGGCTCAGTGTAATTGCGCGTATGCATTCGAGAGAATCTTAGAGAACATCTCCCTCAAGTTCACAATTAAGTTCTCGGTTATTAGTTATTAACACGTGTGTGATATTCCTATTTTTTCTTTCTTTATCAGACAAGGTATTGCTATAAGAACTGTAAGGAAAACATTCATCTTAACATAAAAAGTATCAATTAGATCCAGAGTGTAGCTGTTAGTGCATAATTATATCACTAATGACTATTCAGATTATAATGGGCGGTTTCTTTAGAGCGTATATATATATATATATATATATATCGCTGTTTTTTCTCTCTTTTAGTTTGCCATTGATAGTGCTCGGAAGCGGATGGAAATGTTTAACGTTTATACTATCTTGTCATTATCTAACCAGTTACTAGTGATATATTTGTTCATATTACATTCTAGCTTTAATTGACCTTTATACTCGTATCAATTACATATTAAAAAGTCTTTCCTATTTTCTCCATCTGTACCACGTTTATAAATATATAATTTTCTCAGCGGCTCGATCTCCAGTAGTGAGGATGAAGTATTTGTACATCGGTTTTATGTTTTTCGCATATAACTATGTGATATGGGGTCAGGATTTATCATTTCCAACTGATGAGGAAACTTCCCACGTCAGCGGTGGCAACTCCACGGTAATATAAATATTAATTATTATTAATATAAGATTATACAAGAAGCTATTTTCTTTTCTTATATAATCATCCTTGCAGATGATAACGGAACGTCTACCCGTATCAATACCGGATAGTTGCCCGAAAGACATGCTTCTCTACCCAGGAGACGGTGCGAAGGATTCCTGGGTGTGCGATTGTAGATCTCGATTCTTGTACTTTCCGTTGAACAATTCCTGCCACGAAGCCTATAGACAAGGTCCTTGTCCGCCAAAAAATTATGTCATTCTTCCTGAGGACGAGGCGGTTCCTCGTTGCGTGGAGAATCCTTGCTTGGAAGATGGCGTGGTGCCGTATAACGGTACATGCTATCCTCTTAGAACAATAGGCGGCCCGTGTGCGCCCGATGGGGTAATAGGTGTAAACGAAACGAACTTTCAATTGGAATGCGTACAAACAGACATTGCACCTTTCATAATAATTGATGTTCCACCAAGAAAGTGTCCACCAGGCAGCCGTAGGAGCACACTCGGAGAGTGCAAAAAAGTATGAACACATAAGTATCTTGATCCAGTTTGCCGCATGCTATTTCCATACCTTATATACATTTTATATGATTCAACATGTGAGATACATTACAATGTTATATACACTCAATTTTCCAGGTTAAAAAAAGAGGTTAGAATAATAAAGAAAAAGAACGTCAGGCTGCATCAGGATAACTTCGATATATGTATTTTGTATTGTAATTTATATACAAAATTATACTCGCGCTTTATAATAGATATACTTAAAGAGCATTAAATAACAAAATGTAAGCATCATACAACAAATATCTTTCATTTTATATTCTTAATTTTTATAATCTGGGACCTATTATAAATTACATACATATATATAGTATGTATACACAGAGAGAGAATTTTCTCTTAGAATTTACCCTCAAAATACAATCAGGAAAATATAAAAGATGCGATTATTAACTTCCATTATTTAATTTACTTATTATATTCCTATATTTATACTTATATCTGTTTATTATGCTTGGAAATATATTGACTATATTGTAATATATACATTGTTAACACGATCTTTATACAAGTCTTATATACCTAAACCTAGAAAAATCCGATTAAATAACGATATATGCCGAGGCTTTCAAAGAACTTTTCTTCAATTGTAAACAAGAACTGTAATACATTTGTGATGTTCTAAAAATATTTTACAGTATGTTGACCTCTCAATAAAAAGATTGCTACTATTTTTGTGAAATCGATTGGCTCTGAACACAGAATAGTACACATTATATCGATATAATGCTCGCAGTGACTCTGTGCGTTTTGAAGGTAACGAAAAATTTCGTATATAATGTAACTATTCACACAAATATATGTTCTTTGAGAATTTATATATCTCGTTCGTCTTTACAAATTAGCACAAATTATTATGCACATGTTATTATCAAACTTACCCTGAGAAACAAAACGTTAGGCTATCAAACTTTTAACTCGGCTCCTGCTGCTGATTGCTCGTGGTAGCTTCTATTAATCTTTGCCTTTCTCTATACATGGAAACTTTCATATTCTCTAACTGATGGTACCTTAACAGTTTCAAGACAGCGAAAACCGACAAACCGACCCAAATTGACAGGCTACTCCAAATGCCAAATTGGGCGGCGCCAAGTTCGATATGGAAACCTGATGTGTCGATACCGTCAGCCTTGTCAATATCATTTCCAGCCGCTAGTTCGCACGACGGGAACCTCTTGGTCATACATTGGCACCACGTCATGAAACCTAAAGTTACGATAATCGCCGCGATCAAGGTGACGGTGGTGAGAACGACGGAAGTCACAACGTCCACAAACGCAGAGAGAAACGAGCTGTCCTCGCTACGATACATGAACAGGGACAACCGGTAGATCTGTATCGTCGACGTTACGAGGAGGATCAGACCTACGAATATTGTGTAATTGCAGTACGCCTGCGACGCCCAGTTTACCACAATCTGGCCGTCCGACTCCTGCCAGACACCGGTCGAAAACAAAAGACAGTGTCCCCTGGAAAATTAAGGAAACAAAATAAGCTTCGTAGGGCGTAGGGCGTAACAGAGAAATTCATAATTATCATAATGTTAAATACGGTCTTGCCATAGTTGGGAAGTAACGTGTTACCGCGTTAGAAGTTACTTTTTTCCAGATTTTTCAAGATCTATTAAATGTCTGATCCAAAGAAAGTCTCCCAATGAGCATTAAAGTACTCGAAATGACTATCCAAACATGAAAAAACTCTTTATTAAATACAACACCCTACTTCCAAGTAGTGTGCTTTGTTAGAGCGCTTATTCAGCGTTGGAAGTTCCATATTAACACAACAAAGAATGTGTTCTTGATATGTCTTCTCAATGATACGATGGAGCATCTACAAAAAGTTAACCCTAGCTCTCGGCACACTCCGATCCAGTGGACCGCTCAACGTTTTTCAGTTTTATAATTTTCACATATTAACATAATTTTCTAGTTTCCAATAAGTTGAGTTTAAATTCAAATAATTTTCTTGATCTGATATTAACATAAACGTCTTATTCGAAGTCTGTATTACCAATTTTTCTACAGTACAAGCTTGAAAATATTAATTAGAATGAAAATGACAATGCAACAAAGCAGTCTCATGGACTGGAGTACGGCGAATTAAGGATTCGAAAATAAGTGCGGCTGGCTAGGGTTAATAAAGCTGATCTACGATCAGCACCTACTGAAAGTTAATAAAGAATTTTGGTAAAATTTAATAAGTTTATTTTTAAAAAACCATGAAAATCGTAACTTTCTATCTTTAACTTATCTTTAACAAATAGACGTACGGTTGGACTTGTTAAATTTAGTTTTTCGTTTAAATTAAATAAAGTAACGAAAATAGTAACGAGATAACGGTAACGAGTTACTTTTCAAAATTAATAACGATAATGGGACCGAGTTATTTATTAAAATTGGTAACGAGTAACTTTAAAAAGGTAACTTTCCCAAGCCTGGATCTTACCTAAACTCATCCTGATGCAGGCTCATAGGCACGATGATGCAGAGCGAGAGGATAAGGGCTACGACGTAGCCCGCTATTTGGCTGAGCAGCAAGATATTTGACAGTGCCATACCTCAGGTCTTACGTACGGGACGATCGAAGATCGAACGAGACTATTTCACGGTCCAACGTACCGACGAAATTATACGCGATTACGATGAAAGCCGAAATCCATGGATCCTGTCTGCCTCATTGACACTTTGACAGATCCCTCAAGTCGGCGGCGAGAGCGTACTCGCGCTTGTCAAAATAATCCGTGATCCGTGCCGTGGACGTGAGCGCAGAATCTCCGCTGATCTCCGCCGCCGCGCCGGCCGCGCCGGCCGCGGGGGCCGCGGGCCGCGGTCACGGCGTGACGTCAGCGACGAATGTCGGTGCACAGCTGAGAGATACTACGCATGCGCAGTAGAGCAAGCACTAGCAGCCGCTTTATGCATATGATATATATAGGTACATAAAATAAAATTTATGTGATTTTATGTACTTAATAATTAATAATTGAGCAAACAGAAAATTGAGAAAATTAAGGAAACTCACGAATATAATGAAATATTTGGTCTGATAAATAAATCTTTGGAACAACAACAACAACAACAACAGGATAGATTTCTTTTGCGGCTCTGTATAAAGCTTTCTCGACTACTCCCGTAATATCAATTAATAAATCAATCCAGAGTTTCGGCTTAATGTAAAAAACGCTCTTCGTGTTAGATTTTGTAAAATATCTCTTTTTTATTCTCTTTTCCTCACGTGTACGTTTTAAAGGGTATTTTTTCCTGTTAATAAAGATTATTATTATTATATATTATTAACGTGAGAACAGGCTCTTGGGGTTATTTAAACACCCCAGTGTCGAAAAAAATAAAGCTTAATTAAATCACAGTAATTTTAATAATAATGTGCTTCTTTCGTTTTTTAAATATTTTTTTTGTTTCTCCTTACTTTTTTCGAAAAATGTGGAGTAAATCTATATACAGATTGTCCTTATACATACTGATAAATTATGGAACAATCCAAAATATGCAATTAATGTAATTATAATAACAATGACTTTTAATTGGGGTGTAAAAGTAGCCCTAGGGAGGCCCCCGTTCTCCGAAAAATTATTATTACATTTTGAAAAAACGTCGGCATCCACGCGCAGGATGGTAAAGGTTAATAAATAATCCCATCAGCATAATTAGACGTGCGCGAGCGCCGCGAGCACCTGTATCGGAAGCCGCAGAGCCGCACCTCGACGCAGGTTACAGGTGGAGTAATGGAGTAAAATTGAATGTTGAATTTTTCATTTTCACCCAACGGTCATGACGCACGAATGTATCTAGACGCGACGCGTGCACTCGGAGGCTCGGAGGTCGGGAAATTGCTGCAACTAGCTCACTGTATATGTATCAGTGAACTAGCTGCAGCCTGCAACTTGATGCATTTCCGTCTGGTATGTGTATATCACGCTACGTTCTCATAGGAGGACGGCTATCAAATAAGAACGAACGAACACGAACGAAAGGAAGGAAGAGGGAAGAGGAGGCAAGGAGGAGCAAGGAGGAGAGGTAGGAAGGAAGGCAAGCATTCTCGCGACGCCTGGTGTGCGACGGAAACATTGAGGCCGAGGGCCACCGAGGGCCGAGGAATCGTCCGATCGAGAGAAGCGGCGCGATCTCAGAATTGAGATCTTTACAGATCAAGCCTCGATCGACCGCGGACGGCGCGGACTGCGGAGACCGGATCGATAGGCATATCGCCGCGTGCTATTGTGCGTTGTGCGCGGTATCGGTATTGCGCCCGCAAGCGTCATGGACGCGGGCGGTGCGCGTGTCAGGGGGATGCGATCGAGATTCACTCGCGCGGATCTTACGCCACCGCCACGCTGCTGAACACGGTCAGAGCGCGGATATACGTTCGACGCCGAGGCCGAAGTATGCCTCGCGACAACGTGCCTGGCGCGACGAGATGATACCCCGTTACGGACGCGACACGCCGGAACCCGGAACACTCCTCGGGATAGAGGATCACGCGTGAGAAACGCGCGCCGCGCGCAGACGGGCGCTCCGCTCCGCTCCGCGATCGGGAGCGAGATGAGCAAGATGTCTTGGTTCGGATGGTCGGCGGACATCAAGAAGCGGGCATGCAGGTACCTGCTGCAGCGTTACCTCGGCCAGTTCTCCGAGGAGCTCACGCTCGATCAGTTGACCGTCGATCTGTACAATGGCACGGGACGGGTCGTCAACGTCAGCCTCGACGTCCAGGTACATACACGCGTACAACGTGCGCCAATGTGCTTTGCTTTCCTTTGTCTCTCTTTCCGACACTATTCGCGCTGTTCGCGCACGGCTTCCAGGGCTTCCTTCCTTGGCTTAAACTCCAGAAAGATAAGATCGCATCGCTCACTCAATAAATATAACGCGCACATTCCCGTCACGCGCGCGATACCGATGATACTACTTACACATATATTTACGTCGCGCTACGAATATCTCGTATCTCGTGCTCGTGTTCGAGTTACACTCAAACAGCTGATCGCGATTTAATATTTAAATGCCCTGCAAACGTCGCATGTTTAATCATGGCCCATGGGACGATTAATCGCGATTTTTAATATATTTTGCAACGGCCAATAATATATGAATAATACATAAAATATGACAGAAAATGAGAATAGATTAGTTTATAATGGTTAATCCAGAAAACAACGAATTAACTCTGTGTGTGTGTGTGTGTGTGTGTGTGTGTGTGTGTGTGTGTGTGTGTGTGTGTGTGTGTGTGTAGTGTACGTGCGCACATGAGTAATATATATGTACGCATGAGTTAATGTGATAAATATACATGACTAATAAAAAAGATTAATAAATATCACATGTCGAATTAATACATTTATTAATTTGATTTCTATATTCTTTTATTATATTTTTAACAAATACTCTCACATTTTTTTATCTTATTCTATTTTTTTATTGCAAAAATTTTTACACAATTAGATTTCTTTTCTTGTTAATAGATACCTAAGTAATAAATAATAATAACGCCGCGCCGTAACTATTGTAGCGAGCATGATAAATCGTTGAACGCAGTTGGTTACAACCTGTGCATGTATTAATTAAACACAATGGCATAGTGCGAGTCATCAGTAAATGCCGCGGCATTTTGAATGTTAATAAATGCTAATTTATACAGAGACTCTATTTCTTCCGATATTTCCTAATGCGATCGAACAATTCTTTACTCGGGGAACGGGAGCGCCGATTTTTCTTATTTGCATTCTACATAATGGCTGTTCACTTATTTGAATATGATTCTTCTTTTAATTATATAGCACTTATATAATCGAGAAATATTTCCTGTAAAAAAAAAATAAACGTTTACGTCGCTGACAGGCGCTCAACGAGATGGGGGAGCAACAACATCTCCCGCTGGAATTCGTCGACGGTTTTATAATGGAGATATCTATTAGTATACCGTGGTCGGCGTTACTTAGTCAAGCGAGTTATGTGGAAGTCAAGGGTCTCAGACTCACGGTACAACCGCGACAAAGAATCGAAACTGGAACATCGATGTTCGAGTCTATGTGGAGCTCAATGACGTCCAGTATGCAACTCGCTCAGGAGTGTCTGCAACAAGACGCGGCCAATGTGGGAAATGCTCAGCCCTTAGAGGCGGTGGAACTGTTTGCGCAGACTATAGATTCAAGTAAGACACTTAGTTTACATTGTACGCTTTTACTTTTAAATCCAAAAAAACTGAATTCTTTATCGTTTTGTGTATTTCAGTCTTGTCTCGAGTCAAAGTGAGATTTATCGATACTGTGATACGTTTGGAACACGTACCGTTGAATTCTTCCACGGGAGTAGCGATCGAAGTGTGGATACAAAATCTTGAATATTCTGACGAGGCTGGATTAGATCCCAGTAATACGTCTCTAGATCCCGACGAATGTGCGAAGGGTTACATCATTTCGGCGTTCTCCACTAAGCGATTTTACATGGAGGGAGTGACTTTTCATACCGACGAATTTCCCTCGCGCGCAAGAACGTTTTCTAGAAGTATGTTGGCTAGCACGTGCTCTACTCCCGATTCTAAGGTTAGTGTAAACATCTGGGTTTCAACTGATATGGCAATAGAAAGGAAATAATTTTCACAATTTGCCTATTTTCTTTCTATAACAACAGAACTCGGACAGTCTGTTTACCTCCGCACAAATGTCTCCTACGCAGAGCACTATGCATACTCCTCCAGAAGGAAATGCTGTTAACAACTCGAACGAATCAAATCCCATCATGTTTGCTAAGCTAGCAGGTAGACAAGAAGTGAGATTAAAAATGAAACAAGGAGAAGGAATATCGGGACCAAAGGTGAGATGAACTTTTATGAATTAATTCTAGTCTTTCCATTAAGGAAATAATGTATTTTGGGGGTACGTATGTCGATGTCGATCGTGTGGATGATGGAGAGGAGTATATGGTTGGATGTGTGGAGTACAAGTCCCCAAAAATACCATGCGACTCTCTGTGGGTCGCGATGGTGAGACTCTACATGTATATGCCCGTCTAGCTCTTATCGTCCGATGAGACGTCGGTGGGAGCATCGATCGGGGCAATGAATATTGTTGTCGAATTTGTGTATATACTTATTCACCACAGTATTTATCCTAAAATAATATATCTTTTCTTCCTATAATCCAGGTATTTATTTTCTTTTAAAATGAAAAAATGATATAAATTTTAGGTAGAACTGGAAATTACTCTGGGAGCACTTACTTTGTTCCTGAGTCCTAGGCAGCTTCATGTCTTATTAGAATTAGTGCATGGCCTAGCATCTCCAGATCTAGAAGACGTTAGTAATGTTGTTCCGAGAAGATATGTGGAAAAACCTATGGCTAGCAGTGACTTTAATCGTATAGAACGCGAGCTTATCCATCAAACACATCCTATGCAAGATTTGAAGACTACGGTACGGAAATTTATTAATGCTTCGATGCATTTCTGTAATGTAAAGATATTTTATTTATTATAGGATTTACGATATGCTCAAGGATGGTCTACTGGATCTGTGGACGAATCTGACAACGAGGATGAATTCCTACCAATGAAATTGCCGGGATCTTCGTCGATGTGTGATTCGATCACAAGCAATAATTTCAGTATGGAGGGCAGCATATCGACCAGCAGCATTAGTTCGAAAAGTTCGGCAACGAATTTGCCGAGACATAATAGACACAGAAATAACATAGACAACGACACGTCCGCTGAGACTACCCAGTTTCACATAAGAGTGTCTTCCGTCGCTCTAATTCTGTTGCACGAAGATATACTAACGCCATGCGTGGAACAACTCGGTCTAACTTCTAGCAGTGTAAGACAGATGAGAAACGCGGCGAAGGAATTTTTCAGGCAATTAGGAACGTTTGCTATGGGCGGCTATGGAAGTAAAGATTTTGATACAGCGTCAAAATCACTTACAGAGGCTTGTCGACTTAGTCATATTAGGTATATTAGTATAAATGATTGATTAATCCTAGTAGACTGTTCTAGACTGTTAACTAAAAGTTCCGATTGATTATAGATTACTAGCTGCGCCATTAGTGGTCGAGGGCAGTGAAAAGACAACTAATCAATACTCTGCGATATCAGGAAGCTTGACTTTAGCTAGTTTGGAAGTTGTAGAATGTTTGGTTGACTCCAACAACCCTAGCTCGTATAGAACACCATCGATGGAATTCATCGAGCTATTAGCGTTCACGAAAGGGAACACAACTAATATTGGGTTTTCCAACAAAACCGATTTTAGGATGAGATTTAAATATACCCAAAAGGCTGTTCGACATACTCACATGACGAAATTTGCACATCCACGCACAGAGTTTGAGTAAATATTTATCTTTAAATTAAACAATGTAACAATAATAATTTAAATATTTCTATACATATTCTTGCTCATGGATTATTTGAAATTAATAAAATAGTATTAATCAATTTTATCAATTCATAATAAATTGCAAATTAAATATGTTAATATTTTAATGCTATTTTCACTTTCCAGCATTCAAATGGAACCCTGCAGAGCCGAAGTAGACATTACTATTGTAGATAGAATATCTGCTATTCTTAATCCGCAGCCAATATGTACTTGCAATCCTGTAATAAATGCTAGAGATGCTGTAAGTGTAATTAACAAATCTGTACAGATTTTTTTTTTAAATATTTGTGACGTTTTTCTATAGCCCTATTTCAATTGATAGAATATTAAAAGCCATGATATATCTTTCAGAATCAACAGACATTATTTGATCAAGCTGTGGACAGTGCAACACTGCCAGATTCTAGAGTAGACGTCAAAATCTCTTCGTCGTCATGTACGATCAAACTGAGGTACTACATCAAACAAACTAATATTTCATATACATACATATTTACATACATATATATAATTCTGATTTGTATATATATTATTTTTTATATAGATTTCCTGTACCAGATTTAAGACCACTACACGATATGAGTCGTGCGCCGTGGTGGAAAAGATCTGTGAGATCTGACTATATGATAGTACAGATGACAGATGCACAAGTTCACTCCACTATGGATAGCCGATCTCATTATCTAGCTAGGCACGAACTGCAATGTCGGCGGCTATCGTTGTTGTACATAGAAACCGAGGGCGACGCGCCAATCGAAATCGGTTTAGCTACAGCTGACGAGAAGAACGATACTGCGACGTATCAGCAAGTAAATGATGATCTTGGTTGGGCGAGAGTAGTGGTCATTGTGTATCCAGAACGTCTCGGTGCTCCATTGGAGGATAGTTCTGAAGAAGAAGTAGAGAACGATAAACGGATTTTAGATGATACCTTGGAGAAAACTCCGAAACATGCGCCTTCCCCGTTCACCTCTAGACGAATCATGCGCGAATCCGACACGCTCCACTCGAAATCTCACGAACACGGTCAGAAAAACGAACAAAGGTCAGCGCTTTTGCAAATATTCTTAAATAAATTTTTATTGATTTATAATTTAAAAAATTTGTTTAACATTCTAATAGCGACGGTGAAGAACTAATTATACCTGGAAATCGACAAGAAATGTTGGAATTTATCGAAGAAGGCATACACGGTTCTAGACTACAACTGGAAATCAATTTACCTTGTGCTTCCGTCCAGATACCGTCTAAACGCATTTATGAACAGCTCTACAATCGATTCAATACCGATTTGTTCCTATGGGAGCCGTCGGCACCCAGGCCCAAATACACCACTCATCTGGAAAATCACATTGGCCTCGACCTGGCATCTACTCTCTTACAGGAATCCACTTATCCTAAGTAGTACCCTAAAATATTTAGAAGAAGTTCGTAGAGTTTCGTAGAATTCTGAGACATTAAATCTGTATCATTTACAGATTCAGCATGTGCAAAAGTGGGATCCAGTATAATTCCGACTCCGACTCAGACGAGGGAGGTATATTCCATTCTACAACGAACGAGAAGAGTCACAAAGAGGCACGAATGTCATCGAAGAAAGCACAGAGCAAGTTGGCAATGACTCTAAGCATCAATCAGGGTCTTCTGTCTATGTACACTCCCGTGCGCGATTCTATGCGCAACGTTATACCCGGGCAACAAGGAGAATTGATCATACGACTAGAGGATGCTACGATATTTTCCGTGACGGCATACAAGGGGAATGCTAATTTGAGCTACGCTTGCGCTATGATGAGGAGCGTATCGCTGGATCATTGCGGTTTGACGACAAGCCCGTCGCGGACACCCCCATTGAGATGTATCAATAGCGTTAGGCCACGATATTGCGAGAGAACGATATACCGTAGCGGATCCGGTAGCAATATAACAGCGAATCCTAACGACAAGGACATGGTGACAGTCGCGGTGAGGATACAAGCGGCCCATCAGACGCACCGTATAAAGACTTTCCGGGTTGCGATAGGTATAAGCAACGCTACATTAAGGCACCGAATGTGTTCCGCCGCTACTTCGTGGTTCACAGAATTGATGGATTGCCTGGATGTAGCGGATCATCCTGTCGCCGGTTATACACCGCCGGGTGTTCTGACTGAGCTGCATCTGCACTTGTGGGATTGCGCGATCGACTATAGACCGCTTCACCTGCCGCTAAGGTCTGTTGTGACCCTCGGTAATTTCAGCGTGTCGAGCAACATTACGGCGCAGACTAATACGTCAACATTGCGTTTTATCGCGGAGGATGTCGCGCTCTTCATATCGGACAAGCTGCGCGAAAAGTCGGTCGATCTAAAACGGAATTACGTGTGCGTGATGAATTTCGGCCTGTTCGAGTTGTCGCTACGCCTGAACGAGAGGATGTACGGCGGTGTGCCGCGAGTCGATCTCCGGGCGAGCAACAATGTGTTGCACGTACGCACATGCTCGGACTCGGGTCGCGCTCTCATGCAACTACTGACTTACATCGCCAATGATGGCGATTTGCAACAGCCGAATAGCGTGATAAACAGCAGCAGCAGCACCGAGAGTATTCCCACTGTGCCACCAACGTCTACGAGATACGAGGAAAATCTTCTGGGCGTCGAGAGCATTAACACTCTTAGCAGGAGTCAAGTTGAGCGAGTCTATAGTTTAATGGAGGATGCGTTGGAGGAGACTGTGAAGGGAACGACAACTCAGAGTGGCAACGAAAGCGAGAAGATACCAATGACAGAAAATCGGGTTGAATTTTTCTTTCCTGACGATTCCTGTGCCGCTACGCGAGAGGCAGAGACGCAAAAGAGTTCGCAAGAATGCAGTAAAGCGATCGCATGCGGTGTAGAAGATGACGACGACGACGATGAATTTTGTATCTTGGGAGAGGAAGCTGGTACAGGAATAATACCGCGCTATGGAGTACCTGAGGTTCGGTCGCTGTGCCAAGAACCATTAAGAATAGTGGATAATCACTTTTCCGTGCCGGTCGGCAAAACCGATCTATTGCAGACTCCACCAAACTATCCTGCACCTGTATTGAAATACACCCTCTGCGAGATGACATTGATATGGCATATGTACGGTGGCAATGATTTCGATGGTTCTCAACCGCAGTCTGCAAAGCACGTGACCATCAATGACAACGTTCGCAGTAATATGACGCATGGAAGGTACGAGGTCCAAAGTTTAAAGTTAAATTATTAAAAAACTTCACAAGTATAGATTATATTATCTCTTTTTCTTTTCTATCCAATAGAAGTAGATCGGCTATAGGTGCGGTAGGTTTCAACAAGTCTAGTCCGAACGAGGTGCACTTCGGCAGCGTGCCGAATTCGCCGCGTGCAACGAGAAGCAACGAATCGTTGATCGACTGGCACACACTAAGTGGCCCGGGTCGACGGCACGACGTGCTAATGGAACTGCAATTGAGCAAGGTTCGCTTCCAGCACGAGGTCTATCCGGAGAACACCCGGGAAGCGTCCAGGCAGGTGCTACTGGTGCACGAGATTGAAGTAAGAGATAGACTGGCGTCGTCGCACATAAACAAATTCCTTTATCAATACAGCAGCGAAGCGAGGCCAAGGCAGTCTCACTCTATTATGTTTACCATGAAGGCAGTTCACGTAAGGCCGGATCCCAGATTAAGTGCCCAAGAATGTTGTTTGAAACTTAGTCTACTGCCACTGCGACTGAACATAGACCAAGATAGCCTACTGTTCTTAATACAATTTTTTAACGAACTAGGCGGTGGATCGAAGCGAAGCCAAGAAAGCTCTAGCACACCTAATAGCTCGCAATCCACCCCCGTATCGAAACAAGGAACACCCACGCATCATCCGCCCATTATGAGCGTGAATGATGATGCGTTGACGAATGACACGATGATGAATATGTCGCAGAATAATATCATTGATCAGAATCTGTTGATACTCTTGGAAGACGAGCTGACATTCAGGGAGAACAAGACTAAAACAAAGACTGTCCACCAGGTCCACGATGATAGTCAACCGATATACTTTAGGTGCGTGATTGAAATTTTTATTATTATTATTTCATTGAATGGAAAATGCAACGTTGAGTACTAACGATTTAAAATTGTCTTTAGAAACATTGTATTCGGCCCAGAAGTTCTCATCAGACTGGATTATCATGGGAAACGCGTGGATTTCACTCATGGACCGTTGGCGGGCCTGCTAATGGGCTTGGCGGAACTGAATTGTTCCGAATTAAGACTGAAGAGATTGTCGTACAGGCACGGATTATTGGGTTATGACAAACTTTTTACATATCTAGTTTCGGAATGGTTGCAGGATATCAAGAAGAATCAACTCCCAAGTTTACTTGGTGGCGTGGGACCGATGTACTCTGTAGTACAGCTGTGTGAGTACATTCGCTCGGAAATTAAATAACTATTGTCATTTTTACAAGTATTTATTATACTGTACATCTTTTGCATGCTAGTTCTGAGTCACAGTTTTCCTTTCCTAACTAAAAAATTATACACTTGAATATGATGTTTGATTGCATTGTTGTAGTTCAAGGGATACGTGATCTATTTTGGTTACCAATCGAACAGTATCAGAGAGACGGGAGAATTGTCCGTGGGTTACAACGCGGAGCAAATAGTTTTACAACGTGTACCGCAATGGCTGCGTTAGAATTGACGTGTAGGATCGTGCAGGCATTACAGACCACGGCCGAGACTGCGTACGACATAGTTAGTCCTGGCCCCAGTGTGAGATGCAAGATTAGAGGACAGAAGGGTCGTCGAAAAAGATATAATCAGCCACTGGATATTCGAGAGGGGGTGGCTAATGCTTACACATTAGTCAAAGAGGTGAATACGACAAATACGTGACAAATTATATTATATACTAACAAGGAAACCTCGAAAACTCGAAAATTCTGATTTCGATGAAACTTTACACACATATGGAGGGGGGGGGGGGGGTGGTAAATAGATGAATTGAGAAATTATTAGTTGCGGCCCAAAAACGGTTCTAAGGAGTGAAACCACCCTTCATAATGTAGAGCGTCTTTTTGCTTTTCGAGATGTATCTCGAAAAGTGCGTAAAGTTTCATCAAAATCAGAATTTTCGGGTTCGCGAGGTTCCCTTGTAAGTAATAAGAGACATATTATATTAAGTAAAATATTTTTGTTTCATATCTTTAATAATAGTTGAAAAATAATAAATAATTTTAACTTGTATTATTTATCTTTATACAGTTTTCTTTAGGGTTATAACGGTTATAGCTGCTGCTGTTACCGGATCATCAATCAACTTTTTTTTGAATTTGTTCTAAACTCCTTATCCTCCACAGGCTCTCTATTTTCTCTATTTTCTCTTGTGCTCGCTGCCTCTTGCCTCTTTTCTATTTCTAAGAAAAGAAATCCTAATCTTTAATAATAATTAAATAATAATAAAAAGAAATCCTAATCTCATATCTGTAATATTTATTCAGGGCTTAGGCGAGACTGCGACTCAACTGGTTCGCGTGGCTAGTGAAGAACACGAGCACAAGGGGACGGTCGGTGCGGTCGGTGGTGTACTGCGACAAATTCCACCGACAGTCGTGAAACCAATTATTCTGGCCACCGAAGCGACCAGCAATGTATTGGGTGGCATGCGATCATCGTTAGTACCCGATGCACGCCGAGAGGCGGTACAAAAGTGGCGGCAAGATTCCGATGCGTGTTAATCCCGTGTTGGCCACAGAATGGAAAAATTACTAAATCGTTATATCGAAGAAAGATCATCAGTCAATTTCGCTCAAACAATGTTTTTCGATCGCGGCCGGTCAGGCCGAGCAACTTTTTATTGTAACATATTCATGACATATACACGTACGGAAAGAGAATGCTAAGTAGAATAAGAGTGCCATACGTTCGCGTCACGTTTGGCGACATTGTGATTATAGCAAATATTCTCACGAGATCTGTGCGAAATTATTATCGCTCGATCTGTGCGATTAGGCCTCGAAGGATCACAGCAACGAGCGCGAGGAAACGACGGACCTAGGCATATGTGGATCGTCGATAAGAAAGAAGTCGAGAGAAGTCGCCGTTGGGTCCTAATTATGAGTGCAATGTTGGACGTAGTCAGATCAGTTCCATTGATCCTTTTGTACATTACGAAGAGTGCGCGACGCGTCTGACAGACATCTAATGATAAATCACTTAGTTAAGTGTTGCCGCTAATTTCGTTACAAATGTACAAAATACTTGTTACACCTATGGAATGTAAAGATAGCTACGCTCTATCGCGAAGGAATATATTACACCCGGCTTCTATATTCCTTCTCTATACATATATTTTTTGTTTTGAAAATCATGTGAATGTTTTATACCAATGATATGTGTATTACAAGATTTTTATTAATAAAATTATACACAACAAGAGAACGTCGCGTCGCGTCGCGTCGCGTTTTACCCTACATAATTTGTACTACAACATAATCATTTATCTATAATTTATATCGTTTAGTTATAATGACTGAAATTAGAGGGAGTCATTTTTTCCCTTTATTTGCACCTTCCCTGCAGTTGTATGTACATATTGTTTCTTCTTTTCCCAAGGCTCGAGTATATATCCTCGTCCTATTTCAAAAGCGGAAAGTGCGAGAGAGAGAGAGAGAGAGAGAGAGAGAGAGAGAGGTGTGGGTAAGGGGGGACGGCTGATCAGTAGCGGAATTAACGATGGGTGCGACGGAGCCGAGCCGAGGCTGCCGAGGCCGAGGGCCGAGGCCGAGGCGCGTCGCGCGCGACAGTCGGGAAGATGGGACCGATGGGACGGAAGATGGACGCGGCGTGCACCCGCACCCGATCGTTCCGCGTGACGAGTTAAAGGGACGGCGAGGCGTCACACAACGTCCGTTCGCGAGTGTCAGCGATTATGCAGTCTCGTTCGGCACGCCTGTGTTGCCGCGCGATCAGATGAAGGAGCCCGATCTTCGTTCCCCGACCGCGACGTCTCGATTCGACGAACGGAATGGTTTCCCTGACGCGGGTCTCTTTCGTCGCGCTTCTCTACGGTAAGCGACCGGGCCGTCGCGTCGCGTCGCGTCGCGTCGACTTACCGCCGGAACCGCTTTCCTCGCTGCGTCGCATCGGCGAGATACATCACGCGACTTCGGCCTTGCGGCTCGGTGCTTTTACGCGTCGTAATTTCGCCTATCGGCTGATCGATAACGGGACGATTCGCTTGATAATCGTTTAATTCGATTACCATGAGTCTCCCGTACTCCAAGTATAATCGAATTATATTATAGAGTTTGAAATTTAATTTGATTTCATTTGTTTACGCATCTCGGAGCTTGCGATACATTTTTTTTATCTATCAATCTATAGTAAAATTATAAACTATTGCACACGTTTTCATGATAAAATCCAATAAGTTTCTCAATTTGATTCGGAACGACACGACACACGACACCGTCACGCGATCCCAGCGAAAGAGTATATCTCTTACTCGAGCTCCTTTATCGTTTAATTACATTTTAGTTGTTTTTTTTCAGCGGTTCTGACGCATACGGCAGGGTCGCGCATACTCGAGCTGAGCGATAGGTAAGAGATATCACTGCTCCGCTGCTCCACTGCTCCAATTATCTCGATGTGTTACTCAATATGTATTTCTCTGCAGATTTCTGGATGCACACAAAGATGGCCAGTGGCTAGTTATGGTACGCTTAATGCTCTCGTAAAAACGTCATTACGTCATTTAGGAGGTACAACTATTTTCGTGTCTTTTTTTTTCCACAGATGTATGCACCATGGTGCGCGCACTGCAAAAGATTGGAACCGATCTGGTCTCATGTCGCTCAAAACTTGCACGCAACGTCCATACGAGTGGGACGAGTGGACTGCACTAGATTTACCAGTATAACGAGTGCGTTCAAAATTAAAGGATTTCCCACTATTCTATTGTAAGTAGAAGAGTCCTTGGACTAGAGCTGCACCGTGCAATACTGGTACGATAACGTTTTTGTTCTTCCCGCAGTTTAAAGGGTGATCAGAAATATGTATACGAAGGCGATAGAACCAGAGAGGAGATAGTAAAATTCGCTTTGAGATTAAGCGGTCCTCCTGTACAGGAAATAACGAAAACGCAGAGTTTCGACGCCATAAAGAAGGAACGCGATCTCTATTTCTTATACGTAGGCGAGAGATCTGGATTCTTATGGGTAAAACTCTTTTCGCAATTTCGTAACATATATTATGAAGATAGCTCGAAATTGAAATTCACGTATCTGGGTTTAATGAAATGCAGGAACTCTATCATAAGACTGCGAATATATTTCAAGCGCATGCATTTTTCTATCAATCTCATCCGAGCGTCGTGAACAAGCATGCGCCGGTAGATAATGTTCCGGCATTATTCGTATATAAGGAAAATTTGCATTACAATTTCACCGGTGAGTCAATCGAAAGATAAAGGGACAATTATTATTAGCCGTATCGTATCAATGTTAATTCAATATAGGAATTGTAGGACACAACTTGAGCGACATGGAACAAGTAAACGAGACGCTTTACAAGTGGGTGAACGCGGAACGTTTTCCAACGTTTCCGAAAGTAACGAGAGGAAACATAAATCAATTGTTCTTAACAAATAAGAATCTCGTTTTAGCAGTAGTGGAGGAAAATCAACTGGAAGAAGTCGCGCCTGATATGCTGGAATTCAGAGATATGGTTGAATCTGTGATCAAGAATAAACGAAACAAGTATCACGAGTACGTTGTTTACATTTATTAGACAGCATTTTGATGGAAGAGTTGAATTTAAATCGTCGTCAACTATTCAGTCATTTTCAGTTCGGTTGGATAGGCAGTCCCAATCTAGTCAACAGCATAGCGATGATGACACTACCTATACCGAGCTTACTTGTGATAAACACAACTACCAATCACCATCATATTCCTGACGATGAAACAGAAAAGCTGACTCCATACGTGATAGAATTGTTCCTAGAGCAGATTCGCAACGAGAGTGCTCCGGTGCAGCATTAACACAACTTTCGCATCTTTTACTTTCCAATTATTCGCTCTACTAAAAGAATACATTAAATATAATAAGAATTTATACATTTTCAGAGATACGGTGGGAACAGTTGGTTAGTACGTAGTTATAGAAAATGGTTCGAAATGAAAACTGTTCTGACTTCAATGTGGAAGGGCAATCCTATTTTGATGATGGTACTGCTTGGATTGCCGTTTGGATTTCTGTCGTTAATATGTTACGGCATTTGTTGTCCAGATTTATTGGACGCGAACGACGACGAGGATGGTAATTCTTTTTATTTCACTCGAAACTCATTTTTACATAAAAATAATTGTATACATGGCCATCTTATATTTCTTTCAGAGAATACTGGGGCGTATCATATGAAAAATGATTAAGAATAATTGCTATTAATAGATATATAGTATTCCGAGACACATTTTTCATTATATATAGTGTATATAAGTGCTTATGATTGTATCTATATGTATATGTTCTTAACAAAAATTTGCCAAAGCAGTTTTAAGATTGCGAGAATTTTTATACAATAATTCATATTGTATATTTTCGACATTCCATATATTTTATTTTTGATCCACTTCGTACACACGATGCTGATTTCTTTTACGTGTTGTATATATAAAAAAAATTATGTGTATCCCTCGAGACAATACGACCTACCGAGTTAAGCAAGTACGTACACACTCGGAAAAAATTTGTCTTTTAACACAGCTTTAACAAAAAGAGAATGTAATATATATCAAAAATTTGTATATTAAACACGGATTGTTCACATAGTTTGTAAAATCGTATTAAACGTCAAATTAAACATTGGCTTTTGTATATGTACGGATAAAATAATGATAATATTTAGCATTATGCAAGTTGCGCGGAACTGTTGTTTATTGTACTGTGTAGATTGCAAGTGTGATTGTGATTTTTGTTTTAGGATGAAAAATAATTGTGTGTTTGCTGAATGTATTTATATGTATAAAAAAAGAGATCTAAAAGTAAATATTTCTCCAGATATATTATCATTATTACTATCACTATTATAGAGAAGCGATGCGTAGCTCTGTATAAGAGTGGTCGGGACCACTCTGCGGGTCCCGAATTCGATCTCAACTCTGATCCGATGTATAGTTTTGTTTTATAAGAGGTTGATTGAAAAAATGGAAGATCATGAGCGAAGGAGTATGAAGTGAATGACAATCCGTTTCAGGAACCTGTTTCATTTAGGTTACCGCTACAGATATATACAATATTTAATTGCAATGTGAGTGATAATGTTTGATCAATCCTTACGTCACATTATCAAAATTTGTTCCATTGGCATTAGTAGTTTTTTTTTATTTCAATACAGCATAAAAATAACATAACTAAGCAAAAAGTAATGGATATTGCAACTTACTGCAAATGTGAACCATGAGCAATGTCTAATTTAAATGATCTTGAATTTGTACAATTGCTACAAGTCCATATCATCGTCGAAATCCATTGCCGCTCTTCTTCTATCAAACTGAAATATGAAATTTTGATTTTGTTACTGTCTACCATACGTTGTTAAATGCACGATTGTATTACAAAATTATATTAACTTTGACTGTCGTCCTCTTTTGCGTCTGTTGGTTCACACTTTCGAGTAAGTTGATTAATTCTTTCTCTCCAAGTTTGCCAGGTAGCTGTCCGCGTTGTGCCATGCTTAAAAGCATTTCTTCCACCATTTTGCCCTTCTCAGGCTTTCCAAGGCGAAGTGTGTTTACTATCCATACAATATTATAAATACTGTTAATACCGCACTTACATCAATAATAAGATAAACTTACATCTTGCTCTAGCTGACTGATCCAACACTTGTGTCAATATAACATGCTTCATCTCTTCCATTTGTTGCATTTTCTCTTCCATCGCTTGTTTATCATTGGCATTGTTACCCTAAAACAATAATATATATGTATATATATATCTAAGTAATATTTATTTTATAAAACTTATGCAGAGTATGAAGTTTTGTTTCTACTAATGTTACACATAATCTTTTAAAAATAGGTACTGTAGAATTATGTGGTTTATGTATTTCAGCCATCCAAGAATATTAAAATAATCATTAAAGTAAATGATTCATAGCTTACAGATCATTAGTTGTTTTCAAAATATAAAATTGCGTAAAGTTTCGTCGCATTTACCTTATATTGAGCTTGCAATTGCGCCAGGCGTTGCTGTCGTAACGCTTCAAGTTCTGGGTCTGACATTTTTGTTTTCGTTTTTTTTTCCCGGAGCTTTCTCGATATTTTACTGGATTCTAAATGCTGATATGTAAAGCTATCTAAATATAAATCAAGCTCGATCTTTCTCTATTTTCACCGAACACTCCTGTGTATGTTCACCAAAGTCATAATAGCTGAATCTTAACCCAGGAATAACCAAACAGACTCCGAATTTCTCTCTCCCTCGTACAGTCACAGATATATCTATACACTACTTCTACTAGATCGCTAAACTTCGTCATTCGTCAAAATAGGTGAGTCCGGACCGGATTTCCAAGTTCGGCCATATCACTCCACAACAAAATGGCGACGGTGCCATGTCTACCATGTGCTAGGACCTCGTGACCGTGACCGTGGCTAGGGATCACTGGCGTGTGCTAGTGCGTATTGTTGGCATTCTTGTTTAAAGGAATTCTACTTTGCATCAAATTTTCTTCGTTTTGTACCGCTCCCGCTCGGTGTGTTGTCATTCGGTGTTATTGCATCGATACATTCATGACAAATTTATTATATAAATGTCGAAAAACACGCGAGATCAATAGGTTCACAAAGAGAGACCGGTAAACCCGACACCGGTTAATTTGAGAAGAAGATAATCGCAAGACATGGTAAATGTGACGAAGGGCATTCTGGTCGAATGGTAAGTCAATCTGTTTATAGAAAAATATCATACATTAACAACAAATTTTTGCACGAGCTAACAATCAGATTCATTCATTTGTAGTCCAAGTCCTCAGGAATGTTAAACATTTTATTAAGATCCTGCTCCGACACGCTGAATTTATTCTTGCACCAGCTCTGTATAGCAAAAACATTGTCTGTCCATATATTGGCCACATCTTTGTATTTCTAAAATAAATATTATACATTATTGTATGACAAAAGGGCAACAAGTGTAGAGAGCACTAACAAATTGAGGACACTAACACTAACACTGATTTCATTGAAATGTAATATTACATATCATGCATACTTTGATAGGCAAAATATAAAAATGTTAAAAACATTAATCAGAAGTATCTCTCAATGACATATACAAAAAGAACTGTAAGACATTAAAAAAAAAAGGTTAGGAGATATATTATACTTGGTAAAATGTACCTGATATAGGCTGTGTTCTAATATCCACTGTCAGTACTGAAAATCTATAGTTTACGTCGCGCACACTATAGATTTTCAGTACTGGCGGTGAATATATTGGAGCCACAATGCATGTAATATTAAATTTCATCAAATCAAGAAGAGGAGGCTGTTTCTTTGTTGTAATTCTGCATATTTATCTATGTTACGTTATAATTCGTTATTCAGATTTATTTTATTTTGATTATACCTGTGCTTTTTCATCCATTTCTGTAATTACTTCCGGATCGACGTCGCTGAATTTAGCAATTTGTTTCTTTATCTCCTGTTCCTCCTTCCTCAGCTTTTCCACCTCCTCCAGTAATTTTCTCTTCTCTTCTGTATCATTCTTTAGTTCCTATACGACATATTTTAGATAGCCAAGAATGGAATTTAAATTCAATAAATTAAACGTTGATTTTTATATTTACCTTCTCCTTCTGTACCTCTTTTCTTAGCTTCTCAAGCTTAAATTCTGTCTCTACTAGCTTTTTGTTCGTCTCAGCTATTCTGCGCTCTGTTGCAGTAATATTTTCTCTGTAGAATATTATTTCTTAAGTATTTTATTTATTTATTTATTTATTTTTGCTACATTTGGTTGGACGTAACTATTCAATTTTCCTGCAACCTTACCCTGGAAATCTCCAGAAATATGTGGAAGTACCAATTTTCTCCGATCGTACCAAACCATCGTCCACTAAACCTTGTAATACATCTTTGACAGCTTGTACCACGATGTTCTTTTCCTTCGGCGCGATCTTTTCGAGTTCCTTCAGCGTGAAGAATTCTTTCTTGTCATAGAATATTTGCAGCATTCTCATACGTTTCTCGTCGAGAGACACTCCCTTTCTCTTGGACATGATATCTATGTATCTGTAATGAAGATGTGTTAAGTGTGTTGAAATAAAATTCGTATGTATCTAGTGATGCGGCTATGAAACAGTTTCTCCTACACTTGGACGAAACGTCTGCGCTAGGGAGAAAGTTCATAATTCAAGATCTGGACGAGAGACATCTATTCATATCCGTCGACATATTGGAAACTTTGCAAGCGAAAGTAGATGATTTGATGGATCAGATATCATTCCCACTGGCAGAAAAGGGTATATAAAAAGGAAGAGGACGAGAAATTGGCTTTTTTGAGACATAATATTGTAAACTTGAAAAATGGCTCGAGAATCCGGCAGAATAAAGGACGCGTGCCAAAAGAGGATCCTTGACGATGCTGCGCGTAAACGTAGACAGAAGAAGGCATTGGAAGCATTGGAGCAAGACAATTTTCACGATGATCCACATGCCGACTTAGGTATGTAGCTTTATTGTATAAAGGCATCTTCTGTGCTTTAAACATCCTGTACTAGATAATATTTTTTTTTCTCGTTTCAGTGATGAGCAAGAAAGTGCCAAAATTTCAAGAGACGCTGGACAACAGAAGCGGCAGT
Organism: Temnothorax nylanderi; assembly: GCF_030848795.1. NCBI lineage: Eukaryota > Metazoa > Arthropoda > Insecta > Hymenoptera > Formicidae > Temnothorax > Temnothorax nylanderi. The sequence continues at coordinate 196,457 of NW_027249153.1, read as the reverse complement.
AGAAAAAAGAAGACTCGCTCCGCAGAATATTATAAGCAACGTTTTCGCAAAACTTTTGCTCAGCTCGTCGAGGAAGATCTCAATATGAATCCTAATCCGCCGAACTACGCCTGCGCTCAGGCGCCGCCGTCCCGTTTACCCGAGAGACATTTCTGCGCGGTGTGTGGTTTCCCCAGTAATTATACGTGTATACCATGCGGCGCCAGATATTGCTGTGTCAAGTGCCTAGGTACTCATCTCGATACAAGATGCATGAAGTGGACGGTTTAAGAATTTTTATTTTATTCGTTCAGAGTTTTAATGAATATCAATGCAGAAGTACCTCGAAATCTATTCTTTTCTCAATGGAAGATTAATATTTAGTAAATACGTTACTTTTTATGTCATTGTTACACGTAATTTAATGTATTTTTAACTTGTATTTGAAATTAATTTTCTTCACTTTCTTCCTTCTTTAATAATAGCTTAGCCAATTTGATTTTTGCTAAAAGAAGAAATTTAACTGTCGCAATGTATTACGTTTTGATAATAAAATACATGGAAAAAAGCTACATGATGGTAAAACACCCTGTAAGCGAAATTTTATACGATATACTCTAATGATATACTGAGGGCCACTTCGACCAAACTCCGATAACTTAATCCTTAATTAGTCCACTGGAATTTGGAAATGACCAGTTGTATTTGCCAATCTGCTTAATGAGCAAATGCGATTGGTCATTTCCAATGGATTAATCAACGATTAAGTTAATCGGAGCTTGGTCAAAGTGGCCCTAACAGTATGCCAGCAGATTTCAGCAAAAAATTACGACAGGAACTGCATGTGCGTTAAGTGTTTTAAGTATTACACATTTAAGTATTAAACTTAAGTGTTTTCCCAACAATCTGCTTTAGCGCTTAAATTCATAAATCAATAATTTATGCTATTTAATATCATTTCGTGTAAAAAGATTTAAAAAATAAAAGTTATTGCTCGCCTTAAAGAGGTAAAGAAATAATTAAACGGTTTTATTTTTTGTTTTGCTCCTTTTAGGTTAGGAGCGTTAGCGCCTTCAACCCTGCTTTTGGGTTATATAGCGCAATTTAATTAAACGTTTTTTTTTGTTTTGCTCCTTTTAGGTTAGGAGCGTTAGCGCCTTCAACCTTCAACCCTGCCTTTGGATTATATAGCGCAATTAATTAAACGGTAAAGTTCTTGAAGGTTAGGAAATCTGTTATACCGACGAGTAGCGATACGAACATGTGTGTGTAATAATCGAAATAGCGCAAATGAGCATGCGTTATGATCGAAATAGCACATGAAATATGAAATCTAGTATGCAATTATAACATAATTAACAATAATTTCTGCTCAATTACTTCTTTTAAGTGCCAAACGACAACTTTCACATTTCAAATCTTTGTTTTGACACAAAATGAAATAAAATTAATATATTCTTTTTCAAAATTGACTGTGAGAGAATTTAAATATACATTTATCGCAGATATCTTCTGTTATACTTCTGCCAATGTTCTGCTGATAAAATTTGTAGTAGATTTTTCACAAATCTATTTTTTGACAAATTCGACTATCTGAGGTTTTAGCACGAAAATTTTGACAACTTACCTATTAATCCAACTATTAAAACAACTCAAGCTTTATACAGTTGACTTTATTTCCAAAATTTACGATATAACGCTGCAATTCAACATAAAATAATTCACGTGTATCATATGAAAGATTGAACCTCATAACTCAAAGCGAGATCTGTTCACAAATTCTAGAACCATTCTAACTACACTTCCTACACTCCACTCTTTGCTCTTCCTTTTTCCAATGTCTGCAGAATATACAGACACTCGCATAATTTTAATTTGATAAAAAATAAGATAAAAATTTGAAGTAAAAAAGTTTCTTATTTAAAGGAAAATATACTGTTGTCTTTTTAAAACAAAGTATAGCACACGATTGTAACGCGCAGTCTATATTTATCATATATTTATGACCATCTTAGGTGATTGCTAATTATAAGTTCTAATATATATCCAGGTAGAACAGAAAGTCACAATAGTAGTCAGAATGATGTCAAAATGATGGCAAAATAAATTTTGGTCATTTTATCATCATTTTAACGTTATTTTAATTTTATTGTGATTTTCTGTTCTACCTGGATATATCGCGTATATAACGATAAAATTTATAATATAAGAACTTATACAAAATATTTTATACATATCATATTGTTAGTTCATATGCAAATTTATTTGCAAAGCATTTCGTCTTAAAATAATAAAGTTTAAAAAGATTGAACAGTAAATCTAATATAAACTTATATGTGTAAATAAGAATAACATTTTACACAAGAACTCTCTGTTTATTATATACTTATTTTATAAGATAGGCAATAGTAAAATATGGTCGATGTATATGGCCTTAATGTATAAAATAAATGTCTATATGTTGCTTGTGTACATATATGATGTTTGTATGGAAACGGAAGTCTGTTACCCCCACGGGAAAACAATAAAGTTAACTAACTATATACTTATTTTATTATTGTATTTTACATTATTTTATTTATTATTTATTAAATACGTCATATTATTAAAATCAATACTTATACTCCGTCCAACGAAAGATTGCGAGTAGATCGGACGAAAACTCATCCGTCTCGCGCAGGTCTCCGCTCACAGAACATCTATTTACGTATAATACGGTACGCCACACTCTAGGGACTTTGCCCGCCTATGTGCAAGAACCACTCTCAATCTCTCGTTGGACAGAGTATAGTAAATGTTACTTTTTATGTAGTTGTACAACTTAATCGCGTAAAGATACATGGTGCGGTCTCACTTCGCGTATACTTGGCGCGAGACATTACTCCCTGTCTCTTGATATTTTTAACTTATATTTAAAATTACTTTTCTTCACTCTCTTTCTTCTTTAATAATAGCTCGGTCAATTTGACTTTTGCCAAAATTGTTCTCATTTCTAGTTGATTTATATCTTGTAAATGCGATTCTTTAATTGTAGCCATTCTCTTTTCGGATTCTAATTTAAATTTGGCTAATTCCTCTTCCTGTTCTATAATATTTTTTAACCTTTGTATCTTTAAATCTTCTTCTGTATCAATGCACAATTTACGTTTTATATCTTTTGTGTTTCCTTTTATTGTTACGGTATCTAATGCCACTTCTGTAAAGTAAATAAAAAATTAATTCTCATAATCATGATTTGAAAAAAAGAATTAGTTTATTTGTTGAAAATAATATAATAATAATAATAATAATAATAATATGTAAAGCTGAACACATTATCCTATAATAAATGCAGCACTACTTTAACGTAAAAATGATCCTTATATTAATAACATACTTTTAACAGATGATGCACAAACTTCAGATTTGATATTTGCTGCTTCTGATTTCTCTTCTTCATATAACAAATCAGTGTTTGTAGTTTCTATTGTTTGTTCGTCTTCTGCAAGTTCCATAATTTCTTCGCTGTTTTTACCTTCATTATGACCTGTCATGTAATACATTATATTAGTAATACATTATATTTTTTTATTTAAAGCCAAATAAATAATAATTATTAAAGAATAATTTGATAAGAAGCAATTGATAAAATGTAACTGTTTTAACGGGAGCATCTCGTTTGCTCACGAATCAATCAGAGAGTGCTTAATTCAGTAGGGTTATATTAAATTTGGTTACTTTGATTGGACTGTGGGGTTGGGGGGGGGGGGGCAATCGAGACGTAGGCAAACGAGTGTTCACTCGTTTTAACTATTAATAATTAAAACAATAAATATTAAACAATTAAATTAAAACAAATTAATTCAATTAGTAGCATTATTTGTAAGAATTACGTTTTACTTCATCCTTGTTCATGTTTGATGCAAATAATATAGGGGCTGTAGCCATTAAGTTTGGTGCTATTGCTGCCACATCAGCATCAATTTCCTGTGAAACTTCTGGTCTTCCTCCAGTGCCAAACCGTACTTGTCTTTCCTTTATTAAGCCTTCCTTTTGTGCTTGCTTCAAATTTGTCCATAATTTTTTTAATTGTTGTATGTTTCTCTGCACAATAATACAAAATAATTTCAGGACCGGGCATAATAATATGTAAAAAAAAAATATATATAAAGCAGGCTAAAGATGACATTTTTTGAAAGAAAAACAAAGTTTCTATTTTCAGAAGGACAAAAAGCCTTTAAAACAGGATTATCTTACTCAAAACAGGGGGTCCGGTTATCTTACAAATAAATACGTTGTTTTCTTGCGTAATAAAGGATGCATTATTGCACTCTTTACAAATTTCATTCCACGCTACTTATTTTTCGCGTAATGTTATTACTTTTTTACATTCAATAAAAATACATCTTAATATTTCGCTATTTGCTAGAAAATATATTTTCTCCACAAGTATATGTCTACCTTTTTTGGAACATTTTTTAATATCTTTTAATACAAAGCAACAAAATATTGATATAAAAACTCAATTGTTTTTTATTCTGTTCAGGAAAAATCGAACTATCCTTGCTCTAACAGAATTATTCTAATAATTGCCAAATACAAATAAGTATGGCTTTAAATATGCCTTTTATAAAGATGATCTTGTACGAAACGAAATAATTTACAGTATTTACTTATTTATTAAGATTACCGTAAGTACAGATTATAAATATATAACATCTTAAGATGATCGTCAAATGAGATAATCTTCGTCAAGATGAAGTATTGCCTTGAGAACGGACTATGAATACCACTCATAGATTTATATTGGTAGATTGCATTTGTATGACACCTTTGGCTACACCATCTTTTAAAATATCATCTAATACTGATTGACTAAAAAATATTATAAAATCATCACCGAGCAAATATATAATTTATAATATAATAAAAAAAAATAGAAAATATAATTTATTACTGTTCAATTATAATGCAATATATACAATATGCGGCGAAGCCCCTCCGCCGCATAAAAAAACTAATTAAACTCCAAGCCTATTTCGACCAAATTTTAATTTCAAGTTTTTAGAAATAGGCTTGGAGTTAGATTATTTTTTTATGCCGCAGGCGGAGCCCCTCCCCCGTTTACATAAAGCTAACTGTTAATTTTCTTTATAATTTTTTTCTTCATAATTTTATTTCTATCAAAAACATCCATATCGCTGCATCATAGCTGTATCAATAAGCGTCCACAACGCATTGTGGCATTTTCACATTGCCAGAATGCGTTATAAGCGTTTTTGAAAGTGCCATGATACGAATTTCACGTCGTGGCCTTTTTGAATATGCCAGAACGCGTTGTAATCGGTGAGTGTTTTCGGTCTTTAAGCCCAACATATACAATATTATACAATTTTTCTTTACAGAACAAACGTATTTTATAATATTATGGGAATCAAAATTTTCTTAAATGCATGTGATATTGATTTTTTGAAACTAATTTAGAATGTTTCATGCTTGTTGCATGCAAATTACAATCTGTTTAAATTTACCTTCTCTTGCAGGCTATTGATCCTTTTATTTAAATGTACAATTACTTTCTTCAAAGATCTTATTTTTATTTTTGTTTCTTTTGAATAATCTTTGAACAAACACCAAGATTCATCTGAAGTAAAATCTTCTCGACATAGATCATCAATGTATTTTGGATTGTAAAAGCGTTTCCTACTGGCCAAGGAATCATCTGTTTTTCTAAAAATAAAACATAAATTTATGTACATTTTTCGTTTAGCAAACTACGGTCGGTCTGGATCTTTTGTGTCTAATAAAATGTTTTCGCGTAAATTAAAAAAATTTTTCATTTAGCAAACTATTGCCGATTATTATCAATCTTAAAACGCAGTCTCAACCTAAAGCTAGAATAGTACAATCGTTTTTCACAACGTATCCCTTTGTAGTAGTTCTAAAAATACTTATTAGCATCGGTATTATTAAATTGATTATCAATTTAATTATGTGATTATACTTTTCTAGCTTCAGCTTGAAAGCTGCGTTTCAAGACTGACGGTAATCGGCGTGTAGTTTGCTAAGTGAAAAATGTATATAAATTCACGCGAAAATATTGGCACATTTTACATTTACTTAGCTCATTAACCTTTTCAGTTGGTTATCTGTTGAATTTGTATTTATAGCTGTTTCATTTATGGATTCCTGTATTTCATTTTCTAATAGTACACTTGTTTCCAGATTAGTGTTATATTCCATAGTGGCTAAAGGATCATCTGTTTCTCTGAAAATAAAACAAGATCAGGTTCAAACCATTCTATGTTTGTATACTATTATTTAAAATATTCTTAAAAATTTGTATTAAAGATTGAGCAACTATTATATATAAACCAACCTTTGTATATCTATCGAATTTATATTTATCATTGTTTCATCTAAACTTGTATCATCTTCCGTAATGGCTAAGGGATCATCAGTCTCTCTAAAAGTGAAACGGAAAGGTCTTGTAAAACCATTTTACATCTCTACACTGTTTTAAATAAAAATATTTAAATAAAAATTTAAAAAAATTAAGCAATTAATATTATACGTGAACCAACCTTTTTAATTGAATATCCATTAAATCCTCTGTATTTACTACAGTTTCATCTATAATGCAATTTTGTATTTCCCTTTTTATCGTTATATCTGTTTCCAGATTAGTGTCACTTTCAGCTCTCAATGGTGTGCAATTGTTAGTGTTTTCAGTGAATTTAACATTTTTTCTAAATTATACAAACATCAATATACATATAATATCTTTTGCATACAAAAGTTTTTTTTAATGTCATATACCGATGCCAGCCGTTTTTTTCAAAAATGTGTCACAGAAAGTTAGGAAAAAAATGTTCATTACTAATGAGCACTTAAAGTAATCGTTGGTGATGATTCTATTTTTGTGACAAACCGGAAGTAGGTGTAACTGGGATCAGTTTTGTTTCAAATAGGAATTGAAAGTTACCTAGTATTTTGTGAACGCGTTAGTGGACAAGATCCTGGTTTAAGAAATCGTCTAACACTGTGTCCATATATTTTGTAAATAAAATCAGATTGTTTAAAATGTCTGCTACAAATTCCGGCATTCAGACCTGCTTCATGGCCGATAAATGAAACCCAATTTGCTCTAGTTTTCTTATCTTTCGGCATCCTTCAGAAAGATATAAATTAATTTATGAATTTCCATGCTATTGTAAATTTTATTTACAAATTTTCGCAAAACATTTTTCATGTATAAAAATATGATATAAATTTTCATATAAACTAATTTTCCTAATATCTGTATTTTGTCATGTATAAAAAATATATAAATTCGATTTAAGAGCCAATAAGCTTAAAGCACATACAATAAAACAACATGAAATTAGCAATATGCTAGCAATTTGCCTGCAAATTTGATCAAAATAATGTAACAAATTAACATTAACTGTAAGTAAGTGAAACATGACCGTATATGATATATATTATACAATCAAACTAAGAAAAAAGTCGTTAACCGTCCGTATCAGACTACGGATTGGGACTGAGATTGGATTGAAATTTAATCAATCGGAATAGAGAAAACTGATCTCAAGTTTAGTGAACTTTGTTCTGATTGATCAAAAATTTCAATCCAATCTCAATCTCAATCCGTAGTCTGATACGGGCTTTAAACGGTCAGGGAGTCGATTATGTATCTTTAAACGAGATAAAAATTACAAAAGTGAGGAAATTCACTTATAGAGTATCTACTTTGTTGAAATCTGGTAAATCTGTTCAAGTTTGTAATTCTCACCTCATTTCAAGATACATAATTAACCCCCAGGACTGGATCTCAGTTGCCTAATAATATTATTATTTAATTTTCAAATTCACATGAATATTATTAGGCAACCAAGATCCAGTCCTGACCGTTTAACAGCTCTTTCTTTAGTTTGATAACATTAACTATATTGACATTACCTTGTATAATAAACTCTGTCGACATTATCTAACAATAGATTGTCAGCAAAAATCAAGTTAAATCTGCCTTCATGTTCTATTAGCCGATTCTGTTATATTTATATCGATACTCTGCTAACAAAATTTGTAACACATACTTAGCAAAATCTATTTTCGACAGAGTTGATTATTTAGGCAGTTTTTTCTTCTTACTTTTATACTTCAAACTCGATTTTTTTTTATTTACTATGTGACTAATTTCTTAATTGGTGTCTTGATATCGGTTTAGAATTTTATCAAGTTCTTTTTAGTTACATGCGTTAAAAAATAAAAATCAATTGAAAAACCTTAGAAAAGATAAATTAATCAACTGAGAAATGCACAAAGAAAAAAAACTGTTGTTTTATCGCACGTAAATCTGCATTATAAGCTCATAATGACCTCAGATTGAATTTATATTTGTCTACTTAAAACTAATTAAAATTTTGCAAAATACAACAAGCTCTCTAATCATGGTTCATACTAAATTAATTTTATTTACTTGTTTCGTCTATATATAAAAAAATGTTGAATATAGAACCATCAGTTAAAAATTTGTCTTTATAACTTTGTAATTAATGCTAATATTTTCCTATTATTTATTATCTACATGTTCTACATTTGTAACGATATAATTACCGATGAACGGATATATCAGTTTTCTCCTCTCTATTCTCTGCTGGTGCTATTTTGCAAACATGACAAAATCCAACCATTTTCGTTAAGAGTATGTTCCAAAATGTACAACGATTTTTTCCACAGATTAACGTAGTAGTTTAATCGCACGCTCCAAGGTTATTTATGTAGCATAGTATATTATGCAATGACTTTTCTTTTTGAAAATTCCATCAGACGGTGAACAGTTAAGTTGCCTTCAACCTGCCCATAGAGTTATATAGTACATAATTTCTTATTCTTGTTCTTAATATATTCTTTGAGAACTGTTATTCTAGTATCCTCTGAATAACTAATATCGAAAGTTTATTGTGTCAATGATTTAATCCATTCCATATTCTTCAATTCATAATCTCACTCTTTTAACTTTTAACCTCTTATCAAGACTTGCAGGAATTATTTTAATCCATTTTCATATTTCTCACAATCACTCCACAATCTCAATCTTTTAACTCTTCTATATAAACGGTTATGACTTCATTACATTTACACATCACCATCAATCGAGTCCTATACTGACCGTATTGGACCCGGACTCGGACGGACCTAGGTTAGAGGTTATGGCTCCTGCACACGGGACGCGGAAACGCTTGCCGCGCGGTAAGCTGCGACGCGGTAGCCAGCCAATAAATTTCTGGTTCTTATGGAAAAGCGACACGTTGATTGGCTACCGCGTCGCTTCTTGCCGCGCGCCGTGATTCCCGTGTGCAGGAGCCATTTTCATGGGCAGTGAATTCTCTCATTGGTGATTGGACCATCGGCTGCATTCCGACTTCCGACATTCGCCTCCAACACTGCCCATGAAAACCTACCTTTAGAAGATGGCGGAAAAATCACGTGACTCCGAGAGCCAATCAAAAACCGTGTTCGCACCTAGCGCTTCTCTGATTATGGGACTCAGCCGACTTCTGAAGGTTGAGGTTGAAGTTATGTTTGATATGTCAGTTGAACATTAAAATAGGATTCATTATGTCTTTGTATGATGATTTTGACAAACATCGGACCACGGAGAAGGTCGCGGGATGGTCTTCCGGCATTAAGTTACTACAATCGCAGCTGCAGCTGAAAAAAGCTGCTACAACACAGGTGAAGCTATCATAAACAATACATATTGAACAATTATTTATAAAAAGAAAATCTTCAAATAAGCTTCTAATTGTTAGTTATGGATTTATAGCCAAAGCGTGAGCAATACAGAAAAGCTACTGCTGTACTACCACCGGTGATAGACTTGAAATCAAAAGCTAACCGTGATGTCGACAGGGAGGATGACAATGCTCACAACAATCCATTATCTAGTGGCAGCGTGAGCAGCATAGGGGTAGGTGGTGAATTTGACTGGAATGTGGTGAATGAATACGATCCTATATGGCCCAATGAATATGAAAAAGTTGTGAAAGAATTACGCGATATCAGGGATAGAGAGCACGATCAGGAGACAGAAATGCGCAAACGTAGGAGGGATAATACTCGCTTTGAAGATACTCAGGTAATGTATGATAAGTCTATTTGTATCTAAGAGAGAGGGAGAGAAAAAAAATTTCTATAATATACACATTGTTTAATTCTGAACTTGGAGAGTACACAGAGAAGGATTTAAAACAAGTTAAAAGATTCGATATAGTAATAACGTCACGTTGTAATATTAAGTATTATAACATAATAATGTTGAAATTTTATGTATGTGAACAGACTGCTGGTGGAAATAGTACAATGATACCTCCCGAAAGAGATGAAGAGAGAACGCCGACCTCGAGAGCTATAGTTGGAGGTGCTGCCATAGCACCACCACCGTCCTTACAAGAATCTACAGAATTGCCACCTCCACCACCGCGACAGCCGTCTAATCTAGGCTACTCAACATCGTCCGTAGCAGCAAAAATAATGGCTAAATATGGCTTTAAGGAGGGACAAGGTCTTGGTAAAAAGGAACAAGGCATGTCAGTTGCATTGCAAGTGGAAAAGACTAGTAAGCGCGGTGGTAGAATAGTTGGTGAGAGGGAACAGCTAATGCCTCCACCACCACCTATCACAGCATCTCCACCACAGTCGCAATTGCTACCGCAATCACAACAACCCCAGGAAGAACCTAGCATTACGGAAATAATGAAATGCCCAAGCAAGGTCAGTACAATCTTATATCACTATACATGTATATACACATACAATTTTATATATATATATATATGTGTATAAATAGTTAACACGCGCGCGCGCGTGCGCACCTTAATAATATTGCTTTCTATATATAATTTAGGACATATTTGTAATCCAAATTTTATCTATTACTTCAGGTTGTTCTTTTGCGCAATATGGTTGGTCCTGGAGAGGTTGATGACGATCTTGAACCGGAGGTGAAAGATGAATGCAACACTAAATATGGTGATGTTGCACGTGTTATTATTCACGAAGTGATAGAGGCTTCGCCAGAGGAGGCAGTACGAATTTTTGTTGAATTCAAGAGAATAGAAAGTGCTATTAAAGCCGTTGTTGATTTAAATGGACGTTTCTTTGGTGGTAGGCAAGTCAAAGCGGGATTCTATTCTAGTGAGAAACTTGATAACTTACAATTGATGGATTAGTTTTATCTGTAAGAATTTCAAACTGTAACGTTTGTTCTCCGTAAATTGTATAAAAATGTTTTATATTTCCACTACATAGTATAGCAAATCATTGAAAAATAAATTTTCCTTTTATAATATATAGAATTTAATTTGTTCAATATTATTTACAATTATACATTTATATGAGGTATGTTGTCTTATTCTATTTTGACAAGACATAATTTAGTTTTTAAAAAATTTTTGTATTATTAAAATAAATAATTTATATAATAATGAATAATGTATCAGATGCAAAAGTCAATTGTACGTAGAAAAGTGACAGTTAATTTCTTTTCCTCCTATATCTATATTTTTCACTTATTGTTAGACATATCCGATTTACCTCACAAAGAGATGGTAAGAATTGCGAAATGCCAAATGAAGTTATAGTTCGTTCGAAGGGAAGACGAGTGTACTAAAACTGTAAAAAGGTTTGAATGGGCCTTAGTTCCTGAGAAATTTGCAATTAATGTTGGGCATCTGGCCAGCTGTACGGTACATATTAGAACTAGCTATGATAAGCAGTGGAGCAACGTGGCTAATTGTAAGGCGCGTGTTATATTTTTTCGTTTACGACTGATATGACTTTGAGTCCCAGCAGTATCTATACTTTCTTTTTAGTATAACCATTATATTTTATAATTTAATTAAGTTCTATATAGTATTTACTATATAGCTGGCCGAATGACCAACTTTAATTGTATATTTCTATATAGAATACAATTAAATAAGCTAAACGGTTTAGGTTATAAAATCCAGCAAAAAAACGTAACTTTTTCTTAAATCGAATATATTTAGTTAATAAGAAATATTATAAATATATCATTGAAAAATTATACTTTTATTCATCTCCTTAACATAGCACCATTATACTTAACCAGTGCGTTCTAAATATAATTAATATTATGCAAGAAATAAAAACATAACAACCTTTTTAACTTGCATCATCTTATTTCGTCTTTGTATCAGTCAAGTCATTTATCGCCTTATTTAACTGAGCACTAAAAGCAGCGAAGCTGAATGTTACCAGAAATCTGTATTGACCCGATCTACCAAAATTCTCAAGATGATTCGGATTTGTGATTAAGTAAGCTATTTTCGAGGCAAACGCTTCGCCAGATAAGTCGACCAAGAAGCCAGTTTCTTCAGAAATTATCGATTCTGTGGGACCGCCGGATTTGTGAGCGATTACTGGCTTGCCTACGTACATCGCTTCCAAGGGTACTATCCCAAAGTGCTCATTTGGTGGGGTATATATCACAATTTTACAATGATGAAGCAAAGAAATTTTGTCTACATCGGCGGGCGAACGCAAGAACATTACTTTATCCGTTACATGCAACTCATCCGCGAGTTCTATTAATTCCAGATGATATTCCACGTTCTCCTCGACTCTCTTATCGTATCCACCAGCCATAATCAAGTACACTCTCTTATATACTTCCTTTGTTAAAAGTTTCTCCAACTCGGCGAGAGCCTCTATGGCGAGAGACAGTTTTTTCTTACGTTCATACCTATTGATAGACAGTAATATAATACTATCATCCGGTAGTTTTCTATCGAGAACCCTCTCTATGGATACTATTCTCGTCTTGTTAAAAAAATCGGTATTAATGGAAGGATACAAAATTTCTGGCTTGATTTTCAGTCTCCTGAACGTGTTCCTGAACACATTGTTTGTATAACAGCTATTTACAAATACTTTATGCGCCATGCCAGTCGTGATCTCTTCGAGATAATTTAGCGGCATACGATACAGTTGTTTGATACAGCCACCAGGGGAAGAGAGCAACTGGTCCGGATGGTGACAATAAAACACTACATATGGAATACGCAATCTAAGTATGGGTATACAGACGGATACTAGGTCGCAAAAGACAACTTCTGGCCGTTGATCGCAAAATATTATGTAGCTGGCTGCATATATCTGTAAAAATAAATATCACATGAGAATTCATTTCCACACAATAGCTGCTAAACGAAAATAATTCTTTTTAATTGAGATTTTCTATGAAGCAGATTTTTCTCAATTTTCTTATTATCTCAGTGTTGACAGTTGACAGGTTCTTACCATGCGTATGTAAGCACAGAGCGCGTAGAACCTGCCCAGAATGTGCCTGGGCAGCCAATTGCCCACGACGGTAACGGGAATCGTGCCATCCTTGGTCTCCGAGAAACAATGTTCCGGGTCATGGTGAGTTGTCACAAAATTCACATCGTGGCCGTTCTTCTTCAGCGCCAGAGCCGCGTCGACGACGAGCCTCTCCGCGCCGCCGATACCGAGGTCGGGATGTAGAAACGTGACGCGTGTCATCGTACTCACGATTAATCCGTTAAACGACCATCGTCATGTATTTATTGGAATGTACAAAATTACCGTGACGCGCAAATAACTGTATCGTTACATTTTACCGGTCACCACTGGTATTGACTGGTATTGAACTTTTTGCTAAGCGTCGACAGTCGACATTCGACATCATCGACATATAGCTGCATATAGCATGAACAGACGACAGAGTCGGGTCGGACAGAGAGAACTAGAGAAGCTGCACCAGTCTGCACAGGTGGCAGGTGGTGCCTTTTCATATGCAGCATGCTGCAGTAGCAAATCAGTCACGTGATCAAGATTTAACCACATTTAACATAATAAATATATTTGTATATCTCACTCAATACCATTTTTTTTGTTATGACAAAGTTATATGTGTCCAGACAGGAATATTTTTTTATTAGGAATAATTATGGACTACTTATGGCCTATGGCTCCTGGCGCTTGGCGCTCCTGCACACGGGACGCGGAAACGCTTGCCGCGCGGCAAGAGTTTCCGCGTCCCGTGGTCCCGTGTGCAGAAGTCAATGGCCGCATTCAGGAAACACAACTGTTGAGTGAGCGGTCAGTGATTCTTTAATATGATTGGTTCTTACCTTTGGTTCTTCTTCGGATCTAAGTGTAAGAACCAATCAGAATGAGCGCTCACTCAACAGTTGTATTTCCTGAACGCGGCCAATGAAATGACCCAATCAGAATCTTGGATCATTTGTCTCTAGCTGTTTCTAGCAAAAATCTGGGAAATTTGTTTCTCTTCGAAATTTTTGGAGGATTTAGAATGATGTGGCAACCGTGGTTATCATTTCTTGTCTTCTAGTAGGACTTCTAGTCAGTATACGAATAGTGACGAGACGAATAGTGAATGTAGTACTAGTTAGGTACTTACTTTTTTATTGTTAACAAATGATGAAAAGAAGATAATTTATTAAAGTGAAATAAAAATCGTCGTTTCGTAAAACAGGTAACATTTTAGAACAAAAACATTTCTTAATATTTACTATGACAATGTTTCCATTTATTTACTTGTTATATTTCTGTTTGCAATAGTTTGGACGTTTCGGACGCAACGAGGGCAAATATGTAAAATCTAGAAATAACATTTGATGCGTCCTCATTTTTCATTCATCATTGCTGTACGCTGAGAGATTAAATAATATAAAGAAGATGAATTTTGGCGTTGATTGGGAGACTGAACATCGACGTATTTTGCTGGATGGAAATGCAGCGTTGGAACGTTCGGCGCAGTCGGTCGCTAGATCGCAAGCTGTTGCAGCGGAGAGTGAGCAGATTGGCACGGAAGTGATCTCCGAATTGGGTGAACAGAGAGATCGTCTCTTGCGAGCAAAACGGAGATTATCACAAACGGACGAGGAATTGAATAAAACGCGCAAAATTCTGAATGTTATGCGATTGAAAGTTTTGACAAACAAAATTGTGCTAATCTCGATTATATTACTAGAATTAGTCATTCTTGGTATAATTGTATACTTGAGATTCTTTCATAAATAATCTGCCTATTATGTTAAGCTTAGTAAAGCTGAGAAGGAATAATATTGTACATAACATATACATTAATATATATTCATGATTAATAGAGCTATGGTTAAGCACAATTTCTGTAAAATTAATAAAATAAATATGTAAATTTTTAAGTAAGGTTTTCTATAAGTGGGATTTTTTTACAGCTATTGGCTTGACTAGCCTGTTTTACTTTTTTCCTGAATTTATTTATTGAATTTTTTCAATAACACAGGAAATTATTTTAAAATATATTACGTTGTAATTGAACACATAACGGCACGTATTATGGATCCATTCCGAAAAGTTCCATAATACGTGCCAAGATTCTAATAATAATCAATTGATAGTGAATTATAGAGCAATGAGCAATATTGCATTATTTATTGCTCACTTCATATTCAGTATACATTCCATTTTTTCATTAACCTGTCGTTACACACGAGCGAAAACAAATCCTTAAAAATGGTTATTCCGCACGACGACGAATATTATCAAAATAGGATCCCCGAGCCTGACTTGGGAGCGCTTCAAAATTTTTTGCGATTTGTTTGGAATCCAGAGAGGAAACAGTTGCTCGGCAGAAGTGGGAAGGAATGGGGTAATTATTAAGAGATGCACTTTTTTCAATTATTAGTCGTTGGTTGTAGAATTATCTTATTGTTCGCGTGAATAGCTTTGCTGGGCCTCTTCTATTTGTGTTTCTTCACCGTATTGGGTTCCTTGTTTGCGTTGCAAATGTGGATCAGTATCGAGTACGCTTCGAAACTAGAAAGACCGTTTTTCCTTTATAGCGGCTTGACGCCTAGATCTTACTTCGGCGTCAATTTTCCACTTTTTCGTCAATTAGATTTTGGTAGTCCAGGTAAATGTTTCAATTTTGATGTACATTTGTGATATTTAATTGATATATTTTTTCTAAACAGGAATTGCGTTTAAACCGAATATTTTGCTACCTACAAAATCTCCTATTATTTGGATAGATAACTCTAGTGCAAACGCTCGTCCGAAAAGATACGTGCAAGCCTTGAGCGACTTTTTGCAAGGTATGAACACCAGATAATAACAAATAATATGTACAAGCATTAATAACACTGGTCGACAAAATGAGATTTTTTTCTTGCCCTAAGTTCTATCAAATCATTTCTCGTAGGTTTTTTTTAGTGCTGATTACGAATCTGGCCGCAAAAATGGCGTATTACGTCAAAAGTTTTTGAGAAAACTGCCTTGTGGGTCTCAGGTCTTACAAATGTTGATCTTTCGTACACTCGTTTAAGACTTGAGGCATAAGAGAGTATTGTGCGTTAATAAAAACAAAGATTTAAAGCATAAAACATTGTCTTAAAATTATAAGTCAGCCATTCTGCTCAGGCCCTTAGTACTAGCGTTAATATTTTGCAGTACGTGTCCATATCCATATGTAAATAATTACGCCAATTTTCTGATTCCTGCCGTAATTCACAGAGCAAATTGATATGAGAGAATCTATACCCCTTTTGAGTAACCTCTCTCAAAGACTATTACTATAATACTATACTGCTCTCGTGAGCAATGCGCAAATTCTTTTTTCTCAATTTCAGCGCACATAATGAAATTATCGTAATTAACAATATAATTACATGTAAAAAAATTATTTAAAAAAGTGTACCAACTAGCCCCGATCTCCCCTAATTTTTAGAACATTTTAGTGCGCTAAAAGCGATCTGAAGTACTTTTTTTTAAATATCTTTTTATTTGAAAATAACACGCGCAAGAATTCTCAGCGTGTCATTTCTTGCCAATGACGTCATGATCTAATACTAATACGTCATGGCGTAATACTCCTATAACAGCATTAATATCCTGTATATCTACAGAATATATACTAACAAAGGATGTCTTAATATACTGAGAGCATTGCATCCTTATATAATATCTTATACTTTACGATATCCACTGAACATTCTCAAAATAAACATTTGCTGTTAGAGTACCACGACCTAAGAGCCGTAATAAAAATAAAAATAGAAAGAAAAGTAACATTTTTTTATTTCAGAGTACAATAAAAGTAAAGAGAATTATAAAACGGTTGCGGAATGCAGTGATGAAGTATCGATCGTATCTAGTATGAAACCTTGTTTTTTCGATATTGAAAGTCTTGGCGTTTGCGGACAACCTCCGTACGGATATACAGATCCATTGCAGCCATGTGTCCTCATTAAGTTTAATAAAGTAAATAATAATCTTGTTTCTGTGTATTTGCTAAGAAAGATATTCTCTTGATTAATTTTCGTTATTAGCTTAAATTTTTAAAAATTCTTTTATACATTAATTATATTGCAGAGATTTAATTGGGTACCAATTCCTTACAATAAATCGTCCCTGTTACCAGAGAACATGCCACACACTTTGCAAGAAGCTGTGCAATTTTCAAACAAGGTTTGATTTAAATAAACCTATCGTCTAAATATCTATCATATAGTCAATCTATCTATCGTAATAATTCTTATTTATTGATTGTGACTAAAGTTTACATAAACATAATGTATACATGTACACCCTAGCTGTATATATAAATTGCAAGAATTTTCATGATTTTCTCATTTCTAACGTCATCAGTCCAAGATGGCTGTAATGAAATGAATAAGATTCAATTAATTACTGAGAAAATCACAAAATAGTAGAGGATTTTCTTAAGTTTAATCCGTTTTATTGGTTTACGACACACACACACACACACACACACACACACACACACACAGGTGATATGGTTAACACTAGACATCTTGTGTATAATTATATACACTGCAATAATTTATTTTATAACAATTAAATAGTTCCAAATCTGGTTATGGTGCGACGGAGTAAATAACGTTGATAAAGAGCACGTCGGAGAAATTGAGTATTTACCGAGTCCTGGTTTTCCTGTACAATATTTTCCGTTTGTGGGACAACCAGATTATTTGGCACCGGTGGTCGCGCTACGTTTTAAAAATGTCACATGTAAACCACTACGATACGTATGATTCAGAAAATTATATTTTCTCAAGCGTTTTACAAATAGAAAATATCTAGAAACTCATTATCTAAAATTCTAAAAGCTATTATTTTACAAATGTATTATTCATATTACATATACAGGGTGGTAATTCAGTATTCTAAAAGATTTTAAGAAGTAATTCCTCACACAAATTTAAGACGAAATCTTTATATGATTATATGTCCAAAACGGCTTAGTTTCAAAAATACAGGGTGTCAAAGTTGAATTAAGGAACGTTATTTCCAAAAATTTCGAAAATCACTCGGTTATTTTGATGAAACTTTGTATATGTTTGAAAGACATGAAAACTGATTTTTTGGGGCCATACATTAGTTTTTATTCAATTAGGAGCGGACCCAAGGATAAGCGAGTACCCTTTTTTACGAAAAAACTGATACGTTACTGATTTTTTCAAGTTTGAGACTTTTTTTATGATAAATGGAATAAAGTCTATCTCATTTATCATAAAAAAGTTTTAAACTTAAAAAAATCAGTGACGTACCAGTTTTTTTTCGTAAAAAAGGATACCCGCTTATCCTTTTGGATCCGCGCCCTTAATTGAATAAAAAAATAATGTATGTTTCCAAAAGATCAGTCTTCAAATCTACACAAAGTTTCATCTAAATAACTCGAGTAGTTTTAGAAATTTTTGGAAATAATGTAATTTTTCTTTCAACTTGACATCTCATACTTTGACATACTCTATATTTTTAAAACTAAACCGTTTCTCGGATATATGCGGTTATAAATGGTTTTCGTTTTGAATTTGTGTGAGAAATCACCCTTCATAAAATTTTTTAGAGTATACTTAACTACCTTTCAGTATATATTTAAATGATCCGATCAATTTCATGAACAGCTATATATTTATAATAAATTGAAGTTATATTGTCCACAAATCGTTTTTATATACGGGGTGCTTTAAAGAAATGTTAACACTTATACGGAATTTAAGTAACTTTTTTTTAGTTAGAAGAACAGAATGATAACACAAGATATCACAATAACAAATGTATTTTGCCTTCAAAGGACCTCCACTTGTTCACCATCATTGTCAACACATTCTTGAAATCTTCTTCAGGTGGTCTCCAAAGCCCTGAGGCACATTTCTTTAGGTATTATTGCAATCATATTTGCAATTTTCTGTCGGAAATCTTGCACACTGCAATGATGATGAACAAGTACAGACTTTTTGAAGACAAAATACGTTTATTATAATATATGATATCTTGTGTTATCAGTTCTACTTCCGGAAGTGTTAAGGATATTCAGGCATTACGACTAAAATGATGAAAACTTTTTGAGTCCAAATAGATTCTGTAGATTTCATCATAAAAAAATTCTTTCAAAGTTTGAGGCTGTTTAGGAAGCTTGTTATTGAGAAAATTAAATAATAAAAATAAAATTACACGTATAGTTTTATGGAAAATGGGGGAAAAATTATTCAGTAAAAAATGATGAAAAAAAATATGAAATTTTGCAAGCAGAACGAGTAAGACTATATAATTATCCATATCAATTTTTAACTTTATTATGAGATTTGTTTTTTTTTACTTAATAATGTTTCCGAAAAAAAATTTATTTACCGTGATTTTTTTTATGTCATATTGTCTCGACTCGCTTATACATATACGACTCGCTCAATTACAGATGAGGAGATTGAAATAAGATCCGATTATAAATATTGGCCTATGAGTGACACGCATACGACGCATACTATCGAATGTGCCATGCAATGTTGTCAAATTCAATAAGTGATTTAAATTAATTGAAACTGATTGTATACACAAGCAACCTAACTTTTAGCAGGGAAAATATACCTGTACCTTCTGAACATCCTTAACATTTTTTTAAGCACTCTGTAGAATGAACGAATATTGTATCAATTTTATATCAATATAATGTTTTTAGCGTTTAGATTAGTGACGGTGGAATGCAGCTTATGGGCGCTTAATATTAACAAAGATGCACAGAACGCATTGGACTTCCAAATAATTCTGGGCGAATTATAAAAGGCGATATAATTACGAATGTTTGTGTACTTCAAACATTTATTAATGCAAATATAATAAGATTGATAAACAACTTATATTAATATTAAATTATTATTGAATAATAGCGAGAAATATATTATTCATTCGTTAAGACGCTTGAAAGATCATAGAAATTGTGAAAATAATTTTAGGTTATGAGGAAAGCGAGAATCTCGAGTTTGGAGTCGTCTGTAATTCCTCAGAAATCGCTCCTGTTACGCGGGAAGCATGTTGAGCGAGGAGGTTGCAGTAGGTATTCGAGCAGCGGCACGCCTACCCCCACTTATTACCCATCGCCATTGGAACGGTGCGCCGAGCGCGCGGCGCGCCGCGGCGCGGATGCCCCGCCTACGGCCAATTAGAGCGCGGGCAGTTAAACCTGGAAGGGGCAGCAGGGCCAGCAGGCCTCCACGCGCTGACCAATGACCGCGACGATACGAGAAGGCAATGTGGGGAGGCAACACCCTCGCTCGGAATACCTACTGCAACCTCCTCGCTCATCATGCTTTCCTGCTACTTCAGATGATTTTACCGAGGTTTTCGATGCCGAAAAATTGAATTCTCACCTAACTTCTCAACCGAATAAATTGTTCTAATAATTTTTACGGTCTTCTAGGTATCTCTAGGACTCTAAGAGTACATAATCAAATTACGGCTATTGTTTAATTATAATCTAGGATTAAAGTATCTAATTTATTTACTTATTACTATATTTATTTATTATACATATTTTTAAATTTTAAATAGCTATAATAGTTGCGTGAATTATACATACGCCAAAAAGCGACGTCACAAATTGAAATTTATTTTTCAAAACAATTTTTTAAATGAACTAGTTGTTAGCGTTTATTGGTTTATTAAACAAGCACTGTCAATATAATTAAAAATGTTTCTTGATCGTCTAATGTCACGCGTTGTTTTTAGATAGAAGCTTTACGTTTCTTGTCGTTAGTATTCTAGATTTTCTTGTCATTTAAGTGTTTATAAGATGGTATGGTATGCATTAACAAATACGTAGAATTATTAATTATATTAACAATAATATTTCTCTAGATTTGTTTAGTTTCGCGCATTACTTTTCGTAGCTTTTCATTTTCATTGTCCGCGTGCCATAATATTCTAAAACTATTTATCGTTGAAACTTTTACAGGCATGCATGTCATTCATTAACAAATATACGTATAGCTTTATTAATATAATAATTTTTCTCGAGAATCGTTTAGTTGCGTGTCGCTATTTGAAACTTTTTTCTTTATCGATCTTTATTATGTAAATATTATAGAATTTTTTAGAATTAAAGGCTTTGCAAGAATAAACATGGTTCTCAGGAATCATCCAATTATGTATTATGTTCCAATACTGCATTAATTATCTTTTATGTTAAACGCAGAAATGTATATTTCACCTTTTAAAATCTAATCAATTATTTATTATGCATCTATATCAATTTAATAAATTCTTTTAATTAATTTTATTATCTATAGCCAAGAAGTGATGTGGGTGATAATCATAAAAAGGAAAAATAGAGTTTCACAATATTTTATTAGATCGCAAAAAAACATATATGCTTATTTATAAATTCTGCATAATAAATCATGATTTTAATACCGCATAATAAGTTAATTATTAAGATATTTTTATCAGATATTTGTGTATAACTTTTCTTTAATCTAGGACACTTTTCATTAATAACATGGTGATAAAAATTAAAAAGCTGTTAAAGAAACTATTTATAAAAATATAAACCTCTTGTATCATATCAATATATCAAAATATATCTCTCTAAATTGTAAATTTCTCTTATACGAACTTTTTTTTTAAATATAGTGAATGCGTTTGCTTTGCATTTAAATAGATCGTAATAAAGAACTAGAGCGCAAACTAGACTACAAAAAATATTTGTATATGTGCATTTGAGAATATATACGCGCGTCATTGTTAATTACATCGGTTATTACATCGATTATTACACATTGGTGTTCTATCACGACAATCGTCGACATTAGATGCGTTGTCTTTTCTATTATCGAAACTTAATCGAGTTATGAGCCGTCGCTCTTGGTTGTGCAGAAAAGATATAATAGTTGCTTTCCATTTACATCAAAACTCAGATAATTCTCACTTGTGATGTCATTCTGTCTTTATTATTCATTAATTCCCAAAAAGGATAGAACGACACGTCACAAGTGAGAATTATCTGAGTTTTGATGTAAATGGAAAGCACCTATAATATATCGTTGATCATTCATCAAGATTAAAATTATTCAATGTTCGTGTCCATACGATATGTATAATATCAAAATTATCCGCTTCAAAAAAATATAATGTGTATATTTCAGATTTTCGGCACTTTATTTATCATATCTCATAATGTTCTCGTACGAATTCGAATTGAAATATCGCAAATTAAGATATCATTGGGTGCTTTCCACTTAATGACACAAGTCGACACAATTAATTATGGATTACTTATTTTGGGCAAAATGAAAATTTTCTTCTTTTAGAATTCTTATAATTAGTATTAAATATTTATTTTAAATTACATATAAATAATATTCTCGCCATTAATGATTCCTTTATTATGTATTATATGTTACATTAATAATACACGAAGATGTATTTTCCGGATTTTACCATTTCGTTTACAGAACATATAATCTGAAGTAGATGAAAAATGAAGGCAGCAATTAAATGTATGATAATATATTCTTATTAAACTTTCAAACTACCGTGTATCCAGGTCTTTCTGAGATAGCAAAATATAATGTTTAATGTTCGTCTCTCATAAGTTGAAAGGCTAAACCGATTCTACCGACAGAATGGCAGCTCGAGACCACAGAGTACAGAGCTCCATTTACAGAATTTAATATTTTTATTAAAGTAAAGAATAAATATTTTTATTTATAAATATTATGTAAACGAGAAGAGGGCAGGATGAAGCTTTATTTATCGACAGACATATGGCTCAAACATCTGAGTGAATTGTGCTGGAATTTATTGCCTTTTTCGGATTCGCTGTTTCTTCTGGAATCAGCAATGTTCTCTGGAGCAAGAAGATGAAGACGGATGAAGAGGAAGAGAAAGAGAAAGGCAGAGAGAAAGAGAAAATAGGAAACAAAATGATAAATGGAGAAATAAAAAGAGAAAGAGAGAGTGATAAAGAGAGATAAACAAGAAAAGATAGAGGAAGATTCGTAGAAAGAGAGAAAGAGAGAAATATAGACAAGAGAGAGAGAGAGAGAGAGAGAGAGAGAGAGAGAGAGAGAGAGAGAGAGAGAGAGAGAGAGAGAGAGAGAGAGAGAGAGAGAGAAAATTAGAGAAGAACAAAAAATAGCAAAAATGATAAAGATAGAGCGACGAAGAGATGTACAAAGAGAAAGAAAGAAAGAGAAATAGAATGAAACAGAAAAAGAATGAGAAATAGATATTTAGACTAAACAATATAGCAATTGCTACGTCCTTGTTATATTTTTGTCACTGAGTAAAAGAGTATGAAACGAGAAAGAGAGGGGGGAGAGAAAATAGAAGAGGGACGGGTTGAGTATAAAATATTTGTTCTCTTTTGAGGCAAATTTTGTGTGAATCTGACGTTAATACGAGGCTTCAACCGAGGAACATTCTCTTCTTGATGATATAACTTCAATTGGTCTTATTCCTCCTCTTCTTCGCCTGTGCCGGTCAACATGGCAATTAAGCTCGGGGTATCAATGAAACCTTTATCATCGATGTACATCTGATCGAATGCGTCATTCACCTCTTTTGGTGTGAATTTGTCGCCCCATGTCATTAATGCGTGCCTTAATCTATATAACAAACGTAAAAATTGTCTTATATCTTTTTTCTATATGCAAGCGCGAGTATTATATATTTATATCGTATATATTTCGTTTTATATAATATATTCTAATGAAAAAATAAAAATGTTGTTTTAAAGCTAATTGTGTTTAAAAGGGATTAAAAAGCATCTTTCAGTATTATTGAATAAAATAATATTTAACAGCCAACAAATTTAAAGAAATAATTATAAACTAATGAAAATTATACCAAGAAAATTATGTGTACATATTTATAAATACATATAGAAGAAAAAGAGAATTAATAGAAAAGCTTTATCATTCGAAGTTGTAGGACTTTAGGCATTATATTTAGCACGTGGCAGATTAGCACATGGCAAATAGATTAATTATATTGCAGATTAGCCCATTATGGGCACAGAAACGACATTGTGTATATATATATGTACATTTTTGTGTATTTTGAATTTTTGGCGGTCTTTAATATAAATTGGAAAATATGTAATAATATTCTTCACATTATATATACTTAATACTATATATATAATATATACCTTTCGCCATCGATTTTGCCGTTCTCATCGAATGTCTTGAAGGCATTAATTACAACATCATCTTCGTCAGCACCTGGCGAGGAAAAAATTATTAAATTTTTAAAACCCAACATCCGTCGGTTGCTTTGCCAATTAATAAATTATGCGTACCTGATCCTGACATACGAACAGCGAACAAATTCAACAATTGAGTGAAGTTGATAGGCGCTGGAGCTTCGTTAAGCATTTCCTCGATCTCCTTATCGGTCGCCAATCGGCCGACGGAGTCGAAGGCTGCGCGAAGATCATTCTTACCAATGATACCGTCCTTATCTGCGTCCATTAGCTGGAATGCCTGCAAACGCAACAGCGGTGATGCAGCATTTACAGTTTTTATAAATATCAAATTTTTAATTTAATTAAGTAATTTATTTTATATTTATCGCTTTGCGAAGTGTTCGCAAGGCTAATATACTGAAGACTGCCTCCACTCTGATATAATTAGACTCCTCGATTCTTAACTCCTTAGTGCCCATCAACAATAGGTGTTTTAAGCCCTAAGCCTTATGCTTTATGCTCTAAACTGTGACGTATTTCCGGCTTTGAGCGTTCCTCGCGCTGCTCTAAGCCCTTGGCCAACTCCCATCTTTAAAAGCTTAGGGCTTGAGGCTTAGAACCCATGTAATTTCTCTCTAAAACAAAGACTAGGGCTTAAAGCACCTATTGTAGATGGGGACTTATTTTATCTTTAAGGCCTAAAGAAGTTTCGCGTATACATGTTTCGTTTTTCGCTCGTTTTCTGTTTTAATATGATTGTAGTTACGTAACAAATGTGTAGTAATAAATCATAAATCCAGAATTTCAGTTTACAGAGGAATATAGTTATACCAGAATAATGGAAGCGCCATCGAGTGGAAAGATCCAAAATAGAGGGAAGTTCGGAGTGGAATTAGGATTGTATGTGAAATTAGCTTTTTTAGACCATACCTCCTTAAATTCGGCCACTTGTTTCTGAGAAAACATAGAGAAAACACTGGATCCGCTGCGCTTAGCCTTGCGACTGCCACGGCTGCTTGCTCTGGCGGAACCAGAATCCTTTGGTGTTCCTGTAGGAGTTGGTGCTTTCTCTTCAACTGGCGCTGGTTCGGGCTCGGGTGCTGGCGCCTCCTCCTTCTTCTTAGTCTTCTTCTTCTTCTCCTTATCCGCCTAGGAAATAAAATACGGCAATATTTTATTGTAACATCTTTTAAAAACTTCTTATCATTACTGGAAAGAACTATCACTGCATGATTACAAAAGATATCTAATAATGGTTTTATTTTATAAAATATCTAAAATAATCTTTGACTATAATAAAAAAAGTGATTACTATAATTTATGATAAGCGTTTTTTCTTTGAAAATTTGTGAATAATTTATATAAACAATTGAATTGTTTCAAATATGATTTAAAACTTAAAAATTCTTATGGCTCCTGCCTGCTCGCCGCTTCTATTCTTGTTTGATGATGTCAGAAGCAAGAAATCGCATACCAAAAATTCTTGCGGTATAATTTGAAATAAAAGATATATCCATAAAACGAAATTGTAATCGATTCAGCACATTTGTAAAATATACCGAGCACTTTCCTTTTGTTCAAATAATCAATAAATAGCTGTAAAATGGAAAATGAAAGAAGATAGGTTAAAAAGGTAGATTGCATGTCACGTTAATTTTACGGCTTTTTAGTGATTATTAAAGCCAAAGGAAAGTGTTGTATATTTTACAAATGTGCTGAATCAATGACAATTGATTTATGGATATATCGTTTTATTTCAACGTAAAACCGCAAGAATTTTTGGCATGTGATTTCTCGCTTCTGACGTCATGAAACAAGGATAGAAGCGGCGGGCGGCGGGTAGGCAGAAGCCTTAAGTTTTGAAAAATCTTGAAATTTTGGATATTTTAAAACATTTGAAAGCCTTGAATATCGCATAGATTTTTCCTTAGAGAAGTGCTTAAATATCTGAAACATTTAACATAAAAAAAATAAATTTTGTCTATCTTTATGTTTATGTATAAAATAAAGAGCGAATATAAATAATATAAAATAATAACATAAAGTATTATATTATAAAAAAGATACATCTTTAAAATATTTAGGTCACTCATAAAATTCTTGGTTTTGAATAATATTCAAAATATATTAAACTTTTCATTACATTCGAAGTGATTCGATGAGCTGGTTGTTAACTTCAATAATTCATGACTTTTGTTTGAAAGTTTGAAAGGCGTGCGAAAACGGTGAAAATAAGAAAAATTATTTTTTTAAACTGTTAAATTTAATCAACTTTATCAAATAAGTATACATTAATAAACGACATGTACGAATGACTAAATAAAGAAAAGAAATTGAAGTAAAAACGATTATTATACATAATTAATGAAAATATATTTCATATTCTACAATAGGCATTATATTTTGTAAATTGTTTTTGTTTCTTTTTATCTGAAAATTTTGCACAAATATTTTCATGATAGATTTACGGGTAGAATAAAAAATGCATATGTTTTCTTTATATTAAGAATCGATAAATAAACTAAACTAAAATGTAAAAATTAATTTGTTGATATATAATTATGTTGATTGGTTCCTAATAATTAAATGAAATCGAGAAGGCTAGTGTCCAATTATCGCATGAGAAAATTTACGGG
Source organism: Temnothorax nylanderi (assembly GCF_030848795.1). NCBI lineage: Eukaryota > Metazoa > Arthropoda > Insecta > Hymenoptera > Formicidae > Temnothorax > Temnothorax nylanderi. The sequence continues at coordinate 169,322 of NW_027249153.1, read as the reverse complement.
GCGCTGCCGGTTGGTGCTAAGAATAGAATCGTACGGAAAAGCTGCCAGGACGTATATAGAGCGATCATCCAGTTGTCGCATTGCCTCTCGTATTACCATTCTTACATAATTATTCGTACTGTCATAATTATCGCAATGAAGCTACATTAACGTCGAACACATACACATTTCATGTTATTAGTCAAATAAATATATAATATTTTCGCACAGATGAAACAAATGTTGCATCTTTCATTATTTTATCTTCATATAAACTACATGTCTTGCGTAACGTGTTTACGAAAATATTTATTTTCGTTTTCATCCAATTTCAAATATATATTAAAGAGGAAAGATACCCCCTCAATTGAACAAGGACCCTTGGTGGAAAAATGTCTGAGAATTTTTATAAAAGTTTTAAGACTTTCTTAGATTTTTTTAATACAAATTGGAACGTTTTTCAGAAAAACTCAGGCAACATAATAATGAATTATTTAAGATTTATCCCGCCAACACATTTTTGTAGAAATCTGAATAAATATAAAAAAATTCGCGCAATTTATTAGAAATTTTCATACAACACAGTATTGAAATATTCCAAAAATCCTCATTCAATTATTTCTGAAAGTATCTGAGAAATTTGACACATTTTTTAAGAATTTTTCATAAATTTAAAATATGAGGAATTCTTAGTAAATTTCCGAGAAAATATGAGAAATTTTTTTACCAGGGTTTTGCTACTTTACAGTAATTTAGTATTACGACAGAAAAAGGTACATAAGTTTCAGCGAGAAAGTGACGATTTTGCATATTTATTTAGGATCTGCGATATTAAAATTTCGAGTGATTTGCTATGAAAGGTCTGGTGAAGATCACTGCCTCACTTCGTCTCACGTAATTCTCCAACGGCAATATCCTCTCGTCATTAACTGATCGTCGTCACTCGGCATATATCGTTTCACGCACTGCGCGTAATCCGCGTAATCCATCTTCGTGAAATGCACTCGTAACGTATTCGCGATTTAGCGGTGTTCCTGTATCTCGTAGATATCACATAGATATAAATCCGGCCCCTCGCGAGCCTCGCGTTCCTCCGGATCCGGTAAGATCCTCGCGTGGTTCTCGAACTCGAACAGCCGGGAGAGAGTCGGTGTCGATTCGAAGAATTTCTCGACGCCTCACCGACGACGTACTTACCATGTCTACAGGTCGATTTCTAAAGTGGTGGACAATACGAGATGGTCACGACGAACCAACTGTCCGAATTATAGAGCCGAACTTGTCTAAGTAACTTCTGCGGATCTCCCCCACCAGCGGGCCGGAGCCGGAGGTTGTCCGAGCCGGGGCCGGGCCGGGGTGCCCTGCCCCGGGTATAACGCCTATCTGACCATATTTAGTGCGAGTCGCCTCAAAATAGCGACCCTTTCGACGTTTCGACTAAAACAGTTCGCCAGGGAGTGTAGAACTCTGACGGTCGTCGCGCGTCGTCTCGACGAAGACGACATCCCGCCGTCTCAGCGCCGGGATCTCCCCGACCCCGACCGATCGTCGGCGATCGTGACTATCGTGAGTCGATCGATCCAGCCGTTCCAAAGACGAGTCGCACTTGGACCAAGTATATAATCGCCGGGACGATCTCTTCTTTGTACAACACCTGCGTGACAAACCAAGAAATCGTGTCGCTTTTAACCTTTAGAGGGCGGGAAATTTTTTTTTTTTTTTTTTTTTTTTTTTACTATTTTTCCCTTATTTAACACACCAAATTTTGCCTGAAAACATCAAATAGTTTGTGTTTTTTGGGTGGTCGATATTTCTCGACCACCCCCGCCCTCTAAAGGTTAATAATAATTAACGAATTCATTTTATCTATAATTTACATCGAGAAGAATCGCGGCACGTTTGAAAAAGAAAGATCTCTCGAGTGTACATCGCTCAAAATATTCCTTACAAATGTTATTTGATAAAAACTAGGACACCCTATTTCTCGTCTCATTTATTTATAATGACGATTTCTCATAAAGCGATCCGCGGAATACCAAACGCATTATTATTCGTGACCGAGCTTTCGGTTTCGGTAGCATGATATTTCAAGCACGTGGATACTAAAAATAGCTGTCCGATATATTCAAGAATGCACATGTGTTCCCGCATATATCGCTCGTTTGCTACACAATGACATAACTCAAAAAGGAAAATTTTCCAGAAAATATTCAAATGTTTTGAATTAAAATTTTGTAACATCGTTTTCAATGTTGCAACGTTTCTGTAATGTGACTGCAAACATCTGTGCTGGGTGTATAATTTAACAGACTTTATTAAAGAAAACATTTAACACATATGTTTAAATAAAATACATTTCTATCATATTCATACGAGTTATTTCTTTTTTGTAGAAATTTTACAAATAAAATTATTATTATAGACTAATATTGTGCGTGTGCGTGCGTGTGGGTTTGTGTATGTGTGTGAATTATATTATCCTACTTACTATTACTAGGAATATTACAAATATGTCCGCTAACAACGAGATAGACGCGCTACGACGGACGTTGAAGTCTGTAACAAACATTGATCATAACATTAATGTTAGGAAATTATTGTTGTTTAATTTATCATTATATTTTATACTTATTACATAAATTAAATAAAATTACTTTTGTCATCCAGATCGCGCACGCCACACTGTCGATGTCCTAATGTACTTTTTCTTTTTGTTGGTATGTACCCGGGAATGTATAAGCTGGGAGTTTCGAGTTTGCCAATGGATATAAGCTTACTAAAGTCTTGCTCCAATTTATTGGCAATTGGTCCTGAAAAGACACAAAGTCATGAAATAAAAATATAATTAATTATACTTCAGTAGCATGTTTAAATTATTCCAATATATAAGGGACACTATCCGAGTGTTCGATACCGATTTGTTTCTCCTTGAAATACTATTTTATTAAGCATCAAATATTGAAATATTTACCTTTGAAATGCAAAAGAAATTGAATGCATGCGCCATTATGTAATATTTTGGTCTTTCTGCCGTCAATAGATAACATCCACTCAGGAATACCCATCACTTTTCTTACATCCTCTAAGAATTGCGCCCTGTAAAAACAAGAAATTTATTCTATTTATAGAATAGAATTTTATTTCATTTTTTTCACTTTTTTCACGCAAATTCCAAGTCATATAAAACGGACTTGAATGAAATCAAAGCATAAAAACTTAACATGCCCGAGTTGCATTTAATCAAGTCAAATTATCAAATTATAATATACAAAACATTTCCTACAAATATAGATATGAGAGGAACATTAATTAAGAGGGCATACCAAGGCCGAAAAATAGAGTTGTTTTTAGCATATAGTTGTTAATAATTTACTTTAAAACTTCAATTCGGTATGAAATTAAAGTATACATTTTAAACACTAGATTTAAAAGAAATCAATCAAAATCTTAATTTTTGGCTGAAATATTAATAAAAAACATAATCTGTCGTAAAACTCTTCTTCACGGTTATTAAAACTATTACTTCATTTCTAGGCACCTAAAACAAATGATTTTGGAGTCATTAAGTCGATCTAAAGTTTAAATTACGATTTTTCAGTAAAAATTGCGTTCTTTCTTTTTTTACTATAAAATAAAAATAGGTCAAAATATTGAAAAAAAACCACAATTGGACGTTAAAGAGTACCTTTTAAAGGTAATCGATTAAGTAATTTTTAAGAAATTGTGTCAATCAGGTAAAAAATAGTGATTCCGAAAAAAAAAAACACATTTGAAGTTTTAACAAGCTTAATTTACGAAATCAACTCTTTGACTATGAGTAGTTTTATATAAATGTTAAAAAATATCTGCCGGAATCAGAGTTCGACCACAAACACAAGATCTTTAGAATCAGTTAGTATTTAGTTAATACAGGTCGACGCAGATCAAAAGATTTCATCTCAATAATTCGTGGCGTTTCGCCTATCGAGCGGCGTATTCAAGTGATCTGACGTACATACGTTCGATAACTTCGTTATTTTTTCTCAAATCAAAGTAAAACTCTAGAAATATATTCTTCAATAGCTAAATATTCAGATAAAATTAAAAATAATTGATTTTTTTGGGACTCATAATGTTCTCCCTAATGTTCTCTCTTAATAATACGTCATACAATCACGCGTGTCTATCTCCCTTTTTATGTTAGACACTATTGCGTATCATTTGATACACACACGCACACACAATATTTAATGTTATCTCATAAGATAGATAGCTTACACCACAAATCGCGGTGGTTTCCTGATATTAGCATATTTTACGATATCATTATCGGGTTCAACATTTGCGCAGGCGAATCTGTTGCCGCCAAAATCCTTATCAAAAATGATGATAGATTTGCCCATTGCAGATACCGGTCCACCCAGAGGAAAATTGGAATCTGTAAATATTTGCCGCTTTTCTCCAATATTAATGGATCCTAGACGAGACGATATATCGCCAACGTAACATCTAAGTGGCAAATCTGGACCACATTCTTCTCTATAAAGATCATCCTAAGAAACGATATAATAATCATTTTGACGAACGCATTTTTTTATCTTAACTAATTAATGTTTGTTAAAAAGTTCTCTTGAGTAAACTAAAGAACAGACTTCAATTAAGAAATCAATAATATTTACGTTTAATGGATCGGCTAGTTGTGTGAAATAAGGATTCCACATATATCCCGCTGCTACGCATCGAGTGTCCTTCACTTTCACTGCAGCATCTACACCAACAGGATTTACGTATATCGCCCAATTGTGATTTTTAGTCTAAAATTAAACGTCTAATTAATATAATATACGTTAGACACACACATCGTGCGCGCCGATAAGTCTCAGATTATAATTTTCTTACGATATTACGATCGTGCTTTCCAGGATGTCGTAAATTAACTTCGATTATCGTCTCACTTTGGCTACCATCTTTATAAACAAGCTGCGTCTGCAATTGTACATTGTTTAAAAAAATCCTACTTGTAAAATTTTTATGTGAAATTTTCAACTGACATATTACCATTTTTATATAACCGTACACAAAGCCTTGTGGATGGTGGAACGACGCTATGGCACGTAACTCACTGGCATCGGCTGGAGAATATCCTCTCTCTATAGTAGAGCACACCCATCTAAACGCAGAGATGAGCTATCAATACTATACATTTATACAAAATTTGATATGATTTGCATCATATTTTTTTCTCAAACTATAATACTAACTTTTATATTTCTTAAACTATGATAACTTTTATTTGAATTATTTTAAATGTTCAAAATTTTTTTCATTTTCAACGTATTTGGAAATCTCATAATCTTTCTGCACTCTGTAAATTTTACTATGAAAATTAATTACCTTAAATTTTTTTCTTTCTTATGAATCACTACACTACGTCCAAGTATGCTTCTTGGGCCAAACAGAGGTAGCGTTGTATCGTTGTATGCCATTATATATCTCTTTTTGTTATCCAAGGTGCCGAATTTTCCGCTCAGATCACCCATCTCGTATTGATCCAACGTACCTTCCTCTGCTGCTGGTACATCGATCGTATTGATACCTAATGGATTCCAATGTCCGTAGAGTGATGTTCCCTCGCATGGAAATTCTAAATCGTATTCTACAGACGTCTGTAAATATTGTGCATAGTAATAATTACATTATAATAAATCAAATATTTAAAGTTTCAATAATATGAAAATTTATTATAATAATAAAAATGACTTAAAAAGTAAAAATTATTTGAATAAATTAAACATCCGTTGAAGACGTATGCGATATTAACATTAAGGGAACCTTGCAAACTCGGAAATTCTGATTTTAATGAAATTTTACACTGCACATATAGGAAAGGTAAATAGACGAATTTAGAAATTTTCAGTTGTGGCTCAAAAGGAATAAAACCGGCCCCCTACATATGTGAGGGATGATTTCACCCCTAAGATTATCATTTTAGGCCGCAACTAAAAATTTCTAAATTTATCTATTTACTTCCCCTACATGTGTGTAAAGTTTCAGGGTTTGCGATGTTTCCTTGTAATATTTTTCTTAAATTTTGGATATATGCACGACATAAAATCTTTATACGTGACAATTTATATATATATAGTTATACAATTAATATTACCATATGTATGTGATATCCGCTCATTTTTCCATCAAGACCTTCGAGAGATACTTCCACGTTGGTGATATCGTATTCAGTCTGTTGCAGCAACTCCAATTTTCCCCTCAAAGATATTTGTTCACCATTACCGAACCAATCTCTGATGACTGCTTTACGCCGATAAACGCCACCAATACTAAAAATATAATTATACCGTTACTATAAAATATTTAGCTTAATTTAATTTAATTTACTGTACACTTATTATGCTATTACATGGAACAGGCTAATCGATCTCCCCTCGCAACTGGACCGTGATCATCATAAATAACTAAGCTTTTGCCGAACAATGCGTGAGGTCCTGATAAAGATAACATCGTATCTGTAAAAAGTTTCCGAGTCAATTTTGAGGCGTTAACCTTTCTACCGGCAATTTCGAGTGTTCCATGTCTCGTTAAGTCACCTAAGCGACACAACGAAGCTTCTGCAGCGAAACATGTGCTATTCGGCTTCGAGTTCACCTGAAATATTATAGTTCTATGTATAACTAATGAATAAACAGATTATATAAATAATATGAATATATACTAAACATGCGCTAGAAAATAATGCGAAATAATTAAGAATTAGCTATTTCGAGAAAGAAGATTTTACAAGAGATTTTATAACTGAATTTTTAGAAAATATACTCTACCGACACTTTTTGCTACTAAAAAAGAGGCATCTTGCAATTTTTGGAATAAATCATATTTTCTTTACAGATATAACAATTTTATTGGAAATATCGATATTTTTTTATAAACATAACATACATTACTTGAATAGAGTTTAAAATAAAAACAAAAATAAAATTGCACATATGCATATAGTGTTAAAAAATAAAGTTGATTAGAGTGTCTTCGCAAAAAAGAATAATTAGTTGAAAGAATGCCAAGATTATGTCAAATCGAAGTTAAATTGAAGAAAGTAGAATTTTTTTGCGAAAAGAAAGTTTAATCAACTTTATTTACTAATATTGTATAAGATATTATATATTATATTGTTTAAATTATAAATATTATTTAAAAAAGAGTGTATGTTCATAGATAAATATCGATATCAATTTTCAATAAAATATAATTATATTTGCAAAGAATTATCGTGTTATTCAAAAATTATAAAATGCTTCAAAGGTTTAAATTGTAATTGAAGTGTAATTAATTGGTCTGCTTATCTATTAGCGCTTTCAGGAAGCATAATTTCATAATTTTTAATATTTTAAATGTTTGACTTGGAAAATTTTATTTAATTTCGATTACCTTATATGGATCGTAAGGCGATCCAGCGCTCAGACATCGATTTGTCCAGTTGTAAAAATCTTTCCCCGGTGGATTTTCATGTATCATCCATCTAAACGATAAATTGCAAATACCTCGATCCTTTAGGTACAATAGTAAAATTATTTGTCAATTTTAAAAAGCAATATTTACCTATGGTCCGCAGTATTATTTATTGCATTGCCATCTGCATGAACAAGATGTTCTATTATTATAATAGTGTCCATTTCGGGATCTTCTCTAGGCTGTCGGAAAAGTATTCGACCAACGATGGGATATCTGAATACCACTTCTGCTGTGTACATCGGCGTTTGCCAATCGGTATACGGTGTATAAAGCGTGAATGTGCTACACACCCATGGAATCATACCTGTGTTATCAGTCTCATTGTATCTAATAAGGAAATATTTTTTACATTATTTAAATGCGTTATGAAAGAACTCTCATAATATATATAATAATTATACTGCGAATTTTTCTAATGTTGCAAATATTATGTTTCTTTTTTAGGAGAGTAGACCTCTCCGTAGAAAGATGTAAGACCACAACAGAAATTGTATTTGTTTTGTCGAAAAAGTATTTCAAGCATACATATGTATCTAATTTTGCATAATGCATATATTTGCATATTCTACGTATATTTGTATATATTTTGTGCATTTTTAAAAAATTAAATGCGCGGGCGCGCAAACTCTATTGTACGTAACGTAAATCTTTCCAAAATTCTGTGTAACTTTTATATGGAAATATTTAAAAAATAAATAAAAAACTACTAAAATAATTGAAGTAATACATTTTAAATGATTCGTCCTGTTATAATTTCACGAAGCGTATTATAATTAATTACTTGTAAAGAACTAAAGATCTGTGAACAATACTGTGGATCCCAGAGAGTGGTAAATATGTATCCCAATAAATTCCACTGAGTTTAGCACTCCCAGGTAGAATATCGTTATGATACGATCCTTCCTTTCGGTCCTGAAGCTTTCCAGATAGATCCCCAATAGCATATTGATCCTGAGTACCAAAACCTATACGATTCAATTACGAAGTAATAAGAATATCATAATTAATTGAAGTCTTTTTCTATTAATTAGTTAATCCTTTGTGGTAATTATTTAGTTTAGGGGCCTCACCTCAAATATCGATGAAATTATGCTCAATCGACGCGTTTTTGCACGAAACGAAAGAATCTGGCAGAAAAAAGTGTCGCTCTGCCCCGCGACGCAAGATATTAAACATTAAACGTTAAAGTTGACAGAAATCAGGTTATGATTCCTGTCATACCGACGAGTATCTCAACACTGAACATGCCCTGCGCATGCAAAAGTGCGCCAATTTTAAATATGATGACTGGTCAATCGTGCCGCAGGCGGAGCCCCTCCCCCGCATAATGAAACTAAACAAACTCCCAGCATGATACCTAACTGCTTGAATTGATTATTCCGCATGATTGACCAGTCATCATATTTAAAATTGGCGCACCTTTGCATGCGCGTGCGGCCACTGAGCATGCGCATGTAGCCGGAGGCCGGAGGCCGGAGGGCGGGCATGTTCAGTGTTGCTGCTGTTGCTACGTCTCGTCGGTATCGACACAGACAGGAATCATAACCTCAATAACCTGATTCCTGTCAACTTTAACGTTTAATGTTTAATATCTCGCGTCGCGGGGCAGAGCGACACTTTTTTCTGCCAGATTCTTTCACATAATTTCATCGATATTTGAGGTGAGGCCCCTAAACTAAATAATTACCCAATTTTGTAATATATATTAAATGCCGTATTTATATTTATATTATTTAATAATTTTTTTTCCTTATGGCCCAATTACCTGCTGGTGGAGTAGTCGCTTCAACGATATTCAAAGGATTGAACAACTTTTTGGTAGTTAAACACGGATCAACAATATTTCCAACATATTTCGCCGGTTCTGGTGGTAATTCGTGGATCCTATAAGATGCCACTTTAGTGGCGTACCGTAATCTAGTTTCCAAATCATTTATTGTCGTTAATGAGATATTGATCCACGTTGGATTGAACGGGGTTTCTTGAATCGCCGTAACTTGGCCTCGGATGCCACGTGAATTAATTACAGCCCTGAACATTTATTAAAAATTATTATTTTAAGAAATCTTGTTTTCTTGTAACGATCACATGTATATACATACATTTACATGTATATTCATATATATTCTCTGCTAATCTTTCATTAATTTATATAAACTGATTTTTCTCAATCAATATTACGCGACATTTGCACGAAATCAATATTTACTTTTCAAGATAAATTTCATTATCCTGTTTAATGATGAATAATTACGCGGCTCTTACTTTGTATATACCGGTTTACGATGATTGATCTTTGCACAGGCTAAAAACGAATCCTCATGCATGGGGTGAAAGATAACTAAGTATAAGTGACGATGTGGACCAAGCAGATCCGCCGGCAGTAAAGACAGTTCCGAATCTCTGTAGAAAGTTTTATACTTGTCCTGCGTATTAATAGCAACCTTTATTTTGCCCAAACGTACGTCAACATCTCCAATAGATTTTCCAACGCCAGAATTATTAGGATCGAATACATTTTGAAGTATATTACAGTTATTTTTATCTAAAAACATTTTAAACGTGCAAACATTTCAGGTATAACTACAATACAATTAACTATTAAATAATAAATAATTTTAATAGCTTATTTTTTGAAGTCAGTGTGTGCAGTCATCAAAAAAATTATTTGATTAATAAGGATTATAAAAGTAAATATAAAATTTTACAGTTGCGGGTACCTTTGCCAATTTCCAAGATATCGGTAACGTATATTTTCCAATGATGCTCGGTGTAGTTTAGCGACTGTAATTTCTGCTTGTGGATGTGATGTAAATCCGTGTGGACAATTGTATCGGTATCATCGCCCATTTGACTACCCAACCATCGAAACAAAACTGTTCCAGCAACAGGACCATAAAAACGCGCCTGGGCGACGTTCTCAATATTTCTTTCAAGAACCTGAACGAAAAGAAAAAAGTTTGCTGTTAATAATATATAAATTATCCTATTACTAATTATTAAAATTCGAAATATCGAAAAAATATCATTTCTAATTAATCGGCTTAGAACAATTTGTATAATACTTTTAATTTTTATTATTTTTACGTTCGTATTTTCCATTCTTGATTATACGATTCCTTATACATATATGCGTGTACGTAGTAAATTACCGTAATGGAAGCGCATATTGTTCTTGGCGAATAATTATCTTTCAGTACTAAACTCTTCCCCCACAAACCTATTTCTCCGGTTAGAAATAAGTCTGCGACTTCTATCGAACCTGTTTGATTTGTTGGCAATTCAAGAGGTCCGACTTTTTCCGTCAAATCGATAATACTGTAAATAAAATGAAATATAACAATAAGAAAAATAATAATGATTATTTAATTATTAGATATATATTATTATTATATTATATTAATAGTATTATTGTTATATAATAAATAATTTCAGTTTTAAATAAAGATGTTCAAACTTATAATATAATTCAATTGTTAAGAAACCGGTAACAGGATGTTTATTATAAAACTATAATATATTTGTATTGCATATACATATATATATATGTAACCTTTGCCCAACATGTCGTTCGTCGCATCTGCCATCGATAATTGTGTAGTCGACTGGAAATTGAGTGACTGACCACAGCCATTGCTGATCCGGATATTGCAAAGTTGGCTTTAGAGAATATCGTATTCGCACCGAAGATTCTGTGGTTCTTTCGAATCGAATTTCTCCGTGAAGACCGCCAGAAGATATATATGCAGCGAGTCTAAGCGAACTCGCGACGCTGGCTAAAAAACACTTTTTAATTTAATATCATTTTATCAGCCAATGTTCCATCAACGTTTTGCGAAAAGAATTTATTGTTTTCTTTGAACATTTAGAATTGTATATATGAAAATTATGTTTTAATCAATTTTGGCATATTGTGTTTTATGATTAACAACTTTTTGCCCAATTTTTGCAGATCGGACAATTTAAATCCTTTGCAAAATCGCGAATTGCTTATTGTGAATATTTAAGATTCGATTTATCCGAATAATTCGAGTATCTGGATTTGAGTAATCAGGCAATAATTGTTTTGAATCACTCGAATATTATATTATCCAGATATTTGTAATCTCATTTCGTAATATAGTATTTAATGGAATGTTACGGAACTCCAAAGACGCGTTCTCACTCACTGCAACAGAGTAACACAAGCCACCGCATCTCTCGATCTCGGCGAACATGGAGGAACATATAACGTTCTTTTCTTTCAAACTTTATTAATCTCGACCCGGATAAACCCGAAAATTATTAACATGCGTTGTAATCCATACGGTCGTACAAAATTGTGGCTCGTCGATGAGACGACTGACTAGACTGGCTAAAGTAACGGCTTGTACTTTCTTATTTCTTGTGACAGAACTGGTGGGAGTACGGAGCGGAAGAGAACGATGACCTCAATAAAAATGAAAGTATAGCTGTTTGCTGTACTTAACAGTTTTAAACAAATATTTCTCTTGGCGGGAAATCGAAATTGAAACTTAATTAATTATTCAAATGTTAAATAAGGAGCTATGCGAGAGCCAACGCAAGATTTTCGTGCTTTCTCTTTGACTCGCACGTCGTAGACCCACGTATGCACCTTAAGGGTTAATTAGCATATTAATAAGCATATTCTCGCCTTGTATAATAAGTCCGAAATAAAATTTTTCATTAATAATTATGTATGAAATATATCCATATATTTTTTTCTCAAATTGCCCACTTTTTCTTATTCAATTCTTGATAGTTTTTGATAAGAAAAAATCTAAATCAAATTCTAAAAGGGTTTTGTAGAGAAGACTTCAGGCTTTAACGTGAAAAAGTAAAAAAAAAATGTTTTCATGTTCTTTTTTGTGCACGTGACATGCCCACAAAGTAATAAGAAAATTTCCCATTTTATCGAGCTTATCGTTTTCTGTATATTAAAACTACGATAGGTAATTGTAGAAAGTGAAAAACAGCTACAACCTTTCGAAAGTAGAGATTACAAGCTTTAAAACTTTTTTTTTTAGATTTGGTTTCCTAAATGATGTGTAGGGTAGCTCCGGTATATATGTCGCGCGGGGTTTTACGCCGCAGATGTCAGAAAAAATAGAAGTAAATGATGGAATACAGCAAAATACAAGTGCATAGCTCTTGTATTTTTTGTTTAACTTAATATCTTGTATATCCCTCCTGTTTAGGATATAATAGTAAAGTTTAGCATGCGGAATTTATGCCATAGTACAGACACTTATTTGTAAAACTCGAAATCTCCTATGTGTTCTTTTTTTAGTGGTGGAGCAAATTGAAACAAGAATGGAGCAAATTATGGAAAATGCATGTTATGAAGGAGCAAATTAAGCAGATTTTTTTCATGCATCGTAAGTTTCATTACTGTAGAAGTCGCTGGCTGGGAGCTTGTGGGTGTCACAGTGTCATTTTGAGGCAAGGAATATACAATGATTTGTAATAAATCTTACTGAAGGAAAAGTTGTAAAATTTTAAAAATATATTCCCCCGCCCTTTAAAAATCAAAAAGTAATGAAGAAATAATCGAATCTTGGCTAGTTTTTTTATATACATAATCGATATCTCCAATTTTTTTATTTTAATCGATTTTTAAAACATCGATTTATTTCTAAGCATCGCCCATCCCTCGGGCGACTATCCACTACCACACACACACACACACAAAAATCCTCTGATTGGTGGCACCCAAAAAAATGGCGATGCGCTGTACGGATCGGCGCAAACCACGAAGAAGGGATACTGCAGGATACTGGTTGGTTAGAGCCTCCGTATGTGTATTTATTATGGATCTAGATATACTATTATGTCTATGGTTGAAAACGATGTAATGCAATCATGGCGGATGCTGCTGCGCGTCAATTGCAGTACGAATATAAAGCGGTTTGTATTTCTTATTTCTTATTGTTAGCTCTTTAATAATGACGTAATAGTTGCTTTGAATTATCTTTATGCTAATTTTATTTATAAATTTATAACGTTTATTTTTTAATCTCACATGAACATGCAACATGAACATGATGTTTATAACGTTACGGTTATGGTGTGTGTGTGTGTGATTATGTTGCATTATGTTGCGCTAACATTTGCAGAATTCCAATCTCGTTTTACAAGCTGACGTCCGGTTAATAGAAAGACGCAGCCGAGATGAGGCTACCGGCGAGGTTATGTCCCTCGTGGGAAAATTGGATGGTACACGTATGGGTGATAGGGCCCAGCGTACCAAACCTGGGAAGGCGGAAGAGAGAAAAGTCAAGTGAGTAGTTTATTGTAGATCATTGGCTCGATTTAGAAGCAACTTTCAACCCGATTTAATTTCTACTACCTCTTTCGTGTTGCTCATATCTTGACAATGCATCGTTAGATATACATAATTGAGGCATGCAATGTTCTGTCTCAAGTACAATTCCATTCATACGATGGAATGTTATTTTCTGCTAAATCGCCATTAAAATTATTTCCTTGAATCTTCAATGTCATCGTCAAGGTAACGCGAGCGTCAAATCAATAGACTGTGGGGGTCGATTGTGTATCTTGAAACGAGGCGAAAATTACAATAGTGAACAGATTTACTAGATTTCGACAAATAAAATCGTAGATATTCTAGTGAATTTCCTCACTTTTGTAATTTTCACCTCGTTTTAAGATACGCAATCAAGCCCCTGCTGGTATAAATTGTCAGTGTAATTTATTGTCCTTCTTAATAGGAATAGTTTTAGAATAGTTTTCTATTTTGTAGTTTTATAAGAAGTTTTATTACAATCTAATAATGCTACAAGAAATCACATAAGAATTATACAAAGTTGATATATTTGGTATTTTATAGACGTCAAAAGCGCGATGAGGCGCAATATGACTTCACACGTATGAAAGGAGCAACATTATTATCCGAAGGTGTGGATGAAATGGTTGGTATTGTATATCGTCCGAAAACACAAGAGACGCGTCAGACTTATGAGGTATTGCTCCATTTCATACAAGAAGCTTTGAGCGATCAGCCACGCGATATTCTTTGTGGTGCGGCTGACGAAGTACTAGCTGTGTTGAAAAATGATCGGCTTAAAGAGAAAGAAAAGAAAAAAGAAACAGAGCTTTTACTTGGTTTATTAGCGGAAGAAAGATTCGCGCTGCTTGTAAACCTTGGTAAGAAGATTACGGATTTCGGCAGTGACGAAAAAAGTACAACCAACGATGAGAATATTGACGAAACATATGGGATCAATGTACAGTTTGAGGAGAGTAGCGAAGAGGACGATGAAGATGTGTATGGAGAAGTTCGAGAAAATGATGACGAAGGAGATGAGGGTGAAGAAGCCAATGACGATAGAGCTATTCATGCAGAAAATGTGAGTTTTTGTTTGATTAATCCTATTAAAATATGGATTGTCAAAACGGGTTACCACATCATACTCCTTCATTCATAATCTCTCTCTCTCTCTCTCTCTCTCTCTCTCTCTCTCTCTCTCTCTCTCTCTCTCTCTCTCTCTCTCTCTCTCTCTCTCTCTCTCTCTCTCTCTCTCTCTCTCTCTCTCTCTCTCTCTCTCTCTCTTCAGTTCTCCAATAAATCTCTTATAAAATCGAGATATGCATCTCGTGCATATCGCTTATCCTCCTCGGCATATTTACTTTTTTTATTTACCATACCGGTGACAAATTACATTTTGGGGATACGTATGTCGATGTCGATCATGGATGATATGGAGAGGAGTGTATGGTTGGATGTAACGATGGTATGTGGAGGATGCGTCCCCAAAAATACCATGCGACTCTCTGCGAGTCGCGATGGTGCCACTCCACTATATGCCCGCCTAACTCTTGTCGTCCGATGAGATCGTCGGTGAGAGTGTCGATCAGGGCGATGAATATTGTTGTCGAATTTGTTTATATATTTAGAACGTTATCTAAATAAAAAAAAATGTGAGATTTGTCACCGGTATGGCATAAAAAAAGTAAATATGCCGAGGAGAATAAGCGATGCGCTATAAGTATACACAACCATAGATTAAGATTTTTACGATATGTGCTCTACTGTTACGGACTGATTTGATCCTCATGTCAGATCAATGATACGTGACTCACTGCGAGTCCACCGATCTCAAATGTAGCCACGTGCCATTCATCTGCGCTCAATTATTATTAGCAGTAATTAATTTTAAATATTAACTGTTACATATGTTTTTTCAGTTGGGTGGAACAGAAGAAATGAAGAAAGAAAAACCGTTACATCCATTAGATATAGATGCGTATTGGTTGCAAAGAAGATTAAGTAGGATATATGACGATGCTATGATGTCACAAGCGAGAGCTGCTGAGGTACTAGCTGTCTTGAAAGACGCCGCGGACGATCGTGAATGCGAGAATCAGCTTGTACTTCTATTGGGCTATGACTGCTTTGACTTTATTAAACAACTTAAAAAATACAGACATACAGGTAAGAATTGCATGTGTAACGAAATTAATATTTATATCTTTGCAGGTTTTTTAATTTATGTATTATTTCAAAAGAAAAGGATATAAATGAACTAT
Source organism: Temnothorax nylanderi (assembly GCF_030848795.1). NCBI lineage: Eukaryota > Metazoa > Arthropoda > Insecta > Hymenoptera > Formicidae > Temnothorax > Temnothorax nylanderi. Next base: position 153,290 of record NW_027249153.1, on the reverse strand, counting down.
TCGTAAAATTTACAGTTGCGTACTGTACAATGTTGGCCTCATCGCAGTCTGACTCAGAAAGACAAAAGATCCGTAACAAGATGAACGATGATCCGGTTCTTGCCAAAATCTTACGGCAATTAGATACGGGTAAAGGCGAAGAGGACGCTGACGAGACAATGGAAGCAAGATCGCAGCGCAAGAGGCGGGAAGAGAATGAAGATACAGGAGGGCCAGGGGGACAAGTACAAGGTACAAGAAACTTGATAGATCTGGAGGATCTGATATTCGCTCAGGGAAGTCACTTTATGGCCAACAAACGTTGCCAACTACCAGACGGCAGTTTTCGAAAACAGCGAAAAGGGTGAGTATATTAGTTTTTTTTCTCTCTCTCTCTCTCTCTCTCTCTTGAAATCTTTGCTATTTTGGTCGCTCACCTTAATGCTTGATCATTTGATAATATTTACAGATACGAAGAAGTTCATGTTCCTGCTTTAAAACCGAAGCCGTTTGCAGAAAATGAGAAACTACATCCAATTGAACAATTGCCCAAGTATGTGCAACCTGCTTTTGAAGGCTTCAAGACACTGAATCGCATACAAAGTCGCTTATATCAGACGGCGTTGGAGAGTGACGAAAATCTGCTGCTGTGTGCTCCAACAGGAGCTGGTAAAACCAATGTGGCACTGCTGTGCATGATGCGAGAAATTGGAAAGCATATAAACGCCGATGGTACAATCAATGCAGATGAGTTCAAAATAATTTATGTCGCTCCGATGCGTTCTCTGGTGCAAGAAATGGTCGGAAATTTTCGCAAGCGATTGTCAACATACAATCTGACTGTCTCCGAATTGACGGGTGATCATCAGTTAACACGAGAGCAAATTGCCGCTACTCAGGTGATAGTGTGCACGCCGGAAAAATGGGATATTATAACGAGAAAGGGTGGCGAGAAAACTTTCACGTCATTAGTACGATTGATTATTATTGATGAGATTCACTTATTGCACGACGAGAGAGGTCCTGTCCTAGAGGCGCTGGTGGCAAGAACGATACGAAACATCGAAACTACTCAAGAAGATGTGCGTCTTGTCGGCTTGTCGGCCACATTACCCAATTATCAAGATGTTGCAGCGTTTTTACGCATTAAACCGGAAACGGGACTGTTTTATTTCGACAACAGTTTTCGTCCTGTAGCTTTGGAACAGCAATATATCGGCGTCACCGAAAAGAAAGCATTGAAACGTTTCCAGGTGATGAATGAGATTGTCTACGAAAAGACAATGGAACACGCCGGCAGGAATCAGGTACTGATATTCGTGCACTCACGTAAAGAAACCGGAAAAACGGCACGCGCTATTCGAGACATGTGCCTGGAGAAGGATACTTTGGGTCAATTCCTCAGAGAAGGTTCCGCGTCGATGGAGGTTCTGAGAACAGAGGCGGAGCAAGTGAAAAATCAGGAGCTTAAGGATCTGCTGCCATACGGTTTTGCGATTCATCACGCCGGGATGACTCGGGTGGATCGTACCCTGGTAGAGGATCTCTTCGCCGATAGACACATACAAGTTCTCGTGTCTACAGCAACTTTAGCCTGGGGCGTCAATTTACCGGCTCACACGGTTATTATCAAGGGTACCCAGGTATACAATCCGGAAAAGGGTAGATGGGTCGAGCTAGGCGCTTTAGACGTACTGCAAATGTTAGGACGAGCCGGTCGACCGCAGTACGACACCAAAGGCGAGGGTATCCTCATCACGAATCATAGCGAGCTACAGTATTATCTGTCGCTCTTAAATCAGCAACTACCCATTGAATCCCAATTAATCAGCAAGATGTCCGACATGTTGAACGCGGAGGTGGTGTTAGGTACGATTCAAAATATCAGAGATGCGGTCACCTGGCTTGGTTACACTTATCTTTACATTAGAATGCTTCGCTGCCCGAATCTATACGGGATAAGTCACGACAAGTTGAAGCAAGATCCTTTATTGGAGCTGCATAGAGCTGATCTAATCCACTCGGCGGCACTCGGATTGGATCGCAGCGGCTTGATCAAGTACGATCGCAAGTCCGGCAATTTTCAGGCGACCGAGTTGGGCAGAATAGCATCTCATTATTATTGCACTCACGAAACAATGTCTACGTACAATCAGTTGTTGAAGCGCACGTTGAGCGAGATAGAATTGTTCCGGGTGTTCTCACTGTCGGGCGAGTTCAAAAATATAAATGTCAGGGAGGAAGAGAAGTTGGAGCTGCAGAAACTGATGGAAAGGGTGCCGATACCGGTGAAGGAAAGCATCGAGGAACCGAGCGCGAAGGTGAATGTGCTGTTGCAAGCGTATATTTCACAACTGAAACTCGAGGGATTCGCACTCATGTCCGATATGGTATTCGTGACGCAATCCGCCTCGCGTCTCATGAGAGCTATCTTCGAGATAGTTCTGTTCCGCGGTTGGGCACAATTGGCGGACAAGTGCCTGTCTATCTGCAAGATGATCGATCGCAGGATGTGGCAGTCGATGTCGCCTCTCAGACAATTCCGCAAGATGCCGGAGGAAATCGTGAAGAAGATCGAGAAGAAAAACTTCCCATGGGAGAGGTTGTACGATTTGGGGCCCAACGAGATCGGCGAATTGATTCGCGTGCCGAAGCTGGGCAAGACCATTCACAAATACGTCCACCAGTTTCCGAAACTGGGCCTGTCCACGCATATCCAACCGATCACGCGTTCCACTTTAAGAGTCGTGCTGACTATCACCCCGGACTTCCAGTGGGACGAGAAGGTTCACGGTATGTCGGAAGCATTTTGGATTTTAGTCGAGGACGTAGATTCGGAGGTGATATTGCATCACGAGTACTTTTTGCTCAAGGCCAAATATGCGGCTGATGAACATGTGATTAAATTCTTCGTGCCAGTCTTCGAGCCTCTGCCACCACAGTACTTTTTGCGCGTGGTGTCTGATCGGTGGATCGGCGCGGAGACGCAGTTGCCCGTAAGCTTCCGACATCTGATATTGCCCGAGAAGAATCTACCGCCTACGGAATTGCTGGATCTGCAGGCGCTGCCGATAACGGCGTTACGAAATGCCAAATTCGAGAACATCTATTCTGATTTTCCGCAGTTTAACCCGATCCAGACACAGGTGTTCAATGCGATCTACAATTCCGACGATAATGTGTTCGTTGGAGCGCCCACAGGTTCCGGAAAGACGACCATCGCGGAATTTGCGGTACTAAGATTACTAACGCAGAATCCGGAAGGACGATGCGTATATATGGTGAGCAAAGAAGCTTTAGCCGAATTGGTCTATGCCGATTGGGCGGCAAAATTCGGCCAACAGCTGGGAAGAAAAGTTGTCCTGCTGAGCGGTGAAACGGGAACGGATTTGAAGCTCCTGGCCAAAGGCCAGATCATTATCACCACAGCGGACAAATGGGACGTGTTATCACGCAGGTGGAAGCAGCGGAAGAACGTGCAGAACATCCAGCTGTTTATCGTGGATGAGCTGCAGCTGATCGGCGGTGAGGAGGGCCCGGTGCTAGAAGTTGCATGTTCGCGAGCGCGCTATATCTCTTCGCAGCTCGACAAACCCACCAGGATAATAGCGTTATCGGCCTCGTTGGCCGACGCCAAAGACGCAGCACAGTGGTTGGGAGCGCCGGCAGCAGCAACCTTCAATTTTCATCCTTCTGTGCGACCGGTACCTTTGGAGCTGCACGTGCAAGGTATAAACGTCACCCACAACGCGTCGAGATTAGCCGCCATGGCAAAACCGGTGTATAACGCGATTCTCCGGCATGCCGCGCACAAACCGGTGATCGTATTTGTACCCACTCGTCGGCAGGCGAGATTAACGGCCATCGACTTGCTAACATTCACGGCGGCCGAGGGTCAACCCTCGAAATTCTTCCATGCAGAAGAGGCTGACATTAAGCCGTTCCTCGATCGAATGACCGACAAAACGCTAAAGGAAACTCTGTCGCAAGGTGTGGCTTACCTTCACGAGGGTTTATCGGCCGACGATCGTCGTTTAGTCGAGCAACTGTTCGACAGCGGAGCTATCCAAGTGGCGGTCGCCACGAGGGATCTCTGTTGGGGTTTATCTATCAGCTCCCACCTTGTAGTAGTCATGGACACGCAGTGTTACAACGGCAAGACACATGCTTATGAAGATTATCCAATCACGGACGTGCTGCAAATGGTGGCGCGAGCTAATCGCCCACTAGAAGACGAGGACGCCAAGTGCGTGCTACTATGTCAAAGCTCGAAAAAAGATTTCTTCAAGAAGTTCCTGAATGAGCCACTACCAGTGGAAAGCCACTTGGATCGCCGGCTGCATGATCACTTCAATGCGGAGATTGTGACGAAGACGATCGAAAACAAACAAGACGCGGTTGACTACCTCACATGGACTTTCCTGTACCGACGACTCACTCAGAACCCTAATTACTACGGGCTGCAAGGCGTCACGCATCGGCACCTATCGGATCATCTGTCCGAGTTGGTCGAGAGTACATTGACCGACCTAGAACAAGCCAAGTGTGTCGCCGTGGAAGACGAGATGGATACCTTGCCGCTCAATCTGGGAATGATCGCCGCCTACTATTATATCAATTACGCCACTATCGAATTGTTCAGTCTGTCTCTCAACAATAAGACGAAGATCAGGGGTTTGTTGGAGATTATTTCAGCAGCTGCTGAGTACGAGAGCGTTCCAGTGCGACAAAGAGAAGAGAATTTACTGAGAAGTTTGGCTGCGCGTCTACCTCATGCGCCACAAGCCGCCAGAATGGCTGATCCTCACGTGAAAGCGCAGCTTCTGCTGCAAGCTCACTTGTCGAGGATACAGCTAGGTCCAGAATTGCAGAAGGACACCGAACTGGTGCTGGGCAAGGCCGTGAGGCTGATACAAGCTTGCGTCGACGTGCTGAGCTCTTCTGGATGGTTGGCGCCCGCCGTCGCCGCTATGGAACTTGCCCAGATGGTGACGCAGGCGATGTGGTCCAAGGATTCCTATTTAAAGCAACTGCCGCACTTCACAGCGGAGACCATCAAGCGGTGCACCGACAAAGGCGTGGAGACCGTATTCGACGTGATGGAGCTCGAGGATGACGATCGAAATCGGCTGTTGCAGTTAACGGATGCGCAGATGGCGGACGTGGCTAAATTCTGTAACCGGTATCCTAACATTGAGATGTCGTATGAGGTACAAGATAAAGACAAATTGCACAGCGGCGGCACGGTAAACGTGATTGTACAATTGGAACGGGAAGACGAGGTAATTGGACCGGTAGTCGCGCCATTCTTCCCGCAAAAACGTGAGGAAGGCTGGTGGGTGGTGATCGGCGACCCAAAGAGCAACTCCTTGCTCTCTATCAAGCGCCTGACGTTACAACAGAAGGCAAAGATCAAACTGGATTTCGTTGCTCCGGCACCCGGCCAGCACTCCTACACCCTGTACTTCATGAGCGACGCTTATCTCGGTTGCGATCAAGAATACAAATTTACTATCAACGTCGGAGAGTACGAATCGGATGCCAGTTCCGGTTCAGATTCCGATTAAAATAACAAATCTAATACGTTTCATAATATATCTACTATTTTCTTGTTCCGCGTGTCTATCTATGTCAAAAGTATATACACGATATTACCATCTTTACAACTTTTTGTTAAATTTGTTAACACTATTAGAGCAATTTTTATTGTGAATGCAGCGATACAGTTTCTTCAATTTTAAATTTTCTATTCCAAATATTTCAAAATTTTCTTTCAGTCCTCGCTCTTCCAACAGAGCACCTGTACCGAATAAAAATATTGTATTTCTTGTCTTTTGCTTTAATTTAAGATAAAGAGAAATGCGTAGAAAAACTTGTATCTTACAGTCCTATAATCTAAGCAACGTTTAATGTAATTTAAATGATTGATGTTACAATAAGATGATTAAGAATGCAAATTTTATATTTAAAGGGATGCTGGAGTCGTCTGTTTTTTATCATTTTCTTTCTACTCATGTAGCATGTCGTATTACCCTGTAAATCGAGATTAGAAGTTTAATATAAGAGTACAGTGTATTTGACGATTCGTGCGTATGTGTGCGTGCAATGTAGGTGCTATCCTTGTCTATTACTACGTTTACACGCGAGCGTTACTTCTGTAGTAACTTACGATAACTCACTCGTTTACGCGGAGTAAATTATCGTACGTTACTACAAAATCCCGTATCCCGTTTACGCCAAGGAATTATCGCAAGTTACTACAGAAGTAACGCTCGCGTAAACGTAGTAAAGTAGGGCACACACACCTTTCGTAGAACGTGACAGTAAGGTTTTGACCAATCGTATTGCTCGATTCTTACTTCTACGGTTATAGACGGCCGAATCGAGCAACGCGATTGGTCGAAACCTTACTGTTACGTTCTACGGAAAGTGTGTGTGTGCCCTGCTTTATGGCTGCGTTTTGCCGAACCTCTGCTTATAGCTAAGCGCAAAGTAGCAATTGATGCGCTTAGCTAAGCAGAGGTTCGGCAAAACGCAGCCTATCCTACGCGAACGCGAGCGAAGCTTCTTTTCTCTTCCGTAACGCGGCGCGCAGGTAGGAAAATTGACCACGCGTGACGCGGTTTCTCGTCTACGTTCCGCCAACCACTGCTTCTCCAGTTCTCCAGTCTCCTCACTCTCCTCTCCCTCTGTCCGACCGAGTACCGAGTCTCTTTGGTTTCGCTGTGACCTCGAGTCCCAGAGTCCCCGTCAGTCCCCGTTAAAACATCCCACATCGGTCACATACGCCCGGGCAGGAGAGGTTGGTCTACAATTTCTACGTGCTTCGAAGTAAGTAACGCGATGAGCAGAGGATATCACCAGCAGCCGCGAGTCGGCAGATTTTTCGCGCGCGCTCCGCCGGATTTCCTCGAGTTATATTTAATGGCCTCGGCCATCATCGTGGTCACGCATCGCGCGCGATCTTAACCTCCGAATGGAGTCCTTCTTTCTGTCGTCACGTACGTGATCCGCTGGCCTTGCACGTAACAGACGCCCGATAATAACGCGTAGACGAACCCCGCTGCCGCCATTTTTCAAGGATTATGCTTAGTGACTCCGAGATTGAGCGTTGCAGCGTGATGCGATTGTCGTGCACACGCTTCCCTGACGTCTTACTAATTTACATTAATAGATTCATCATTGAATCGCGAAGATAGGGATTTCGAGTGCATGCACCACCATTCATAATTTAATATCCTTAAAAAAAATTTAACGTAAAGACAATAGTTTTGTTAAACTGGTTAAACTGCATTTTTTTTTCTTTTTCAGAAGAGTATTGTATGAGTCAAAAAATTGAAAAACCGATACTATCAGGTCAACGCATAAAGACCAGAAAAAGAGGTAAAAGACAGACGTTACTTCTTATGTAAAATTATAAGAGCAAATCTTTAGGGTACTGTATATTGACGAAAGCTGTTGTTTGCAGATGAAAGAGAGAAATATGACCCAACCGGATTTCGAGATGCGGTTTTGCTTGGTTTGGAAAAAGCTGGTAACGACTTAGAAGCAATTTCTAAATATTTGGACGCAGCTGGTTCTAAGTTAGATTATCGTCGATATGGGGAGGCATTATTTGACATCATGATAGCTGGAGGCCTTCTAGTTCCTGGTGGTTCCATTGCTCAAGATGGTGACAAACCGGTAAAAACCAGTGCATGTGTTTTTGAGCAGCCAGAGGATATGGAGTCTATGCGGAATTTCGAGCAGGTAAAAAGTGGACAAAATGGAGTCTCGTTGAATGTTTTTTTTATCACCACTTTAGGATAGCTAGTTTGAATTTAAAATCTTAAAATAAAATCTCTCGTTTGAATAAACAGGTCTTTATCAAGCTTATGCGGCGTTACAAATATCTGGAGAAAATGTTTGAGGAAGAGATGAAGAAAGTGTTGGTTTTCATGAAAGGATTTTCACCTAAGGAAAGAATCAAGCTAGCTAGGATGACAGCGCTGTGGATCTCAAACGGTTCTGTACCACCTACGGTCCTTTCGGTCTTGATCAATGAGCATCTTGTCAAAGACAACTTGGCATTGGACTTTTTACTGGAGGTCTTTGTTACTTGGAAACAGGAAAAAGGCTTATCTAGTTTAATGACGGCTCTGAAGAGAGGAGGTATTGAGGGAAGGTAATTAAAATCAATGCTTAATATTAATTATTTATTGTATAATTTAGAGAACTCAATTTATTTTTAATATTCCCATCAATTGATTTATTCTTTCCTGTTTATGCAACTCCTTTTGTAGATTGATGGAGTTTGTACCACCAAATAAACGAACAGAGGAACATTTCCGGTCTGTATTCGAAGCAGTAGGCCTGGCGGATATCGTGAAATTGCACAAGGCTCAGGCCAGTCAGGAAGCCAAACGGGATCTGCAACAACTTCTCTTGGATGACTTAGCGGATAATAGGCCAATGAAAGACATTACATTAGATCTCAAAGAAATGGCACAAAGGAGCGTTATTCCCGAACACGAAGTGATTGGATTGGTAATGGTCTTTCTTTCTCTTATATATTTGATTAAGACGCACAAAAATATCTTTAGAGATACTATTCGCCACCATTTACAGATTTGGGGTGTTGTAATGGGCCAAGCTGAATGGAACAAGAAAGAAGAGTTGGTCGCTGAACAAGCACTGAAACATCTAAAAGTTTATACTTCACTGTTCGGTGCTTTTACAACCACTGCCAGATCTGAACTCGCACTCATCCTCAAGGTCCAGGAGTTCTGTTATGAGAACATGAATTTTATGAAAGTCTTCCAGAAGATTGTTTTACTCTTTTATAAGAGTAAGTATACAACATGCACACTACAGAATACATACATTTACGAAATCTAAGCATTTTATATAATATACATATATTACAGATTCGTATACGTAATTTAATTAAATATTGCTGTAAATATTGTTATAAAGAGAATAATATGTTCAATTTGATTTTTAGCGGAAGTTGTGTCAGAAGATGTAATATTGAAGTGGTACAAAGAGGGTCATTCAGTGAAGGGGAAAATGCTCTTTTTAGACCAAATGAAAAAATTCATAGAATGGCTACAGAATGCTGAAGAAGAATCCGAATCAGGAGAAGAAGAGGATTAGAAATATTCAAGTAATTTCTTTTTACAAAGTTTTATTTGAAATGCATGAGAAACCATTACGTTCCATTACCACAGTATAAGTAAGAACAGTAGGTACATACACTCATTCAAGAAGTTGGTAAATGAATATAGCGATTTACACAACTAATAACATGGCGATTGTCATGGTAACTGTATGATAACTGAGTATGAGATGATAAGATAGAGGCCTTTGCACAATGCCAGGCAACGGGCAATAGGAACAGGGAATAATGTAGCATTGATACACAGCTTCCGATAGATTGAAAATCTATTGCCTGTGTTACTCCTTGTTCCTATTGCCTGTTGCCTGGCACCGTGCAAGAGCCTTCAAGGTAATAAGATAATAAGACAATAAAGGCCGTGGCACACAAAAAACTTAAGCAGTAAGACGTAAGCAGTAAAGAAATTAACAGTTTGGATTCGCTGCCGCTTACGTTATGTCTTAAGTTCTTGACTGTGATTGGCTGATTTGCTTACTGCTAACATTTTATTGTTTAAGTTTTTTGTGTGCCACTGTCTTAAGCGTCGTCTACAATGGCAGCAGGAGTAGTGGATTAAGATTATAAGAGTCAGAGTAAGCTGGTTTTCCGGTGTAATAGGGCTTAGAGTAAGGTCGTAAGCGAAATGGTTGAATTATATTTCCTACGGTCTACTCAACCATTTCGCTTACGGCCTTACTCTACGTCCTATTACACCGGAAAACCAACTTACTCTGACGTCCTTATAATCTTAATCCACTACTTCTGCTGCCATTTTAGACGACGCATAATATTACAACAAATAAAGCACGATCGCATAACCAACAGAATGGCGGATGGTTGCAACAAAGATCAAAGACCGACAGCAAGTGTACCTACTGTTCTTACCTATACTTATACTGTGCCATTACACTCTATATAAATTGTATTTCAAGGCATCTTTCTCTTTACAGGAGAACGCATCATTGCCAGTGACAAGAAACGACATAGACCCAAAATTTCGAGACAGATCAAGGACAATTCAATATCAGTCAGAAGAGAGACGCCACGGACTCTTGGAAATATACAATATAAATAAAACTTAAGTCAATGTTAGGTACTCCATGATGAATCAAGTATCCAAAAGAATAGAAAATTTTTAAATTGTCAATAAGAACTAAACACTAACATCTAATCAGTGTGGAGGAACTGTAAATTTGCAACATCTTTGAATTGTATTACTTTAAGAAAAAATATTTTGTGTTACATTTTTATAACTCCGCTACAAAATATATACAGAATAACAAAGGAATTATAAGAAAAAAAAATCTTTATCCCTGTGTACGTACAATTTTCGGATCCCTGTCTTTCTTTGTATAATATTGTACTAGTTTATAGAAAATATACTGACAGGTGGTGTTTAATATTTTCAAGTTTTGGACTCTCCTAACTTCCTTGTAACAGAATGAACAAATCTCAGGAAACCTTTGCATCCTAATATGACTGTTGGAAAACAAATCTGCCGTTTTTTTAGGAACTTGATCTAATAGGGAAATTTGTTCAATCTACACTTACAGTATTCATTCATGTGCAATGCAATTGCAACAGCTTCTCTCTTGTATTTACACTTTATTCGGCTTTCTGTTTTATATTTAATTTTTGTTTATACTTGTAAGGTCTCATATCTGCGATCGGTTGCTTCTTAATGAGCGTTTTTCCCCTCATCAGAGGCACTAACTCGTTTGGTACCGTGATACGGTGGTGGCTCGTCTGATACGTTTCGCACAATCCGATCAACATGCGAGGTATCGCGCACGCGGTTCCATTTAGCGTGTGCACGTGTTTCATATTCCCATCTTTTGTCCTATATCTAATATTAAGACGTCTTGACTGATAATCCGTGCAATTACTACAACTGGACAATTCACCATACAACTTTCTTCCAGGCATCCAGCCTTCCATGTCACATTTCCTAAAACAAGAAGGATTGCATTTGTATCAAAAAATGTAAACAGAATATATGTAATATAAGTACAATTATTTGAATGCACTACCTATAAGCTGGTGAACCTAAATCAAGAGATGGCATATCCATTATTTGAAAGTGCAAACCTAATGAAGAAAACAATTCTTCCTGTATGTTTTGAAGATCTTGAAACACCTCTTCGGATTGATTTGGCTCGGAACAAACAAACATTTCCACTTTGGTGAACTGATGAACTCTGTCCAAACGTAATAAGTTCAGAGATAAAATTGGTTTGAGAAATTTTAAGTTTACCCCTATATGTTGATGTTAATAACAATGTAATCTTTTTTACCTATAGATTCCTCTTTCATCCAGAGCGCCCGATCCCTCCGCACGGTAGCATCGACTGACAGCGGCCAATTTTATTGGTAGCACGTCATAGGAAAATGTACTATTCATCAATTTGCCGGCTAATGACATTTCCGCAGTTCCAGACAAGCTATAGTTGTCACCGTAATGAGAATCCAAGTTATATACCAAGGTACGAGCATCGTCTACTATTAAACCACATCTCTCGATAATTTTAGTGGGGATGATATCAGGCACCGACAATAACTTAAATCCATGCTTCAACAACCTTCTAAGTGCATACTGAATCAACGCTTCTTCTAATTCTGCCAGATCTCCTAAGAGCATATAGCTTCTTTGCCCAGTAACAGGACCCAACGTATGCGTTCTTATCGCCTTCAAATTAGTGGCGAGTTCGGCAAACTCCTGTGGCTCAAAGTCAAATTCTGGCTTCCTGCCACACTCCTTCAACAATCTCGGTTTATCACCATACTCAATTACTGTGGGATGCGTACAGTTTGGTATCTTGCTTAATTCCTGTAAGAGCAACTCTCGCTTCTCGGGATTGCCGGAATATTCGAGAACTTTATCGATATCTCCAATACCTTTTCTTCTTTTGATATTGTTGAAAATAACGTCACGGTTTGCAGGATTGCATAAAAAGTCTGTATTATATTCCGGTTCCGGCAAAAATTGTTTTGCACCAATCACATTTTTTTCTAACGCTTCTGCAGGCTGTTACAAGCATAATCATTATTATTATTATTATTATTATTATTATTATTATTATTATTATTATTACACAAAATTACTTTAAACATTATTATTGAAGTATACATAATATATGAAAAAATTACAAATGGTACAATATTACATACCAACGTGTGTAGCCAAAAATGCCATGACCTGCACAACTGCTTGAAATTTTGTTGAAAACTAAATCTCATTTTTTATATTAAAAAACAAATGCTTACAATTAGTTCATAGCATGTCAACAATGGCTGCGTTCACCAGAACGTTTATTTTGCAACTGTTGAAAGTTTTCTGAGCTCAAAGCTCAGATTGGATTATTTTTTAAGGCTGGTCTACAATGGCCGCGTTCAGCAGACACAAATGTTGAGTTCGTCTTATCAACACTCTACGTTGATTGGTTGGTTCTAAAAGTAAGAGCCAATCACGTTCGACTGCTACTGAGCGGCTTGGTCTGCTGAACGCGACCAATGAGTTGTCATGAGTATCGTTATATCATAGACTACGTTCGGGGAGCGCGCTATTAGCGTTATTGGATCATTCTATCTTTATCGCTCATCTGATATAAAACAAGGATAGAATAAGCAAATAGCGCTAAAGCCTTGTGTACACGATACTAGAAATCGGTCCGAGTTTCGGTTTAAGCCAATGAAACTGCTGCTTTTCTGTAAGAGCTGCAAGTTGATTGGCTTAAACCGAAACTCGGACCGATTTCTAGTATCGTGTACACAAGGCTTTAAACCGAAACTTGGACACAGTTCTTGCATCGTGGACACAAGGCTTAAGTACCAAAAGTTTATTGGCAACCGCGTCGCTTCTTGCCGCGCGGCAAGCGTTTCCGCGTCCTGTGTGCAGAAGCCAATAAGCGCCCACTTCTCATGCTGAAATATATAGTCACTTCCGTCCGCTTCGCTAACACCAAATGCTCTTTCCTGTTTCTCTTTTATATATACTCACATGCAAAATAAAGCGAATACGTGTAGAGTGTAGAGGAGTAAATTCATGAAATATGCGATATAACGGATATGCGTATCATTGCCGTTTTCGCGTTGGTCGATAAAGCTCGATTGGTCGATGTTTCCTGTCGATACGCTTCGCGCGACCGCCGGCCGCCCCGAGCTTCCGGTTGCGCGTGCGTACCAGCGCCGTAAAACTCCCGCGCTGGCCTGGCATCGCATCGCTCGCTCGCTTGGTGGAGAAGACAGGAGAGGCGACCTCGGACAATCGGCGTATCGACCGAGCACACATCCATCGAACCGTGTCGCCTATTAGTGACGTGCGTGCGGCGTGTTGCCCGCGATTTCGCGGAACAGCGACAGGTACGTTCGGCGATCGACGAGCATCAATAATCGATATCGAGCGCGCGGCTATCTTCGCGTCGTAATTCCGTGCGACGATAAACGCTCTCTCTTTCACGGCTACACACCTCCCTCCCTCCTATCCTCCCTTCCTCCCTCCCATCTTCTCTGTCGCCCGGGTTGGCCATATTGCTAGCCGTTGATAAATTCACGGGATTTTCATACCGACTGGTGAGTCAGTGAGTCTTGGCTGCTGAAGCTGAAGCTGTTCTCGGCGTCGCGCGGAACGTCGTCGTCGCGACGTATTCTCGTCCGTTCCGTCGGGCGTCGCGTTCCTCGACCGCCTCGACGCCCGACGCGCCCGGGCCCGGACAGTGCGGGACTATCGGCGATCGGAATTGCGCGCGCGAGACGCGAGACGGCGAGAAACCGCGAGGCGGCCGTGTTCGGACGCGTCGATCGACGTTGCACGTTGCACCTCGAGGCGCGACACGCGACACGCGACACGCGACCTTCGCCTCATCCAGCCTCATCTCCTCTCTCTCCTCACGCGATGTCCCTCAGCCTCAGATGTTTCGCGTTCGCGCCTTCCTGCGCCCACCGCCTCCCGCCCTCGACCCCAAGGCGCGACTTTGGCCTGCGAGCAGGAATTCGCGCACAAGTATCCGTCGGCACGTAGGACGCGCGACTTTTCCTTAGCATCGGTCAACAATTCCCTCGCCACTCGCCTCTCGCCACTCGCCACTCGCCAGAATGTATATGATGATGCGTCAATATGGTTCCACCGGTTTTCGCGCCGGATAAGCCGGATTTGTTTAGCCCTGGCACATTTATTAACTTTTCCGTCGCGGAGAAACTGGAGCTGAAAAACGCTACCGGGACTACCGGGAGCGGGAGCGGGAGAGGCAGCTACCAGTGCGCATCGTGTACGGCATAGTGCGGCGGATACGGGTTACGTTTGTTTCTTCGTAGGAATTGCTTAAATCGACGAAATTAATGGCAGTGAGGATATAATTGTCTAATTAAAAAACCATTCAGAATTAATTACGGATTTGAGGTTTCTTAAACTTAATTTATAAGCTGAGTCGAAAATAAAAAGTTTCTGTTGTAAGTAAAATTGAAATTTTCTCCATTTAAATGCACATGTAACGATAAGAAATAAACGAGATACGAATGAATATAAAAAGTGTAAAAAAAGAACCTCAAAGTTAATTGTTATACAGTTGCGTGCATAGATTTGTGTAGATTTTAGGACATTCTGCAAGTAACGTTATATATTGCACAATAATATCATGATCTACGTCTGTTATTATTTTTAGAACATGTAGCACAATGCTGCGCTGGATTATTTATTTTTATATTAGACCCGTTCGTTTTAGCTGAACTTGCACAGTTCATCTTTCCTCTTTTTCTCTCCAACGTGGGCAACGTGAAAAGAAAAAGAGGAAAGATGAACCGTCCAAGAAGTTTAGCTAAAACGAACAAGTCTATTGTCACTTTAGTGGTGATCGACTAGCTTTTGTAGTGAAATAGTAAGGGAGTATTCTGGTTCGAAAGATCATAAAAAAGGTGTATTTTTCAGGAATTTTTTATAGGGAAAAAAGCGAATAACGTTAATTTTTGCGTGTTCTTTTAGCCCTATTTTAAGAATATAAATATATACACCCTGTATTTTTATTTTTTAAATAACAAAAACGCTCTTTTTTATGTTACATCCTGATCATTAGGAGCTCGCAAGAAAAAATGCATATGAACGGTGTAAATGATGCTCTAACTGTTCTAGGTATCTGAAACACAAAAACCAAACATTTTCTTATTCAGGAGAAGTGTGGCTATCGTCTGAACTAGGGCTGCGGTCCACTTGACGCTACAAATGCTTTGAAGCGTTCTTCTTCTCCTTCTTTCTTCATTGAAAGCATTTGTAGCGTCAAGTGGACCGCAGCCTAGAACTAAACCAATATTTCCACTCTGGACAAATGGCGGCTTTTTATTGATATAAAATATTATAGTTTTCCGTCAAAAATTTGGTAGTATTTTATTAAAAGAAAAAACTAATAAACGTATAATATTTATTCTACTTCAGACGATAGCCACACTTCTCTTGAATAACAAAATTTTGGTTTTTGTGTTTGAGATATCTAGAACAGCCAGAATTATTTACACCGTCCATATGCGTTTTTTCTTGCGAGCTCCTAATGATCAGGATATAATATAAAAAAGAAGAGCGTTTTTGTTACTTAAAAAATAAAAATATATTCTTAAAATAAGACTAAAAGAACATACAAAGTTTAACGTTATTCGCTTTTTTGTTTCTCTACAAAAAATTCATGAAAAATACCTTTTTTACGACCTTACAAACCAGAATACCCCCTTAACCCGCTGTCACTTAGCCAATTGCTCTTATGACTAATAAAAATATAAC
This sequence comes from Temnothorax nylanderi, assembly GCF_030848795.1. Lineage (NCBI taxonomy): Eukaryota > Metazoa > Arthropoda > Insecta > Hymenoptera > Formicidae > Temnothorax > Temnothorax nylanderi. The sequence continues at coordinate 137,415 of NW_027249153.1, read as the reverse complement.
ATAGACGTTTGTGTGTTTACTTTTCAGACATAATCTTTATTTAAAGATGGAGTTGCCGTCGGAAATATTGGAGAGCTTAGGTATGGATAACAAGGATGTTATGGAGGTATTGAAAGATGGAAATGTTACGGAAGAGAACATTATATTCGAATCTGAAGTAACCGCCGAAGATTCCGAGGAGGCAGAAATAGAAGAGATCATAGAAATAATTGAAGAAGTCGAGGAGGAAGGTGAAGAGACACCGCCGGATGGTAATGCCTCGGATAAGGACAAGTTGGCGGATGCGCAGGACATTGAAACGGTTGAAAAGACAAAGAGAAATGACAAGGCGACTAGTAAAAACATAGAGCTTTATGGCTTCGACGAGGAGAACTCGATGTTTACTTCGCAATTTGAAAAGGAACCCGTCAAAAATGTAAAAAGTAGTACGCAGAAAACCACTAAGAAGCAAGTTATAAACTATGACGTTGATGAGGATTGGCAGGATGAGGAGCTGGAACGCGTCGATGGGTTGGACAATAATTCCGAAATGACGGCGAATCGCGCAAGCTCTTTGCGGACGCAAGCTGACAAGAAGCATGTAAATAATCAAACTATCCTGTTGCAATCAAACAGATTAGATTTAAAGATCCATATTGATTCTACGGGAAAAGTGGACAAATCTCGAATGGATGGAAATAAAGTAAACAATATCGAGGACGACAGTGAGTCGACTCAAGAGATAGTGAAAAATACAGAGAATAATCTGTTGTACACGGTGCTTGGAACAAAGAAGCAAGATGCTACCGCTAAGCAGCAGCAGCAGCAGCAAGAAAAGCTCAATGATCACTACGTCAAAGTTAGTATATCTGATCCAAGTATTGTAAATGGTCTTTTAATATTATTAACAAGCAATCACACACACACACACACACACACACACATTATTTTAGATGGAACGACTTGAAGCAAATACTATACCGGTTGAGGGTACCATTTACTACGAAGGCGACAACATGGAGACACTGTACGTAGCGCAAGCTATCGACGACAATGAACAATATCAATATGATAACACAACGATGGAGCAAGATGAGCAAATGTCTTGGGAGGTGCCGAATTCCGAGACCAATCAAAATCAAGAAGAAGACAGTTCTCAAGTATACGATATAACATTTACATTCGAAAAGTTTATTGAGACGTTATAAGTGGATATATTATATTTTTTTGCTTTTTCAGGATCAAATATTTTTGCACGAGGACGAAGACGGTCAATTATACTTCAAGGATGCTAGCGGAACTCTGCAACCGGTATATTTAACCGAGGATGGAAATTACGCGATTGCTGAAAGCAGCGATGACAATACCAATAAAGAATCGCAATCTAAATCACATCAGAACAACAGCACGGTCGAAGAGGAGTCTTTTATTTTACCCGATATAGATTCAAAGTCTGCTTCTAATAAACAGGTACGTTTTATATTGTATATCAATGAGCTTTACACACACGCACGCACACACACACACACATATATATACACAGATAGACAGTTTCTATTTATATTTATAATTCGCTAGACCACAAGTACGGTGTCGTCGTCGCTTCAAGATTTTGACAATGAAGACAATACTGTGACTATATCCCTGATAATATCGGAGGATGAGAATGGGCAAAAGAGAACTCAAGTCATTATACCAACAACAGACAATTTGAAGTGCGACATCTGTAATAAAAGCTTTAAAACATCTTTCCAATTACTGAGGCATAATAGACTAAAGCACGCTCGTGAAGAGGATATAACTACAAGAAACTTTCCTTGCGACTCGTGTCCTAAAAGGCGAGTCGAAATATTTAGTGAATGCACATATATATGCTTTGTATAATCTTATTTTTTATCTTTTTCTATCTTATTCTATCTATATTATTTTATTTAATAAAATTCTCAATAATTGGAATTGTCTTTATAAAGTCAAGTCCTTATTTTTTAGGTATCCAGATCAGGGTTCGCTCGCCCGCCATCGAAAGACTCACACCGGTGATCGACCGTTCCAGTGCTTGGAATGCCACAAAAATTTCCCTACATCCACGGCGCTACGTCGTCACTTGACGCTACACAATTCCCAATCGCGACCGCTTCCTTGCATTTACTGCGGTCGACGGTTTATGGATAAGACCAGTCTAGCGAAACACGAGGAGTCGCATATGCCTAACGAACAACGCAAGTACACGTGCGATATATGCCAGAAGACCTTCCACCACATAACCGACCTGAGTATGCACAAGAAGCATCACGATCCCGATAAGAAGTTCGATTGCGAAGTATGCGGTCGTGAGTTCAACAGATTGAACAATCTGCAGAGACACATGCTGGTACATCAACAAGTATGTAAACTATTTTACTCTGTAATCCCTCCTCTCTTCTTTATAGCATAGAAAAGAGAAAATATACCAAATGGTCACGTAACCTTATATTTCCTTGCGCGTTTACAATTTTTTTACTTGGATTTGTAAATGATTTTTCTTTCTCGCAAATAGCAACAGGGAGGAAATGAGGAGATACTTTCCTGCGATGTGTGCGGAATTACGTATAAATTCATGAGCTCATTAACGAGGCACATGGTGACCACGCATATGAATCCCGAGAAACTGCGACAGCAGGCGGAGGAGCAACGGAGAAAACGCGAGAACAGCTATCGGAAATACCTAGAAAACCGAAAGATGTACGAAACTCAGAATTATGGTACAAAGCGTTCAAAATACAATTTACTCACCGGAGATAACGACGAAACAGCCTGACTTAAATTTTCCTGTAGTTTCCTGGCAGTTTCGTAAAAATACAATAATAAGATTGTAATTTCTGTGAGAATAATAACGTATATTAGTAATATCTTTGTATCATTGATAAGACATGCATTTAATTTAATAAGTATATCAGCAACACATATAACTACGATGAGCACGTGTAAGTGTCTTGATTGGACATTATATTTAATTATATTACATTATGGACTAGTATATGATGTACTATAAGCCATTAAGTACATATACATATATGTACACGTGTACACACACACACACACACACACACAGAGGGAGGGAGGAGAGAGAGAGAGAGAGAAAAGATACAAGTACATAAGAATTAAGATTTCTTTAGTCTTTTGCATGCACCAAATGACTTAAAAATAAAATAGCATCGTCTGTACACACGAATGTTTGAAGCGTGCCTTAACCACTTACTCGTTTATTTGCACAATGTCTCGAGTGCTTTGAAGTAGGCATACTTGATATCGAATTCCATATCGTACCAATAATTAACGGATATGCAAGCGTGAGACTGTGTCACATGATGGAACCATAAGGATGGCAAGTACAATACATCTCCAGCTCTGAGTGTGACTTTCAAGCTATGTGTATTACGATATTCTGGAAATCTATAAGTAAAGTTTTCGTTTATCTTTAATCATTAAAATAAATGTCATTTTGAAAATAAAACTACTGCTGTGTATGTGACTGAACTTTTCATAGTTTGGATTTAGGGGATCCACACATATCCATGGCGTCGATGCGAGATTTGTGATTTCCTCGGAATTAGGTGTTCCATTAACTATGGATTTAATAATCCATTTTCCGGGTTCGCACTCCTTGTAAACGGCAGACGGATAATTTCGATATGGAATCCATGGCAGATCAGTGGGAGGATGTAAGATAAAGTTCTTTTCACCAGACACAACGCAATATATATTTTCATAAGGATCTTTGTGCACTACAAATTGTAAAAATACCTAGTTTAATCCAAATGTGTATTACTGATCTTTAGAATGAATAAGTACAAAATAAAATTGTGCAATTTACAAAATTCTTTAAATTATAAGAATGAAATTTCCATAACGATGATCATCTCATATCATTTAAATTCGAGATATCGAGATACTTTCATTTCAAGTGTTACTAAATAAAAGAAAACTTTACTTGGCACTCACAGTAAGAATATGTACAATAGTTTAATTCGAACGTGTGTTACCAATTTTTAAAATTAACTGTGTATACTTATAAAATTGTGTGAACAGAAATGCATTTTGCAAAATTGTCGAAATTATAAGAATGAGATTTACGTAACGATGATAATTTTGTATCATTTAGATCCGAGATATCGAAATATACTTTCAAGTATTTCTGTTACCAGGTAAAATAAAACTTTACTGGAAGTCACAGCTCTTTCGTCTCCCATCCAAAAATTCACAGCGTCAGGTTGCTTTCCAAACGCCTCGCTGGCCCATGATATCTCGGTTTCTGCATCTGGCCACAACTTGCGAAAGCTATGCATAAAATTTGAGTTTTGTTGCTGTATGTAAAATACACTGTTCTCCTTCGTGTTCTCCAACGTGTCGAGAAATGCTGATATCGTGAGTAGACGGTCCTCGGGCATTACGAAGAATTCTTTAGCGTCATCATCCCGTTCGGCTATCGCATCCGCATAGCCGTTCGGCGTTACGGCGACCGAAACCTTTTCGTCACCGATCACCTTGCGAAAATACGGTATAGACCATTTGCCCACGGCGGGCCAATGTTTTATTGCGCCTCTTATAACTAGTGGTACGTTCTTCGAGACGTACTCGCGGTAGAAAGCGAGCGGCGTAATCGAGTGCTCTATTTCCGCAACTTTGCTCTGCAAGTACAATTCTGCAATATAAGAAATTGTGATAAAATTAGTGCGTAACATGTATAAAGAATTAAATAATATATAATTATAATATAATGAATAATAAATTATAAAGAAATTCGTCCTATTGTTTACAATCATGCAAAACATTTTACTGTTTTTTTTTCACACAGGATGAAAGTCGTCACCGTAATATATCGTTTTAAAAATAAATTTTTGAGAACTGTCGCGCGTTTGTATTTTGTAATAGCTACCGCAATAGACTCTACGTTAATCATCAATATCTTTTTACTCATAATCGATACAACAAATTTCTTTTAAAGGCTGAAAATCCTAACAACATGCTTAATTTTGTGTGATTGCAATAAACTCTTCCAACACGTCACATATCGTTACAATGTACCAAAAAATACACTAAAACTGTTCTTTTTGCAATTATAAGTAATTAAGTGCAAATTTCTAAAAATTGTTATGTGATAGAGCAATTTGGCATATGGGATCATATTCAGCGTCCAAAAAACTATAAAAAACGATTATTCGATCGTTCTTGTGCTCGAAAAAAAGTAATTTGTTGAACATTGTTATTTATCGGTCTTGAAATACCCTTGGTGAAAAAAATTACTCATATTTTCTCAGAAATTTTCTAAGAATTTCTCATGTTTTAGATTTATGAAAAATTCTGGAAAAAATATGTAAAATTTTTCAAATACTTTCAGAAATAATTAGATGAGGATTCTCGAAATATTTCAGTATTATACATGTATAATTATAAACATTTCTGATGAATTGCACGGATTTTCTCATATATTTATTCAGATTTCTTGCAAAGATGTGTGTTGACAGGAAAAATCTGAAATATTTTATTATTTTGTCCGAATTTTTCTGAAAAACGTTCCAATTCAAATGAAAAATTCTGAGAAAGTCTTGAAATTTTCATAGAAATTTTGACTAATAATATAAAAAATTCTGAAATTTTTTTCCCCCAAGGACAGTCTCATTGGAATAGTAAATTTACATAATTAAATCGATAATCGATTTAACAATAATCTAACAAGTATCCTTTAAATTTAAAAAAACCTCCGCAAAGAATTGCGAAAACTATCATCGGTCAGGGTTCGAACCTGAACCTCCCTCCTAATTAACACTATAGAACTATCGGAGATATTTATTTCTACCGAAGAAATCGTAGAAAAGAAGAGAGAAAAAGAATTAATAAAATTAATCATTTATGTAATTTCTATAAAAGTCAGGAAAAATTTCAGAAATCAAGATGTTTGAAAAATGGGAGTAATAAATTATTAAAATGTCAAACGGGTCATTTTGACTCCTTTGGTAGTTCGTGTTAAACTAATTACTCCTTTCTTGTTAATTGTAACAAATTACTCCCTCCTTGTTAATTATAACGATAATTACATGATTCATCCTATTATAATTTGGAGGAGTCTCGGGGACTGCGTGTTCCCTATTTATAAACTTATTTAACATCGATATAAATTATATGTACATTAATATACTTGAATATACTAGAAACTAATATTTAAATCACAAATTACATTTTCGCTCGCATTACTGCACAGCGTTTCGTAAATGTTCAATTAGCAACTCGATTAGCAAACGACAATCGTGCAACCCATGTGGGTCGTGGGAGTTGATAGGTTAATCGAATGTCGAATGTGAGGTTAGCTCGCGCATCCTCCAGATTACTCCAGAAAACAGAAACAATTGAGATTGAGACAAACCTCTCGCCTCTCGCGACAGGTTGTGGCACGCCTCTCGGATTCTAGTTTCGACATTATTCGACATTATTCGAGATGAAGCGTGAAAGGGAATGTCGCCGCGGAACGTTTATTGACAAGTTGTCACCAACACCAACGTTGACAACAGCTGACGGCGGACGAATGTAGGTAATTGTAGGTTAGAATGGTTAGATTTGAATTGAGATATAACCGTGAATATTGTGTGCCAATCAATGCGTTTGGCTAATGGACCTTGTCCGACTATTAGTCACATGTTATTGAAGATCCCATTATCTCTTTGCTAAAGATCACAAGGAGAGAACATGTTTTAACATATAAATGTAAGTTTAGCTTCCTAGTAGATAACATGGATGAGATACAGCTTTTTAAAATGCTTATAATTTCAACCTGATTAAAATTTTATACACATTTTTATAAATAAACATGTATTATATAACATTAACAATAGCAATATACTTATACATTCGGTGCGTTTGGATAATATATTTTCTCTCTCTTTCTCTCTCTCTCTCTCTCTCTCTCTCTCGCTCGCACAATTTATTCGTATAATTATATGAATTTGTTTACTGAATTATTACAGATTTAATATAAAATATGATAGCGAAAAATTCTAGTCAAGACGTTATGCAATCATGAACGATGAAGGAGGAAATGTTGATTGTAGAGATATTTTATCTAGGATTGAAGATATTATATCAGCTATATGCGTATAATATTGATTTGATTGCAGATAGCGAATGTATAAAGCAAAAAAGATAATCACGGTTCTCACACTGAGCCTCGAGCTTGCGATTGCGGATCAGTCATGGACAAGGGCAATGCACTGTTGCAGATACACTTGGAAAGACCTCTCTACGAACACGAAACGCTGAATCAGAATTATGATTACGAGAAGCCAAAATCATCCTGTAAGTTGTAACAGCAAAGCGCGGACGCGTCCCCCGTGCTGTTTATACAAATATAAAATTTGTTTGTAATCGGTCATTTGTTTCCAGTGATGCGGGATGCAATGAACGGTGTTAAATCGAAGAACTGGCAGTCCTGCGTAGCGTCGACGGTACCGGTGATACGGTGGCTTAGCCGATACAATTGGAAGGAAGACATAGTACCCGATATCATTTCGGGTCTAACTGTGGCGATTATGCATATACCGCAGGGTATGGCCTACGCGCTCCTGGGAAATCTACCGCCGGTGGTTGGCATATACATGGCCTTCTTTCCCGTCTTGGTGTATTTCTTCCTCGGCACCTCCAAACACGTATCCATAGGTGAATACCGAAACGATAAGACAAAACGATGCAACGATTTTTAAGAATTTTGCGCTAAAGACAACTTCGAACTAACAAAGTCACGGAGATATATACCTTCTGCAGTTTACGATCCTCCCAGTTAATGTATATTCATTTCATTAACTTCCGTTGCAGAACAATTAGAAATAATACACCTTAATATGAACTTATTCGACAACCTTGAACAATGAAACATTCTTGGCACTCATCAGGAACTTTCGCCGTGGTTTGCCTAATGACCGGCAAAGTAGTAACGTTTTACTCGAGTCCACACGCGGGACACACGTTTGCGAATGCCTCGGATGCCGTTTCGCAAAATCTCGAGGATGTCGCATATGTATATACACCTATGCAGGTAGCAACGGCTGTGACACTAATGGTCGGGATATTTCAGGTAAACGCCTTGTTATCTTTGAAAGCGCTTGATCTCTCCGACGAGCGAGATCAAAAGGATATACGAAGAGATTTTTCTTATCATTGTAGATAATAATGTATACATTCCGATTGGGCATTGTGACAACGTTGCTGAGTGAAACTTTAGTCAACAGCTTTACGACAGCAGCTGCCGTTTACGTTTTAATATCTCAAATCAAGGATCTCCTTGGTTTAACACTGGCAAAGCAAAAAGGTTACTTTAAACTGATTTTTGTAAGTAAACATAAATTATATTTTTAGTATCGTAAATTATTTATCTACTTATATATTCGAATTATGAATTAGTATAATATATAGGAATAAAATATTATTCTTTTCCTTTAATTTCAGACTGTTATAGATATATTTAAGGAAATTAAAAACGTCAATATAGCTGCTACAATAGTATCAACTGTATCAATTGTTATTCTTGTTTTTAACAATGAATTTCTAAAGGTAAACAGCGTGTCAACTTAATGCGCTTTAGTTGAGCGTTCGTAAAAGCTAAAATGTATATGACGTGTTATTTATATTTCATAGCCAAGAGTGAACAAAAAATGCAGCATACCAATACCCATTGAACTTATTGCAGTGATTGGTGGGACATTAGTCTCTCGTTATTGCGACTTACCAAAGATTTATAATATCGAAACTGTCGGACATATTCCCACGGGGTACGTAAATATCGTTTTATCATCCTCTCTTAATATTTGCAAAAATTCTATATATTATACTTAAAAATGTAGATACCATTAAACTATATCTTTACTATAATATTAAAACATATCTTTTAAATAGACTTCCTAAGCCAGAGGTGCCAAGTTTTGAATTGTTACCTTTAGTGTTGGTCGATAGTATTGCGATAACCATGGTTTCGTATACCATCACCATATCAATGGCATTAATATTCGCGCAAAAGCTCAACTACGAGATAGATTCGAATCAGGAACTTTTTGCAATGGTGAGACACTGATATCCTGACTGAATTATCGTATTGATTTTCGATTAATAATCTCCGGCGAATTATTCTATTTGCAGGGCTTTAGTAACATAATGGGTTCCTTCTTTTCGTGTATGCCAATATCGGCATCCTTGAGTAGATCCCTCATTCAGCAAACCGTCGGGGGACGTACACAGATAGCGAGCATTGTGTCCTGCTTATTACTGCTCATTATACTTTTGTGGATTGGACCATTTTTTGAGCTTCTACCGAGATGTGTCTTGGCCTCCATAATAGTTGTACGTGTAAAAATATATCCTAGAAAAAAAAATCTCGTGTAACTATTGAAAAAGCATATCATTCCTAAAGACCTTTTGTACAGGTAGCATTAAAAGGAATGTTTCAACAAGCCAATCAGCTCGTTAAATTTTGGAAACTGAGCAAGGCCGACGCTATAATTTGGATCGTAACATTTCTCGTCGTGACACTGATAAGTATCGACGTCGGATTACTCGCGGGATTGCTCGTGTCCCTGATTATGATTCTACTGCAAGTTATTCGGCCTTACACATGTCTGTTGGGTCACATACCACATACAGATCTGTACTTAGACATGGGTAGATACAAAGCGGTAAGGCTTACTAAAATAAATCGGAAAACACGAGCTATCAATCAGCTTTTATATTGTTCCTTGTTTCAGGCAATAGAGATACATGGGATAAAAATATTTCATTATTGCGGGACTTTGAATTTTGCCAATAACAGCTACTTCAAGTCTCTCGTATACAGACTCGTAGGAGTGTGTCCGCAAAAAATTATCAAGTACAGAAAATTGACCGAGGAGGGTCGTTTCTTGGAGGAGAAAAATTCTAGGGGGACGTGCGAATTGCAGTGTATAATAATGGATATGAGCGCGTTGAGTTATATCGATCCTAGTAGCGTTCAGGTATTGCATGTAATCGTAGAGGAATTCACGCGGGTGAATATCGAGTTTTATTTTGTCAATTGTCCTAGTCCTATTTTCGAAACGATCAAGAAATGTCATCTATATGTCTATGGGACGATGTCATTGAAAATCTTTGCAACTATACAAGATGCCATCGTTTATTTTCAAAATGAGATCACCTCAAGATAATAGAAAATAGTTTTCTATTGTCATTGTTATGGCGTATATATTTGTTATATAACTATTAATGTGTGTGATGGAGGAATGAATATGCAATTGCATTTCACACTATTTTTTCTCTATGATATTACGTCTTTGCAAGATACTTATATTGTTCGTGAAAATGATACACAAGCGTATAAGAATTATATTTTTTACTTGCTGTTAATATTTTACAATACAGCACAAGATGCATTGTGTCACATTATGCAATCGATAGATTCTGCATTGAAATGTAAGTGATATAAATGTACTTTACAATGGATATTATATCCACCAACGTTGTACTTACAATTAGAAGTGAGAACTTTTTCTCGCGCTGTATGTTGAAGTTAAATTTTTGTTCTCATATGCCATCACATCGGTTCAATAATATACATCGATAACATATATCAAAAATTCTTTTTTTATTATTCTGCATTAAAGTAAATGCACATATAATTCAATTTGTCCTACATTTTGTTCACAATAAAAATAAATTTTATTTATCGATTAACATTTACAGTTATTTATTAACTCAGCGAACCTGAAAAGAGCTTCCGGTATTTTGTGGATCTATATTACTGAACGTGCGTGAGGAACATGTAAAAATATTAATTTATTTCGATGTACATAAAGTATACGAAAAAAAATTCACATAATTTTTGACATTGTAGTTCAATATGGTTGCAATAAGGAAATGAGAAAGCTTTACTAAAGTCCGTATCAGACTGCGGATTGGGATTGAGATTGGATTGAAATTTAATTAAATTTCAATCCAATCTCAGTCCCAATCCGTAGTCTGATACGGGCTTAAGTTATTGATATATCTTGTAAAAATGTTACATTCTCTGCGTTATACGTTCGACTCGATTGTTGTATTGTTAATCGTCGTTATAGCTTGGAAAGAGGAGAAATATTAAGCAATATAGCGTGTGATTGAGTAATCGACCTGTTTATTTACAGCGATCACCCTATGTACAATGTGACAGCTCGCGGGTAACCCGTTACTGTTACGAGTTAAATTTACTGTGCCTCCGATAATTATGGAACCGGCACAATTAGTATCCTATATATCTCCTATTTGTAAGACACAATTCTTTTCTCTAATCTTGCGGCAGTGCTGCCCGTCGACGCTGTTGTATAATGCTGCAGAATAAATATTCCAAAATAAAATACACATTCGTTCAACAACACACGATATCTGCATTGTTGCGAAAGATCTGAAATTGAAATTGCTTTATACGCTTCTTTTTCTAAATCCATGATCGAGCGAGACGATCAGGTCGGCGACGTAAACGCATCCGTCACAGCTGCGCTTATGCCAGGCCGTGTTTCTTCTTGAGAGATTCTGGCATCTCGGGCGGTGGCGGACGTGGCATGCGCATCCAGACTTTGACGGCGTCATAGATGAACCATTGCGCCGCAGTCAGGGTACCGATCATGATGATTCTCGGTCCCAGACCCTTCCACATCCCACCGAAACCGAGCTTCTTCAGGACTTCGCCGGCAGATGCTCCCTTCTCCTGATTCAACTTCGACACCACCTGACCAGACATTTATATTGTATAAATTCAAAATGTTGGGAATTTTCAACTATGAGATTTACTGATTGTAAATCGAGAGATGCGATAAAACAGAAGCGGACGCGAATCGTGCATCTACACGAGATCTATTTGTCCAAGTACCTATTTTAATCGTATCTCGTAAAACCTGGAAGGATCTAGTTTCTAACTTAACCCTTTATGTTCTTCATTTTAATGGATATTTCAATAGTTAGAATCTTGAGATATTACACTTAACAATTATTTAGCTAATTTTATTTTTATACAGGTTTACGTATATTAAAAGACTAAAAATTTTAAATAATCACCTTTCTTAAGATAGTACTAAAACTAACATTTTATGATTGATGTGCGATAGAAAAAACTGATTTAATGTAAAAAAAAATCATTTTCCAAGTTTTCAGTGTTTTTCACAATTTTTTACATTTCCAGAGAGATTTGGACAAACTTTCAAAGAGAACAGTAGAACAAAACTTTTTTTTCTCATAGCCGAAGACTTGATCTTTGAAACGAGATTACACATTACCTCAATACATTATTCCCAAGGAAAGTTATGAATTTTTTAAATATGTAATACATTTAAATCTATATATATATATATATATATATATATATATATATATATATATATCAAGAGAACATAAAAGGTTGATAGCTAGGGTCAAAGTTTCTTAATTTTCGTTGCCCTGTTTTTTATTATGAGTGAATGGAGATATATGTTATAATAAAATTTACCGTGTCGGCAGGATGAGATACAATGGCGCAAAATACACCGGCGATGTATCCGGCTGCAAACGTGACCAGCAATTGTTCACCTTTACTGCAGTCTGCCCTAGGCTTGGGCACTATGTGTTTATAGAGAATTTCGACAGTGCGCTCGAAGCAGGCGAATTTCATCATCGTATATGGGATCTGGCGCAGCCACAGCGGCACTAAGCCCTTGTAGAAACCGTTAAGACCCTCCTCCGCAAACATCTTTGGTACTGCTTGTCGTAAAGTATTAGCGTACCCCGGGGTAGTCTGTATCTTGACCTGCGATTTAAAAATAAGTTTGTCGCAAGGAATAGTGTCGAGACTAAAATTGGAATATTATTATGATATAGAAATATTGATGACCGATTACCTTGGCGGCTTCAAACGGTGCCAAGCCAATATCAGCAAAGAATTCTGCTGAAGCCGATGATATCAAGTACAAAGAGGTTCTATATTCGTAAGAGAGTTCCTCACCCGCCAGCGCCGCGTATTGAACCTTGAAAACTTCGTAAAGACCAAATTTGAACATTCCCTGGATCGAGTAACCGAAGAAAGTGGGCGCCCAGCCTCTCACCAATCCCCGAGTGCCATCCTCGGCTAAAGTTACCTATAACGAGCAAAATGCACAATAATAATAAACTCTCTTATATCCGATCAAACTATCTTTATTTAATCAAATAATGAGTTTGGACTCTCGAAATTAAAAAATTGATAAAAGGATGGCTATGAGAGTCAGACGCAGTTATCGGTGCGTAAATGATCAAATTCACTGATTTATTTCCAGTGTATACATTCGGGATAGCCAGTTTGATCGAATATAAAAGTTCATTATTGTTAGTTATTTACTGAAGCAAAGTCTTATGTTTGGTTTTAAAGTCCACAATAAATATCATTACATCTATCATACAATATCACATTATATTCATAGACATCCGAGAGAGAGAGAGAGAGAGAGAGAGAGAGAGAGAGAGAGAGAGAGAGAGAGAGAGAGAGAGAGAGAAAGAGAGAGAGAGGGGGGAGGGGGAGGGGAAGGGAGAGGGAGAGAGAAAGAGTAAATAATTAGTAAGAATAGTTACTCGGAATCCGTTGAACACCGATTTGTATTTCTGCGAGTCCACTTGAATTCGGCATTTGACTAAATCTAAGGGCGTGATGCCGGTGTGAGTGATGCCGCAGGACAGAATGCCTCCGAGACCGCATAGCAAGAAATAGTGATTCGATCCAAACTCGCAACTATCTGTAAGTATATGAAACAACATCGAATGACTTTTCCTATGAATTTTTTCTAAAAATAATGCGATGCATTTCCAGTAGACTGTTAACTTTTTGACAACTTCGAAGTTAACTTCGAAGGTAATCGAGGCATTAACTTCGAACCTTCGAACTTTAAGGTATCTTTGAAGCTTCGAAGAAGAGACATAAATGCATCATTAGAAATTTTATTCGGATTTTGTCTTGTAATTTTATAAATGTGTGCATATTGCGGTATACTGTTACTATTATATTAAATTAATAACTGCATAATTTTGATTCTTCGAAGCTTCGAAGTTTGAATGTCGAAGCCTTTGAAGCAAATCATCAGCCCTAATTTCTAGCATACCGTCGCGTCGTGGATCAATAAACTGCTTTGATGATTAACGATCTAAAAATTTATATTCTAAAATTTAGGAAAAGTCACTTCTCTACCGAGAGTTTCGCAAGCGTTTCAGAGGCTTCTTTCGATCAGCTGATCGATCTCGAGCGTTTTTCTGGCGCGGACTCGACTGACGCGGATTCGACCGAATTCGCTCCCCTCTCGCTCGCGTTCGATCTATAAAAGAGAAATGCATGCTCGATCGCGTTTCTCGGTCACGATCAACATAGGGCGAATGACATCCGAGCGAATTATTTCTACTCGGCCATCGTCCAAGGTTGAGGGAGGCGAGTTCTGTAACGTCGATATATACATATACATATATATATATATATATATGAGACAAAATGGCCGCGCCTTACGCAACCTGCGGCCTGCAGCCTACGGCGCGTGCACAAGTTTAAATCCAAGGGTTGAATCCTCCTGCCACACACGCGAAGCGTTTAGATCTGTCATTCGAAGATTATGCAATTTATAATTTATTTTTTAACGTAGGAATTCAATATGTACACTTTGCACACATGCATACATACATACATACATATACAGACGCACGCACGTGACATGCTCGATGATCAAACGTCAGTTTGATTTCGAACTTGAAGTTTTGCAGTTATATAATTAACGTGCTATAATCTCGACCGCGAGAATCGTATACTTCTATTCCTTGAGAGCAATCTCAATCGAATATCGATTAACTTAACCAATGGTTAATTTAGCAATATTATCTTGTTAAAATGGACGGAATACCAAGTATTAGAGAGGACGAATTACAAACAATTTTACCTGAATTCTGCTGGTTGAATTAATCTCGGTATTCTGATCGAAATCGCCTCCGTATTATTTAATTTAAAGCCCTCGAGAAAATGGAGAGCATCGAGCGATCGAGCGGCCTGCAAACCCTAGTTTCACGATGGAACGAACGACATTTGTTCACATTTCGTATGACGTTCAATCACAATCACAGGTAATTATTCAATCACAATCACATTTCGGGTTATGTAACGCGACTGTCAGATTATAAAAAAAATGGCGTGTGGATCTCTCATCACATAAACGAGACACGACATGTCTCGTACAAAAGATGAAGATGGAAAATACCTGGGACGTCAATAACTAATCCCATAAGAAGGCGCAAGATCATCCGGCTCGTGGGATTAATCCCTCGTGGGTCAAAATCAGGCGCAAGCTGTATAACAACCTTTCGAATGGGAAGAGTCGTTCGATCGCTCGTCTTACTCACGATAAAATCAGATACGGATTTGGTAATCGTTACTGACCACCCTCCTCGACGGAGGCGGCGGCGATGTTGCGATTTGGCACGAGCGGCCGAGCACCGTTCTCCAGCGCCTGGCATTTGGCCGTCGTGAACGGCGACGAGAACGGATTCATTTTCGCTGCTTCCTGCATCCAGGACAACATTGTGGCGTTGGCGTTCCCGCTACTCGCGTTCACACCTGGGGCAAAAGGCAAAAGCATTCTGTTCAATTCAACTATTTGGAATAAAACGCGAGCGAGGATTCTTTTTTTTCTTTTTTTTTCCCCGTCAGTACATGTAAGTAGATTTCGAATACGGCACCTGCTATGTAAGATTACCCTCGTCACCCGGAAACCCGCGGAAGAGTGACAGAGGGCAGAGGCTACCGCAGCCCGCAGCGAAGTCTCCTGCAAATCTTGAAACTAGTCCAATGACGGGCATAGAGCCATAATGTTACAGATAGAAATCCTCTGTGACTCCTGCACGGGTGCCATGGGTCGCACAAAATACGATGTTTTGATTGGTCGTGACGGATGACGCGACGCGTGACGCGCTCAGTGGAAACTCTGCCTAATGCTGGGTCTACAATGGGAGTCGCAAAGTCGTGAGTCGCAAGAATTGACCAATCACAGTCGATTATTCTCCTCAAATTCGATTGTGATTGGTCAATTCTTGCGACTCACGACTTTGCGACTCGCATTGTAGACCTAGCATTATGCGAGGTCTACAATGCGAGTCACAAGTCGTGAGTCGCAAGAAATTGACGAATCGCAATCGAATTTGAGGAGAATAATCAACTGTGATTGGTCAACCTCCCACGATCCACGACCTACGACTCGCATTGTAGACCCCGCATTAAGGCCCGGTCTACAATGGATGTTGTAGGTCGTAAGTCGTAAGAATTGGCCAATCACAGTTAATTATTCTTCGACCGCAAGAAGAATAGCCTTAATAGAATAGCCTTAAGGCCGGTATTCATAGTCGGTTCTTATATTTAAGACCATCTTAAGTACAATCTTAAGATGTCATTAACTAATCACAGAGCCGTATTAGCATCTTAAGGGCCCGGACACACACCTTTTCGTAACAGTAACAGTAAAGTTTCGACCAATCGCGTTGCTTGAATCGGGAACGTACGGCCGTAGTTAACTACTAGTTAAGCTAACTGGCCACTGTGAAACTGGGCCTAAGAGCGTAGTTCTGGAACGCAGCCTAAATAATTACTAAATAATTACTAAACTGCTTCTTGCTGTTGCCTACTGCTACATATTTCACTGCCCATGAAAACTCACCTTTATACTGTCCAGTGGCCATTATCTAGGATTCTATCTATATATTTTACGTTTATGCTTGCGTCGCGTATGTAAGTATGTATTCCTCCATCGTATTCCATATTCCATACTCCATAGTCCATACTGCTGTTATAGGTCGATGGTGAAATATCATCCGCAACCATAATTTTTAGGAATTTCTATAGAAATAGAAAGAAAAAAGAAAGAGTGAAAAAAAGCAATACTGACTCTTTTGTAAAAAGAAAATTCGTAATAAAAACAAAGAAATAGAAAACAAAATTTTGCTAATGATGGACGAGGATGCACGTACACTTTATTGCGGGAATCTAAGTGAAAAAGTCACAGAGGATATTCTCTATGAGTTATTTCTACAAGTTAGTACAATTAATATATTCAGCAGTTAGGCCCGTACTCTGGACGCGCATTTATCGATAAAAGTGCGTTAAACGTTCAGAATACGGGCCTTAGTATATGATAATAATAATAATTTAGAAGTTATAACAATATAGATATTTACAAGAGCAATTGGTCTTTTACATATGTAAACTTTACGTTTATATATGTACAACAAGTTTATCAAAGACAGATATTTTGATTTTTATTGCAAATTTGATCAATAGAAGAGTTACTGATTTAATGCAGATTTTGCCAAAGCATGCAATGTTATTAGCAAAAAATATCTGCAAGAAATGCAGCAAAATTTTGCAGTAATGGCAAAAATCAGACATCTGTAGATTCTGTTCAACCTTTCTGTCCTTTCTGTCTATGAGGTACTTGTATTATGTTTGCGAAACTGTCAGCAAGATATAAGATTAATACAGACACAATTAATACCAATCTACTGCAATTTGCATAAAAAAGCACAAATACTAGAACTTTCAAAAACATCTATATGTAACTTAATATATATAAAATATATATAGCATGTATCATGTACACATACTTTTTTACATATAAATGGATAATGATTTATTCATTTACACATATCCATACGTATGTGTGTATATGGGAGAAAAGAGAGAGAGAAAGAGGATCATATTTCATACATATTATAAGTGTATAAAATTATAAACACAAGTTTGTAAATATGAAAAGATTTGCTGTTTCTGAAAATATAAAACTATCGAGTATAAATATATGTAATAGTTAATGTAAATATTTTTGTAATTGTAGGGAGGTCCTGTACAAAAAATAACCATTCCCAAAGATCGCGACGGTAAGCAGAGAACGTATGGATTTATCACGTACAAACACACACGTTCTGTGGAATATGCTTTGCATCTGTTTGACGGTACAACACTGTATAATCGTACTCTTAATATGAAACTGAGGAATAACACAGAGTCGCAACAAGCAGAACAATCATTGAATCCTGTTCGCAATATGAATCATATGTTGGAACTGGGTCAACAAATGATCTTAGGAAATTATCCATCACAGAGTAACGCCATGTTTGGTATAAATATTTCACAGGACGGTCTAACATATTCAAGGCAGTTAGACACAAATTCTGGTAATGATGATAGAATTAGAAGAAATCATCCTTATCAAAGGAACAGAGATAGGAAACAGGAGAGAGACAGAGATAGAAATCAAGAGAGAGACAGAAATCGAGAGAGAAACAGAGATAGAACAAGGGAGAAAGATAGGGGAAGAAGCAGAGAACAAAATCATAATGATCATCACAGAGATGAAAGATTATATTACAATAGAGATAATAATTATCGTTTTAATGACTTTCGATATAATGATAATAGAAAAAGAAGGACTTATTGATAATAATTATTTTGCGATTAGTTGCTAAAATTAGACTTTCAGTCGATTTATACAGGGAATGAGCAGATTTAACTATCGTTCCATTTTATTCTTTATGTTTATTCTGTAATAAATATGTATCTCGATATTATTTTGTTAGCAACGGTTATAATGTTCACAATTTATATTATATATATATATATATATATATAAATTATATATATTTATGTATATGTGTATATATATACATCCAATATATGTATATTATATATTCATTTGTTCGAAAAGAAAGTAATAACAAGTCAATATCTCAGGAACTGTTTAAGACGAATTGAAAAAGATTCTTAGTAGTAGTTTAATGACTAAAAAAATGCATTATTTATAACTTTTTGAAAATTGTGATTTCTATTATTATACATTAATATTTTCACAATGGAAAAAAGCATATATTCTTTAATAAAAAATACCCCTGATCTCTCTGGCGCGAGATTTAAAAAGCTAATGTCATCTGTGTAAAAGATGACATTATTTCTTATCATTACACGCATTCTCCCCTCCCCATGTACATAGAGGCGGTTTTTACGTAATGCTAAGGGAATCTAAATTTATGTACTATAAATAAACGCAAATCACAAAATTATTTCTTAAGAAAGATAAAAAAAATATGCTGTTGACATTAAGTTATAGAGAGAGAGGAAAAGAAAATTCTGTCTCTTATACTATATTGATGAATGTATCCATCATTAGATCGATGACGATCAATTTTCATATGTATATTAGAATATCAATACTAATGAACTATTCAGTTAGTTGTAAGTTTTATTGACATATTTACACGTGATATTTCACATATTACTACAAACATTAAATACATAACAAACATTATACGACTTAAGCTGTTTTTGTATGTTTCTTCTTTCTTCTGCTTTCTTATTTTTAAAAATACAGGCAGCCTTTTGCGCCAATGCAATCACAGGTGCGTTGATATTTCCGCTTGGTAGCGACGGAAGAACTGATGCGTCCACGACATACAAATTTCTCATATTGTTAACTCTGTAATGGATATAAAAGTAGCATACACACATATATACATATAAAACAGAACTTTTAATTATATAAAACAATTTAAAGACTTCAAGATTGGAGAATTAATATGAGCTGAATGCAAACTGCATAATAAAAATACAATAAAATAAAAAAATTGAAAGTAAATTAAAAGAACAAAAAATTTTTTTAAATTTTTGTTTTAGACAATCTATCATCTTATTAATTACATCACTTTGCTAAGAATTCTATACTAATTTCCTTATAACTTTTCTATACTAATTTCTTTATAACTTTTGATTCTAAAATGTTCTCTATAGATTTTTTTAAATAATAATCTAAGATATAAAGATTAAAATTTTCCAATTAAAAATATCAAAGAAGTATCCTTGTTTGCTTTATCAGCCTTCATTTATGAAAGCATGCATTTTTATTGTGTATCTCTCCTTTGCATTCAATTCATGTTAATATTTTGCTTTTTTTTAAGCTATAATTTCATAATTACTTAAATGACATATCAACAACGTCGCCAATGCGACATGTACCAACTGGATGGTAAGAGGTCAGTGTTAAATGCTGTATATAACATTTCCAATACTTCCTGGTGTCAAATATATGATCCTCGCAACCAGGGAAAGACTTTCTATTGAGAGATGCACCATGAGCTCTCAATACGCTCGTGTTCAAGAGTTTCTTTATAAAATACAAGCCTAAACATTCATACTATTACGTAAAATGTTACATTTGTGTAAATGTTTAGTGTACCATCAGCGTTTTAATTACCTTCTATGAGAGTGTCAATATCATCCTCATGTGATAAATATTTTGGATCAATTAACAGATCGTGAAAGGGATCGCTGCTTTGCAATCGTAATTCCCCAGTGCTTTTAGGATGTAATAAGACAGGTGCAATCGTTACTGTATTTTGGTCTGAAAGCGGAGCAAAATATTTGTTATAAACCTAGAAGAAAACATTTGATGAATTAAAAACTTCTCCCCTTTAAAAAAATGCGCGCGTACTCTTTTTAACTTTAATTTATAATTTATATTATGTGTGTTTATTTTTATTCAGCTATATAGTTTCTACCTCATCAGAAATTCCCATTGCTTTTTTGGAAATAAGACCATTGTCTTTTGATGCTCCAAAAGGTAGTACCATTAACTGCAAATCTGGGGGTACTGCGGACTTATTTGCATGTAAAGGACTATGAAATGTCCCTAATACTTCTACTCCCGATGATGTCCATGGTCCTTATAAATAAATTAATAAATTGTCCTTATAACACATTAAGAATGACGATATAGACATGGTTATCGAAAATTTTTTATAATCATACCACTTTACCCGCTATATCTATTAGTTGCTCCATAATACAAAAAAAACAAAAAAATTAATGTTGCTCTTGAAGCAAGTATGGCAAGTGTATTTGCATGCATAGCTTTGATACGATTGTATTAATGTATTATTTTACCTTTCCCAAAGAAAAAATAATTGAGGGCTGACATAGGATTAAAGATATCAGAAAGATTCAATCCAAGATTCGCGTTAACCACAATCAAGTCGAGACCGGTTAATATATGATCCATCAAGGTTTGACCAACTGGCAGATCATTGATCACGCTAATCTAAATAGCACAATAATAGTTATTTGATTAAAAGAACAAAATTAATGTATTCATCTTCGCATTCCAAAAAATAGGCCTAGATTTAGAATTAATAATCAAAGATTACTTACACCGAATTTCTCCAAGTGCTTCTTTGGTCCAATTCCAGACAACATTAACAATTTTGGACTCTCGATTACACCAGCACTTGAAATAATTCCTTTTTTCGCTATTGCCGTATATTTACTACCGAATCTAACAAATTCAATCCCCTCAGCTTTATCCAAGTTCACTAATATCTTCAACATATGGTTAAAGTAAAATACTGCCTTATATTTGTTATACATGCTAAAAAGTTATTCGGACGAACTTACCTTAGTGGCGCGCGCGTGAGTAAGTACAGTCAGAGCAGGATTAGGCTTTTTATACAGTATCTTGTCCGAACTCCATCTTCTGCCATTCTCCATTGTCAATTGAGCTTTCATAAAACCTTAGACAATGAATATTATTATAGATACACAATTATATGAGCAATTAAAATTTTATGAAAAAAAATTAGATACCTGTGTCCAATTGTAAGTTTATGTTGCTCACATTATGATTCAGTTCCTTTATTGCCTCTAAAATTATATCAGCAAAATCAGTGTTCCATCTTAATTCGCTGATACTGATTGATTCGTCATTTTTCGCAACTGATTCTAAGATATTCGTACAGATAAAAAAATTAAAGCACAGTTTAAATAAACCTCCTAGATTTATTTTATATAAATTAGTAACATGGATCTTGTGTATACCAGCAAAATCTGGAAACCATTTTTCATAGTCCAGCTGATGTCCCAATACATAAGCCATATAATTTAGATGGCTTGAGCCTCCGAGAATTTTACCTCTAGGCCATCTGCTTTGCTAGGAAAAACATTTTTATGATAATGTGTATATTAGAATTTTTTTGTAAGCATACAAGTATATATTTACATTGTTGATTAAGCCTTTACATGCATACTCTTGGGAAACGGTGACGTATTGCCAATCGTAAACAGTGTTTTGAATCAATGGTCCCAAGAGTGGTATGTCAAGAAAGGATGGAGCGGTACCACCCGCTTCTAACAACAATACGCTATGTTTATCCTCCGCTAAATGCGTTGCCAGAATCGAGCCAGCACTACCAGCACCAACTGGAAGTCAACAAATACAAAAAATAATAATAATAATAATAACATTGCTTTTGGAGCAAAATAGTTGAAATAGAAAGACAATTTTGTTCAAATTAAAGCAATTTTGTTTGATCAAAATAAGGAAAAAATATAGATAGAATAATTTTTTAATAAATTAAAATTTCTGATTTAAGAGTATTTCATATTCGATATTTGGAGATATTATTATCATTATAGTAAGAAGCTATAAAGAAGTTTATCGGACAAAATATATATATTTTTTTATTTGCTTGTGTCATCATTTTATTCTGTTTTAACTTAATTAGTATATAAATGTAGTTTACCAATAATATAATCATATTGCTGCATATCTTGAACATCGTTGAAGAACCATTGAAAATACATATCCAATATAAATACAAAATGAAGATAAGAAAAAAATAGCGTTATCACTGTGCTAATAAGCACGAGCAATAATAATTTTATAAAACCAAGCATCTCCTTTATCTAAATTCCTTTGTCTTCATCGATTCGCTGTCACTTAAACAATATTTCTTTTTTTTTGTAATTCTAAATTTCAGTCCTTATTAGAGCAAAGTATTACAATTAACACATTCGTTGGTATGTAAATGTCTATCCAGCAGACCATTGCAGACCACCGACATATACTACTGGACTGCGCATATGTATGTGTATGTACCACGTGAAAATCGGTCCGCGTCATAGAACAGGATAGAGCGCATGTGCGGCCAATATCTATCTCTTTCTATTCAACACTGTAATATTGGTTGAAAAGAGACAGAGATTGGCCGCACATGCGCTCCATCCTTTTCTATGACGCGGACCATTTTGGTATGTACCCTGGTTATACTGTGGTGGCAAGATTGTAAACCTCTTACATTATGTCTCTTGATTATTTATACTATCACGATTCGAGTTTTAGTCGACTTTTTCTCGGATCGAGGACTCGGACCGATTTCTAGCATCGTGGACACAAGACTTCATAATTACAAATTGTGATAAAATGAGTGAAGAATTTATAAATATTAAATAAAAGCTGAAAATTTGTTTAACAAGTACCAACCACTTTTTTACAAAGCATTGAGTAACATCGTATAAAAGAATATTGTATATTTCTTAATATAATTTTTACTTAATTTACAATAACACCTTCAAAGAAAAAGATTTCACACAAAGTTTAATTAATAGCAGAATTAAATGATCAATTTACAGTATACCAGTAGCATTCATAGAATCTATTTCAAATTCTTTCTATTATAACTTATTATTGTAATTAATATAACAACTATTCTCCGCATATACAAGGTATCTTTCACAAATCACTATTGTCCAAGCGTAGCTGGTTAAATTACGAATACAACAAAACTCGTGCACAATTCACACATTAAGCATCATAAATGTTTCTTTTTTTTCTTTTTTTTCGTATTAATATGTTAAATACGTTTCTAAGGGGAAAAAATGCGTTACATCGAAATATGATTTATAATTTTTAAAAATACAGTTATATTTCCTATTATCTTTACATTCTTAGCACTTTTAGCCTGCCTATTCGTATGGTATCTTTTGCTTTTTTACCATTTTACACACATTTACTACTTCACCATATCTAAATGAAAATGTGCATACAATTGAGACACTTTGATCTGATCTGCGATTCAATTTCGAAGTATATAGAAGCTTCAACTGAACAAATGTGGTTAATACTTGACGTTATATCTCATACCTTAAGAAAGTCTTATTTATCATAGCGTTTATAAAATATAATCTTTTAGTGTGCAAACTATTGATTATTTCTCCAATCTCCTTTTCAAAATGATATACCGATCGTAATATATCAACATGACTTGCACTGCTTCGAAAAATCTCCAAAAATTACTGAGACATTTATGATGTCGTAATGTATATCGATATTTTGATCCTCTTTTTATTTCTTCTTCTTAATTTTTAAATCCTTATTTTTCAAACTTCTACGTGTTAGACCCCAAAACTCTTTGGGCCTTAAATTACTTTCCACCGCTGTGAATTTCCAACCGACATGATGACGACAGCCTTTACAAATAGCTATTGTCCAAGCATATCTAAAATAACCCATGTATTAGAGGTAGAATAGAATAAAACTCACGCATGAATTTTGACATGCTAGAATATTGCATTTTACCCTGGAAACCAGCTGTACTCGATTGAAGGATCCGAATTATTAAGTACAACACCTTGAACATGATAAAAAGTTATAGTTTCATGTATAACGCCACCAGGATTGACGTAAGTACCCTGCGGGCCTTCTTTATTCATCGGGAACATGTGCGACTGTCTCCCAATGAAGGATTCGCAATTAACACATACATATATCTTGTCCTTCAAATAACAGATATTGATATTAAAGGGGGTATACAAAAAAATGCAGCCAAATAAATAAATATATATATATATATACTCCGTCCAACGAGAGATCATGGTTGGTTCTGCGCATAGGCGAGCAAAGTGGGGGTAAGTCTAGAGCGTGGTGTACCCGGTGCCGTATACGTAGACATTCTGTGGGCGGACTGCGGAGACCTGCGCGCGAAACGGACGAATTTTCGTCTGATCCAACCATGATCTCTCGTTGGACGGAGTCTAGTATAGTACTATTTTATACGTACTTCTACGAGATATTTTATTTCTCTTTGCAATCGAGAAATAGCGCAATCATAAGTTAATAACGTGAGTCTTTCATTGTGATCCATTAGAATATTTTGTGCAACCCAGAAAGACAAATCTACGGGATCTTTAGGTACGCTACCGCCCCCTAAAATATAAATTGTAATTTAAAAAATTATAATAAATGATAAAACAATATAATTTTGTTTATACAATCACAATACTTACTAGTTTCAAGAAATTGCAAATGCTGACGTATTCTAAAGGAGAGCCTTACAGGGTCGTACTGTCTATAGACCCAAGCTGGCCAAGCAGTTACCGCAGCATCCAAGTTTTCTACTCTTTCTTGCTTTTTCATATCTTCCTCAGAATCGACAGAGATTCTCAAGTGATCTAATGAGGCTAAGCGTTGGTCCAAAAACGGTGGTTCAAGTGTTATCTCTGGTAATACTTTAACATTGGCCGAAATTTTATTGTTGTCCTGATTATAAGTAATATCAAATTATTTAATAATTAATAATTATTTAATTACTTAAATAACTAAAATAATACTACCCAAAATTAAATCCTATATATGTATAATATTCTACGCTTAAAAATACCAAAATACCAGTTATTAAGTTGTAGCATATTTAATAATTTATTCTTATATATAATTGGGTTGTTTCGAAAGTGACAACTTCTACAGAAGTAATATATATATATATATACATATGTACCTATACATTTATTTATTCGATCAATTTTTGATTAACTCAACTTTGCTATCGTCTTCATAAACATCATTTTATGGCTTATCCGGAATTTTACAGATTTCAGATAGAACGTCAAATGATGAAAATATAAATTCTTTCATATACAAAGTTACATACAAAAATGCAGTTAAAATTCCCCCAAGTCTGGCCAGTAGTTTTTATTAAAAATATACTTAAAAATGTTGCCTTTCAGACCACGTATATATGTTATATCTTTTTTAATAGTTTTTACATGACCCAGTACATTTAACTGTAGTCTATTTAAAGCCGCTTCAAACTTTTCGAATAAACCCATACAATCTAATAATTGTTGTGAATATAATTTGTATACATATTTCGTATAAAAACTAACCTGTGTAATAATACGCAATATCTTAAAGCGTTGCCTGCCTTTAGCCTTCAGACGAAACTCTCGTCGTCCATGATCCAACAATATACCTCCATCCGTGTACTCGTAAATTTCAGCGGTCGTTCCTATTCGCTCCATCTCGGGATAACCGTAACACACGACACCGAAAGTACGATCGTTTTGTATACAAGTTTGCAACATCTCTATGGTCTGTGTGCCAAAAACTGTCATGGGTAACGTTTGTCCAGGGAATAAAACAGACTGCTTTACTAATAGTGGTAGATTCATATAAATGCCATCATCCAATATAGTCCGTCCCCTTAATTCCTCCAAATTTTGTCCTAAATACTGCACAGAATATATTTAATTATTTTAAAGAATCCTAACTTATGTTACACATTAACACAACTAATATTACACTGTGTTATCTTTAAAATACCTTATACTTACAGAATGTGTCGCTGGTAACGTCACATCGAATGTATTCTCTGAGGGCACTGGGACGTCTTCCATATTGGACTCTATTCTATTACTCGACAAATCTATAAATGTATTATAATTCATTATACAATTGACGTTATATTAATTTTTTTCTCTTATATATATATATATATAAAAGCACACTATTTACTATTACTTGTGTACGTATACTTAATAAAACATTGTAATAAAACTAATTGATATAAATTCTTTTACAAATTATATCTTGTTAATAAATATGTAGTTTATTGATTGAACCACAGGCACATTATTTTTTTTAATTTAATTAAAATAAAGGGGATTAAAGATATAAGTTATAATATGATCTTTGACTATATAATATCTAATGTAATTACTTATCATAAAACTAGACAAAAAATTTTCAAATATACAAATATTTATTATATCGTTTAACAAAATATGGCTTTAATTTATTGCAACATATTGTAACAAACTAGAGTGGTATTTTGAATTTAATGTCGCTTATCTGTGCTATATATGCCTTTGCTAAATTATAAGTAATGCGTGCATAGCTACATTTGCTGGTAAAAATACCAATGTATTGTCTTCTAACATGTTTACTGATGAAATTAACACATTGCGGATGGACGAAGAGATATCTCACATTTTTTTATTTATTAATCAAGAACAGTTATTATTCAGTAACAAGTGACAACAGTGATTTGTTTCCTTTCTACCAATGTATTTTGAAAATATATGTATATTTTAAAATATTTGTTGAAATTAAATATTTTTAACATAACAGTGATTTTTAACTACGAACAAACCATAAGTAATTTAAAAATATTTGACGCAAAAAAATAGCTGGCTACTGACAATGAGTATAATTAGCAATAAAATGTCTGGTCCGCAATGTGTTAACATACATAAATATGAATATATGAATATATGTATATGTAAATAACACATTGCGGACCAGACCTACTAGTAAGCGTGTATAGTTACTAATTTTACCACAACATGTATATATTACATATGTACATATTAGGCGCTTTCCATTTAGACGCTGCTTTGTTTGCACCGAACAATTCGAAGTAAATAAAGCAAGTAAATAGAACGAATAAAGCTCGAATAAAATACACATGAAAATGATATATAGTGTCTTATTGCTAAAACTTTTACTTGAAATTTTAAAACATATATAATATTTTGTTCTTTTCACATGCTTAACCGAGTTATAATACTTTTCGTTGATTACTTATGATTTCGCATATAGATATGTTCATCACTCGAGTTATGAAAGATATAATTGTGAAGAAAACTTAAATCAACCATTATTTAGTACTCCAGTGTTTACAGCACTACATATCGCACATCGCACTCCGAGAAGAATGCTGTCACAAGTAAAAAATTTTTGATTTTGAATTAAGCCCATAAAAAGTATGCCTAAAATGTTTTTTCTCTCTCCTAAAAATGGTAAATTTTTGAGTTGACATTCGCTTCTCAGGGTGCGATACGTACTAAATACTATTTTGATTCAACGTCTTTTCGATGCCTATTGTTCCAACTAGATGCGTCATCGTATTTCAAAGCACTCATTACAAGTTCGCAGAGACCGAGACCGAGGTCTATTAAGATATAAAAAATATCAGAGAATATACCTAGCTCAACTGTGCTTACATCTGACCAGTTTTCATGATCTTCATCCAGGCCGCTACGCGGGGACTCTGCAAGCAGTTTATAACTTCAACATTGGACATTTCAACAGTCTGAGGCACAAGTGCGTCAGCGTCATTTTTCTACCTATATACGTCGTAGGTTATGCTATAATCTAAAAAACGAGTTACCGCAGACAAGGATTTAACTGTCAATACAGTTGATCCACGTACTCGCTAGCGTTCACACGTTTGAAATTGCAAACAAACGTTTACATATTTGGAATTGCAAATTAGATATATATATATATATATTTTTTTTTTTGCGTGTAACATATATTTTATAGTACACCGCGTGAAGTAACTCGATCCCAAAAACATACCTACTATGGGTATATCGCCGTAATCGCTTTGCTCGGTGTCATAATCCTCATCAACATCCATTATTACTTATTCAATTACGGTACAAATAAAATCCGTTCGATTCGTAATATGTAAGCAAACTGACCAAAGTATCAACACGTATGTACCGTATGTACATACATACTATTCTCAACTATTCTTGACGTCAAGGCAAGAGCGCACGCAGGCCACGCAGACGCAGGGGCCGCAGGGGGTTGTCTGAGGGAAGGGACCCAGTTTCTTGCGCATGCGCGATTATTACGGTTCCGTAGACTGTTCGATACCTTCGATACTAATAAAAAAAAGCGTCACCCGATAATCGACTATGAAATTTTCTAAAAATTTATAGGAAATCTATTTCATAAAATATATAAATAAATATATGTAATATAAAACAATACAAATGTATATGACACGTAAATATATTTTGTGCGTATAAATATACAAATTATAATTTATATTTAATAATAAAATATTAAGTAAAAAACAGAAAGATAAGAATTTATTATAAATAAAACACTACATTTTTACATCAATAGTTTTAAACGTTGAACGTTAATGAAATCTGTTTTGTAATATTTAATGATCTTATTATACCATATAGGGCATAGTTCAAAGCGCTTTATTTTCTGTGACATGGTGCTGATTAGAATCTGTAACAACATTTTTCTTTCATCAAGATTGAAACTTCCTAAATACACATTTCATGATAATTAACTTCTTTTCTGACGTTTAAATTGATTATTAAATGTATATAACTATATACTGATTTTAATCTACAATACAATATTTACTATCTGGCCAAGCATTTCATATTAAAATCGTGTTTGTTATAAATAATTACGCATCTGTTGGACATATAAGGATTTCATTTAGCGTAAATATATAACAGTTTTTACTTGAACAGGGCAATTTGTTGATGCTAATGCAATTATAATCATTTCATTTGTCGAGTGTTTATATATATATATATATATATATATAAGGCTGCGTTCGGATTCCCACCCGAGTGCTAAAAATCCTATAATATACGTCAAGTGCACTATAGATTTTCAGCACCCAGGTGGGGAATCGGAACGCACCCTAAACATAAGTATATATGCACATATACAGCTATTACTCGTTTAATATTTGTGTGGCCTAAATGGATGATTTGGATCAAACAGTTTTGGATCTTTAACATATTCCTGTTCTTTCGTCCAGTAACCCATTAAACCTGAAATATAAAAACAAATGTGTATAGTTATATCTTGACGAATCTGTTTTCCATGTTCCCTGAATTTAAAAAATATATGTAGGTATAATATATGGGGCATTCCATGTCAAATCGACCTGGGTTTGACAACCTCAACCTCTCGGATATACAAACTACAATGTTTGTACGTCGTCGATAACAGACAATGACCGTTAAGCCCGTATCAGACTACGGATTGGGATTGAGATTGGATTGAAATTTAATCAATCAGAATAAAGAAAACTGATCTCTTAAGTTTAGTGAACTTTGCTCTGATTGGTCAAATTTCAATCCAATCTCAATCCCAGTCTGATACAGGCTTAGGCTTTAGTCATTGTCTGGTATCGAAACCTTACTACACTGCAGAAATAACAATTAATATGTAAGAAGAGAGCAATGTTTATCATTTAAAGACCTTGATGTATTCAACACCCATCGACGACGTACAAACATTGTACAAATGTATATTTTTCTATTTAAAATATGTGACAATGAGTGGAAACCACATAGAATAGCTCCTACAGTATACAATAAAGATTGGTCCATATCTCAACAGGTATTTGATTTAGGATCCATGTTTACTGGACATTTTCTTCTTTTACTTTGACGAGTACTTTCAAAATATAGGACACTTTTTTTAAACACCCTGTATGCGTATGTATACCTGCACTTTGAGCTTTTGCAATTTCTTGTTCTAGTCTCATCTGTTTGTGTTTGCATAACCCAGTTATGTGTCTTCCATATATCCTGCCTGTGTATCGACTTTGAAACTGTGAAAGTAATCTTACATTCTTGTAATCTGGTTCAATGCCCAATCTACACAGAATACATTGCCGTTTTTCTTTTACATAGGGATTTTCAATTTTGATAGGCTGCAAATATAAAAAAGAAAACATGTAAATATATCATATCACATAAAAACATCCAAAACAAACAAGAATAAAATATTATGACGCATGCGATAAAGTTTTGCACAGAAATATACCATATACCTATTTCTATTTATGGTAATTATGAAGGAGAGAGGCTTCCTCCCCAATTTGGCTGAAACTTGACAGTTTTGTGTATTTTGGTGCGTAAAACATGAATCTATAAGTTAAAATTGTCGTTCTCAATTAGGAAAAAAGTTATTAAGTACCAAAGTTGACAGTTGCGTGGTTAGGATGTCTGTCATTTATTATACTTTGTATTTATAGACTTTTCAATATGCCAATTATTTTTATTATCTTTTTTAACCATTTAATTCGATATATTATGGCATATTTGGTACAACAAAACTGCACATTTTCCAAAGAAAATAATAATTTATGTTTTTTGTTAAAGCAGAGAATATAGTTGGACCAACCATATTCAGTACAACAAAATGCATATTTTCCGAAGAAAATAATAATTTATGTTTTTTGATCAAGCAGAGAATAGTTGGTCCATAAATTATTAAAAAAAAAAAAGATAATAGAAATAGAGTTATTATGCTTTTTTAAAAGCAGAAAATAATTGGCATATTAAAAAGTCTATAAATACTAACAATAAGTATAATAAATGACAGACATCCTAACCACGCAACTGTCAACTTTAGTACTTAATAACTTTTTTCCTAATTGAGAGCGACAATTTTAACTTATAGATTCTTGTTTTATGCACCAAAATACACAAAATTGTCTCAAGTTTCAGCCAAATCGGCGGAGAAGCCCCTTTCCTTCATAATTACCCTCTTTATAAATACACAAAATAATGATTTACTTTGATTTATGGTTCGCATTGTTCGCAATGTTTCAAAATATACTGAGAAATGAGTACTAAAAATCTGTAGTTAATGTTATATTATATATGTTAGAGATTTTTCAGTACTGTCAATACATTTCAGAATGCGTTCTCTTACCATATCATCTTCCACTACTACATTAATTCCTACAGAGTTGTCGGAGGAACTTTTACTTATAGTACGAAAATACGATTTGCAGATTTTGTTAGCAACAAACGTTGTTGCAACTCTATGTAAGGCTAAAGCAGAAATCATTTCGCGTGTATTCAAGACTACAGCAAACCCAAAATAAAATCCAAACCCTCGTGCTCCAAATCCTGCACAGTCCTGCAGTGGCTGCAGTTTTGTAGAAAGTTTAGTGCCCGTCTACAATAGATGTTTTATGCCCTAAAGCAGGGCACACACACTTTTCGTAGAACGTTTCGACCAATCGCGTTTCGCGTTGCTCGATTCTTATGCTGCGTTCCCACTATACGCGTCGCGCGTCGCGTCATCCGAGTTAAACCAATCAAAACATCCCATTTTGTTCCCGTCACAAGTAATGTAATAAAATGGGATGTTTTGATTGGTCGCGACGGATGACGCGACGCGTGACGCGCTCAGTGGAAACTCAGCCTTATGCTGCGTTCCCACTATACGCGTCGCGCGTCGCGTCACGACCCCGCGCGTCATAAGTTTATCCAATCAAAACGTTTAATTTTATGACGTTATTTCCGACGCGAGATCATGTCATAAAATGAAACGTTTTGATTGGATAACTCATGACGCGGCGTCGTGACGCGACGCGCGACGCGTATAGTGGGAACGCAGCATAATAGGCCCCCTGAACTGCAGCGAAAAAGAACAGACCATATGCTTCTACGTTCCCACCTTAACCTTACCTCAGGAAAGAATCGTTATTCGTTGACGGGTAGCACGTAGCACACACGGTAGCACAGTGCGTACACATACATACTTGTATAGAATAAACCTATGGAAAGGTACTTTAATCTACTTGTTTTTTTTTTTTTTCCCAATATGCGTTTCTTTAGAAATTATTTCAAGCTTTGTATGTGTAGGATTGATATGTACGAGATAATTTAATATTGAACATCTAATACTAAGAAGTTTCTCGAGGTAAATTTTCAAATTTTTCGTTAATGGACATTTATTGTATGTCGAGTGACTCGAGTGGTAGTTGAGGTTGTGATCTCGTTGATGAAGTTGACAATTAAGGTATGAAGAGAAATATTCGTATATCCGCTTCTTTTCTAATAATTTTATTAAAAAAACAATATGTTATATGAAGTAAAAAAACGTTTTAAATAGCTTATTATATACGTAGAAGAAATATAGCTTATAGAAGCAGCTCAAGCAGCACTCCCTTAGAATTCTCAATAATTCATCAAAAACATGATACAAGCTAATAGAAATAGAAATTTTAAGGTCTAATGTTTGTGAACGTGTAATTATATGTATAAATTAGTTCTTAGTTATTCAAATTTATAGTTGTTTGATTTTTACGAGGGGCATTCAATAAGTAATGCAACATATTTTTTTCTTATTCAAGATTTGTTTTATTGCAGTTTTAAATACATCATACTAACTTCTCCCCAATTCTTTGGCTACAAAAATATCATTTTTCAACATAATCTTCATTCAATTCTATGTCATCTAAATGTAAAACCCTGTATTTTCCTTGATGTTCCTGCTGTACCACTATGGGTGAAGAACGACAGTCGACAGTCTACCCTACACCTTGGATCTTGGATCTTGGATC
Source organism: Temnothorax nylanderi (assembly GCF_030848795.1). Classification (NCBI taxonomy): domain Eukaryota; kingdom Metazoa; phylum Arthropoda; class Insecta; order Hymenoptera; family Formicidae; genus Temnothorax; species Temnothorax nylanderi. The sequence goes on along the minus strand of NW_027249153.1, from coordinate 104,157 downwards.
TTGGATCTTGCACCTTCTGCATTGACTTTCATCTTTTTGGCCCTCTGAAAGATACAATCCGCAGGAAAAGATATGCAGGCAATGACAAGGAAGTCATAGTCAAAGTAAGAAAAATGGCTGAGAGGCAGATCAGCAGAGTGGTATATCACAAGGGCAAATAGTTATTTCAACTTAAAGAAGCGAAAAAATGGCCATTTTGGCACAAATTAGGTACAAATATCTTTGAAATCTGATCGTGATAGAGCAATTCGGGTAACAGATTCAGTTTCAGCACGCCAAAATCCTTTGTAAAAGATTATTGAGATCTGAGATCCGAGGGTCAAAATTGACGTCGACCTGTGTAATTTATAATAAATTATTTTTTAATTTATCGATATATTTTCTAACGTTTATCAATGAACATGACATTCCTATGAATATGACATTATTGTACACTATACATTCTATGCATAATCAGTGTCTGCTCATGCATTTGATAATTGATCAGAAATTCTTCTGACAAAGCTCGATTAGCCTTCTTCAGCCTTCTTCCATGTAAAGAATAATAGCATGTGCTAATAGCTAATAAATCACCGGTCTTGAAAACAGATATTCGATTTTGCTACTATAAGTAGTGATAAGTATACATTTTGACTTATCTTTAGATATAGATCACGAATATGCATGACTCATATAACTAAACGAGCTCTGTCTTGGGACTTGTAAGTACGAGTAAGTAACCAAAGCGTAAGTGTCCAAAAAACATTTAGGTATTTTTCTTCAATCTTTTTTGAGCTGTTTTTTTTTAGTTCATTAAACCTTGGAGAGTAAGCTTTTCAACTGTAAAAAGAGTTTGTGAAAGTTGGAGGACTGGCTGTATTAGGATGATAAAGGAGCTTTATTCAGAGAGTGACTGATATCGATATCGAATAATTTTATATCCTTGTAACTTTTTTATTTGGCCTCTCCTAAGAATGAGATCTGTATTTTTGGAATTGGCTCGTCAAGACGATTCAGAATATATACAGGTTGTTCGATTTATGTATGTCATAAAATAAATCGCATATTCTGTCGCATAAAAAACTGACTCGAAAAGTCCTTAATAGTTTTTAGATACTTTTAAGGATATTAAGCGAGATATTGCAAGTTAAAGTTTGAATAATTTCTCAAATTAAGTATCCATAGATGAGGTGCATGTGTGTGCATATTCCGTAAATAAGAAAGACATTGCCTCGAAATCTCAAGACTGAATACTTGTGTACAGCTTCAAAGCTAAAAGAACACTGTTTAAAATGTGTTAATAAAAAAACATTACAATATGATTTTTTCAAAATTTTGATGAGAAATTTGAGAGAAAAATGGCTGGGTTTCTCCAGACCCCATGTGCGACTTACACGTATGCAAAAAATAAGTGTGGCCTGCGAGGGTTAAAATGCTTGATAATATATTTATATCACCTTTTAAATTATTGCAAGATAAGTGGATATGCGAATATTTCTTTGCTCATGTTCTTTGTGATAGAAGATTATAACGTCTTTTCCAGGCATATGCTCAAACATAAATACTTTGCATCGATTTTGATGATTAAAAGTTCGAGGAAGAGGAGGTGGCACTAAAATATCCAATTATGGCATCGGCGATCGAAGTTTTGGGGAAGCAAGCAATGAAAACGTTCAGCGATCGCCGGCTTTGTCAAAAAAACTTGGACAAATTGTTAAGTTTGCTAAACAAGATAACAGCCGAGGATGTGAAACTCGATAAAAATACTCTAGATTACGTCAGTAGGCAGCCCGCGCCTATGTGCGTGATGGATATATTCGAGAACAAAGACATAACAATTGCAATTTTCATATTGAAACATGGAGTTAGGATGCCTATGCACGATCATCCTGGAATGCACGGTTTATTGAAGGTATGTAAATATTTGTGTCATTAATGCGTAAAGATTGATGGTATAACAACTATAATACATAGATTGTCCTCAAACCGAAAGATATTAGTTTAAGATTCGACAAAAGATATAATTTTGAGTAAAAAAAAGTTGCAATAAATTGTAATATGTATCAATATATAATGTATACCGATCATAATATAGGTAATCAGTGGTATGGTAGAATTAAGCAGCTACAGTTTGAAGACAAAGAGTGATCATGTAATTAAAGCGAAGGAGGAAATTGCGGCAGTCAGGCATAGGCCTGACTATCTTCATAGCAACTCACCCGCTTGTACCTTTACACCGACGGAAAAGAATTTTCATGAAATCTTGTGCGTGGAGGGTCCCGCAGCTTTTCTAGACATACTCAGTCCACCGTATGACGTCGACGAGTTTGGCAAGGGAACGAGACCCTGTACGTTCTTCAAGACCGTCAAGTCTAAGTTGTGTACAGAATTGACAGATATAATCGAAGAAGTTCAATTGACAGTTGTGGAGAATCTGCCGGACTTTTATTCTTCGAGTTTAGAGTATATAGGACCTCCTTTGAAAAATCACTGTAATTAAGATATAATAATACTTTTCCACTTCGTGGTTTGTGAATTTTGTATTTGTAACGCTGTGCATAATCATATATAGTTGTATAGTACATAGACTTTTACCACTATATGATCTTCACCGCTAAATATATTTAAGATTTAAGGCGGTTGGTCCCTGCTACAACTGTCCTTATTTAATGACGTCAGAAGCGAGAAATGACACGTTTGCGAATACACCTGCGAATAAGCCTATATGGTTAGGCTTTGCATCTCATTCATTTTACGACTGTTTATTAACTGTCGAGGGAAACGGATAGAACTCGGAATATTTTTCAAGTGTGCTGAAGTGATCTGAAGTGTTATTTTGTGCAAATATCTTTTTATTTGCAAATACCATGCAAGAATTTTCCAAGTGTCATTTCTCGCTTCTGACGTCTATTAAATAAGGACAGTTGCAGCAGGGACCAGGAGTCTTAAGTTTAATGCACGATTGGTAGATATAATCGTGTATCTTTACGCGAGCCGGAGAGTTGCGAGTACCTGAGATTATCAGATCTCAATAACAGCTAAATGTTCATATTGTGAACGCGTGGAGCTCATTGCCCTGTAAATTTAGCTCCAACTCTTAGGTCGATTCTATAGTTAACCACATGTCACTGTGTTGGATGCCGAGTATGTACATAGACATAATATATTAGCGATTTTGAATGCTTGTGCTGTTCTGCACTGGTGCGTACTATAAAGACTACTACATTTATCGAGAAAGATACGGTACATTTTTACCGTACCGATAAAGTATTCAGTGTTAATATATCTTCATGTATAGCAGTCTTTAAAAAGTTAAAATAAAGGCAGTGCATGCCTGACCCGAGTTTGCTAAGTAAATAGATCGAGCGATTTCCATGCCGACAATGCTTTAATGGGAAGAGTAAATAAAGAAAGAAAGTAACTGCTGTATCTCTTTCTCTCTTTACACCTACACAGTGACATCGTGGACAATCGTGCTTATACGTGAAATAATAGATATTATTGAGGATTTTTTTGTTAAAAAGAGATCGAGAACGGTCGTTTTCTTACTTTCTCTTTCTGCATATCGTTTAAAGTCCTGCGTTTTATGCTCGATCTGTTTGTATTATGTTTATCCTAGAGAATATTATGATGTCTTAATATTAGGTATCTTATGGAACTGTCGGAAACATGTCATTATGATGCTTTTAAAACATTCTTACGTACCAATTTATGATGTCTTTAAGATATTGTTTTCAGATGTCTTTACAACGTCGTATTTAGGATCGCTTTTAAGTCATATATTTCATGGCAAGGTGACAATTGGTTATACAAAAGTGCATTAACAGGAAGAAAAACACAAGAGAAGAGCTAGAGTTGTTTGATAAATACATATATTAATATAATTCAACATTTATATCACTTAATGATCGTCTAGCTTTTATTATGTGGATATATTGTGTACACTTGTTGTATATAAATAATAGATAGAGATCAAGTTTTATCATTAGCAAAGTTATGTAAATCGTTGATATACCGATTTACTAATTCCAGCTTTTATCTTTTGTTTTTCTCCTTGTTAATAAATTTCAATTAACTTAATTGTGTCATTATGCTAAAGTAATAAAAAATATCAGTGTGTCAGATTTAATTAAACAGACAGTAAAGTTATATTACATTCAGACATTGGTCACGACATATGTATTTTAATCAATAGATGTTGCACTTGGTAATAGTTGGGTAGGATAAATAGTTGTATGTGTGATCCAAACCATGTTTTAGAAGAAATAACTTTCAGACATTTTCTCAGAAAAATGTCCTGAATCTTTTGACAAAGTTTTAAAAAGGTCTTAAAAGGGCGTCTTTTAAGGACCGTCTACAATAGTCGTAAGAGTATGTAGCAAGACGTAAGCAGTAAGCTATTGACCAACCACAGTCGATTATTCTTGAATTGTAAAAATCCCATTAGTCAATAGCTTACTGCTTACGTCTTATGCATACTCTTGGGGCTATTGTAGACGAGCCATTAGATATGCGGTGTTATCTGAGCATGGATCCAGTCAATTATTTATGAAAAATTTGATTAGATGCTCTATTAGATCGCATGCGCTCGACGTCCGACAGAGATGCGATTTAATGAAGAACAGGCTTCACGATCAAACTTTGTTGTTCTTAACACTTCTACGTTGTTCACTATTTCACACTTGCGATGTGACTATGTAATCGTGTAACCATACGTAGAATAAGAAAGTCAGTGAAAAATGGAAAATGGAGCACCGAATAGCTCACAATCAGTGATGAACAGCAGTTGCCTGTAAAACAAGAAACCCAGTTTGATTTCTGTTGCCCTGCAACTCTGAATAATTAATTGGAAAAATATTTCGTTATTGTTCCATATATATTAAGGAACCGTAGAGTATAAATTTCAAGAACACAACCAAGGCCACTTGGTATGAAGAGCGCTTGCTGAAACTTGGTGCCTTACGAGGAAGATAAAAAAATTGACATTTATTTTAAAAAAAATTATTTAAAACGTTTCTGATCTGTACTACAATATATCTAAAGCTTTAAATATAAAAGGAAGACGCTTGCGCGTTTTTCTTTATTGAAGCTACCAGGAGATAGCCAAATCTGTCGAGAACCAATTTCGAAAGTGTCTGCTACAAATTTTGTCGACAAAATGTCAGCAGAAATATCACCAGAATCTGCTAATAGAATGGCAAATTGACTGCAGAATTTGGCGTTTCGTAGCCATTGAAATGATGTATTATATTCCATTTAAACGTTTACGAAATGACAGATTCGGTGCGGTTTCGGCCGACAATCTGCCGACTATCAAATTATGTTGACAAACTTTGCCGGCAAAACACGAGTTTAATGTGGATGCAGATAATACCGGATCTGTTTGCGATGTCTGAGCAAATACTGCCAATCTATTGTGTGTCATACTGCGGGCAGTTTGCTTACTTAATATCTTTCTCGGTTTACTTTTCGAACTATAAACTATAACTTTGAAAACTATACTGTGTAGCTCAGTAGGTATGCGCTTTTTTCTTAATTTTGTCTTATTGTAAACGTGATTTTGAGCGAATGAGAGATAATGCGAATAGTGAGAGAGCAACGCAAAATAACGCAAGAAAAAAAAGTCCACTTTGAACGTTCAGTTAAGTCATGATATAAGCATATTTAATTCGTCAAGATTGTTTCTATCAAGATTTAAAGACGAATTCAAAGTCAAGTGTAGAAGAATTAATATAATTATTTTCATTTTTAACGTTTACTTTGTAAGCAAAAATTGTACATTTTGTTACATATCGATTTAATCTATTTTTATTGTTATCTATTTTTATTGTAATATGAAACATTACATGTAAAAAATTTATTTGTTGAAAACGTACATATTTCAATTAATATATTTCTCGTATCTTTTATGCGTTTTAATTTTTAAGATATTAATTATTTATTGCAAGATAGGTTGTAAAATAAATTTGTATCGGTAATATTTTCTTTAGATATATAGTACAAAAAATGGTCATTACGAGACCGGGCAAACAGTTTAGATAGAAAAGATAATAAAGAGAATGCCCTGACTCTCGAGATATTAATAAATTGTTAGTAAAATTAAGAACATCGTGAAAAATATGTATATTATCTTTGAAAGCGGTGTTTTAAAATTTAAGAATATTTTCATAACTGGAAAAAATATCTGTTACTTTTTCAACTTTTTTTTCTTATTTTGAAGCTAAAGTACTTAAATAAAATATACATATAATGTTACATTAAAAGGCAGGATAATATTGAAAATAATCAATTTTTATTTTTAAAAACATTGCTTTATATTTTGAGCTACAGATAATGATTTTTAGATATGTCTAAATGTTTAAAAAAGAGGTTGGATATAGTCCTCTAGCGATCTGAAGGATTAGCGGATAATCAAGAAATAATTTTAAAAAACTTGTTATTTGGTGGTCCTCCTCCCTCTCTGCTTATAGCTTTGACTTGAAATAGATAAAGAAAAAGAGGATGATCATCAAAACTTTAGAAGTATTTTTCTATAAAATTATTTTTTTTATTCTTATGTACCTTTTTCTTGGAAAATATTAAACCGATTTTTATAAATTTGTTAAAATCTTTTCAGAAATGATGGACTATAATTTGATTGTACGTTTTTAAATAATTTAGATTGTAAAAAATAATTTTCAAATAATAATTAAAACACGGAGGTTTGTTTAAATAAAAAAACGTCGATCAAAATGTAGTTAATTATGTGAGAAAACAAAAAATTAGGTATGACTCGTTGATCTGGTGCTGAGAAAAAGGAACATAGGTAATTTTATCCCATAATTTCGCAAACATCTTTTTAAAGACAACGTATATACATAATTAATTATTTTAACAGAAAATGGCAAGAAATCTATTTGGATCTATTCAATAAATATATTTGCATACAAAAAGTTATTAAAAAACATCGCCCTAAAAATTGTATACATTTGTTAATAATATATTTGTGTTAAATGGATTGGTTTATAACATATATATATATATATATATGGTTTATAATATATTTTATACTTTGAAAAACTTGTGTTATATTTAACCAGGAAAAAGGGGAATAAATTCAATAAAGGTATAGTTAAAGTCTACATTGTTAAAAAAACTATCAAGTTTGTAAACTTATTACAAAATGATACTATTAATTATTCGAGTATGTGTATCAGTACTCGATCACTTCGAACAGACAATTTATTTCAAACTAGCAAATCAGGTACTCAGATATTTTTTATCTGAAAAATAATATAAAATAAAAGAATATAACACATTTGACATTTTCAAGAATCATTGTAAGATACAATGCTTGTTACTTGAAAGTTTCTCTTACTATTTACGTAGACAAGTTAACGAACATTCAATCTTTACATGGTTATTGAGTACTTGGCTTATTATCATTGGTTTGAATAACGGATACATTTGCAACTTTAAACGCCCGATATCCAATACTATTGCAAAATAAAACGTAAATGTATATGACACGAGACACGAAATATAGATGTAACTATACGAACACTGTAAATTTTTATGTAAGTAAATAATCATGGTTTTCTTATATTTGCTACAGAGATTATTTTATGACAGCATTTACATGTGAGATTAGATTACAAAATATAGTTCATGAACCTTAATTCTAATATAGCATATTTATGTATAAACATATATGTATACATATGTATGCGCGCGTGCACACACATATATATACATATATAATTTATATATAAATGTCAGTATTCTGTAGACGTATCTAGAGTCACAGTAAATAGTTTTACGTAACAAACATTTGTCATAATAATTTGTTACGTTTATTTCTTTTCTCTGCGATAGCACTTGAGCTTTTCACTATAATATAAAATTCAAAAATAATGATTATTGCTAGATTATTTAAAGTTAGACAACGCTAATAACATAAAGAAAAAAATCGTGTAATTATTCCCGCTTTCATTCTTTATCGTACAAGGAAGATAGTAGAAAGTATTACCCGTGTAATATAATTATTAAAAAGTACTGTTCCTCTAAATGTTAATTTAAAGGAGATGTCATCCTTTAGATTGCCCAACATCTTTCACCTTTGGAAAATACAATCCTGAATCACAATCACTGATCTTACTCAAATATAAATCTTATTTTTATATGCTTATATACAACTATCTCTTTATTTCACATGGCTGTACTACGATCACCGTGGATATATACGTAACATTAAAGATTATATCTGTAAGACCGTTTATGTATAAATAGCGCTACTGTAGAGCGTCGATCTGCTCCTTTTTACATTTGAAAGATCATATCCACACTAATCGATATTCAAATATATTCATTGATATTTTATTTAACTTCGATCACTCTCGGAGTCTTGTTGCCTTTTGTATAATGCTACATTGCTTTCCGTATAGTCCATTACGCGACGCTGACACTGTCTCTTGTATTGTTGCTGTTTATGATAAATTTTGAACGCACCTTTTATTGTTATAAAGGCTGCACCACCCTACAGAGATAAGAAACAGAAAAATATATTTTAAAAAGTACACACACGCACGCACGCGCGCGCACAATGGCAATTTAAACAAGGCGGTTCTTTAGTTACTTAAAGAATAATGTTATTTTTTAATAATATACATATATGAAATCGTCTTGTATATATTTGAGAGTAATACAAGATTTGTGATAGTATTTTTATAATTTGAAGAATTAATACGTACCAACAATGTTCTCTGAAAGTTGGAACTTATGCTTTCGAAGAATATTCTTCCGCACAGACTAGCGATGGTCGGCAGTAAAAGTGCGCCGCAAAGAACACGTGTCGCAGACACTGGATCGTTCATTGGAGGTATATCTTCAGATTGTATACTTGTGTCTTCGTCGGTATAACTGCAACAATTATATTTTAAAAGCATGTTATTTTAATTGGATGCATTTTTCACTGGATGCATATTCTGTATTATATCGGGTTTTCCGTAAATAAAAACTGTTCAGTTAAATATATGTAATTTCCAAAGTATTTATATAGAGACGATACATCACCAGTGTTTATTACTTCCAATAAATCTTAAAGTATGATGTTTGATTTTTTAAGAGAACCAGTTTATAATCGGCACAATAAAAATCTCGTTCTAAATGGAGGCATTTTTAGAATTTCAAGATCACTATTTTTTGTAATGGAATCAGTTTTTCTACACAACTCAATTATCTTTATTCTACTTATAAAAGTATTAGGATAAAGTCAACGAAAAGTGAATGTTATGTGAGATAATGTATCAAAATATATTTTTTGCAAACTCATTTCACATTTTTCGATTACTTTATCTACTTTTATGCAGAATAATGAGGATTGATTTATGATAAAAAAATTTACCTGGAGTAAGATTGCGTTGACCCCACAAGATGTAGCCTTAAAAATTAATAAACTTTCAATTAAAGCGTTTTTCTTAAAACTCATATTTTAGGATATATTGGAAGTAGAAATTTCTAGTATCTTTACAAGCATAATATATACATAATATATACTATTTTTAAAATCGCGATAAATATAGGATTTCCTTGCAAAATGAGAAAAATAAGAAAATTGCACTAGAACATAAATTTACTACGGTATATACATATAAATAGTGGAATTGGACTATTTATTGACAGTAATGTTGCCGATACAAACCTGCTCGGTAGAAAATGCCTTAAAATGGGAACTTTGGATGCGTGTCGCCTCAAAAAACTAAGGGCCTGATCTTCCCAACGAAGCATCTTTCCCAAAACCAACATAATTGGAATAGTTGGCAAGCCAACCAGTAGGACTAAAGGATCAGCCTGTTCCATCATGGTAAGACCATCCTTATGACCCACCACTTGCATGACAGTAACCGCACCATAAGTCACAGCTGTCCAATATATGGATCCAACAACTATACCAGCGGCGATAAAAGGGCATACTCGGAAGATGACTGCATCAATCGTGTCGAGTACTACCACTAATGGACCTACAATTGATTTGCATGTAGGATACTCTACATGTGCAAAGAGTATAATTATAATATATCACACAATAATAAAGTAAAATAATGTTTATAATATAGATACTTGTATTTTTACGAAATAACAAAAACACTAAACTAACTATAACATTAGATATAACAATGTCACACATACGTATATACACGTACATACATATATATACACACATGCATACACATATGTATCTATGTATGTATAATATAATATATTCACCCATGTTTGGATAAACTATGATATATTCGGTATTGCATTGTGGGCATGCCACGGCATGTCCAGCATGACCCTTTTGCTTCTCATCGACCCATCTCTGAATACAACCCTGATGAACCCATTTTGTAGTGCCTCGGCAATGACACGGTTTAACCCACGCTGCGGTCGCATCGTCTTCATCGGTTGCAAAGCATACCCAGCAGTATCGCCTGCTGGATAAAAGAGGTTGACATTATAAATTAATAGAATGTGTCAAACAATAATCGCAGGAATTTGCTGTAAGTCTTTAAAATAATAAAAAAATCAGATGATATAAAGGGTTACCTAAGTAAGTACACAAACTTGAAGGGGATATTCTTTGGCCTTATTTCAAGAAGAAAAAGTCCTACAAACATGTGTCCTAAACTGCTTTGTTCTCAAAATACAGAGTGTCAATGTTGTGGGGGGGGGGGAAATGTAAAATTTTGAAAATCTGGAAAACGTTTAAAAATATTTTATTCAAATTTGGTATGCGTACACGTGGAAAACGTTTAAAAATATTTTCTAGTACCGATAAAACATTTTTAGATCCACCAGAAGCATGCATCTTTGACACTCTGTATTTTGAAAATGAAGCAGGACATATGTGTGTATATATAGTTTGAAGAATATTTCTTGGCAATAATAAATGCACCAAGATTGGAGGTACAATTGAAATCAAGCCTATATGCATTCATTAAAAAAATTAAAAAAAAAATACATAATGCATAATTGCTTCAAACAATAAGTATAAACTTACTCTTCTTCTGGAGTCAATGATGGCACACTGGACGTGATTTGATTCGGCGAAGATGCCCCATCGGTAATATCAACAGATAACTCATGATCCGTTATGTCGTCCCATGCATTTTGAGAACTATCATCCTCGAGCGACGCTATTTGTGCCGTGGCTTGAGAATCAGATACTTCTGTTATAAAAAAAAAGTGACGTATGTAATTATCATAAATTCTCTGCATTAGGCAAAAGGATTTCGTTCACCAAGCGTTACCATTGTTAGAGTCAACAGCTTGTCTATCGGATCTCAAATTTGTGCTGAGTCTCCTTAGAGCTTCCTCTATGCTTGGAAGACGTCGGATGTTAGCCCTGGTTATACCTGACTCAATACGCACTATCCTTCCACGGCTATCAAGCCCATAGGAGATATGCGGCAAGTTATCGTCAGACATCGTGTCTCAGTGAGGCAAAACGCTCACAAGTTCATTACCACCTGGAAAACACAAGACAATACTTAAAATTATCGCCTATAAACGCATCGCTCTCTGAACGCGAATCGCGAGCGCTTTTGACCCATACAGCCGATTCACTTTTTTAGCGAATAAGTATATTCCCATTAGTTCCACAATTTTTTTTTCGAGTTCTCTTCGGGTGAGGAAGGATTGGTGCCTTCAACCTAATCCCAAGATTATATAGCGCTTGGTTCCGATATCTGAATGCGGGAGGTTATATGGTTATAATCGGTTGTATCAGCGGAAAATTCTGTCGGGTCGGGCGAGTTTACACTTTTGGCATTCCGTTACCGCGAATCGCATAAATATTATGCAAATGTTTTTTGCGCACCGTACGTGAAACCGTTACGCAACGTAATTTCACGATACACGCGATTGCTTATCAAGATTTTATTCGCCACTATCGACACTCGTATCTCGTATCTCCGATCTCGCGAAATGCTGCGAAATGCTCAAAAGGCATTAAGGGTTAAGGGCACGAATTTGATCAAGCAATACGAGATACGAGGACGACGGTATGTATGTACATCGAACCTATTCGTCCTAACGTGGATGAATGGAGCCGTATGTGCGAGCGATTGTCTCTCGTTGATCCAAGATTAAAACGCTCCCGCACAGCGCACGAGGCACGAGGCACGAGTGGCACGAGTCAAATCCTGTCGGGACGGTCGGGACTGTCGGTGTCGGGAGGCCGTCGGGGGACGGCGAGACGTTTTAAAAACGCGTGCGTCGCAGAGTTTACGCGAGTCGACGATCGGCTATCGCGCGAGGATCGTACGTCAACCACGTCAACGTATGATGCAAAACTAACGTGAATTGACGTGAACTGACGTAAACGCGCGACGCTGACTGACGGCACTGACGCTCTCAGCTCTCAGCTCTCAAGCGAGTCAGCGAGCGCAAAAAAAAAAAAAAAAAAAAAACGTCTTCTGGTACTGGTAAGTTAACTCATGACGTTTGTATACATTTCGGCGAACGGCGACGCAAGCGAAACGTGAGGATTCTCTGTCAACGGATATATATGATACCTGTGTACCACGCGTTTCATTAATATCTAGTTTAACGCTTGCAACTACATCTTGATCTATCTTATTATTTTTATTTATATACAGGGTGTTTTCTAAATAAGTACACAAACTTGAAGGGGATATTCTTTGGGTTATTTTAAGAAGAAAGGGCCAAAGCACATAACATATGGCGTAGCGATATACGACGGTCGTAGTCGGGTCGGTCCCCGTCGCCCCCGACCTGACAGCTGACAGCTGACAGATCAGGATACGCCAAAGCTTGTGCGTTACTTACGTCCACGACTCCACGACTACGACCAACTACGACTGTCATAACTGTCATAACTGTCATATGTGCTTTGGCCCTAAAGCAGGGCACACACTTTTCCGTAGAACGTAAGGGTGCGGTCACATGGACTTATATTTTCCGCGTAACGCGTATCGCGTAACCAATCAGAAGCGCGCGAATATGCGTAACCAAAAATGCGAAACGCTTCTAAATTGGTTACGCGGTTACGCGTTACGCGGAAAATACATGCCATGTGACTCTTGCCTAATGGCTTCTGCACACAGGACGCGGAAACGCTTGCCGCGCGCGGCAAGAAGCGACGCGGCGCGGTAGCCAATAAACTTTTGGTTCTTACGGAAAAGCAACACGTTGATTGGCTACCGCGTCGCTTCTTGCCGCACGCGGCAAGCGTTTCCGCGTCCTGTGTGCAGAAGCCATAACAGTAAGGTTTCGACCAATCGCGTTGCTCAATTCTAAAGGCTATAATACACAAAATGCATAGCGTAGCATAAGCATAGCACAAGACCGCTGGACCAATGAGCATCCAGCATAATGTCGCCATATTAATTTACGTAAGATGCTCATTGGTCCAACGGTCTTATGCTATGCTTATGCGACGTTATGCATTTTGTGTGTGACGGCCTTTAAGGTCAATCCAGACAAACTTGCATAGGTGCATAAACATATACATAAAGAAATGAATTGGGCTATCTTTTTATGCACATGCATATGGACCAATCAATTTTCTCATACTTATGTTTATGCGCTATGCAAGTTTGTCTGGATAGACCTTTACTTCTACGGTTACAGACGGCCGAATCGAGCAACGCTATTGGTCGAAACCTTACTGTTACGTTCTACGAAAAGTGTGTGTGCCCTGCTTTACATCATGGGGTGCATTGGTGCATTCCGATTCCCCACGGTGCTGAAAATCTATAGTGCACGTAACATATACTATAGAATTTTTAGCACTCGGGTGGGGAATCCGACGCAGCCATGGCTGTGCATGGCTGTAGTGTAGGCTGTATCCGCTGTATCGTCCTTGAGGGTGCCATTACATGGAGCGCGGAAACGCGGAAACGCGGAAACGCGGAAACGCGGAAAGAAAGTAACTAGATTCCGTGTTTCCGTCGCTTCTTTCTATCCCATTTGAGCGGAACAGCGGAGCTTCACGGCTATAGGGCACTTATGCATTAGCGCTTGTTCTACCGAATAGTTTATAACAATTAAATCACTTTTCCAATTTCACGGAGAACTGTCCACAATATTCTAAGCGGGATAGAATATATTATAAAAATACATAACCTATCTGAGGTATCTGAGTGCAACAGTACAGAGAAAAAGAACGAACATTTGACGCGTCCGTTCCGCGAGTTTGTTTCTCCTTATATTACATGGAGCACAATTTGCGCGGAAAAGCGGAACAGTATAGTGACAAATAGACATTTGTATTCATTTCTTAAAATTGTGTTTACTTAATTCATTGCAATTTTTATTAATATGCTTATCTTTTCAGCTTATCTATTGAATACAAGCATTTTAATCAATAAATACCGTTAAAAATTAATATTTTATAATTCTCTGTTCCGCTTTTCCGCTCAAAATGTGCTCCATGTAAGGGTGCGTTCCGATTCCCCACCTGGGTGCTGAAAATCTATAGTGCACGTGACATATACTATAGGATTTTTAGCACTCGGGTGGGAATCCGAACGTAGCCTAATATAAGGCATTCAAAACAGACGGAACGGATCGACGGAAATCTAGTAAATTTTGTCTTCCGCGCTTCCGCGTTTCCGCGTTTCCGCGCTCCATGTAATGGCACCCTGAGGCGGATGGTGAATGGCGGATGCCATTTACAAGAAGAAGATAGGATTTTGTTATTTGTTATATTATTGTCAAAGATTATAGACGTAATAAGATGACATTATGTAGTGTAAAAAATTGCAAAAGCAACCACAGATCAGGAAGTAGTATACATTTTTTTCGGTAAGTAATATTAATTTTTTTCTTTGGTATTTTTCTTTGGTTGAAAGGGTTAGGCGTCTAATATTTATTTGTAAAGACAATAGGTTAGGTTAAGTTGAAAGATGATATTTTAATATTTTGTACGGTATTCGTGTAACATTACCCTTCGCAGAACAAATGGGGCTTTCAAGACCCACTCGATATTTCCATTTCAAATTTTACGGAGATTTTACGGACTCGCAAAAAAAAACCCAAACAAGCATCAGGCATATATATATATAACGTTATAAATAGATTCTTAAAGCCTTTGAAAGTATACTTGAATTTTCTCAGATTTGTTATGGCACCATTACAGCTTGAAAATCTTAACTGGCGTAAGCCCCCCACTTGTTTGATAAAAGCAGCAGCGAATTACACATGTTCTGCGAAGGGTTAAATGTATATTATTAAAATCTCAAATTATACAATAAGATGCAAATAATGAAGTGTATATAAAACAACTTTTAAATATGTGTACTGATTACAATTAGTCTTAATACAATAATAGACTTTAATTCTATTGTAAAAAGCAAGTTCAAAGTATCAGTGTGTGCATTTATTGAAAAATTACAAATGTCCTATTTATAACTTCCACTATTTGTAAATTACACTCTTTATAAAGCTGTATACAAAATATTAATATAATTAATATTTTGTAAAAAAGATCATTTTTGTTTAAAAAAATATTTTGTATGTTATAGGTTTCCTCTAAATAATGAAAATCTTCTGAACAGATGGATCGCTGTTGTTGGAAAGGCAGATTGGAAACCGAAAAAAACAAGTAGAATTTGTAGTCTGCATTTTAGTGAAAAAGATATTATACGAGGCATGGGATATAAATATTTTTATTTACGTGAAAATGCAGTACCAAGAGATTATTCTTCAATTGTCACAAAAAAAGAGCAGATTATCTGCTCGATGTTTAAGTCAAAAGAGAATTACAATACTGCAAATAAATCTGTAAGCTCCGGTAAAACTTATGTCTTGGACAAAAGTGCTGTAGAGGATCACAACTATTCAAATAATGATAGTACTCTGATTGAAAATGATGGATCAAATACATTTGGCACTCAAGATTCAAATCAATTGGTTCGAAAGACAATTCTTTACTCAGATAAGAAACCCAAATTTATTCAAACTGATTTTGAAAATATCTGTAATGCTGCAAGCATTAGTAATTCTGTAAGCTCTAGAGAAACTTGTATCTTGGACAAAAGTGCAGAATGGGATCACAACTATTCAAGAAATAATGTTAGCATTACGATCGAAAACGATGGGTCAAGTATATTTGACACTCAAAACCCAAATCAATTGACTCAAGAGGCAATTTCTCAACCAGATAAAAAATGCAAATTTATTCTAATTGATTCAAAAAATATCATCATGTTATCGCCTATCTCACACGATTCAACTAATCTCAACTCTAAAAAGGAAATAGATTTTGCTGCAAAAAAAATACAAAAATTATCGACAAATGTAAAAAATATGAGAAAGAAGAACAAAATATTACAGCAGAAGTTGAGAAGATATAAGAAAAAAATTACTTCAATGAAAGAAATGCTTAACCGATTGCAGAATAAACTGACGCCGGATGATTATTTGCAATTAATAAAAGAAGACTTTATTGAGGAAGACTTTACGTTACAGATTTTCGAAAATAAAGTTAAAAACGAAGATCGATAAACTAAAGGTCAACGTTACACGGATGAGGTAAAAATATTCGCTTTGTCGATTAATTATATCTCCCTTAAAGTTTATGAATTTTGTCTCTGATAATTTTTCTTCTTTTTTTTTCTTCCTTTGGCTTTACATCATTTTTAAGAATAAACTTAATAAAAAATAACAGTAAGTTACAGACCGTTATAAGAATATACATTTAAAAATTGCATAAATATATTTAACTTACAAATTTGTCACTAAATAATGTTGCTGGTATTACATATTTATATGTACATGCTTTTTTAAACTGTAAAAAAACTGCACCATGGTGCAATAGAATAATATTTTTCAATAGAATAACTAATATATATAACTAAATATGCTTTAAATAGTTGCATATTGTGTTGCATGTTATCCATATTATTAAAAAAATAAGAAAATGATATACTTCTTATCGATGAAGCAAAGCATTGACCTTCATTTGTGCAAATGAAAAATATTTTATTCATAGGACATTTTTCAAATTGCCTGCACATTAATCCTAGAAAATTATTACTGATTATTGATATAGAACCTGATTTTCACGTTGATGTTTTTCAGAGTTAAGGAAATTTTCATCGAAAGATCAATATTGCAATCTTGAGTTTGACCATGATATTTTGAAAGCAAATATGGGGTCCTCGTAAACAATAGATGATAGGCACATCTAATTATGGAAGCACGGGATCATTCAGAAAAGTGAATCCGTCTAAAGACGACATCGCAATCGATTGGGATCGATTGACTTGTTTTTGTTGGTTTGGACTAGCACGATCTTCACATAAGCTCTTTAACATGTGATATATTAATCTAAGTTTTTTATAATAATTGAGTTGTTCGTTATATGTAAATAATTATGAGAACTAATTTGTTTATTTTCTCATCCGACAAAAAGCTACAAACTTTTTTTTATATAGATCTTTGTCACATGTGTTAAAATTTGCAAGAAATACTAGCTAGACTAGGCGAAATAAAGTAATGGGGGTTATATCAGACATGGCAATATATTGTTGAGTTTCATAATTTACAAACGCGATTAAAATTAAAAAATAATTTATCTGTATATTACTAGGAAAGATAATAAAATAAAAGTGAAATACGCTGTCTAGACTTTATGGCCCGTATTCTCAGTTCACTTTTTTATCGATAAATGCGCGCATTTATTTCTGAAATTCTATAGTATATCTAACGTAAATGCTATATGCTAAATGCGCTTATTTATGATAAAGGTGAACTGAGAATACGGGTCCAAGTTCTTCCGTCGCTCTCTTTACACTTTCTTATAAAAAGATTTGTCATAGTTTCAAGGCTGCGAAGCAACTATTGAATTTATTCTAAAAATTAACATACTGTTTGATATTCTCAATTCACAGAATCTTTTCGACAAAGATTATAATGCTGGGTCTACAATGCGAGTCGCAAAGTCGTGAGTCGCAAGAATTGACCAATCACAGTCGATTATTCTCCTCAAATTCGACTGTGATTGGTCAATTCTTGCGACTCACGACTTTGCGACTCGCATTGTAGACCCAGCATAAGAAACCATTAAAACGAAATAATGCGATCCGCGTCCGCGATACGTAGTGTGACACGGGCTTAAGCCCGTATCAGACTACGGATTGGGATTGGGATTGAGATTGGATTGAAATTTAATCAATCAGAATAAAGAAAACTGATCTCAGGTTTAGTAAATTTTGCTCTGATTGGTCAAATTTCAATCCAATCTCAATCCCAATCCGTAGTCTAATGTCTAATGCGGGGTTTACAATGCGAGTCGCAAGTCGTGAGTCGCAAGAATTGACCAATCACAGTCGATTATTCTCCTCAAATTCGATTGTGATTGGTCCATTTCCTATGACTCACGAGTCACGACCCACGACTCGCATTGTAGACCCCGCATAAGGCCTGGTCTACAATGGGTGTCGTAACTGTCGTAAGTCGTTAGTCGTAAGAAATTGACCAATCACAATCGAATTTGAAGAGAATAATCAACTAATGATTGGTCAATTTCTTACGACTAACGACTTACGACAGTTACGACACCCATTGTAGACCGGGCCTTATACGGGCTTTTAAGCGTCGTCTACAATGGCAGCAGGAGTATGCAGTAATGGCTTCTGCACACAGGACGCGGAAACGCTTGCCGCGCGGCAAGAAGCGACGCGGTAGCCAATCAACGTGTTGCTACAAAATCCCGTTTACGCAAAGGAAAATCCCGTTTACGCGAACAAATTAGACCCGATCTACAATGGGTGTTGTAAGTCGTAAGTCGTAAGAATTGGCCAATCACAGTTCATTATTCTTCGACCGCAAGGAGAATAATGGACTGTGATTGGTCAATTCTTACGACTTACGACTTACAACACCCATTGTAGATCGGGTCTAAGTTACTACAGAAGTAACGTATACGCTCGCGTAAACGTTACTAGTAATGGCCGTGGCACATAGAAAAACTTAAGCAGTAAGCAAATCAGCCAATCACAGTCAAGAACTTAAGGCACGGCCCTGGTAGCGAATCCATACCGTTGATTTCCTTACTGCTTAAGTTTTTCTATGTGCCCGGGCTTTTATTCGCTTGTCTCTTATATCTTCTCTTTATTTTCTTTTTCTATTTTTTTTTCTATTTTTTCTATTTTTTTTCTATTTTTTTACTTATGTTTTTTGTATATCTCTTATTTTCTATTTTTCATTTTTTTCATTATATGGGTTTTTATGTTCCGCGAGTATGAGGGTGCATCCCCATGGAGAAAGAAATAGCGAAACGGAATTAAAACGGAATTCCTTTGATTGGCTAATATCCCATCTTGAGAGCCCCCACCTGGAGATTAGCCAATCAGAGTAATTCCGTTTTAATTCCGTTCCGCTATTTCTCTCTCCATGGGGATGCAGCCTTTATGTCGAGTGAAACTCAATTGACCACGTCGCCAATTGGCTAGTTTAAAATAAAAATATCTGATTGGCTGGTCCAGTGGAAAAACTCCAGGCATCGGTAGCTGTGAGTGGCTGTGGTCAATCGCAACGTGGTCAAACGGAATGTTCCCTTCCGGCGTCCTGTGTACACTGTGCAGGACTGCAGGAGCCATTAAAGAAAAAGCATGCGCGAGCACGTGTGAGTTCACGTGGATTGTTTCTACAATTTGATTAAATCTTGTTTTTTGATATATTATACAAAAGTTTGTAATGCGGTAAGTACTAGAATATTTATAATGAGATATTGCTTGTAAAAATGTTATAACGATGAAATAACGTTTATCTTTTTTTCTTTCATATCTAGCACCGCAGTGACCGCTCACCGCAGTCGATGGTTAGGTTAGGAGTTGACGATCAGGCTCGATCGTGTTCGGACGTGTTCCGAAGGAAAATTTTTTAAAGTATTGCGACTGTTACTGTCTGCATTGTATCGGCGCCTTTCGAGGCCTATAACGTTTTTTTACGACGCCGCTTGCGGCTTTTACGACTAGTGGTCATAGAGGAAGAAGTGCTGAGCCGACATATCACAGAATGGAATAATGGCCGTTACTATCCGATCGGAACTTAAGTGCCATTAAACGGAAGAAGAAGAAGAAGAAGAAGATGGTTAGGTTAGGTTATGACAAGTACAACACTTCAAAGTAATACATGTTAAAACTTAAATAGCACGAAATTAGATTGTCCTGCTTTGGTTTTTAATACGATAAATGGTATTATTACGCAAAACTGTTATACAAAATGGTTAAGGTTAAGAAGAAGAACTTGTCCGAGTCTGTGCAACAGAGAAACAAGAAACAGCTAAATCCGTTTGAGGTGCATATTAATAGAGACAAGCAGAAAGTATTGGGTCGGAAGAGTAAAAATGATCGTGGACTTCCGGGAGTTTCGAGAGCAAAGGCTATCAACAGACGTAAGCAAAGCCTTCTTCAAGAATATAAATTACAAAATAAAGACAATGTTTTCTTAGACAAACGTATTGGTGAACGAAATTGCGCTATGAGCACAGAAGATAAGGCGATAGCAAGGTTTGCCACGGAACGCATGAAAGCATATAAAAAGGAGAGCATTTTTAATTTGAATGATCAAGTATTGACACATAGAGGACAGACTCTTGAAGAGATTGAAAAATTTGATGATCCTAGGAGCGACGATGAATTTAGCGACAGCGAAAATGTTAGCGGCAGGCTGGATAAAAATTTTGTGGAGGAAGCTCACTTTGGTGGAGGCACTTTATCGAAAACAGATTCCGCATTATCCAGAAAGGATTTAATCGATCAGCTGATTGCAGAGTCGAAAAAGCGGAAGGCAGAGAAACAAAAGATACGCGAGCAAACGATAGATCTCACAGAGAAACTTGATTCTGAATGGAGGGACCTCTTGCCCTTTATGTCTGCTTCCAAAAAGTCTACGGAGGACATTGATGAAACGACGAAAGCTGATACTTATGATATTGCTGTACGGCAATTAAAATTTGAAGCCAGAGGTAATCCGTCTGAGAAAATGAAATCAGAAGAACAGATTATTCAAGAAGAGAAAGAGAAATTAGAGAGACTTGAAGCTGATAGATTGGCAAGAATGAAGGGATTTATATGCGATACTAGTAACCGGTATAAGCATAAATCTGCAGATGATCTCGAAGATGATTTTTTAATGGAAACTATCGAAAATAATGATGTTAGGTCAGCTATTGACACCGATAATATCAATACTGAAAGCAGCGATGAAGTTGACGACAATTTTGACGATGATGAGCAGAAAGGAAATAAATTGGTAGACGCTGCCGATGAAATAGTTAAAAACGTAAAAACGAGGGAGGGTGATGATAAAAGGCAGGAAACATATTCCGAATCATCTAATGCCAAAGATGAATCCGATGCAGATTTGAATGACAAAGGTTCAAAGATTGAAAATTTGTATGACGAAGAGTCTGAGGACGATTTTTCAGATTTAAAGATATCGTCTAGTGAAGATGAAGATGAAACACATGTTACATTTGCAAGCGAAAGTAACAAACATGTTACGTTTACTAATGATCTGACAAGAGATACTAAACAGGTAAATCGGTCGGATAAGATTTGTCCTAAATCAATACTAAAACAGAGCAATAGTACACATGTACAGAATTCATCTGACGAAAATGAAAAGCAGGAGATCAGAAATGATCTCTTGAAGCGAAAAGAAATTATGGAAATGGCACGAAAAGAATTACCTTATACATACAACGCTCCAGAAAATTTTGAGCAACTAGAAAAATTGTTGGAACCATATAATGCAGATTATCAATCAGTGGTCGTAGATCGTATTATAAAATGTAATCATTGGACATTAGATAATAGAAATAGAGAGAAGATGTCGAATTTATTTATATATTTATTGCAATATATAAACAACTGTGCCTGCGTGGAGAGTGCTGATGATTTGGTTGAATGTTTCCAAATCTTTGACAGGTATAAATGATTTATACTTACTAGCTTCATATTACAAATATTACAAATGTATATTATAGTGCTTTATTATTTACATGTAACTTTTATTTTAGATTATGTCCTTATCTTTATGATCTAGCACATATGAATCCAGAGAATGCTAAAACCTGCATACAAGAGGTGATCAAGGAGAAACATAATGAATTTGAAAAGAATAAGACAAGATATCCTGACATGGATACGGTAAGATTATATAAGACATCTTCAATCAATTACAATTTTTTATTAGCAGATATTATATGATATTACATATTTGTATGTACGTGACACGTGTGTATGTGTGTTTAAAAGGACAAAAGAAGAGATCACAGTATTTGGAGCATATACGTATATATATATATATATATATATGTTACAGCCATCATAAATCAGCCTTAATAGAATGAATGTAAAGAATATGTATATGTATGTGTATGTACATATATCTATTTATATATTTTTATATATTTTTCAGCTTATATTTTTCAAGTTGGTATCTTTGTTGTTTCCAACATCTGACTTTAGGCATCCTGTTGTTACTCCTTGTTTAGTATTTATGTCACAAATATTGTTAAAAGCTCGTATTAGGAATTACCGGAGCGATATTTCAAAAGGTCTTTTCATATGTACCCTTATTTTAGAAGTGAGTATATCCGATTTTATTTATATTCCGTATTGCAATGTAAAATTGAGATGCAAGTGGATGCAAATGTTTTAATCATTTCTTTAAATTGCAGTATACAATGCTGAGCAAGCGATTTGCACCGTCCGTAATAAATTTCTTACGAGGCATCATTTACACAGCGACACCCACAGATTTAACACAAAAAATGAAAGTTATTCCACCATTCAAGATTGCGTGTAAAGCTCTAGTGATCAGTAAAACCAAAAATACAATTGATCCAAACGGCGTACATATGTTTGCAAATGATTTAATTCACGAGGAATTAGATGATAAATTTAGAATAAGAGCTTTACTGACCGCAGTCAATCTGCTTATCGAATTTAAAAACCAGCTCCAAGAATTAGAAGCGGTATATACAATATTTGAGCACATTTTTCAATTATTAAAAATAAACAAATTCAAACAGTATCCACCAAACGTAAGAGATCATATAAAAGGACTGCGTAACGAACTCGACGTTCTACGAAATAAGAAATTGGAATACATCGTGCTTGAGAAGAAAAGACCAAAACCTTTAAAAACATACGAGCCAAAAATAATGCCAGTGTAACTATTATATATTTTATCTTTTATCTAATTTACAATTTCATGAATTTAAAGTTTATGAAATTACAATTTATTTTATACAATATATATTTGTGTGTATTAAAATATTTATTAATTTTATAATACAATATGATATACGATATTATTTCAAGTATTATCTTTTTGCAGATATGATGGAAAACGACATAAATCCATGTCAAAAGAAAAAGCAGAAAAAGAAAAATTATTGCATAAGTATAAGAGGGAATTTAAGGGCGCAATTCGTGAAATAAGAAGAGATCGTGACTTCTTAGCCAAAGTACAAATCGGACAGCAAATTAAGAGCGACGTTGAACGCAAACGTAAAGTGAAAGAAATTTTTGGTGAGGCTGCTATGCAGCAAAGCGAGCTTAAGAAAATAAAAAAGAGAAAATAATTTCGAAAGAGTTGAAATATTTTTAATATTGTAAATAAATTTTTTAGTGCATATGTGTATTCATGCTGTAGTGTTTCACTTTTCATTGAAAATCTGATTTTAATTTTACAAAGATATATTTGATATTAAAGGAAACTACGATATAAGTGATATCCTTCTTCAATTTTTCTCCTGGAAAAAAATCCAAAGTAATCTATCATTAAATGATAAGGATGTTTCGCGCGAATGCGCGCATATGCGGAAAAAAAGGAAAAACAGTACTGTTTGTACTATATTAACTCAACAATATAGATATTGTTGAGTATAGTATGATAATGTCCCTACAAATCAAATTAGTGCAAATTATCGTTATTTGTAACAGATCTATTCTTCGTGTGGCTGCAATACGTTAAACTTTCTACACTACGAATTTTGCATTTGCTTAACTTTGTAGCCGCAAAAAATTCTTTTTTTTTGGGGGGGGGAGGGGGATATACATCTTTTGTATCGAGCAATAAAAGGAACCTGTTGACAAAACTGCTTTGACCTAAATCGCAGCATGGACATTTTTCGCCCAATATTTATATAATTTTATATTTAATTATATATATTTATAATTTTATTACATATGGCTTAATATAATTATATAACATTTGTAATTTTATTTTTTTCTTATTTTTCGATGCATTATAGATAACTAAACTCTTGCCTCTATTAATTTTTATTAAATTTAGATTATTTTGTACTCCGACACACATCAAAGGTGCCGACTGCCGACGTGCTACCGACAGAGAGTCGCGCCGCGCCGCCCGCGCCCCGCGCCGGTCGCGCCACTATATATATACGTGCATACTCGGGCCGCGGTTGGCCGCGGTATACGGTATACGGTCTATATGGGACGAGTAGACTCTGCGGCCTGCAGCCTGTGTGTGCAGATGTAATCGCGATTAGATCCGGCTCCAGAGTGGTCATTCAAAATCCGTGGTCGAGTCGAGATCGTGTATCGTGTGCGCGGGCGGCGGGCGGATGGTTCAGAACGGAGTTTTATAGAACCAGGCCGGGCCGGAACGAGTGTCGTTTAATCCTGTCCTAAGAAGTCGGATCTTACTCGTGTCTCTTGTGTCACGCGCGCGAGATCTCGTACAAAGAGCTCTTCTCTCTCGGTTCTCCTCCTGTCACTCTCTTTCGCACCGTATAATAATCTAAGAATCGAGTAAAAATGCCTGTCTTCCATACCAAGACTATTGAGAGTATCCTCGAGCCAGTGGCTCAGCAGGTAATTGAAATATGTCATTCCTCGCGTTACTACCGTCTACCGTCGTCATCTAATCGAGGCTGTCACTGTCAGTGCTGTCACTGATTATGTTTCGTCGAGAAATTCTTCTCGACGTCGAGAATCTCGAGAGCTATACATAAACATGTTAAACGTTAATTCGATTAACCGCGAAAACTCCACTTAATTGTAAATAAAAAGATGCAGACAAGATGAAAATCAGCGTTTTTCAGCGATCGGCAGATACAATATAGGCGGATAATAGCGAGCTTGTGTATATTTTGACACAAGTCGTATTTACAGAGTGCAACCCCGTTGTGTTTCATCTAAAACGCTTTTTATAGAACTATGACATCATACCCCGTATATAGAACAGGGCTAGGCTATATCCATCTTTTTCTCAGGCATATCGCACCAGTTTCTAAAATGAAACTTAATCTCTTTGGCCGAGGGGAAAATCCTCCCTGTGGCCTGTGCAGCCTCCAACCTCCATTTACCAATGCCACATGCCACCTGTCCAAATAAGGACATGTCGGTGCGGCATGACTGGCCATGTGTATACTGTATAGTGTATAGTGTCACATCGTCCCACGCGTACGTTCGCGCATATTAGAATATTTTAATGAACCACAACTCACGCGTTTCATACCCCAATATATATGAATATGAATATGCATGCATATGCATTTTTATAATAAGCAGCAACAATCAACGTTTCTTTCTTCCTTTTTTTTTTTATATTTTTTACAGGACCTAATTTTTCTTTCCAATATAATGAAACGATGGAACACAGAGTTTCTGATCTTATTATCACAATTATACGTGGTTGATTATACGAGTATATAAGTTACATGTTAATTTCTTTTACGGTATATATAGACACACGAGTACTATAATCATATTTTATTTTACTGACAATGACACAACTATAAATTGGCGCTAGTTTTTTATATTAAACTTTTTGTACGGGTTTTTCACCTTTTTTTAAAAAGATATATATATTTTTGTACGGATAATTAATCACAAGTATGATACAAGTTAAATTTGAAAGCTAATTTTCGAGATTTCCCAGTTATAATTACTTTAAATGGAAAATCTTTAGGATATTGTTAAAAAGGCTGATGATATTTTAATAATGATTTTATATAACACACATGTATAAAATTGTTGAGTGATAAATATATATGTAATAATATATGATAACAGTAACTTATATTTTACACACACGCGCGCGCGCGCGCACAAATATTAAAAAATATTGCAAACTTTACTGATTTGAATAATAATTTGAATAATATTTTGAATAATTGTCGTGATAATCAAGATTTAATTAAAAAAGCTAATATATTGTTTGATTTGTATTTTTTGACGGAAATTGAAACTGAATCAAAATAATTGAAAGGACTTTGAAGAAAGACTGAACTCTGTCAATATGTATATGTTAACGTACAATGCACAATTGCAAAAAGTTTTATTAGAAATGTGACGTTTCATAAATATTTTTATTAAATAAATATGAGATTTATGCAGCGAGTTATGCAGAGAATGTGCGATTTTATTTATGTTTAAGTTTACATGTTATATTATTTACATAAATTAATACATTTATACATATTTTTATCTCTCTAAAAACTACCTAAATTAATACTCATTTAAAACTGTCTTAATAATTATATTATATTTCTCTCTATTTCTATTATGTTCTCCGTAGGTATCGAGACTTGTTATTTTACATGAAGAAGCTGAGGATGGAAATGCGATGCCAGATCTGGGAAGGCCTGTACAGGCCGTTAGCATGGCTGTAACTAATCTTGTGAAAGTAAGTGTTTATACTGACAATTTAATAAATAGTTAAATACTGGAAATATTATTGACTATGCTACATTTTATTTACAAGGGGACAACCAATCTCCTTAACCCCTTAAATTTTGATAAATTTTTAATATATGTTACATAGTACACCCCATTCACCAATACAAGGTGGTATATCTATCCAATGTGCAATAGTTTATGAATTGTTTTAAAATTCTATAAAATAAAGTTTATGTACTATAATTATGTATTATATGGATATAAGAAAAATAGCGAATTATAATATTACAAAGAAATACATCACAATTAACAAAAATACATTATGATATAATTAATCTTCGGTATCGAAACGTTCATTTTGCGCACTATTATTGATATATTATGGTCACACGGTGTACACGTACGTTTTAGGATTGTACCTATCATATAGAAACATTTAAAACACATTATATTAATTTGCACCAAGCGCATTTTATGAATGCAATTTCTTTGTATAAGCATGGTTTATTTATCATTTATATAGAAAAAAAAGTTTTAAAGATTGATATTTCATTAACTATTGTGCATTGGACAGAGTTACTGTATCTTGTATTAGTGAATGGGGTATACCGTAACTTAGTAACATATTAAAAATTTAGTAAAATGTAAGGGATCAAAGGTTGCTTGTCCCCTTGTTAGTTTTGTTTTATATAAAAAGATACAGGGTGTTTTTTGTTCCAATAAGCAACCTGTGTCCGCAGTATGACAATATATTTGCAGCAGATTTGCTTAGATATTGTAATAGATCCGATGTATTCCGTGTTTGTATTAAACTCGTATTTTGCCGGCAGAGCCTGCCAATACAATCTGACAGCAGATTGTCGATAAAAACCGAGCAGAATCTGCCAAATCATTTCGTAAACATTTAAATGGAATACACTACACCATTCAAATAGTTGGGAAACGACGCAAATTCTGCTCAGTTCCTGCGGTTCCTGCAGTCAAGCTGCACCATTTTATTCTGTTGGTAGATTTGGTTATATTTCTGTTGACATATTCTATCCCAAACCAAAATTTGTAGCAGACACTTTCAAAATCTGTTCTCGACATTTATTTTAATTTGCAGGTTGGAAAAGAAACAATAAACTCATCCGACGATGCTTTACTTAAGCAAGACATGCCAGCAGCATTGCAACGCGTTGAAGGTGCTTCCCGTCTTCTGGAGGAAGCATCGGCCATGTTAAAGGGAGACCCATATTCTGGACCTGCTAGGTGAAACTTTATAAAACTTTTATATGAGAATACCATATTTTTTTTAAATTCTCAAATGCCGCGAGCTCACGACGCGTTTGTTCTTATTTTAGAAAAAAGCTTATAGAAGGCTCGCGCGGTATTTTGCAAGGCACCAGTTCCTTACTTCTCTGTTTCGATGAAAGCGAAGTGCGAAAGATTATACGTGAATGCAAACGTGTACTCGATTATTTGGCTGTTACCGAAGTCATTGAGACGATGGAAGATCTGGTGCATTTTCTTAAGAATTTAAGCCCGTGCCTTAGTAAAGTGTCAAGAGAAGTAAGCGCTCGTGAAAAGGAGTTGACGCATCAAGTACATAGGGAGATATTGGTGCGCTGCTTGGAACAAGTGAGTGTTAGAAAGCTACATTTACATACCTTTATTATACCTATGTTTTATATAAATAATTTTATAGTGTAGATTAATGCTACTAGAAATCGAAATATGAGGCGTACATACGCGCCATCCAATGACTTGAGATACTAATAGTAAATACACTTGCAGGTAAAAACACTTGCTCCAATTCTGATTTGTTCCATGAAGATTTTCATCCATATTATTTCACAAGGTGGGAAAGGCGCGGATGAAGCAGCAGAAAATCGCAACTATTTGTCCGGCAGAATGTCCGATGAATTGAATGAAATTATTCGGGTGCTGCAATTGACAACGTACGACGAAGAAGAATGGGATGCCGATCAATTAACCGTAAGTTACTTTGCATTTCGCTTCATGTGCATCGCGACTTGAATAATAAAAGAGTTATATTTTTATATTTTATTACACATCAGGTACTGAAGAAAGCTCAAAGCGCCATAGAATCCAGGATACGAGCAGCTTACGATTGGTTGGACGACGGACTAGCTCTGAGAGGTGGCGTAGGTGAAAAAAGTCTTCGTCAGATCATAGAACAGGCATCGCGTTTAGCAGAGCGTTATCTATCTCCGTCACAGGCAGAGCCCATATCTAAACTGGCCTCACAGATAGTTACTATGACTGACGCTCTTTGCGAATTGCGCCAAAATGAGAAAGGTAATTTTGCGCTTCGTATAATTTTAGAATCACGTCGACCCCTATTGTAAAAATGTTACGTGTTTAAGGTGCGATGCTGGAGTCGTCTATTTTATCGATAAAATTACCATTATATATATACAGACGACTCCAGCATCGCACCTTATAATACGGGAGACTTAATTTAGTTTAAATAACCGCATGTGTATGTCTATGAAGGCACTACACCCCAAGCGGAAGCCTTAGCACGCAGTATTAAAGAAAAGTTAAACGAGCTCCGCGGCTTGGTAGCGTCCGCTTTGGTAGCGGCGGATAAATCAGGGACCGCACAAACAGCGCACACGGTGGCAGGTCGATTGGAACAAGCGAATAAGTGGCTTCTGAATCCACAGCACGATGACAAGGGACTCGGTAAAAGGGCTATAGCTTTAATAATACACGAGGGAAAAAAGGTACGATGTAATAATTTCCCATTGTAATGAGCATTTCGACCGTATTAAGTATTTACTGCGTACATACGCGATGTAAATATAGTAGCACATTA
The DNA here is from genome assembly GCF_030848795.1 of Temnothorax nylanderi. Taxonomy (NCBI): domain Eukaryota; kingdom Metazoa; phylum Arthropoda; class Insecta; order Hymenoptera; family Formicidae; genus Temnothorax; species Temnothorax nylanderi. Next base: position 74,703 of record NW_027249153.1, on the reverse strand, counting down.
TTATTGTTGATTTTTTATATGATACTTCAAATCAGTCGTATTCACTCTATAATGCTTATAATATCTTCAATGCTGCGCATAGAAAGAATGAGCAACCTATAGCAAATGTGAGTCCGTAAATACATTTCGTTATTTTTTCAAGATATAACGTTTATCGATGTTATCGCTGAGAATTACATGGAACGTTTCGAGCATCACGGATTTTGTACGACAATTTGACTTTGATAACAGTACATTAATTCTTAACTTGTAAATTTAGATGAGATTGATTTCAGCAGGATTTTTAAATATTATTCGTATGTATTCTCACATATAAATGTCAGGCAAAATTTTTAATGTTTGCTAGGCTTCAAGTTCAAATTCTAGAGTTCTTATTTGAAATTCAGTTTAAATATCCTACTTAAAATCTTGTAGAAATAAATTTATATGTACAGGGTGTCCCATTTTAAATGGATCGATCTCAAACATCTATTGAACAATACATAAAAAAAAAAAAAAAATGTTTCAGATAAAAGTTGGCGGGGCTCAAAGAGAGCCAATAGATGATCTTGTAAGATTTTGGGTCTGAGATTCGTCGTGTCGAGTCCGGTAAGGCTCAAGTAAAATTTTTCAAACATTATAGAAATTACAATTTTTTATTGCATTATCTCTTTCTACTACGTAATTTGAACAACTTTTGTCTGAAACATTTTTTTATTGGCCCAATACTTTGGATATTTAAAGAAAATTTGGCAACTTTTTCAACATTTAGCTTACAATATTTCGATAATTGTTGGTTGGACTTTTTGACTTGATTTCTCTGAGAATATGCTGTTGCAATAGTACCCCAACTTTTTTAAATACTTGTGTATACATGAAAGCTCTAAGGAAATGTATATATATGTATATGTATATATGTTTTTTACGCACGTACACTAACAAATACAACTATATCGATTCTAAATTATCCAAACGGTCTTTTATCGAGACAAAATTTGCAATGCTCGCGGCATTCCACGTCAATTATTTTTCTTGAAAATTTCGTATCTCACCGTTAACACCGACAATTTTATGTTCGGGAAATAGGTGGCCGAAGGCTTGCCGGGTATACACAAGGCGGAGATCTTGCAATTGTGCGACGAAGTGGACAACTTGTCTCATCAGCTCGCCGACCTCTGCGCTCATGGTCAAGGAAACACCCCGCGCGCTCAGGACATCGCGCGGCAGTTGTCTCACAAGCTCTACGAATTGAAGAACAGGATACAGCAAGCCGTTGTGTCTCGCGTCGTCGAGGATTTTATTGACATTACTACGCCCTTGAAGCAATTTACGGATGCTGTTTTAACTCCCGCAGGCACGCCGGGACGTGATCAGAATTTCAATGATAAGACATGCGCGCTGCAAACGTTCTCGAATAGAGCAGCAAAGACTGCGAGGATGGTCGCAGCTGGCGGTATGTAACGTCGTACGATTTGACATCGTACGAAAATATCATAATTATCTTAAAATTAATCCTTCAGAAATAAAAGATTCAGATTTACTCGGATAATATATAAGACAATAGCTTTTTCTTCTGGAAGAAACATATCCCTCTTCTTTTGTTTTTCTTTTCTTTCTAAAAGATTAAATACGCCGCATTATTTCAGGAAGTGGAGGAAACAAGAAGCTGGCCGAGGCTCTGGCCGCCAGTGCCTCGCAAGTGGAATCCTTGACGCCGCAGCTGATTAACGCTGGACGGATTCGCATGACTTATCCGGATAGCAAGGCCGCGGACGAACATTTTGAAAATTTGCGGCAGCAATATGCGGAAACTATGCAACGGGCACGGGCATTATGCGATGAGGCGACCAACAGCGGCGATTTTATCCGAACGTCCGAGGAGCAGATGCAGAAGCATTCGTTTCTCTGCGAAGAAGCGATTGCCAAAGCCCTACCGCAGAAGATGGTCGATAACACGGCGTCTATCGCGCGTCTCGCCAACCGAGTTATACTCGTGGCAAAGCAGGAGAGCGACAACAGTGAAGATCCCGCCTTTATACAAAGAGTAAATCACGCCACCGACGTTCTCCAAAGCAGTACGTACTGTTTTTATACGTATTAGTATTTTTCAATTTTTTCGTGATTTTAATATAATTATTAATATATAAAATTAGGATCTCATAAGATCAGAACATATAAAAGATAATACATTTTTGTAAAAATAAGTTTCACAAGTTTTTTACAAAATGAGTATGTACACACAAATCTTATAGCATGCGTTTTTCATAATGGATGAGCATTGTCGATATTTTTTTTAATGTTTAATGAAACCATAATATTTATTTTTATTTGTCTCTCCCTCTTCTCAAATTATTCTGCCGAGAAAAACATTAGAAAAGTTGTTTTAAATACCTACTTCATTTTTATAAATTTTTTAGAGAGAGTAGGAAGGGAGAGGAGGAGGGAGAGAAAAAGAAAATGTAATTACGTAATACAAACATTATGGTTTAATTTAAAAAATATATATTGGCGATAACATTTTGTAAAAAATGCACGTTATAAAAAAAGTTGCATGCACAATTTTCCTCTTAATAATGTGAAATATTTGTTTTGAATTACAACTCTTTCGCGAAAATTAATTAATTCAAATTTCGATCTACATGCTTAGAAAATAATATTGGTGTCAAACATTCTGATTTTGGTTTAACAGAGAAAAATTAAAAGAAGCAAAACTTGAAAAACTTAAAGAAATTGTTATTTACAGTTTTTCTATAATTAATCATTATATATATTCATCTAATAGGCGTCGCTCCAATGGTCCAAGATGCAAAACTGGTGGCAATGAACATTCATGATAACAATGCGGTATCGCGTTGGAGAGAAAATAATCGTGCAGTGTGTATCTCTTGTTTTGCTATTCCGCATATTCCACAAAAATTGACATACACAACGCGTATGTCTATATTTTATTACGGTATGTTTTTAGTTGTTAGCCAATGTTGGACAAGTTCGTAAAGCTATTGTAGTCCAGCCGGATTTGGTGCCTCTGGAAATGTCGCAGTTACACATTAACGATGGTAAGTTTATTTTTTATATTTGATACATATACGAAATATTTCTATGAAATGATAAATCTTTTTTAAAACAAGTCAAAACAAAATTGTTTCGGTAGTCATCTTTTAATAATTAATTGCACATTATTTTTATAGAAGAAGAATTAGTTTATGAAGAGTCATTATTTTTAGTCATTATTTGTTAAATTTATTCTTTAATAATTCGCTATATAGAATTATATAATTACATATAATTCTATAATTTGTAAATATGTGGTAAGATATAGGAGAGGAAGTGGATTAAAACATTTTATTATCCTATTAATTTGTTATCTCTTTCTATGCAACTTGTGCATATTTATTGATTTAGCTCCATGCTTAACACACATAATAAATATAAATATACACATATAATATTTAAATCTTTATTTGCTAAATCAAATCACGTTGTGATATCAGTGTTATATTAATGAAATAAGTTTGCTGAATATATCTTTTACAGATCAATTTCCAATCCGATATAATTATTCCAAAAATAAAGGTATCTGTTTTCATGATGTGATTTATGCATGATTGTGTGCAATACAATTTTACATACGTATTTCATCTTTAAAGCTATATTGAAAAAAATGATAAAGACTGAATTATATGTATAATTTAATATAGTATTGTAAACAAATGTGTGTGTATGTATTTATAATATTTGTGTATGTGTGCGTGCATAAACACATACAAACACACATGCACACACATTTGCTATGTAACATTTCATATTGCATTTGATAAAATTGCATTAACATCATTGCATTGATATTCTCTCACATATGTAAAATGCAGATCAGAGTAATAATAATTGAAAATTTAGATTTATTGGCTATCAGATTGTGATATTAACTATATTTGCTCCGATTAGTAGAGAACCCCGATATTTTGTATCAAGAATTGGCTTCTGACAACGAGTTAGACAAATCGATTCATGACGGAGGTAATTGATGATAACATTTGTCCCATAAATATTTATTATGTTTTTTTTTAAATGTTTTAACGTTTCCTTCCCCTGATATGAAGCATGCGATGAGTTGAAGATAAAAGTCATGTTTATCTCTATATATATATATATATAAAAGCAAGACGTTATGATTATAATAGGCAGAAAGAAACAGGGATATGATATATGTATTATTTTTTAAATAAGTGATCACGTATGATGCAAAAAAATTTTATTATACATTTGCATAAGCTTAAAATATATTCGACATAAATTTATATCCTATTTAATAAATCAAATTGCATTTTGCTCCTAATTGCATATACAATCTTTACAATATTTCACAGCGATTCATGATTGTTATAATTTTGTGGGTAGTATTATCATTTTCATTAATTTGTAATTTATTTTATTCTCTTGTATTTGAATGCTATATCATTATTTCATAATTATGATATATGGAAAAATTATTTAACGATAGCCCATTGGGATGTAAAGTATTGTCTCAAATAATTATTTAGTTTTGCATTCAAAAGCAGCATGATGCTAACATAATACTTAATGTATTGATTTATAATCAAGTTCCGCGCTATAGATAAGTATTGAATCTTTTCTTTTTTCTGAGAAACCAGTATTATCCATATTATCTAATTATTTTATCTGTTGCAAGTAGTTAAGAATGTATCATTTGCGAATCAGTACTTATACTGTAAAATGAAACTTATATTTATGAATCAACTCAATATATAATTACATGCATGTAGGAACATTTTCTACGAAATTTGTATTATATTTTTATGTAATGCGTTTTTGCTTTTAATGCTACATGGATTGCCAGGTTATTACGATTATAACATCGACGATGGTAATTATTTAAACGTGTTTGCATTCTTATAATGGCATTCTTATGATTAATCAGTTTTTTTTTTCATTAATAACATGGTATATAAGGAATCCGTGAAATGATTGTTTTATTAAGCTTATAACAAATAGTAATATTATTTTAAACATTTTGTAAATCTCTCGAATTTGCAATTCGTATTTACAAGTTTATCTATTTATTTTGAATGCAGGTTTTTAATAAATTTTACTTATTATAATTACTTGTGTGTGTAACAGTTGTAACAGATTGTTTTAGATTTTCATGTATTTTGAAGGGAATTTTTTTTCCCACACAAGAAAGAAAGAAATATCAGCGATTATATTATCAAATTTTGTATTTACATTATTTAAATGCTGTATTTATTCATCATTACGTAGAAGTGGCACCTCCTCGTCCACCTTTGCCTGGAAGCAATATCCCACCTCCGAGACCTCCTCCTCCCGAGACGGACGACGAGGAAGAAATGTTTATGCATGCTCCTCAACCTAATCAACCAATAATGGTAAGAGAAATTCTGCGATTATTCTGATGTATTTATTGTCTAAAAATCACGTAAAATTACATAACAAAATCATGTGCGTGAAAAGGAGTTACATTATGAAATTTGTTATACAGATGGCCGCCCATGGTTTACATCAAGAAGTACGACAGTGGTCCAGCAAGGACAACGAAATTATTGCCGCAGCGAAGAAAATGGCTATTTTAATGGGCAGACTATCGGGATTAGTTAGAGGCGAAGGTGGTAACAAACGGGATCTTATCGCATGCGCCAAAGCTATAGCGGAAGCTTCCCAGGAAGTGACTCGTCTTGCGAAGGAGCTTGCTAGGGAATGTACCGATAAACGTATTCGAACGGTTCGTACATTATTGCTGATTACATTGATGTCGCATTGAAATAATATTATTTATTTCAATTTATGTATACGGTAAATTCTGTGTAATTTCATACTTAAAATAATTTTTTAGAATCTTCTTCAAGTTTGCGAGCGTATACCTACCATTGGAACGCAATTGAAGATACTGTCTACAGTAAAAGCCACCATGCTCGGAGCACAAGGTATACAGTTTGCGTTCTCTTTTGCGTATGTTTATGTATTGATTATATTCAATAACAGATCACATGATCTCGCCGGTCTAATTAACTATTAAGGAATATTTATTAGTAACCCTAGGATGATATAATCTCTCTATGAAACATTGATTAATGAAAAGAGGAATCATTACGTAATTAATGAAAAAATTAAATTGTTTGTACGTAGAGACACTTCCGACCTGGGAAGAGCTGATGCTTTATGGTAAAGAAGTTGTAAACTTGCTTGATGTTAGCTTTATTTCTTTCTCTTTCGATGTTGTTTCTTTTATTCCATTTAAAGATTTGATTCTTATTCAATATACACAGCATTTAAAACACAGCATGCGTCCTCTACTTTTTCCTCGAAAAAGAATACAAAAAAGTGACATACTACCATCCAATGTTGAATATGACCTTTTATATTGTGTAATATTAGACGACAAATTCTATTCTAATACAATATTCTAATACACTTCATTAATCTAGCGATCTATGAGAGAAATAGGCTAATAATATGGTTTTGGTATTTTAATTTACATTTTAAATGGTATGCCGTTGGTATGCGTCTGCTCATCGTGGTGTAGATGAATTGATTGGCTGCAGTAAGTGGATCATAAAATTTGTAGCAATTTTTAGATAGCAAATTTATTCCATATAGTACCATCTAGATTTTCCATATGTATAGAACGATTATGGCAATTTGAATAGAAAATCATCCGTGTAGTCAATAATAAAAAAAATATGTTAAAGAAAAAAGTTAAATGATGTAACAAGGTCTAATTTTCTGATATTTTTTCTTTATCGTTTTTCTTAATAAATTTTTTCGATTTCATTATATTATTCAACTTGTTTCTCTATCATGTTTTTCTTTATCGTCAACCATAAAAGAGATATTCCTTGTTTAAATTTCTAGAATCATCCTGTACACATTAAATATATATATATATATATATATATTATGTTTCATTCCAATATACATTTCGTCATTGTCAAATACTACAAATAGTACAATTTATGATTTATCATTCGTATATTAATTATTAATATATAGTTATTATAGTAAACAGATTAATTTATTTGAAATTCAAGTGATTTATATTATTTTCATGAAAGCTTTCTTTCAGTAATCATCTCATTCTCACGCTCTATTTCGAAATAACGATCGATATCGTCCTTACCTATGCATGCATTTATACGTAATTACTATAGCTCGCATGTTTCTAAGATTTTTAAAAAGTTCTCGGTTTGGAGAATTTAAATTCTTAAGATACAATAATAGCGGAATCACGTTTTCTCTAGAGTTGTATGTACAATGTACATACATTAAATATATTTTAGATATTTATATAGATATTAGTTTAAGAGAGATAATTGATCACATATGCTGCATGTGAATGATACACATAACATTTTACTGTAAATAAAACTCCTTTTCACTTTAGCACGTATAAGAAAATATTCGTCAATTCGGCTATTACATAGTTTAGAATGAATATGTTTTTTTTTTGTTTTATTGCATATTATCCTTTCATCTATTCCATTTGATGTGATTACCATTTGATACTTTGGATAAAACATTGACCTAGTTTACATCGATCACTTGATAGGCGTATTAAATAGTAAATAACTAATAAATTAGTTTGATTATTGGCTAACCAGCTCAAATATACTATTTAATACGCGTATCACAAGAGATCGATGTAAACTAGGCCATTATTATCAGTCCCCTATTACAAATATAATTTTATAATTAAGTGACTGTGGCAGAATGTAAGTTTTAAAAGTCTATGAGAGTATCTCTAACACTTTTGTAATGTGAATACAGGTACGGAAGAAGATCAGGAAGCGACAGACATGCTTGTCGGAAATGCCCAGAATCTCATGCAAAGCGTGAAAGAGACGGTACGTGCAGCGGAATGCGCCAGCATAAAGATTCGTACAGCTTCCGGTATGAAACTGCGCTGGGTACGTCGTCAGCCGTGGTATCAATATTAAATAATACAAGAATATGGTTTTTCAAGAGGACATGCAAGTGCTTAGTACACACACACACACACACACACACACACACACACACACACAGCGTATTAATATACATATATAGAGTGTTTCCCAAGTACAAAAAATTGAAGGAAATGTTCCGTGGCTTATTTTAGGAAGAAAGGGTCCTATAAACAAATGCCCTAAACTGCTTCGTCTTCAAAATACAGGATGTCAAAGTTGTGAAAAAAAAAGAAAAATGAAAATTTCGAAAATCTGGAAAACGTTTAAAGATATTTTATTCAAATTTGGTATGCGTACATGGGGGGTATTAAGAACCATTTTTCAGTACCAATAAAACATTTTTAGATTTACCAGGGGCTTGCGTCTTTGACACGGTGTATTTTGAAAACGAAGCAGTTTAGAGCATATGTTTATAGAGGATCCCTTTGCTTCCCAAAACAATCCACGGAATATTCCCTTCAATTTTTTGTACTTACTTAAGAAACACCCTGTATATTAGTGGAAATTTTTTAATATAATTTTAATTAGGAATAAATTAATGATATATATCTCTACATAAATTGCAAATACTAATTATGTGTTATATATTATGTTTAATAGATTTTTAAATTAATTTATTTCTTCTGTCAATTTACTTTTGCTCGTTAACTCAGATTTTTTATGGAAATGTTTCAAAGCGAAATAATATGTATTATAGTCATCTATACTATCTAAAACGCAATCTTCTGTAGATAAATAAGCAACAATAATCAATGCTTATTCTTTGTTATTTATAATTTTATATAACACTCGATTTATTTTTTATGATATCTAATGAAATAACCCAACGAGTAACAAAGTTTCTAATTTTATTATCACGAATATAATCGCAAATATAAGTTGAAAACTAATCTTTGATCTCCTAGGTAATTATTTTGGAATGATCTTTAGTTTAAGATATCACATTAAAAAGGCTAATACTTAAATAATAGTAATTTTGTATAACGTACAGATATATATAAAATTGTAAAATAACATATCGTATATACATATATACAGGGTGTCCCAAAGTCGAGGATATGTACAGGACGCGATTCTTTATGCTAAAAGATACAAATTTTTCCTTTAGCAAAATTGCGTCTGACAAGTTTTTGCAGGAGAGCTGGTTAAAGTTAACGAATGAGCGCTCTCGCCTATGTGGCGCTCAGTAGTGCGATTCTGTAACTCGTTATGCGTTTATAACGACAGTTGCGCAGGTATACTATATAATAAAAAAGCTGCACAACTTCAGTGGCTCATTTGTTAACTTTAACCCGCTCTCCTGCAAAAATTACTTGTCAGACGCAATTTTGCTAAAGGAAAAAATTGTTTCTTTTAGCATAAAGAATCGCTTCCTGCACTTCATATCCTCGAGTTTTAGGATATATATATATACACACATAATAACATGATAATAGCATATTTTACATCCAGAGATACACAGACGGACAAACACACATACATTTCTTTGTTGATTTCTTTTTCTAACTGTATTAAAATATTTACAATTCTAACAAGTTTTAATGAAAAAATTTTTTGATAAAATTAAGCGTAATAATATTTGTAAAAGCCACATATATTTGTAACATTTTATCTTTTTTGTATACAATATTATCATATGAGATTAAGATGTCATATTTTTACAAAATATAAGTATGAATATAATCATATAATTGCTATACATATATTAAATAGCCATATGTATTTAGCTATACGCACTAATTATTAATTATATGGGATTGTTTAAGGCCCGTACTCTGAACGCACTTTTATCGATAAAAGTGCGTTCAGAATACGGGCCCAAGTCTCTAAGTTTATAAAATTGAATCATTTTTAGTATTTGTGAGATACAAATACATTTACAAAAATATAAATTTAACTTTTTTAAATTTGAGAAAACAAAGTAATAGTGTCAGTCTCACGCGCATGTGTGTTGATATGTGGGAAATCATACTACATACCTATAGTATAATTTTTTATTATTTATATCATCATATGATTATATTGACATATGATTATTTACTCTTTATTGTCATTGTTATATTCTAAATAAAAAGGAATTTTGACAGTTGCGTATTCAAAATTAGTAAATAATAAACTTAGATATCTTCTGCTATTTTTATTAATATAATAAAAATATCTATTTTTATATCAGTTCTATATGCAATAATAATATGAATCATATTTTTGGCTTTTGCGTTTCCATATTATTCTTTTAATGGTGCTAACATGTGCAATGATTTATGGCGATAATTATTTCTTAGCATATGTTATGTATATATATATTATATATATCTACATTATGTTATATACGCTTGTGCGACTGTGCGCACACGCACACGCGCACACGCGCACACACATACACACACACACAGTCACACAAGCGTATATAACATAATGTAGATCAATTCTAAAAATTGATGATACGGAATGTTACGATCAGTAATAAATGTATTTCGAAATATTTTTATGTAACTACAATATATGAATAATAAACATCTGATTTTATCATCATACACATAACTTAATTTTTATTTATCATTCGTATAAAAGACGGATTAAATATAAAATATGGATCTGTACATAAGGCGAGTTCAAAAAGCTTCTATTTACAATTCATAAGACTAGCCATCATAAACGGAAACTTTTTCCTCATTTTATACATTAATTAATATTATTATATTATAGTGTTAAGATTCGAGCAGTTCCTTTTTAACAGAATGTTGTCCAAGTACCGTCGTACCTGGCATTTTATTTTTTGGAATTTTTCCGGGTCTTAAATATGGATTATCTATAACATCTTGCTGAGTAGTGGTTTCACCATTTTGCTCCATATTTTCGTTTTGCGTTTGATTACCTGCAAGCAGAAATTTATTATGTCAAGTTATCAACTGAATTTTATGTGATATTTAAATGTTTCTTAATAACATATAAAAAGCTTACCTTCCTCTGTTTCTTCGCTTTGTCGCTCCTTTTTCTTCTTCACCGGGTTTGAGTCAAACTGAAAGTCTGGATCTGGCTCGAATATCTGATCTTGTGGTAGAAGAGCGGAAATATAACTCGGAAATTGTGGCTTGCAAGATATCACTAAAAGGAAAACAGATACGTGATAAGATTTTTATTGCGTAGCTTCATTGAATTATCAATGAATTAGTACAAGTGACAGTTCTCTCACAAGGAAACATGCTGTTATCTTCCGTAAGGAATAAACTATGTGTCTCTCCTGTTTTGGCAATAAACCTCGTTAAAGCTCTCTCGATATCTCGTTTCTGCGTTGCTACCTTTTCTCTGATTGCTTCGTATTCCGTCACTGGTTGTTTATGTGTCTACAATATTTCTATTATTAGTTTCAATGTGTAAAAATAAAGTGTACGCGGCGAGTATACACATACGTGTGTACATATAGTATATAATTAGCATAGATTGCAATCAACATTCACCGGAGTTCTGATATACGCGTGTGGATCAGGAAAAGCTGGTAAATAGTTTGGAATATGCGACGGATGGCTTTGCTTAACGCCGGCTTGCAAAATATTCAACTGTTTTGCCTGCGTTTGTTGTTGAAGTGTCGGTAAAACTGTCCTATTTTGTCGCTTTGCATAAGTCTCTATATTATCTACTTTTATGCCCATATTAATCAATGCCAATATCACATCCGCTATGAGAGGTTCCGTTCTCCCCGAAAGTTCACAATAATTTCTCCCTGAAGCTCCAATCTCCACAATAACTGCAATACATTCATGAAAAGAAAACGGTGAACATTTCATAATAAATAAAAAAAACCTAAAGCATTTCTAAAAGATCTGATTCAAGAAAAAAGTTACAATTTAGATTTTAATATAAAATTTAAATCTTTCTAAAGGGAAATAAAATTAATGAAACATTAATCAGCACGAAATTATAAAATAAAGGAAGGTTGATATATTGTAATTAAAGGCTGAGAAAAAAATCTCAAAAATTGCCTATTTTTCAGATACTTTTGAGCTGAACACTCTCTTAAAGGATTTATATAATTGCCATAGAAAATTTTGATACTTGTATAATTCCTCAATTGGTTTCTTAAACATTGCATGTATAAAAGAATGTGTTTAAAACCTCGTAACACATTTATTCGTTTTATGATTTTCTTAATACTCTTAATCAAATTTTTGGATAAATCTTAAGGTCATCTTTTTATAACATTCAATTAAAACTAAAATACAAAAAACAAAATCATTTTTTGCTATTTGTTATTTTTTTGTAAACATAAAGATTAGGAGGGCTGTGTTCCGATATTCACTGCCAGTACTGAAAATCTGTAATGTATGTCACATAGTACCGGTAGTGAATATCGGAACGCAGCCTCTATGTATAATACGTAGCTAATATGTATAATAAACACAGTTAGTATATATAATAATAAATACATGTTAGGACTCAAGGAACAAAAGATTTTTTTAAAAAGTGGAATTATATGATATTTTAGGTTAATTGCTTCGAAACCAAATTTGAATCTTACACGATTGCAGCATTTCGGTGAGTGTTTCCAATACTTGTTTATCACACGTATCATAACCACATTCTACTAAAATACTGGAAACTACTTGGTTCAATATCCTTCTTCGAGTATTTACTGTTTGTGTATCCATGATTCTTCTTTGACTTTTTATTACGAATTTCCAACAGTTCCAAGTTCCAACCAAGCCCTGGGCACGTATTAAGGTGGATTTTCATGGGCAGTGAAATTAATTTTACTGCCCATGAAAACTTACCTTGAATCGGACTGCAGCCATAGGCTGAATTTCCACTGAGCGCGTGTCACGCGTCGCGTCCAGTCGCGTCATCCGTCACGACCAAGTTGACCAACAAGTGTGATCAGCGACGAAAGAGAAAACATAAATAATATTTATAATGGATATAATAATTGATACAAGAGGTGATTTCGACCTGACAAATAGGGATCGATTAATAGACAGCGACGATGACGACGATATGGAAATTAAAACCAGTAATTATATCCACACTTGTTCTATCTTTGTGAGGTTAAGATTTAACGTGGAGCATATTATTTGGCTAATCAAGATTATCATCGATTATTTAGTAACTCGCCAACCTTTTCATAAATTATTGCCTTATTTCTCGTAGCTAAAGTATAAGTGGAATATATCTCTGCATCTTGCTTTTTTGCTTAGCAATTAGGCAATCAGAGAAAAGAGCATTCCATTCTCGAGGAAAAATTTGGATTAATGTAGTGTCGTCATTGAAATATATATATATATATATATACTGGAACGCGCACTGCCTATGCTACAGCTAACAATAAGCAAAACGAGAACGTAGGATAGACTATTATAGCGTTTTCGATTTGTTGACTCGATCCGACTTGGGTCAAACTAAAAGTTCGGAAAAATGATAATGAAATATGATAATATGCCACGATAATGCTAAGAATCTTTGATGAAGACTAAGAAATGCTTTCTGCCATGATAGTTTAGAGTCATCGAGTTTCAAACCAAATTTTTGATCTGACCCGAGTTGGGTCAAGTCAACAAATCGAAAACGCTATTATTCAACACTTCGGGGAGGGACCACCTGTCTTTTTCTAATTTTGTACGCATGCCAGTGTACGACGAGGATAGGTGGCTCCTCTGACCACCTATCTTTTTCTCGCGTTTCGACTGCCAGTGCGCGTTTCAGTATATATATATATATATATATATATATATATATATATATTTCAGTGAGTGTTGTTTGCAGAACAATTAATCAATCCATGGTAAATTGAAGGATTAAAGAATATTTGTATTTTCTTTTATTAGATATTGATCCAACAAGGATATATGACGCAGATTATCTAGGAATTGAGAAAAAAGAGAAACCGAAAAAAAAGAAACTTGTTTCCAGTAAGGACTTTGATCTTGAAAAGTTTGAAACTGATATGGGTTGGAAAAAAACCCATACGAAAGAGGCTTTGGAGCCAACGGAAGAATTAGCGCATATAAGAAAAGAGATCAATCCATTGGATCAAATTTTGAAGAAGAGTGTTATTAAATCTGATTTTGAACAGTTGCATGTTGTACCGCCCTACGAGTTAAGCAAACACCAATTGGAAATGCACAAACGACGCGAGAAACGAAGGATGGGAATGGGCGCGGGATGGTTTAACATGCGTGCACCACAAATGACCCCAGAGATCAGACATGACCTCGAGGTACTAAGAATGAGATCTGCCTTGAACCCAAAACACTTTTACAAAAAGAACGATATGAAAGTACTGCCGAAACACTTCCACGTCGGTAAAGTTATTGACTCCCCGATGGATTTCTACTCTTCGCGTCTCACGAAGAAGGAACGCAAGAGGACAATCATTGACGAACTTATGGTAGACGCAGAATTCACAAAGTACAACAAACGTAAATATAAGGAGATTATCGAAGAGAAGCAAAAGACGCACTATAAAGCACACAAACACGCAAGAAGACTTAAGGGAAAGAAAAAATAATAATATTTACCGCTATTATGTATTTAAGAAACAGAAAATTATTAAAAATTTATATATATATATATATATATATATATATATATATATATAGTGTATGTTGTTTTTTCTTCCTTCAATATAGAATATCTCAGTATTAGAAATATGTAAATATCTCATTGCTATATATATTTCTAAAAAAAAATTCATATTAGTTGACATTATTAACAGGAACTCCATCAGGAATTAAGGAATTTTGACTGTTCTTATTTTGACTTTAATAAGTTTATATAATCAGGAAAATATTCAAGTTAAGATCAATTATATTTAAATCTCGTATCAAAGGTCCGTATTCATAGACTCCGTTTACACGGCACCGTTAATCGGGTTTTATAACATCGGTAGTTCTTAGGCCGGTCAATCACAGCTATTCCATTCTTCTGAAGAATGATTACGATTGGTCTTCCTGACAACTACCGATGTTATAAAACCCGATTAACGGTGTCATGTAAACACAGTCATAGTCGGAACTTGGTTTGAAGTCCGCCTTAAAGTCTTGTACAAGGCTTAAGGGGCGCGTTCAGCAGACCAAGCCGCTCAGTAGCAGTCGAACGTGATTGGCTCTTACTTTTAGAACCAACCGATCAACGCAGAGTGTTGATAAGACGAACTCAACAGTTGTGTCTGCTGAACGCGGCCAATCACTCCAACGCACTCCAAAAACTCGACTGCTCCAATCGCCACCTTTTATCCGTGATCCAAGTGCTCTTGGTGTTTATTGGAGTATGCGACGCGGACAAACCTTAAATGTGTGTGTGTGTGTGTGTGTGTGTGAGAGAGAGAATGTGGACATATGTGCATGCTTAGTTAAAAGCTGTAACCCTTACATACATACACGCGTGCACACGTGCATACAGTCTCTCTTTTAATTTCTCTCTCTCTCTCTCTCTCTCTCTCTCTCTCGCTGTCATTTTCTATCTCTCTCTTTCTTGCTCTCGCTTTTCTCGCTCTCACTGCTCGTGTTCGTGTATGAGAAGGGAGAGGGGATTGAAGAGAAGGTGGAGGGTGGAGGAGCGAGAGCGAAAGACACGAGCGACGAGCAAGGGCAGGTCGGAAAGCAGCGCGAACGTGCGGAAGAGTGGCAGTGTGTGTCGACGTAGAGCGAGCGAGCGAACGAGCTAGGCGAGCGCACCGGCGAGCGTGTGCGGTTGGTGCGGTGGTGGTGGTGGTTGGCGACTGGTGCCGTAGACGGACGGACGGACGGACGGTCGGTCGGTCGGTCGGTCGGTCGTTCGTTCGGTCGGTCGGTCGTTCGGTCGGTCGGTTGGTTGGTTGGCGGTCGGACCGTGATTGTGTAGAAGAACGGAGGAAAAAAAGGAGAAGGAAGTGTAAAAATTGCGGTGCACTGTGCTGGCTACGGTGTGAAAGAAGATAGTTCGGTTTTTGTGTGGGGTTTAGCTCGTCGGCGGTCTGAAAAGTGAAAAGGGAGATTATCGTCATATATCGCCGTCATATCTAAGGGGTCTCGCGCGCGCCTACGCGGTATACGTGGTGTACCGAGGGATTTCCTATTTTTTTCTCTCCGTGTATAATTTAAACTTCTTTTTTTCTCACTCTCTGATCGCCCCGGGGCCTGATCGGTTGGAAGACGTGAGGGGACGACGACGCGTGACGCGTGGAAATCTAACCAAAAGAGGAACGTGTTACGAGAAGCGCAATGTCCGACCGGGAGAGCCTGGACGATCAGCCGCAAAGTAAGAGCAGCCAAACGAAGCGCTATGATCGAACGTTCTCTATATGCCTCTTCCTCCTTCTCTTTTCCTGCTTTTCCTGCTTTTCCTGCTTTTCCTGCTGTTCTCTCGACCAGCGCGCGGTTTTTCAGCCGCGCGCTATGCCCTGGCAGCATCGCGTTGAACGAATGAAAACGGATCGTACCGCTAACCGACATTTTTTTTCCTCCATAATCTTCGTCCGTGCTCGGTGCTCGGTGCTTTTTGTGAACGCGCACGGCACCTTCGTATGCACGTTAAACTCGCGAAGGAGAATGGGCAAACGCTCATCTTGGAGTTTAACGTGCATACGAACGACAGAACCCCCGCGCTTTCATTCTGCTCGTCCACGAGAGATCCGCGAGGGTGACGTTCTAATCACGGGGACGCGGTGTGCAACGAACTCTCCTGCATCCGCGTGCATGGACAATCATCGTCTCTCTCGCATCTTTGCGGTCGGTTCTGTCAAGCGCGCCGCGCGAAAAGAATCGCTATTTTTCAACGGCACCCAGGATTCAAGATGGCCGGCTGCGCTGCATGTCGGTCGCGAGAAGATAGCCCCTTTCGTCCCCTACATGCTCCGCTACTCCGCTCTCTTGCTCCTTCGGCCTCCCTCCCTCTTCGCTCTTTACACGCGCGTGCACGCACGCGCACACATAGGCATACACGTACACAACACGCGCGCAAGAGCAATGTATTTTCTCTGTTGCTCTCCCATGTCGATATTTGCAACTTTCGATATTGCCCTGCGTCGCAATGCTGATTTTTCTTACGAGTCGGAGTAACAAACCTGACCAAACCTAGCTCTCGCTCCGATCGAGCGTATAAAGCTGCCATGGTACTGACGGAGTCCTAACCGCACAGGAGCGCAAATGTAACGTAATTCGATCTTACATCCATCGGGACGTGAACAAATGCGTGCGTACGCGAGAGTACGCGTGCAATGCCAGCCGGCCCTTTTAGATTAGCCGCGTAAATTTCACACACGTATCATACGTGCAAATCGTCCAATCCCTCTCTCCTTCTGTCTTTTATTTCTTTTTTTCCCCTCTCCTTCCGCTTCGCGTAAGGGCCTTGGCATACAAAAAACCTTTAGCAGTAAAACTTGAGCAGTAAGCAAATTGAGTCAATCACAGTCAAGAACATAAGGCATAACGTAAGTGGTAAGCAAATTCAAACTGTTGATTTTCTTACCGCTAACGTTTTACTGCTCAAGTTTTTTGTGTGCATTGGCCCTAACGCGGCGCCTAACCTCGAAACGAAAAGACTCCGACGAGTGTGGTGTACCTCGAATAGATTATCGAGTTACGCTCCTGCACTTCTTGCGTGTCCAAAATTCAAGGCTTCTTTCCCCCCTCTCTCTCTCTCTCTCTCTCTCTCTCTCTCTCTCTCTCTCTCTCTCTCCCTCCCTCCCTCCCTCTCCCTCTCCCTCCCTCTCCCTCTCCCTCCCTCCCTCTCCCTCTCCCTCTCCCTCTCCCCCCTCCTCACTCTGTCTTGCCGTTCTTTCTCTTTCTCTTCGATTTACCTGCTACATGCGCGCATCTTTCATGCTCCTAACCTCTCTTTCCACGCTTTGCGTTATGGGTCGTGCAAGTACGTTCAGGTTGATCGAGAAGAAAAATTGGTTAAAACTCGTAGTGATATACAACTTTATTTAAAAAAATTGGAAAAATAATTTAAAACAATAATGGGATAAGTAATATTGTTATATAACTTAAAAGATGGGTCGAAGGCGTCTATAATACTCCACAACCCGATGGGTAACTCCAAAAGAAAAGCCTCTCACGATGTTACTGTTGATACTGTTTATTTTTCCTTAATCATTCTTCGTTCAATTAACAGGTCAATTTCAAAGAAAGAAATGTTAACATTAGTAACGTTTATATAAATTCATGCATTTAAAATGTATCAACTATTTTTATATTTATTTATATTTATGTTTAATATTATTTTTTTTTCAGATCTCCAAGGGCCACTCTTCGACCAAACTTGGATAACTTGTTCGTTGATTAGTCAGATTAAGCAGATTGACAAATGCGATTGGTCATTTCCAATGGATTAATCAACGAAAAAGGTAATCGGAGTTTGGTCGAAGTAAGTCCTGTGATTAAGTAAATGTAAAGAAACGTGTATTTTTATTTGTTACTTAAAAGGAATGAAACTCGGGAATATTAAAGAGAAATTTACTGAAAAATTTGATAAATTAAACATAGACTTGCAATTTACAAAGACATTGATGGAACACATGTGGAAAATGATTACTAAATTTTTTCTTGTAAAATCCTATTGATTTGATTTTGTGTAACTTGTAAAAATTGCATATTTATATATATTTTATTAATATATTTTATTCAAAATTTACCCTTTGCCAAAATACGCAGTGACTTTACAAACACTTTACACACCGTATTACAAAAAATATTGTTGGTCGTATATTTATGTCTATAAAATATGTATACTAATAACTTGTGGACTTGAGTTTTATAATATTAAGATTGTTTTAGGTTAATATTATAATATACTATTCTATTAAACATATTTCAACTCGAGTAACTGTTTGTCATAAACGAAAAAAAAAGTTTTATCTCTTATTAGTTTTGCACAACGTAATTTTTATTTGTAATATTTATTTTGTGAAAACCAAGTTTGTTAATAGCAGTTGGATTTTGAAAATATTATCTTATGTATTCATTAATTGCTAGTCTATCATATTGATGTTTCTACGTTATTTGTTAATTAATCACGTTGTTTGTCTTATTAGAGTATGGGAATCCAGGAGGATTGGATGCTGGAGGTGCTGACTTTGATTCCGGTGAGTACTCCATTGTGCATATAGTAATCGAAAGGGTAAGCGAATTTTGAAGCCGATATGTAATATTCATATAAAGTTTAAGCAGAAAGGAAATGTAATTTTCTGATCGTAATTTGAGGTTAATTATGTGTATAATTAACATAACTTTTGTGCTGAAGTTAAGATTGTACGTAAGATAAAATCAACACTCTTTTTCCGTAAATTTCTACACATTTAATAAATACGTTCAAATTGTGTTATACTTTTACATATTTTTTAAATTATTTTAATAATTTTACATTTTAAAGGAGGGGGTGTAAAAATCATCATTTTTCGCCCTCAACGAGAACCTCGAAAACATGCTTCGTTACTCTTGATTTGAGGGTGAAAAAGAAGATGGAAATAATATTCTTTTCACCACGGAAACTGCGGGAAATATTTTAGAAGCGATAATGAATATCTTTAAAATGTGTGTCAAAATAGCTGTGTTTGAGCGGTTTAACAAGCATTATATTTCCATTTAATGAATTCTACACCACGAAATTGTATAGAAATGCCTACATACAACACGAGCGGCGCATGCATCATTCTTCATGTACACTTATCATACCGTGTGTAGTTCCAGAACGGCCAATCATCGCGGAAAGTATTGGTTTATGGGAAAAATGTTTCGGGTAAAAGTTGGAGGATTCAAAGAGGGGACCGATAGATGATCTTGTTAGATTTTGAGTCTGAGGTTAGGTCGCGTTGAGTCCGGTAAGGGTCAAGTAAAATTTTTTAAATATTATAGAAATTACAATTTTTTATTGTATCATCTTTTTCTACTAATTAATTTGAACAACTTTTGTCTGAAACATTTTTTTATTTGCCTAATACTTTTTGAGATATTTAAAGAAAATTTGGTAACTTTTTCAATATTTAGCTTACGATATCACCGATAATTGTTTGTTGGAGGGAAAAGTGGTACAGGACTTTTTGACTTGATTTGATCTCAAGAATATTCTGTTGCAATAGTACCCCAACTTTTTTAAATACTTGTGTAGACATCTCTAGTGCATGCGCTCGTATTGTACGTACAGGCATTTCTTACATACAATTTTGTGGTGTAGAATTCATTAAATGGAAATATAGTGCTTGTTTCAAAACTTAATCTCTTATTAACGCTCAACACAGCTATTTTAACACACGCTTCAAGAGGCATTCGTTATCACTCGTAAAATATTTCCCGCAGTTTTCCGGTGAAAAGAGTATTATTTCCTTCTTCTTTCAACCTCAAATTAGGGTAACAAAGCATGTTTTAGAGGTTCCCGTTGAGGGCAAAAAATGACAATTTTTACACCCCCTCCTTTGTTAAGTTCAATTAACATAGCAGGCTAAATGGGCATTTTTTTTATCGAGAACCGATTTTGAAAGAGTTTGCTGCAAATTTTGTTGATGGAATACCAGTAGAAATATAACAAAATCTGTCAACAGAATACAATGACAGAATGACTGCAAAAATTGAGCAAAATCTACCGTTTCGTTACCGCTTAAGGAGGTTGGTTCACGTCCCGCTGCGGGGCAGGCGGCGCGGCAGGGGAAAAACCTATAGGTGTGTTTTCGTTGCGTGAAATAAATGAGTTTTAGCAAATGAATATATGGAATGCATTCAATTAGCTGTTTCTTAAGGTTTTAAATCGTTGTTTGTACAATTGAAACCTAAATACGTTATTATTCACGTTGAAATGTGGCAATAATAAATGTGGTCCTGTTTTATTTTTACAATTTCTCGATAACTATGTAGACAAATTATTTTAGTTTTCGTAAAAGTCCTTCCTAAATATGTAAAGAATTATTTGCACTTATTTTCATTAAATTCTTATCATTTGTAATATGCTTTCGAGAGTTACATTACAGGTGTCGTAACATTTTTGCTACGTTACCCCTGTATAAGAGAGAGAGAGAGAGAGACAAGAGTATAACTTTAATAATTAATTACTCGACAACCATGCAGACAATTGTCTTCAACTTTGGCATGGACGACAGATTCCCATAGACGAATATTCTCCATAAATTTGAGCAAATTCTCATCATATTAATTTGAGCAACCAACCTCCTTAAATGATATATTTCATTTAAATATGTTTACGAAATGACAAATCTGTTCTCGATAGTTTTTTCTCTCTCGACAGTCTTTGGTCACCCGGATCAGTTTAATTACGCAGATTCATATTTAGAGGCCGAATGCATAAAATAATTATCCTTATACTTGTTCCCAAATAAGTAAAATTTACTATGACATAAATAAATAAGTAAATAAATGAAAAAAAAAATATATATATATATATAAACATACGTAGGAAATTAAATTGATCGAAATTCTACCGATTATTCTCCCTCTCCCCTCTCTTGTTTCTGAAGAGGGTGAACTCTATTCGGTAAGCAAACTGCCAGCAGTATAATAGATTGGCAGCAGATTTGCTCAGGTATCGTAACAATTCCGGTATCATCCGTATCCGCATTAAACTCGTATTTTGCCGACAGACCTTGCCGATAAATTGAGAGCATATCGTCAGTAGAAATCAAATAGAATCTCTGTCACTTTGTAAACATTTAAATGGAATACATCATTTAAATGATTACGAAACACCGGATTCTTCTCAGTTTCTACAATTAATTTGCCATTATATTCCGTTGGCAGATTCTGTTATATTTCTGCTAGCATTCTATCGATAAAAAATTTGTAATAGAGGCTTTCAAAATCTGTTCTCGACAGATTTGGCCGTTCGGGTAAATAATAATGTCTCTCGATACCATGATTCGATAATTTCAATCGTCCGCGTCGCGTTCAGTTTTTTCGGAAGTGAAATATAATAGAAACGGGGAAGACTCGTCCGTCAATCCCCTGAAATGAATGTTCAGATATTCGCGGAACGGAGTTGAAATGCAAAGTAAGAGTGCAGCGGCCGGAAACGAAATGCAACACGCGCACGGCAGTAAGCGGGCATTAGGGAGCAGTCAGCTGGTCGTGACGTCACACGCCATGTCGTCGATAAATGTGAGCAACGGTGGTGGGGGAGGTCTCCTTGCCGCTGCTGCCACGCGCGCGCGCGCGTTTGCGATTTAAAACGCACACGAGATCTATCATTGTACTATATACGGTTCGGATTTTCAACTTTCCACGCGAACACCGAGGTCCACCCCCACCCCTTCCTGCGGGGGAGGATAAAAACATAAAATTGTTCAATAAAAATAGTATATATTCATGTTTATCACATGCCGTAGAATTATGAAAATCTTTCTATACTTTTTATCATTTTATCTTAAAGAATACATGTATCGTATATATGTATGTATATAGCATCCTTGCCAATTTGAATAACAGGAAAAAATTAATGCCACAAAGGCAAAATTGGAATTATATGATTTTTCTTATCCGATAAGATTCTTTCAATCAGTCTGCACATAACAGTATTAAATAAAGTTAGTAAAAAAATCAATACTCTTTACGAGATATTTTATACTTTATTCCGACATATTTTGACATAAAATATAAAATATCTTAGAAAATACTAATTTTAAATTACTTTAATACTTTTATGCATTAATGTATTGAATAATTGAAATAAATCAATTAATGTAAAAAAACAATTGTTTTTTAGAAAAATTATTTAATTGGTAATATTTACTCTTACAAACCCCCCCTCTCCCCTCTCAATGACCTTCTCCTTCACATATATTATATAGGTCACCCTCCTGGAGTAACTTTTATAACTTTTTCAGAAATTTACCCTTAGCTTGATTTATTGACTTTCTTATATTTATTATGTTTTACATGATTAATTTCTTGTTTTGTTTATTTATCTACGATAATTTATAGAAATAAAATTGTTTGTTCCGCCAATAATGATTAAACCAGAAAAGTTTATTATTCTCGACTACAATTGGCAATACGTATATTGAATCCTAAGGGTCGAAACGTCGTAACGTTTCAATATACGATAATTTATATTTTTGAAAAGGATTTATATTGAATTAAAATGTAAACTTGTTCATGTATAGATATATGTTATCCATTAAATTAAATATGATTTATTATTATGAATGTCTTTAGGGCCGATTTCACAATCTCCGATTAACTTGTTGATTAACTGTCCTCCTTGGAAAGAGACGAAGAGTGAGTTTAATCGGAGGATCAAGTTAATTGGAGACGATGAAATCGGCCCTTGGTCAAACAAAGGTGAAGTCGACAAAAGAAACATTATAAAATAATTATTTTATGAAATGTGCAACATGATTATCAATTTAATTCAATTTTTAGTTTAAATCTGCTACTTTAGGACCGTATGGGCAACAAACTGTTATATTAATGAATTAATGTATTTGTATCGTAGGTCAGCAAGGTCAGCAAAGCGAGCAGGAACTGGCGACGAAAATGTTGCAAATTCAAAGTAAAAGATTCTACCTTGACGTGAAACAAAACAGACGTGGGAGATTTATCAAAGTCGCCGAGGTATCGTCTCATCTTTTAACTTGAATCTCGACATATGTTTTAAAGGACTTTCAAATCTCATTAATAATAAGCAGCAACAAGCATTATTAATACAATTACAAAAATACAGATATGTATGAAAATAGTACATGGAAATGAAAATTTCTTTATAAATTTCTCAGTTTTGATTTTTGAAATTTTTAAAAGAGTTTATTAAAGACTTGTGACGATAAAAACTGGAAAGTTTAACAAAATTTATAATATTTATCCAAGGTTATGATATTTTCAGATATCTTTTAGGAAACGTACTTGGTTTATTATGTAATCAGAATATAATAATTATCTACGTAAAATTTTATCTATTGATGCGTAGAGGAACCCAGGACATAACGGGAATGCTAAGAGGGATTTAAACAAATTTAAAACATGATAAAAATAAATAAATGTACTTGGCCTTGCACCAAAATATTCTTTGAAATATCCACTATAAGAAAAACACACAAGTTTTACCGTGAAAGAATAGAGTTTAAAAGGAAATTATTGTTTTCACATTAAAAGCACGAGTTTTATTGCGCTTATTATGCATTTTATGCAGGGCATAATGGGATACCCCACAAAACTTGTTTATTAATGTTCAAAACTTCTTAAATGTGATTTATTAGAACGCGCAATATATGTAGGAATGTATTATTATACTTTTAATTATTAATAATTGCTTATTAATAACACTTTTCTTATTAAAATATAAATCAAAATCAAAATTTATTACAATAATCTTTGGCATCAATATTGTACAACATAATAGATACTCACTAATAGCGTATGAAAAGAAAACCATTTAAAGAACACGAGGCATTATGTCCCATGGCCTAATGCCCCGTTATGCCCCGAAATGTACAAGTTTACTTTAGGTAATATAAATTATCACAGAAAATCGGTATTTACACAGATACTTAACTAAATTGACAAGAAAAGATTGTTTAATAACGTAAATATATTTACAGTAATAAAAAGTAGAATTTTATCATTGTTTATCTTTATGCAAATGTATCAAAGAAACTGCAACTCAGTCGCGGGGAGAGCACAGCAAACGCATTAAACAATTTATAGCATCTTTCAGCTAAAAATAATATAAAAACTGTCAACACATGGCGTAGAGACATCTAAGAGTATCAAGTTTTAAATATTTTATTGCAGCATCTCTGTAAAAAGATATCGACCATATCCCATTATGCCCCCCGGGTTCCCCTCTATCATGCTGCAATATAATATATATTGCAATATAATAATAATTTATGCAATTATTTTTTTATTCCAGATTGGAGCGGATGGGAGAAGAAGCCAAATCTACTTGGCACTCAGTACAGCATCCGAATTTCGGGACCATCTGTCGACATTTAGCGATTTTTATGCATCTTTAGGTACATCACAGCATCTATCAATTAGAATTGAAAGAGTACAATTGTGATTGCACACAATTAGTTATATCCAATATACATATACATATACATAGGGTACATGATTTGTGTACAATTGAAAAGAAGTTAACGTTTCCCATAAAAATAAATCGAAAATGTGAAATAAAATTTCTTTGTATAAGGTTTTGTTTTGAAGAAAATCGATTTTTTGAAAATCGCAGCAAACACAGTTCGAATTTTAATTCTTGAATTTCTATTACGTACATAATGGAAATTCTCAATAAATATTACGTCTTGACATGATAAAAATTTCTTTCGATTTAAAATTTTATATGAAATCTAGGATTGAAATGATAGTAGCGCGTAATTCTAATTTTCATATTTTATTATGTCATGGCATAATTTTTATTCACTGAAATTCCATTAAGCCATGACATAATTTTAATTCGTGAATTTTTTTTATGTTGTAGCATAATTTTAAATTACTGATATACTATGATAGCTTACATAATTTATATTCCTGCAATTATTATTATGTTACGACATAATAAAAATACATTAATATTATCTCATGACATAATAAAAATGAATTAAAATTATGTCTCGACATAAAAAGTAATTCGACATATAGGCTGTATCTTTCTCTGTGTATGGCACACGCTGTTTTGCTATTTATTCATAAAATTTTTATTTAGAATTAATTTTACGTGAAAACATAATTTTAATTCATTTTTATTATGTTATGACGTAATAAAAATGGTTCCGAAAAACTATCTACTTCAGTTTAAATCAATTACTGAATTTTTATTTTAGATAAAAAAATCTTGATAATAAATAGCAAAACAGCGTGTGCCATACACATCGGTATATTTTCTATTACAATGTCACGTTATTGTAGTAACTTGAGAAATAAGCAAGATAGTTGGAACAAATAAAAAGTAAATTATATCACGGTGTATGTTTACGAATACTAACGCGCGATAATGGACCGTGTAATGAATGTCGCGTCAAGTCACAGTCGATCGTACGCATGCCTGCTGTAATTTTTAAAATCGATTTTCTTGTAAAATAATGCATTGTTTAAAAATGAAAAAATTTATTTCACTCTTCCGATTAATTTTTACGCGAAGAATCTTCTTTCCGATTATAATTTGCATATTACACTTTACCCTATACAATATTAAAACTTTAATTTGATAAAATATTGATACTTTAATATGATCCAAAAATTAATCCTCTTCTTTTTTCTATTTACGATTATTTTCATCAATTATTGCGTTTGTCCTATTTGGAAAGATGTTTAATTCATTAACATCTTCGCTTACCGGATAATCAGGTCCACCAAATCCGGAAAACGTGCCAGATGACGGAAAACTCAAATCAGAAATGATGGTGAAGGATAATAGACGATATTACTTGGACCTCAAGGAGAATTCTCGCGGCCGTTTCCTGCGGGTGAGTCACCCTGTATGTACCAGCCAATGTACTTACTTTCTACGCTAAGTCATAAGAAGACTCTGTGTCGCCGGCTTTCGTCTCAAGCTGGTCTGCTCTTTTCAAGAAAAATGAAAAGATAAATAGAATTCTTCTAGAATTATTGATAAAAAAAGGTTTATCTTATATAATGATATTCTCGCCGTGTAAATCCGAACGATACAGCGAATTGAGACGGAATATCTTGTGTAATATTTGCGTTGCTTTTTCCAGGTGTCGCAAACGATAACACGAGGTGGACCCAGGACTCAGATTGCAATACCAGCGCAAGGCATGATAGAGTTTCGTGATGCATTAACGGATCTTCTTGAGGAATTTGGGACGGACGACGGTGGCTTCAAAGGCGATTTACCGGAGGGTCGTTATATGCGCGTGGATAGCAAGAATTTCTATTTTGATATCGGCCAGAACAATCGTGGCATTTATATGAGAATTTCTGAGGTATACATATATTATTTACATATAAGAAACGAACACCAACAAATAGTTTATTTTAAGCTGACTATTTTCTTTTTGTTGTATTTTTTCTTTTCACTAAAAATTGTTGATTTGTCAAGGAAAAATTTATTCCAAATTGGTCGGTGGTTATCTCGTTGAAATGAGAGATTATAGGAGAGAATACACATGTTGTGTATTTATAAAATCAGGATATTTGTTATCATCTAGAAAAACTTGGTAAACACCATGTTCTCAGGCATTCAACTATCGAGATTTAGGGAATTTTTATCAAAATTATGTTCCAAGATTTTCATTTTGCAAGTATTGATTTGTTTCGTTTTTAAGAACTTTTTTTTTAAATATTTTCGCGTAGACTTCTCTTTTATGGATTCTTATATGTATGGTACATTTTTATTTTCTCGTTATAATTCTTGGAAATTAAAGACTTGAAATTTTATACAACATTTAATATCTGTTTTATACAAGTCCTTTTTAATGCTTCGTTTTGAAATTTTTTTATATTTTAAAAGGATAGCTCTTAATTTTCTTTCATATACAGGGTGTTGTAGGTCAGGTCAATAAAACTTTAGGCTTTTGTAGGAAATTGAATTTGGAAAAAGGTCCCATAAACATAAATCTGGAAACGCTTTGTTTTAAAAGTTGAAGCTAATAAACTTTGAAAAATCACGTTTTCTTTGATGATTTTTAAAAATAATTTCAAACCCTTTATTTATTTTAAAAGAGTAACGAAATAAATCTGATGGATAATTAATCAACAAACTAATTTACACCAATTTTATTTAATTCTGATAAGGCGTTCAAAAGGAATCTTGAGTTTGAAATGACGAAAAAAGCTTTAGGGTATAAAAAAACGTGACTTTTTAAAGTTTATTAAGCTGTAATTTTTCAACGAAGCGTTTCCGGATTTATGTTTATGGGAACTTTTGCTCCAAATTCAATTTCCTACAAGACCCTTTTATTGACCTGACCTAGAGAACACCCTGTATAATTCATATACATAAATAGAAAAGGAAAACTGAGAGAGATTAAATAATAATTAAATACATTATATCTACAAATTTATGGTAAACATCTGTGGAACATTAAGAAATCTTTTCTTGATTTGAATAGACGTTTTTTTAAGAAATACTTTAGTTTACGTTTATATTGAGCCAAAGAATCTACATTAATTGTTTTTTCAGTCTCAATAATGAACAGAATGAAAAGAAAGAAAAACAAATATTTATAATAAATTTGCCTACGATAGCGGATAATACAAAGCTGGATTACATTCTTGCAGGTGAAGACGAACTTTAGGACAGCCATCACCGTACCAGAAAAGTCCTGGGCTCGTTTTCGTGATATTTTCGCAGATTACTGCGAGAAGATGAAGGAAGGCGGCGGTGGTGTCAGCAGCAGCAGCAGCGGCGGCGGCGGCGGCGGCGGCGGCGGTAGTGGCGGCGGTGGTGGTGGCGGAGGAAACGTATTGTCCGAGGGGAAAGGCTCGGTGGTGGCACAGGTACCATCGCCATCCTCGAACACGCAGCCTAATCCCAATCCAAATCTAGACTCACCCTTAATCAAGTGAAAAAGGCTTTAACTTAACTCGAACATTTGGGAATTATAAACTCGTAAACTTGTTTTCAAGTCATTAAGCGAAATAACGGAACTTGTCAGAGTATATTGCCATCGTCGTCATCGTCACATTATTCATCGGCTATGACATCGACACATGGTCATCGGCATTATCATCGGTACGATCATCATCCTCGAGACCGTTTATCGCCATCGTCCGCCGGGTGATCATTGCCATCGTCACATCGCACCGTCGCGTCACACTTACCATTAAGCGCAAACACCAAAACTCGCCTGAAATATGATCATTATATCGCGGAGGGTATCGAGACGATTGTTGAATATATTCATATAACCACCGATTTGATAAAAAGGAAAGAAAAGGAAGAAAACGAAAGGCGAACGCGTGACGTGGTTATTAATACATGATTGTTGACACGTGAGGACGAGGAAGACGGAAAGAAGAGAGGATTAGATGATGATGACGATGCGTGGGTGTGCGTGTGCGTATGCATGTTGCGTGTATGTGTGCGCGGAGGGAAAATGAGTCACTGCCGTTCGTGCGACTAACACAGGAATAGATAACACAAAGAAAAAAAAGAAGAAAAAAGACAAAAATACGCAACAACGGAAAATCGAGAGTATAATGATTGAATCGAGCGATATCTTTTTAGGCAAACGCGAATTGCCATTGATTAACGTTATGAGTACTACCGTTCATTTCCTGGCTTTCTACATAGACGCACCGTTCGTTTGGTTTCATTTTAATTTTCCTGTCGATACAATCTTCTCGATCTTCGGGCAATCGCACACATTTCGGATCTCGCGCGTAAAAGTTTGAACGAACGAGAATCTTGAACGGGAAATGGACCGTAGTGTAGATCACGTTACAATTGAATTTGATCGTTCAGAATTTATGAATAAATAGTTGTTATATTAACGATTATATCACGAGTAAATAAGGGGGAAAAGTGTGTGAGTTGTCGCGAGGAGAAAATGATAAGAACAAAGGTCTATTATATCTATGTAGACGGTACGTACATCTCTCTTCGATTTAACCGAAAAGAAAAAATTTAAAGTTCACCGTAGTTTCGGCGAGTATACTTGTCGTCGCGGAAATGTCGTAAATTGAATATAGATAAAATATCGCTGAATGTGTTACGTTTGTTCGATGGCGATTTATTACCGTGGTAATAATTCAAGTTCAACAGAATACATAAAACGAAAAGAATAAGGATGAAGAATATTCGCATCTTTTATTCGGATATTTAAATTACTGTCTGTACCACGCGACATCGTGCATTCATTTAAAAACTGAACGACGTCTCTATTAAAAGTAACGAGATATATGTAACATAGGTGAGAGAGAGAGAGAGAGAGAGAGAGAGAGAGAGAGAGAGAGAGAGAGAGAGAGAGAGAGAGAGAGAGAGAGGGAGAGAGGGAGAGGGAGAGGGAGAGGGAGAGGGAGAGGGAGAGGGAGAGGGAGAGGGAGAGGGAGAGGGAGAGGGAGAGGGAGAGGGAGAGAGAGAGAGAGAGAGAGAGAGAGAGAGAGAGAGAGAGAGAGAGAGAGAGAGAGAGAGAGAGAGAGAGAGAGAGAGAGAGAGAGAGAGAGAGAGAGAGAGAGAGAGAGAGAGAGAGAACGAAAAGGATGCTAAAACGAAAGAATACGAAATCATATTAATACGTATTAAT
Source organism: Temnothorax nylanderi (assembly GCF_030848795.1). Lineage (NCBI taxonomy): Eukaryota > Metazoa > Arthropoda > Insecta > Hymenoptera > Formicidae > Temnothorax > Temnothorax nylanderi. The sequence continues at coordinate 44,622 of NW_027249153.1, read as the reverse complement.
ATGTATATTATACAAAATTTATTGTACATTACGTTTTCTTTCATGGATTTGTATGAAAAGTGCGCATACAATCATACGTACTAAAAGCTTTTATAGAATGCAAGAAGCACAAACGCACAAACACGAACACACACACACACACACACACACACACACACACACGCGCGCGCGCGCGCACACGCATACACACACGCACGAGTATTTGCATTACACTTCAATGGCAAACACGGCAAATTTTGGCACTTGACACGGAGAATCCAGAGAATAACGATAAATACAAGATATATTCCACCATGAAAGACGTATAATTCTATCGTAAAGAGTGAACGATACGAGAAATAGCGTGTACGTGTATGTAATTAAGTTACATAAATTTGTGCGATGATCGACTTCTAACACAATTGAATATTAGGTATGTATTATATGAATGCATAATAGGTATTTATATAGAATCTATATAGCTGTATAATTGTAACGAAATGCCAATGTCCGCGGACCTAGGCAGCTGTGCAAATCTGACGATGTACGATTAATTGAATTGGGAAATCGCGTTGTTAGACAATTGCAATTGCTTAGGCCCCTCCCGCTCGACACAGGAACAAAGATGAGATAAAACAAACGACACAGAAAAGAAGAAGTAATATTTCAAAGCGGTCGAGAGAACAGCGAGGGACAGAATAACGCAATCGAGTTATCTTCCAAAGGAAAGGGAATCTTAATACGCTTCGATTCTGCAACGCTGTGCTAATATCAATAATGATAAATGTATATCCTTTCTTTTTTGTTTTTCTTTCAATTGAAATGGTAAAATAATCTAAATCATCTATATTTCGCACTGGTGCGAATGGACGGCAAGCAACGCGCGTATAGAGAAAGAAAAGTGCACGTAGACGCATATAAAAAAACTATTTAATTAGAAAGAAGCGTATCTAATTGAAATTGAATCGAATTGAATATGTGATTGGCACGTTCGCATTTTCGATACAAAATAGATCAAATTTTATTTATTTTCTAGTGACAAACTTATATTCATATTTCTATAAAATATTATTCCTCAGTTGCATTTTCTAAAATTGCAATTTCGGCTGGTCTGAATTTACTTAGCACGTAAGTTTTGACGAACATACGAAATATAAATTATACAATAACAATTTTTCAAACACACACGAGTGAGTAAAGTATATTGAAGAGCCTCGGTCCTATCCTATAATTTACATTCTTTCAATTTAATTTTCGTTCTATCGTCCGTTAAGGCTTCTGCTGGGCTCTTGCCCAGGTCATGTGAGATTGTGATGCCAGAAGCGAGAAATGACACGCTGAGAATTCTTACGTGCCATTTCCAAATAAAAAGATATTACATAAAATATAACACTTGAGATCATTTCAGCACACTTAAAAAACTACTCGGAGGTCTATCCCTTTTCCTTGACAGTTAATAAACAGCCGTAAAATGATTGTAATACGAAGTCTAGTCATGTAGGCTTATGCGCAGGCGCACGACTATAGGCTTCGTATTACAATCATTTTACGGCTGTTTATTAACTGTCAAGGAAAAGGGATAGACCTTCGAGTAGTTTTTTAAGTGTGCTGAAATGATCTCAAGTGTTATATTTTATGTAATATCTTAATTGTTATTTGGAAATGGCACACAAGAATTCTCAGCGTGTCATTTCTCGCCTCTGATGTCACGATCTAATATGGCCGCGGCCAGGAACCTTGTACATATTATGTATGATTGAATGACACACACACACACGCACGCACGCACTATATATATATATATAATGAATCGCTCAAAATGATACAGTCCCCAATAAATCTCAAGATATGAGCTTTATAGAAAAATCTTTCGGATTAAATTTATTTAGCTTCGAGTGAGAATTTATGATCAGTGTAATAATGCGTTGGGTGAAAGTATTTCCGAGATTTTTTAAGATTAATCAAGTATTTAAAAAAATAGAACTGTATATTTTTTTTACATAAATCGATTCTCTTCATCATGTATGCGAAAAATATTTAATCTAAAATTATTGAAAAATAAGTAGTCTGCGAAACAAGTAATCTATTTTATATCTCGTCTTAATACATTCCGATGTATGAAACCTAAAGTCTCTCATTAAGCATTTATTTTTGATCAACCGTATCTTAATTTTATATATAAAATGACGAAAAGAATCGATTGATGTTAAAAATAAATAATTACATTTAAAGGAGAAATGCAATTACAGATGCATTGTATGTATATGCAAAAAATAAGGTTGTTGATAGTCTTGTTATTCTATGTAAAATAAAAAAAATGCTAGGATAAGGGCATTTGAAAGTAACTTTATGAGGTATTTTATATTTTACATTAGAATGTATCCAGGATACAAAAATATAAAGTCTCATTATATTCACATTTTCCAATAATTTAATATTTTTTGAATACAGAACGAGTGGAGAGAGTCCGATTTATATAAGAAAAGATATGATTTAATTAAAAAAAAAAAAAAAATAGACGTGATCTTGGAAACTTTGGAAGTATCCGTGTAAAACAAAACTGTATTGACTATAGAATATCCTCTTTTGAAATTAAACAAATTTTATCCGAGATATTTTTATATAAAACTCATATTTTAAGATTTACCGGTAATGATAACTTGATCTATTTGTGTGTATGTGTGTGTATCGTTACACGTCGATATCCGATGAAACGGATGAAATATATTCCATCTTTCGTTGACAATCTTTACACGATCATACACTTTACGTTCGTTATTTATCGTCAAACTTGATCGATTTTTTTTCAAAGGCAGAGTAGGATCGGCAAGATTCAATCTGTGCAGAAACATTGTATAGTGTTCAAATGTTCGAGCGTTGTAAATGAGAACGGCAAAGAAACGTTATAAAAAAAAATCGTTTAATGACGCAGATGGTACGATATTATTGTGATCTATATAAATTACAAATCACAAAACATCCACAAGTAGTAGATATTTAAGATATAAATATATACACACAGACATACACACATACATCCTTCTATGATGTGACTGGAGAAAGGGGACACTGTCTTATTAAATGCATACGCGCAAAACAGCGCATGCAAAAATACAAATGTGTTATTAACAAGCGAGGACAACTACAAACGTACCTAACTAAAACAAAAGACGCAGAGAAAGAGAAAGAGAAAGAGAGAGAGAGAGAGAGAGAGAGAGAGAGAGAGGGGGGGGGGAGAAAGAAAAACAGATATAAAGAAAACGGAAGTGAAGAGATACCGTCTGATACATGTAAGAGTAAGCAAAATAATATAAAATAAATGAAAGAAGAAAAAACCCACGATGCTCCTGCCACGCAGCGAGTCTTTAGACAGCTTTAAGAGAATAATTATAAATGATAAAACAATTATTAAATAATTACGATGAACTTTCTATATGTTGAATCGTGTCTAGTGAGAGAAGTACTATTGAAGTAAAGCAACACGAAAAAAAATTAATATTACTATTGCCACACATAAATTAAACGCATTTTATATGACCTATTTGATTAATTATTTTTATCGAATGTTTTTTTGTTTTCCTTCTTTTATTTTTCTCGGGAATTAGTGTAACAGATAGAGGGTGGTTGTTACGGGGTAGCTTTTGGTGTTTTGTTTGCTGTTTTTCGAATGAACGTTGCGCGATTGGTGAACGAAGGGACCTCCTTGTTGAGGTGTTAAAGCAAAGAGGTGCCGGAAGTTTCACATACTTGTGTTTTTAATATATTCGGTGAAGTTACACGCGTATATGCGCATACGCATACGCACACACACACACACACACACACACACACATACCTCCCCCCCCTACACACACACACCGCCACTGTTATTCATTGTCACTCTATTATTGTCACTTAGAATTTTTCCGTAGATATTGATGCGTAGCGAGCGACAGTTATGTGTTATGCGACAACACCAGACATTTGCGTCTTAAACAGAATGCGATCCACGATCTTTTGTTGCGGGACCGTCAATCGCGATATAATTAATCTTTCTCGCTGCGCAAAGCTATGGTTTGTAAAAAAAGCAAAGTTAAGAATGAAAACCGCATCATTGCTGCGATTATTCTTATTCTTATTGTCATTATTATTATTATTATTACGATTATATTGTCATTATTCTTAATATTACGATTATTCTTCTTATATTACCATTATGATTAACTATTAATACTTGATATTATTGGAGCGCTAGTTGTGTACCGATGTCATTAATAGCGAAAGTTACATCGAATCGGCCTTCAAGCAGGCCGATCTTCTTTCTTTCTTGTTTAGCATTTATTACGACAATCAGTTGAGTTTGTGAATTCAGTCGTATAGCTTCTTTCCGTTCATCTCCTTATTCCTCTCATTCCCAATTTCGATTTCAGTTCAGAGTCTCCTCTCTCATCTCGTCTGTACATACTAAAGCGTACTTTTCCCTTCTCCTCGGACTTGCGTTCCGTTCATTTTGAGTGGTTTCCGAAACTCAGGCTTGCGCTTGGAATAAAGTCTCACGAAAAAAAAAAGAGGAAAAGCGAAATAATAAAGGCGATAGACGAATATGCGAGCCAAAAGGGAGAGAGAAAGAGAGAAGGAGAATCGAAAGGGAGAGAAGAGACGGATGATCAGAATTTCGACAGTGTTAAATTAGACGTTACTTAAGATTCAACGATTGAGCGGATTGAGCAAAGTTAATTAATAATGTCATTTGGCGCGTTGCGTTTTCTTTTTTTTTCCTCCCGGCGCGCTCTCGCGTGTGTGTGCATGTATGCGTGAATGCCAAATTCGTGTACGCATGTGTAAGCTCGACAATCGAAAACGAGCGAGCTACTCTTTGTAGGGCGAGACAAGAGATTGAGAAAGAGGAAAGCCAATCGCAAGGACGATGCGCCATTGAAACACGTTAATACTGCGATCCTCCAAAGGAAGTTATGTCGCAGGAGGTAATACTTGTCCTTGCGAATTATTACATTTAAATCAATAGAATATGAGAATCAAAGTTTGTTGTTGCAGAAAAACAATGAGAATTGCTGCGATTGGCCTTTGTATGTCATTTGATTTATTAAAGATAACAATCTGTTGCAAACCTTTTAAAGTTTTTCATCTTCCCGCATGCATAATATACGAGCTTTTTTAAGCATTGCGTGATGTATCTGATTATATAATATGCGTAATTATCATAGGTCATTTTGTTGTACCACAACATCGTGCAAAACTTTTTATAAGGTCTGATCACATTGTTCAACAAAAAATTACTTTTTTTTCAAATACATGAACGAGAAAAATCGTTTCCTATAAGGTAAACGTCCCAGTGGCCGGACGGTTAAGCATGATTCGTCATAAATAATACAATTTATAATATTAGAAAGATCTTTAATATAAATATTTGTATTCATTCGAAAACTTAAGATTCCCTTAAGCAGAGAAAAATTATTTCAACTCACATATATCAATTAATAATTAAATATTTACACAAGTAATGCGGGGCGTGTGTACCATAGTGGCCGGACGGCTGAAATAGATTGTGGCCTCAGAGATACTTTCAGAAATGATTAAATAAGAATTTTTGGAAAAGAGTGGTGGCAAATTTCGTTCATTTTTGGGACCTCAAATTTCAAACTTTTTTCATGGCAAAGCGTACTATTAGATAAAACATTAATCCCAGTAAAATTTCAAGATGAGCATATAGGCACACGGTTCCGGAGATACAAAGGGATGAAAATACGGGATATCGAAAATTCGTATAAATAAGGTTTTATATAAGGCATATATATATTCCACCTATGAATATCATTTATCCCACCCCTATGGGATATATGGCAAAAATGCAAGGGTCTCTAGAAGTTTATTTTTGTTAAATACAAAGAATAAATATTTTATATTTCTAATTTTTTTATAGTAGTAGACAGTATAAAGGTTTTATTGGTATAATTCATTTGCCTTAAACATATTAAATAGTACTCAATAAATTAAGTTTTCCTTAGGTGCAACGTATATACCGGAGTTAACCTATGTAATTAATTTCTGCGGCACAATGTAGCACAAATCTAGCATAACACAACACAATTTTTATTATTTTTTTACAAAATGGTGCTTTTATGCTTGTTGGTTTCACCAAGAAATAGTAGGGACTTGTTGGAGTTTTGCAAAAGCAGTTTAATGGCGACAATATACAGAACTATAGTTAATAAAAAAGTCGTGTTAATACTAGATGAGGATAATTCTCATATATGCATTAATTATCTGAGTTCTTTTTACAATTTGGGTTATTCATTATACGTGACCAATATATGAAGCATTAGATTGTTTATTTCCTCATAATGCTACATAATTTTTATTATTTTAGATTTCTATCACATGTTAAAACTTGCAAGAAACACTTTAGCTAAACTGAGCGAAACAAAAAGTAACGCAGGCTATATTAGATGACAATATATCGTCGAGCTCTCTGTATAATTTACAAACGCTATTAAAACTAAACCTTAAAAATAACTTACCCGCATAGTGCGTTATATTATTTGCTAATCACATTTTTAATCCTTTGTAGTATGAATTTTATTAAGTTTCAGGATATCAATATTTATCACTTTTTTTTTTAACAAAAACATTTCAGCATTTGATTCGTGGCACAATATAATAAATAGAACCTATCTTTAACATATACTTTCGTAATTCTTTAAAAAATATAACTTATTATATCTATATATATATATATTAAAGTATGTATAAAAAAATTAAAACTATTATATATAAACTTTTCTGTAATTAATCATAAAATAATTAATATTACGTAGAATGTATTAAAATAAAAAGTAGTATTATCATATTATTTTTTTCTCGTCAACTTTGCATATTATTAGTGATATAAGTTGCAAAACATTCTAGCCACTCAAGAAAGTGGGACATTAAAATTAATAAAACATCCTTATTTTCATTGTAGATTTGTTTCATAGTTTGTAATGCATATTTTCGTGTGTGTGCTGTATGATGCTTGGGACTTATTCTTAATAAAATTACACAAGAACGTAGTTTCCTGGGATAAAGGTCCAATATATCTCTGTTGTAATTTTCACAAGAAATAGATATCCGCTTTAACATTAAATCTGTGAAATCCAGGACTGCAGATGCATATTGCAACTGAACTAACAGTTCCTTAAAAAAATTAAACATTAATTGAAAAATATATGCAGATCTGGCACCAAGCTCCAATAATTTTTCCAACATCTCCTCGTTACTTGGGTTAGCTATATGATTTCTTTTCTTTAAATTGGGAACCATGTACACAAAACTATTGAACAAAGGCTCTTCTATCAATTTAAATTTTTGTAAAGCATATATTTCTTCCTTCGTAGATAGTCTAAGATGCAAATTTGAGCATAGAGCGTTATGTAACAGTCTTTTAATTTTATCATTTGCTTCCAATTGTAAAAGTTTCACAAGTAATCGATCTATATAACGCATAAAAATTGTATTCTTAACTGACAGGTGTATTACAGAAAGAGTTAAACATATCAAAATGTTTTCCGAGTAGCACTCGGTCAAAACATCATCCGTAAGATATTTGTCCAAAAGAATATTCATAAACTTTAAGGCATTTTCTTTAGATGTAAATATCCTCAAATGTTTAAAATTGCTCATTGTTCTGCAACAATTCCGTAAGACGTCCTGTAACATAATCATATTAAAATATTAATTATAAAATAGCTTAAAAAAAGTAAAAGTATATTAAGCTATGTTTTCTATATAGGGTGAGTGCGACATCATAGTATACCCAGATAGCCAAGCATTCCTTGGCATAAAAAGGAGAAATAGCGTTTGGCATATGTTTTCGGCGGCTTCAGTTGCCATCAGAATTGCTGTCACCGGACAACAGTAATTTCGTTTAGAGCAACTTAAAAGCATTACGCAGACAACGATTACCTTACGCAAACAAGCGGAAAGCTCGTAGCATACTTGATGCCATAAAAGTTGCCACAATCTGTTGGCAAACGGTTTTGGTGGCAATAAAAGTCGGCAATCCAATAGGCAAAATCGGAAGCTGCTTTCCTCAATATTGAAGGTAACTTTTGGCAGAGCAGTTTTAAGCAAATTGACAGCAACCTGCGGGCAACTTGCTATCTGGGCTTGTACTACGATTTCGCACCCACTCTGTATATCTATATTTATGAATAATTAACATACGATAATCAACAATCGAATCGAATAACGTTGATAAGCTTCTTTGGATATCTTATAACATAAGAGATTGTTTAACGACAGACATAAAGCATTCAATACTGCGTCAGATTGTATACAAAGCAAACTTTTCTTCGACATGATTTCATAATTCTCAGACTGATCAACATTTTCTGCGTCACCGTAACTTCTTAATATCGCTCTTAATATATCTGTATCCATACCGCACCCAATTCGCAAAGTAAGAATACACAAACATATAGTTATATTATGTTGCGTTTACTGAATTGTTATTTACAATTCATCATGAGATTAACCTATAAAAAAGAGTAACATTATTAATTAACATAATTTAAATATAATTTTCTTAGGCAAATAAATAATAAAGGAAAATAAGAAATATTTATGACCATATACCATTTTTAAGACACTTTAATATATAAATACATCCAGATTGCGAACCTCTACACTTAAATGCAAAATTAACGGAAACTATTTATTTAAAAGAGTAAATTAAAATAATAGAAATGGTATTAATAAATCGAGCGATTTCTCCAAAATTCTTTTTTCGTAATAGTAATGCTTCGATCGATACAGATAGATACAGATAAACTAAACAAAGAAAAAAATCTTGCGAATTGATCTCACAGGCATTTATATTATACTATTAGGCTGAGTTTCCACTGAGTCACGCGTCACGCGTCGCGTCATGTGCAGGGGGTGGACACTCAGTATATATTTTTCTCGGATCGTTGTGCTGCCATCTGGGCTTTGCAGAATACGTCCAGAAATACATAATGCATAGTTTATGTAGATTGGAAATTCAGAAGCCATGGGCAGAATGCAGACACCATAGCGCATGAGCATATGGCTTCTGCAATTTTATGTGCTTTCACCTTTAAGATGCTAATACGGCTCTGTGATTGGTTCATGACGTCTTAGGCCGGTATTCATAGTCGGATCTTATATTTAAGACCGTCTTAAGTATGATCTTAAGATATTATAAACCAATCACAGAGCCGTATTAGCATCTTAAGACATTACTTAAGACAGTCTTGAAATAAGATCCGACTATGAATACGGGCCTTAAGATTGTATGTACATACTTAAGACGGTCTCAAATATGGGCCAATTCCTTTTAGTGACACAAGTCGACACAAACATCGTTCTATCCTTCTTGGCATTCAATGAATAACAAAGACAGAACGACACTTGTGTCGACTTGTGTCACTAAAAGGAATTGGCCCTATAAGAACCGACTATGAATACCGGCCTTAAGACTCCATCCAGCCAATCAAATGACCGTATTAGCAACTTAAGACATTACTTAGGGCCGATATCACAGTCTCCGATTAACGTGATCCTCCGATTAAACTCACTCTGCATCTCTTTCTAACTGTTTTTTCGTCTCTTTCTAGGGGGACAGTTAGAAAGAGATGCAGAGTGAGTTTAATCGGAGGATCACGTTAATCGGAGACTGTGATATCGGCCCTTAAGGCTCCTGGTCCCTGAGCCGAGAACTCCGAAGCGACGGTGGCGACGTACCGTCGCGGTAGAAATAAGAACTCTCTCCTCTCACTCTCTCCAATGGAGAATTCTCAGAATTCTGTCCTTTCAGTCCTTTGTGACATGTTGACAACCTATTTTGTTGTGCGTGCTATTTCTTTATTATTCGCTCTGTGCTTGTGCTCTAACGTTTAACGTATTCGTGAAAGTCGTAAAATTGGCCGAAAAGTAAGATTTGCACGCGGAAGGAACGTTTTCACCTCCTTTCGATAGTCGTTAAACGGCTGTTTTTCCCGTATGTTTAGGCTTCGTTTTATGGTTGTTTGTTTATTGTCGAGGGAAAAGGGTAGTTTTCGGCCAATTTCGGAAGTGTTCTGAAACAATCTATAGTGATGTTTTATTGAAATGTCTTTTTATTTGAAAATGGCACGCACAACAAAATTGGGTGTTTTCCTCGCCTCGATAGTAAGAATCCAATATGGCCGCGGTGACTACCCAGGAGCCTTAAGACGGTCTTGAAATAAGATCCGACTATGAATACCGCCCCTGGTATTTAAGACCATCAATATATATTTGCCTAACCAACTTACATCACATATTCTACCCGCGGCAACTGGACGATATACAGTTTGTCGCCTTTTTAAGCGAAACCGCACTTTTTGCATGCGCATGTGACCACGGAGCTGTGACGGAGCACATACAGTTTTTCGCCTTTTTAATCGAAACCGTGATCCAACAAACGTTTTAATTAGTTTATTCGGGACCAACAAACGATTCCGCATCGATTGAACCCGTTTTGAAACAAAAACTGTAAAGAATTCTATATTTATCAGCTATAATAACACTAAAAATTATTTTCGTGTTTACACAAAACCTATTAACTAACAAATGTTTAAATTAGTCTAACAATCACCTACAAACGACTAACAAACGTAAAAAAAATGTTAAGTCAAACTTGTTTGGCTAACTTGATTGGTCTGGTTATACTGCGGTTATACCGTACTGTGGTCACACTAATTATTTTGGCATGTTGGCAACCCTAGTCAACGATTGGGTTTGGTCCAAGTGGCCCTTATGTATGTATGTACTATGTTTATGGTCATGGCCCTTACGCCATGGTTTAATAGACGCATAACCTTTAGGGTAACGTAACCTAACATATATATCGTTTTGTTTAAGTTTTCGCTTAGAGAATTAATACAATTATTCAAACATGTGAGATTGCATATATTATGTTTATTTTGTCATATTAGCAATATATTATAATTTAGTAATTTGTTGGTATATAAATATATATACACGCATATACATATTTATATTTTTTTAAACCAAGTATTTAAGTTTAACGTTTATCTTATGTATTATTTTCATTTACAGACAATACAGAGCATCTAATATTAATTTTTAGTGAAAATGGATATTCGTCCAAATAATACCATTTATATCAATAATTTAAATGAAAAGATCAAGAAGGAAGAATTAAAAAAATCATTGTACGCTATTTTCTCTCAATTTGGTCAAATTTTGGATATTGTGGCTTTGAAAACATTGAAGATGCGTGGACAGGCATTTGTTATTTTCAAGGAAATAGCAAGTGCTACAAATGCCTTGAGATCGATGCAAGGCTTTCCATTCTATGACAAACCAATGGTAAGAACTTGGAAATTCTTATTTGTATTATTTTGCCTTTATATTGTTTATTTTTAGTGTTTATATTAAAACTTTTCCATGTACATATGTATTTTATAACTGAGTTCCTTTTGAAGCTTTCAGCGCTGAAAGCATCGCTCCATCTCTATTTGATATATTTAGCATTTATTTGCACATAATAAATTAGTATAAATATATATATAGATAATGTATATGTATATTTAATATATATTTTATAAATGTACAAAGATATAAAAGTAATCCATGTTTTAAATTCTATGATTTTATAGAGAATACAATACGCTAAAACTGACAGCGATGTAATTGCCAAAATGAAAGGTACCTTTGCAGAGCGTCCAAAGAAACCAAAACGAGTTATTCCAGTGGCGGATGAAGAAGCCAAACGTGCCAAGAAACGTGCAAAAGAGCAAGCAAAACATTCACAACAAATTGGTTACCATGCTAGTGTACCCCCACATCCAGGACTCGTTAATACCGCTGTTCCCGAACAGCCACCTAATCAGATATTGTTCTTGACAAATTTGCCCGACGAGACGAGTGAAATGATGTTATCAATGCTGTTTAATCAATTTCCGGGCTTCAAAGAGGTACGGTTAGTACCTAACCGACATGATATTGCATTTGTTGAATTTGAAAATGAGGTTCAATCCGGAGCGGCAAAGGATGCGCTTCAAGGTTTCAAAATTACACCTTCACACGCAATGAAAATATCATTTGCAAAGAAATAGATTTATAAATCTTTTTGTATCGTTCATACTATATAACAAAATAGAAATAAAGTGTAAGTTGAACTGCATTTGTATAAAAATAAATGTAGTCATTGATATTGGCTTTGATTATCTTACATAATTTTGTACAAGCTAAAGTATTTGCATGTAATATTCACCAGTGTTATTTTGCAATGGGATTTAACAACAATTTTTTATGTGATTTATCACATTATTGCATATATTCCGTCTGATAAGTTGTGCTATATAATTGAAATATTTCAATTTAAAAGTATACGTAAGAAATCATACAACTTATTCTTAAATAAATTTGTATTTTATTTGAATGCTTTATGCAAAAATAAATGATGTAAAAGAGCAAATTGCTATAACATGGAATAAATTTTCCTTCAAAATTCCTATTTATTATATCGTATTGAAATATTTTTTAATATTTTATAGATTTATAAAATTTATAGGGATAATATATTTACAAACTATTATTTAAGAATATGTAAACAAGAGTCTATATATACTATATATCTCTATATATATATAAACTTGAAAAAAGCGTAAAGTGTGGACACAGCTCCGGTCTCTTCTATATATATACATACATATATATATATATATATATATATATATGTATATACCCCATATATATATATATATGGGGTTATATATATATATAACCCCATATGCGGGGCTATCTGTCCACATAATAAAAAACACATTATTTATATTAATTTTTATACTTGATTACAATATTATTTATTAATATATAATATTATTGAAAAAACTGCCTAGTCGTTGGAGTCAGAGAAGTAGTAGGCACTTTGCGTAGATTTTTTGACAAGTTTCCTGCGTAGAGCAAACTTTTCTTTGACGTCGATAGACGCGTCGATTCGATGGGTCATTTCTCGCTGGATTTGTTAATTTTCAAAGAGTAGTATTTTTATTTTCAACGCAGGTAATTTATTTTAAAGAATTTGTTGATTTATTTTTATTTCTTTTGGACCTAAACTCGGTGATCCCCTTCGCCCTCAATTTCAAGGTGAATCGGATAATTCTCTTCCTTTCATTTTTTCGTTGCGCAATAAGAAACATGTTTATGTATTATTTTATTATATGAAATCCAAGCTAAAGTTATAAAGATTAAGAATCTATAATAAAATTAAGTAACAAAATTTGTTTTTGATTACTTTTTTACCAAGAAAGAAAAATTGATCCAATTTACCTCGGTCTACCCTATGCATAATTTTAATAATATAATATATAGGCATTATAAAAGCCCTTTGAGAAACAAAACCCAATATGAATATATGTATTTATGTACATGTGACTGAAACGTAAATTGGGGCACAAAAGATATCACTTTTTGCGTAATAGATTTCAAAGTCTCGGGATTGACTGCCTCGATTTTTTTAAACTAATCGTAATCGCAATCGAAAGCTTACATCAACATTACATAAAAACCTTTTGTCCTTGAATTTTTGAAAACTGATTTAGTTTCTGAGATAATTTACTCGAAAACTCGCTTGAATATGAATTCTAGATAAACTTGTAGCGCCTCGATGTTTATGCGGTGATGTAGTCACATGGTCAATCGCTTTTTTTTTATGTACTTGGAGTCGCTACACTCGATATTCTTACACACAGAAAAATATATACTACCTACAAGTTAATATTACTTGCTTCAAGTATTTGATAAGTTCATATATCCGCAAATCTACCATAAAGTCGTCATAAGTATCACATTTACTCAAAACATATTCTAGATCTTAGCAAGTTTAGTACTTGAAACAAGAATATTAAATTAATACGAACATTCTGTTTACTTACAATATAGAGTCCACGGAAGAGAAGCATATACTTCAATAAAGATATCACATTTTCTTGAGAGAAGTTTATCCGTTATTTGAATCAAGTAAAAATTTTATTCATCTAGAATAATCGTTTACTTCAAAAAAGAATTTGTATTCTTGATGATTACAATTAATATTATTTTTATTTATTTAATTTTCTTTAATTCTTTAGTTCCTAAGTGGAATGTAGGTTAGGAGGTTTTCGTGCGCGGTGCGGAGGGGTACAGTTTAGAATATAAAAATTCCTGTCCTCAGGTGGACTCAAACCCGGTTCCTCGTGGTTATGAGTCTGACACTTTATCACTAGGCTACATATCTGATTATATTCTTAGTGCTGCAGTATCTAGTTTTCACAGAAGTGATTCATTGATTTCAAGTATTTCATATTCTTACCTAAAGAATCAGTAAATATTCAAATCAAGCTTATGTGGCTTTTCTTAGATAAAGTTTCAGAATATACTTGAAAGAAGAATAAATTCTTCTTTTAAGCACATGATGATAAGCTTTTCTAATACTTATGATGAGTATATCTTAAAACTAATATTAAGAAAATATTCTTTGTTGAAGAAAATTATTACTCAAACCAAATAAAATAAAATGAGTAATTGCTTTTCTTGGCTGTAGAACGATATTTTTCTGTGTGTACGGAGACGTTTTCAAGATTTATGTAAGTGCGTTTTATTTATACGTAAAAATATTTATACGTTTTTTATTTCTTTATCTTAAATATTTAAATAGATTGTAGTAACAAAATATTGACAGTATAGATTATAAATGTTAAAAGTATGTCAGGGTAATAGCGGCTCGCTAAAACGCTAAATACGTTAATATTAATTACAATGAGAGATCTATTTAATATCAATTCGCACATACATACTTAGGTATATAGGTATGATACTTTGCGATCGCCTAACAAGCAACAATATATAATATTTTAAAGCAAAATTGAGTACAGTTATAATTATACGTTTTTAAGGATTACGTCATATAGTTGTCTATTTACCTTTTTTTCAATATAATAAGAGCTTATCTTATTTACATTATCATATTTCCAAATTTTTAAAAGAATTACAATCTTTTGTTGTTTATATAAAAATTATAGAAATTATTGGATAAAAAATACACGTATCATAGTTTTATATCAGAGGTACGTAAATAAAAGAAATAGAAATTCAACTTTCATAATTTTCTCGTTCAAAGAAGAGAATAGAGTTCAACTGAATTTAATAAAAGTTATTAAGATAAAAAGTACATAATTGTAAGGCAAACAAACATTTTTTAAAATAAAACTTGAAATAGATTGAAAAAATGTTTTAAGTTAGCTGCTGTGACTTACGTTTTTGTCCTTATTAAAGCTTCCTGAGTCTTTAAGTTTTATAATATCGCGTAAAAGAGTCACGGTGCGGTCTCGCTTCGCGTATACTTGGCGCGAGACACTACCGTGTCTCTCGATCATGCCGATATCGCGAAAATCCAATTATATTCGTGTTCAGATGACATAAAAAAAGCATTTGTTTAATCATCAAAATGGATTAAATAAAAAATAAATAATAGGGGGAGGTGCTGTACCTTGGGTATACAGCGCTGTACGTTGGAACACTATCATAATCGAATAGTGTTCGCATCTGGCAATATAGTTTATAGTATTATTAATGGTTGAGTTATTTGATAATCTCTTTAAATCTGTAGTTTTGTGTCGTTGCGATTATTTACACGTAAGTTATATCGACTTTTGTATTTTATGACGCGTAAAGTAAATTTATTGAGAATTGTACTAGCTGTGATTAAATTATACAAAATTTATTTATCATTAATCAAAAACTGTGGCTCAAATAAATCAGAAACTTATAGTGTTTCGATGATACAGCACCTTCGCCCCTACTATTATTAGTTCCGTGTGGGAAGTTATAAATGCGTGCATCAGAAAACAAAAAGATCCAAGGCGAGAATTGGAAAATCTTGAATGGACTTGTGTAAATATGTAACGCGCAAATACGCAAGTAGGTAACTACGTGTGATAGTTTCGTAACGTTGAGCGTGTCACAGGAAGATGAACATTATCCACTCAACGTGCTCCAAACCACCACTTTACTCTCTATTTGAACGTAAAGCTGCTCGTATCATCCACAGCCTTATTTATTTAACCCATATATTCATGCCCGGTTCTTTGTAATGACATTTGATCCTCCTTTGCGGTTCGTCCAAAAAAAACAGTTGTTATTAACAAGAAACTGTACTCGAAAGTTTACAACAAAAATATTTTTATATTATACAATTAAAATATAATTTAATTATAATTAAAAAATTATAACAAAAGTATGAAATGTTAAAAAATTTGTATAGATATGTATAGATATAAAACAATCATATATACACTGCTAAAAAAAATTAGGGAATCACTTTTTGCCAGCAAATTTTTGCCGATTTTTAAATTATAATTATTCAGCGAATAATTAACGTAAAAAAAGTTTAAAAAAAGGTTTTACAGGGCAAACTCTCTACCGATGAAGTGCTTTCGTTTAATTTTTACTCAGGTTAATACTCAAAGGCGTGATAATGACTCTGAATAAGGACGTATTTGAGATATCTAAAATCTTAAAATTTGCAGTCTTCCACCACCTAACAAAAAAATTGGCCAATATAATCTCATTAATACCATCTCAAAGTACAGACTTTGCTTTTTCAAATAAAAAAAGTACTTTTGGTCCTACGCCGATTATTTAGCGAGATATCGCAATTTAAAGTAACCCCTGTTTTTTTATGATTTCAGCACAATATCGCCGGCATTTGCGTAACATGATGTGCACCACGAAGAGGTAGCTCGGTCGGATTTTGCACATGATATATGTATGTGTATATATGGAATGTACATTGTTTATGTGTGTACATGTAGAGGTCTTTTTTTAGTAAGAAAAGTGTCGTCACTCTTTGCCGTATTACCTCGCGCAATCTTGATCTCATATCGATGCATTCTTTTACATCAGATTGAGAAATTTTATTCAAAATTTGACGCAGTGCCTTTTCAATCTGATGTAAAAAAAATGCATCGATATTACAGCTTGATTATCCACATTCTCAGTACGTATAATCGTAACAAATTTTGTCACACTTATTGTCTCTTACACGGTTTTACATTACGGTATTTGAAAACATAATAAATTGATTCCACATTTATTCCCATTATTACAGCTCAGACGCATTTTTTTAACTTTTAACCGTTGACTCTTTACGGTGACGTGCAGTCTTCGCTGACTGACTCGATTCATTCCCATTGTCGACTGAGGAATAAATCATGGACCCTTTTCGACTTTTAAGCAAGTTTTTTAAAAATGCGCTTCAATTCCGGTTTTTTCGTTTAACAATATCACGATAATCCTCGTTTACTCATCTTCGGACTAAAGACCGTATATTTGTACAGCGATTGCGACTTAATAACATTATTACCGTACTTGATTGGATGTAGAAATGTATGATTCTTGATTATTCGTTTATTTAATGTAATTAATTAGGCTGATGAAGGCACACGCGGTGTTGCCGAAACGTCCCATTTTAACATTGTTAATAATACATATTTTTAAATTTTAACATTCTTGTTGCTCGTTATTGGCCGCGGTAACCTTTATCTCTTTGTTATATGTATATTATACATATGTATGCAGCTGTTTTTACTTTCTTCAATTATTGTAATTTTAACGTACAGAAAACGAGCTCGACGAAATGGGAAATTTTTTTATCACTTTGTGGGCATGTCACATGCACAAAAAGGACCCGAAGCAAATTTTTAGCTTTAACATGTCGAAGCCGAAAGTCTTCTCTACAAAAAACGCTTTTGTTAGATTTTGATTTCGATTTTTCCTTATCGAGTTATCGAGAATTAAAGAACAAGTAGACATTTTGAATTTAATCGTTCATAACCGTTAAAAATTATCGTACAGGAATTCCAAAAATGGATTCTTTAAGTAGAGAATCTTTGCTATGTAATACGATATGGTATTGTGGCCGATTGTTTTTTAAACTCGTAGACACGTAACAAATAGATGAAAATAACGTAAAAATTCGTGATTTCTCTCCGTTTTCATTTAAACCTCGGGAAAAATTATGCAAGATAATTAAAAAAATTTTATCGACTAAAATTTTGTGCCTTTTAGTACCCTAAATTTAAAAAAATCACAAAACTGTGATAATTTTTTCACAGTGATCCGTATGTTCAAGTATAGACAAGTATAGTAAGTACAAATGTAAGTAAAATATTTTGTTCAGCGATAAGAAGATCGATCGGTCTTGGAGTTATTCGTAGACGAGTCGTCTATTCGCCATGTTCTTCTCCCACCGCCAGCCACCTCAATATATTCGCCTTACTCTCCCTTCCTCAGGCGTAATCATTTGTTCGCTCAGTATTGCTCAGTGGCACTGTATGACTCTGATGCTAAAGTTAGTGGGCTTGCGCCACGTTAGCGCGGTATATTAATAGTGCTCTCTCATTTCTCAAAGTCTTATGATACTTGACAATTTTTTCAATTCGTGATCCTTTTTTCTCTCTTTCCCTTTTTTCTTTTTGTTTTTCCGTGCCCATTTTTCAACTTTTTTGTTTATTTTCCTACATTCTTATATTTATATCTATTATTTACGTATCTTTCTTGCGAGCACTGCAGTATTTCGTCATTAGTGAAGCTTTTCAGTGAACATTTATTTTTGTCAATCGTTCCAAGAGGAAGAAGCAAAAGGAAGATGAAGAAAATCTTTAGACTAAGATTTGTAATTATTACTCTATGCAGCATCATTTTGTTTTTGTGCTACAACGGTAAGTGATGTGAATATTTTTGAAAATATAATGATTTTTAATATTGTTTTCTAGTCTGGATTTTTTAGATGTATTGCCAATTATTTCAAGATATTATTAGTACGTCATTATGCCTGGTTGGTCCGGTACCAATTTGTTTTTTCTTTTTATGGAATAAAATACTCCTTTCTATAACTAAAATCTTTTTTCAATATCTCCAGCAAAAGAAATCGATGTACTACATCGAAAAATATTTCAGAGTTTAAGTTTATTTCGTTTTTATCATAAAATTAAATAACAATAATAAACAATAATAATTTTTTTTCCAAAAATTACTATTTAATTACTATTTAATTTTATGATAAAAAGTGAATTTCAAAAATATTTTAATTTGAAACTTTTTTAATGCAATAGATGGAGATAAAATTGTAATAGAAGGGCTTGTGCTAAAAAAAATTTTAACCGTAAAACTTTTAAGGAGCATTTTACCACTTAATAAATTCCATTAATTGAAATTGAACATATATAAAAAATGTGTTTTTTAGATCATAATGTTTAATAACATATCTCAAGGAAAAATAAATCAGTATCGGATATTTGAATAATTCCAACAACAATGGTGCGTGTACTAATTTTTTTGGTGTAAAATATACTATGTAGAATTTAATAATAATTTCTCTGTGTAGCGCGATAAAATTAAAACTAGAAAAAAATTAAAAATTGCAACACAATTGTAATTGATGTAATAATTATAAATATTTGAATAATAACAATTGTAAAATATATAAAAAAATATTTTAAGGGAATCGCGCACGATTGCTCTTCCGGCGATGTTTGGCGAAAAACTTTAAATACAAAATTTAAACAAATTTTAATTAATTTCCGCATTAACATAATACAATGCTTTTAATAACAGATATTAATTATTAATCGCAGAATTATTATCGCAAGATTTGTAAATTTATCAGTTAAGTCAATGATTTAAGTGGGAGCGAACAATGAAAATATAAATTTTATTTACACCGCATCGTAAATTTATTTAATAATAACTCATCGTTAACACTCTTTTCATCTTCGATACGCTTCAACTTGGAGTAGAAATAAAATCAGAGTGTATAGACAGTCTTACCGTGTGAATATATTTTTTCAAGGCACATAGCTGGTGTGACCGTATTGATTTTTCTACGGGGTAGCATAATTGAGGTTTCGATCAAGTACATACATGTATACGAGATAACTCATGATTAATTATTAAAAATAATATATGTTTATATAATTTTAATTATATGTTTATACTTTTATTGTAATTATATATATATTAAAATATATAATAATATATTATAACATAAATATAATTTATTGTTTCACATATTTTTTTATTTTACATAATATTAATAATTATTAACTATGCATATAAATAATTTCTCAAAAATTATGACGTATTTTCATAATTTGAGATATAATCGCGTATATAAATCTAGGTAATTATTATGCAGATTACAGTATAATATGTATATATCATGTAGAAAACTAGAATAAAATTAATGTCGTTTATGTGTCCGCGGTTATCTTCTTTCCGTTATGATCTTTAACCTTATTGTCGCACGATAATAACTGTTGAGCGTAATTTTATAACATGGTAGGCAAACTAAATCAGAAGGTTGTGGATTTAATTATTATTATTTGTTTCCTTTCCTTGTGATCTTTTTTAATATCAAATCCAATTTCTTTACAGTATCAAATTTTATTCGCGTATAATAGAACAAATCTTTAACTTTCCATCATTATTATACATGCAACCAAACATTGTTTTATGTATAGTATATATGTATTTGTGTATGTACAAAAACTTTTCGGAAATAATCTATCTAATAATTATAAACTGCAATCAAGTTACTTAAATTGTTATAAATAACTTGTATTAAATATTTAATATTTAAATATTACCGATATGAGATATAAACTTTTGTTCAATGAGCAATGGTACATGGTACATGCTTGCGTATGTGGATGCGTATGTGCGCGATGGAGAAGAAAGATACAAATAAATCAATTATGTTTTACAGGTGTCAATGCTATGCAATGTTATCAATGTAACAGCCGCAATAATAGCCAATGTGCCGATCTTGTTCCGCCCGATTCCATGAAGATAGATTGTTCGGATCTTAAAGATGGCGCAAAGTATACAATGTGCCGAAAAATTACACAAGTCATCGAGTTTAGCGTCAATGGCTGTACGTATTAATATATAGCATTAAATAAATTATAAATAAATGTAAATAATATACTTGTATTATTTACAATCAGGTTTAGTCATGATTTATTCTTATATTTAAAGAAATCAATATATCTTATCAAAATATGTAGTTGAAAGAAGCGGGCGTTATATAAAATACGTTTACATAAAACGCAATAAACGTTTGTAACACTGTAAAAATATTTCCATTTACTTTTCAATCGTCATAAGAATTTATATTTAACATAAAACAAATTAATATTTAGGATAAAACAAATTAATATTTTTTACACAGTACCACCTGATACGCGAGTTATTCGAGGATGTGGATGGGATGAGTCAAATTATAAAAACAAGTGCTATCAACGAAGTGGCTTTGGTGGTAGACAAGAAGTTTGTTCCTGTTTGACTGACTATTGCAATTCGGCAACGCCTGGGTCTGGAATGCTGCCTCAACATTTCTTTTTTTCATGCGTCACCATCAGCTTACTACTAATGTTTTTGTGGAATTAAATATTCTTAAAAGATATTCGAATTCTCTGTAGAATTTAGTTGAAAGATTATGACGGAGGCTAGATTAGAACCCATACAGCACAGGATATTCTGAGGGACACTTGTGTGCATCTGCTGGATATCGACCGGCGATCGGATATCCACCGGATGTCCTACGGTTATTGAGATATCTCAAATGTCTGGTAGGACGTCCCTCAGATAAAGTGTGCTGTGCGGGAAATAATAGAAATAATAATATCAACTTTTTACTAATGTGAAGTTAAACGGTAGATAGTTCAAATAATAAAATTACCCATATTGAAGCACAAGAAGGAAAATCGGAAAAACAATTTTATATTATACATATACTTAAGGAGGTTCGATGGCTTCATCGGGAGGAATAGTGGGACGCGGGGGTTCTGGCAACAGCGTACTAGCGTTTGAAGTAGTGGGAGTGAAGGGGATCGCTCTGATTGGTCGCCGCGTGTATAGTGCGTGCTGCTGTTCACGTCGTTCACGACCGTGGCAGTTTAGCGGACGAAAAATCAAGCAATTTATGCTTTAATAATTAATTTTTCTACGAAATGTGCGGTAACCTTCCCCTTTCTTTCACTAATTTATTTGTAAATTATTAAGTTACACGTGCATATTTCTTTTCCTTATCATTTGCATTTTTTCTCGCACTTATTTCATTCCGAAGGTATGCAATATGTCATTTTCCATAAGAACCTATGTTAAAAAATACAATTTTTGGAGTAGATTTTTTTCAAAACGGGACGGTGAAAAATTCCCAAAAAACTCACATAATTCTATTTTGCATTCCAGAACAACATATTAAAATTTCATGAAACTGGTTGCATTTTTTTGTAGCCACTGAACCTCCTTAAAAGAGACGGTCATGTCTCGCTCCAAGTTCATACACAACGATGAAGCGGACTGTGTCTATATAAGCGTACTACCTACTTGATAGATTCTTGGATTTTTTAAATCTCAGTAACGACTAAATTGATCAAATTCTTAGTAAGCTCATTCAATAGCTTGGGTTTGAATTGTATTATGAAAGTGTCTTTATTTTTTTATACATGTTCCATAAATGAAAATATTCCGTTGCAAAGTCCAAACTGTCAAATTTTCCATCAGGAAATGTCATCATCGTGGTTTCAGAAAAAATATTGTACCAACTCTAACGTACGTATAATGATACTGATAACGCTTCTTTTTCATATATAAGGCATGCTACCTATACAGTACATATAAACGTTGAATCAACATCTCAAAAACATTGTAAATGTAGATTCAACGTTGAAAAGACATCGCACAAACGTCTAATGTCCGCTAAATTGCATTGTCTTGTAGAATAACACTATAGATCACTTCGGTACACTTGGAAAATACTCCGAGTTGAAGTTAAGTCTACCCCTTTTCCTTGACAGTTAATAAACAGCCGTAAAACGTATAAAACGCGACGAGTACCCACAGGAGCCTTAATTAACATTTTTTCTTACACTTCATCTTTGTTGCATTTGATTCGGTCTTTTCTATGTCCTTCCCAGTCCTTTGCATTGGAAAGCGCTGCACTCAATGCCTTTACAAGACCATTCCTTGTGATACAGCTTCTTCTTTAAATTCTTTTTGAAGAAATATATCCAAAAATCCGAATATTTATAAAGATTTAACGTCTAATTTTTGTAAATAGAACAGCACAAAATCATTTTGAGCAAATATATTATTTATATAATACTTTATGTAAAATATGTACCTTCTATACATGAGTAAAATGGTTCATCTTTCATTATTTTCTTGCCAAGCGTAGTTTTAGTTGCGGTATATGTGATTGCTATATCGCGCGTTACACAGATTTTTAAAATCATTGTTATATTTTTTGTTAACGTTGAATTAAAGTCAACACAACGATAAAGATGATCGCACTAAAAATATAATTAATTTTATTATTTTTAACGGAATCAAGAAACACGGTAGTGTCTCGCGCCAAGTACGCGCGGAGCGAGACGCACCGTGACTACTTTACGCGAACGCACTAGTTGCGCGGTACCCGACATTTTGAGATCTCAATAAGGAGTGAACGGATCGAGTTCTAAAAGTAGGCTTGATCGATAGCTTGGGTCGATTTACAAAAAAGAGTTTTTTATTTTTCCGCTACGTGCCCTACAAATGGAGATATTACGATGCAAAGTGAAATGGTAAATTTTACAATTAAGATAATATATAGAGGAAAGACCCCGATTATGAGATACCACATCTATTTTGTGTGGTTGCCGGAAGTCTATGGGCAGAATTGAAAAATATAGTAGGTCATTATTGTTGTGTGGACGTTCACATGTGCGCGCGCCTCCATAGATAGCGCGCATTACCTAGCTGCGCAGTCCGATGCGCAGACGTCTTGATGCGGGCGACACGCGAGTCGCCCGAGAGCATTGTGCCAGCAACCGTGCCACGTATTACACGTACAATATATAGTGTTCTAAAAGAAGACGCAGTGTACATTCATTACCTGCCTTTCCTTACCATTTACTGGATCCACACCATTACATGTGCGGCTTGCCTCAAAAAGGCGACAAAAACACAACAATTATGAAGGGAATTTAATAAGCTTTAAGATGCCGAAATGTAAAATTTAATTTAAATATTGATTTTTCTGAAAATTAGAAAAATGTAAAAAATAAGCTTTCAAAAAAATCGAAAAAGTGTGCTCCTAATATGAGACCCCGGGAAATCGCTAATAAAGTGCAAAATACATCATATTGCAATTAAAAAACTTTATTTAAAGTCATTTGAAAGACAAATGTAATGGAGAAGCATATTTGCAACAATCGTAAACCCACTTATAATTGTACCTAATCTTCCCCCACCACCCTTCCCCCTCAAATCAAGGTCAGCACAGTCTTATAAATTCGTATAAACCTTCCCTTAACGTTAATATAGTATTTTCTCTTCTTTTATTACTATACAATAACTTTCATACTCCAGCAACCCAGGAGTACCCTGAGTATCTCATGTTACGAGCACCACGCCTTGCGGTTTCGCGATCACCAAATCTAATCTCTACAATTGAGCAACTCAACATATCCCGTATTTTCCTATTAATACAACCTTACTCTATCGCTGCATGCAGAACTTATTGCCAAATATTTATTAATTATATAATAAACAAGGTTTAAAGACTCATATCCATGGCACTTGACAACATCCAATTTTACAATTTCTTTCTCTGCAACGGCTACACGCACGATCAAACAATGAATTTTCCACTAAATAGGTTTTATCCCAAGGGTAATAAGTTCATGGTGGAACCAACAGATAGGGCCTATTAGTTTAGCAGAAACCTTGCTGTCGCATATTAGGAGCCTATCTCATAATAGGGGACTTTCCTCTACCCTTTTTCAAATAATAAATTTTGTAAAATAAACTCACAAAATTGGTTCGGAATTAAATATCTTTGTCTAATTGAATATTCATACGCTCAAATTCTTCGTTCGTTTTTGCAGGTAATATTATGTTCGGATCCGTAGTCCGAACGGCACGCCTGCGAGCGCGGCAGCCCGTTCTGCGCGACCTCGCCGAGCACAACACCCCGCGCCGCGAGCGCGGGTAACATACGTCGCCGCGGGGCGGCTGACTTTCGCGATTACAATAATATCGACATAAAGGAATATAAGGGCAAGCCTGCCCACAAGGAAATATTCTCTCTCGCAGTGAATACTCCCCCGTGACATTAAACAAGCCGGGTGTGGATAAAGCAGCGATCGAGAGCAGTTTTCGCAAACCCAGCTCCATTCTGGAGTAGAGAGCAAAGCATCGCCACGGCTCTTCAGAGCGAAGAAAGAGGGAGGGACTTGAGGCAACTGTTAGACCCGGTAGAGTCCGCCCCTCCCATCCGTCGAACATCACAAGTTCGCCACGCGGTGGTAGAAGCTAAGGGCCCCTCTACACGAGGCTTCAAACTGAGCCGAAGACGAAACGGAGCAAGGAGAAGAAGAGGAGCAAGGACCAGAAGACCATCAAGCCGGCCCTGCCCTCCCCAGTGATCCCGGAGTTACCCCTCGATCGGGCCCCTAAAACTCCGGGAAAGGAGGCAAAGACCGATCCCAACAATAACCAAACGGTCTTTTACGACGAAGACCTTCCTGGTCGCGGCCTCTTAACGCTAGACAAGCAGCCAAGTTAAAGCTCTTGTTCTAGTATATTTTTGACAAGTCCTGTGCCTGTGTGCACAGGCATTAAAGAAACCTAAAGACAATCTCACACTGTACCTGAAATGCAATAAAGCTCTATTCACATTACAAGTTACACACTACAAGATTCATGATTGATTGAGCCTAGACTTCCCTCCTCTAAATTCCCTGCCGTTTCGAAACATATTATTTTATATTTTTTTAAGAACATGTTATCTGCATCCATGTTGGTAGATTTACTGGAACTGGCTTGGTTTATTGTTTTATTTTTTATGATTTTATAGTATCATGTAAACTTTCCAATTTTAGTGATATTAAATCTAATTCTGTGAAATTAACAGAATTAAAATTGAAATAATAATATATTTAGCAAATTTCTAATTAGGTAGGACTCTCGATAATTAACAATAAAAATTAAAACTGGCCAAATAACGTGCGTTATTTGTGCGTGATAAATCAAAATTCGTCCGGACGAAGATGTAAGAAAAATTAATAAATAAATTTTGATTCTTTTACACACAAATAACCGCGTTGACTCTCGGCCAGATTTAATTTTTATCGTTATAATTAATAATTCATTTATAAAATATCTCCGCGCGATAATTCCATAGAAATGGATATGTATATGTATATGTATATGGATAACATGTGGATATCTAATGGATATCGCTGGTAGCTATTTGATAGATATGGATATGTGGATCACACGTGGATATTTAATGCATGAATATCCCTGGTGGCTATTTGATAGATATGGATATTTTTATATTTAATAGATATCTAATAAATATCCACCATAGATATTGGACTTATATGGATATGTAGATATCCAATGGATATCTATTAAATATTATGCTCTGTGTGGGAAGGGATTGGAGTAACACTGAAGTAATAACTGACTCCAAGTCGACGTAGTCTAGTAGACTATAAAGTACTGAAAAAGTGATGTATGTAACATTATAGATTTTCAGTACTTACAGTCAATATCGAAACACAGCCTGTCTACCAATAAAACATACATAAAAAAATATGTGCACTTTATTGCACTATAATGCAGATATTAAAACGAAATATTGACCTTTAATTAATTTTTATTAGAATAGAGTTGTTTTCGAAATAATAAAAATTATATCGACCTTTATCCAAATGATTCTGGAGCGATTGGATTAAAAAAAATATTTTTTAGACACTTTCTGCTAATTATACGCTTAATTGATTTTAATTAATTGTGATTATTGTATGGTTTTTCAAACTCTGAAAAGTTTTTTCCAATCATCTCCAAATGATTTCTAAACGATTGGATAAGATAATTTTCAATAATTTTAAATTTGTTTGCCAACTATACGTCGGTAGTCTTTACACGAAGTGGACGAAGAAGAAGAAAAATGACAGAGATTGTAGAGCGGCAAGTCAACTTGGTAAATCGACTTGGTAGCGTACGACAAAATATATCAAAGGGTTTCTCGAGGGCTTCAAAAATTCCAAAATTACCAAAGCTACCGGGGGCGGCTTCTATATTTCCAAAATCGCTTCAAATAATACCGGGTGGCTTGTAAATACTTGGAATTAATTCAAAATACTTGTAATTAATTCTAACTTGTATAGGGTAACTATTAAATACTTGGAATTAATTCTAACATGTACCAGGTGGCTTCTAAATTATCAAAATCGTTTTTAATAATCCCGGGTAGTTTGTAAATACTAGGAATTAATTTAAACTTGTACTGGGTGGCTTCTAAATAATTGGAATTAATTCTAAATCGTTTTTAATGATACCGGGTGGCTTCCAAATTACCAAAACCACTTGAAATAATACCGGGTGGCTTTTAAATAATTGGAATTAATTCCAACATGTATTGGGTGGCTTTTAAATTATCAACGTCGTTTTTTACGATACTAGGTGGCTTCTAAATTACCAAAATTGCTCGAAATAATACCGGGTGGCTTTTAAATACTTGAAAATAGTTGTAATATATACTGGGTGGCTTTTAAATTACCAAAATCGTTTCAAATAATACTGGGTGGTTTCTAAATACTTGGAATTATTCATAACATGTACCGGGTGTCTTGTAAATTACCGAAATCGCTTTTAACGATACCGGGTAACTTTTATAAAATTACCAAAATTATATCCAAGTGCTACCGGTACTGGGTGGCTTTTAAATTTTGACAGTTCGATCCCAGGTAACCTCTTGGGAATCACGGGGAAATAACCCTAGGACCGAGTTCGCACCGCCCCAAGTAACTCGGTGATGGGAGTTGGGTTTTCAAAAAATGCAATACCTCGGGAACTACCGCAAATGGCGGCATCGCGACCGGTGGCGTTGGACTCTGAAAGAAAAAAAACATCGATGGGGGTGGTAACGCTGCAGCCGTCTGCTAAAATCAACCCCGCGGCCTATCTGCGAGCCCTCTCGCCGAGGATCAAGGCGGCGATCCACCAAGAACTAAGGATGCGACGAGCCGAGGGCTCACTGAGGACCGGCGGAACCCGAATTCGCGAACCGGAGAGCCGATCGCGAAGCCGCGCTAGGAACGCGTCAGGGAGGTAAAAGGGAGTCACTCAGCCGAGTTTCGAGTTGATCCGACCGGCGGAACTCGAATCCGCGAACCGGAGGGCCGATCGCGAAGCCGCTCTAGGAACGCGTCAGGGAGGTGAAAGTGAGTATCCCAGCCGAGTTTCGAGTCGATTCGACCGGCGGAAGCGGAATAAGCGAACCGGAAGTCCGATCGCGAGGCCGCTCTAGGAACGCGTCAGGGAGGTGAAAGTGAGTCACCCGGCCGAGTTTCGAGTCGATCCAACCGGCGGAACCCGAATTCGCGAACCGGAAGTCCGATCGCGAAGCCGCTCTAGGAACGCGTCAGGGAGGTGAAAGAGAGTCACCTAGCCGAGTATAGAGTCAATCCGACCGGCGGAACCCGAAACCGCGAACCGGAAGTCCGATCGCGAGGCCGCTCTAGGAACGCGTCAGGGAGGTGAAAGTGAGTAACCCAGCCGAGTTTCGAGTCGATCCGACCGGCGGAACCCGAATTCGCGAACCGGAGGGCCGATCGCGAAGCCGCTCTAGGAACGCGTCAGGGAGGTGAAAGTGAGTATCCCAGCCAAGTTTCGAGTCGATCCGACCGGCGGAAGCGGAATAAGCGAACCGGAAGTCCGATCGCGAAGCCGCTCTAGGAACGCGTCAGGGAGGTGAAAGTGAGTCACCCAGCCGAGTTTCGAGTCGATCCGACCGGCGGAACCCGAATTCGCGAACCGGAAGTCCGATCGCGAAGCCGCTCTAGGAACGCGTCAGGGTGGTGAAAGTGAGTCACCCAGCCGAGTTTCGAGTCGATCCGACCGGCGAAACCCGAATTCGCAAACCGGAAGTCCGATCGCGAAGCCGCTCTAGGAACGCGTCAGGGAGGTGAAAGTGAGTATCCCAGCCGAGTTTCGAGTCGATCCGACCGGCGGAAGCGGAATAAGCGAACCGGAAGTCCGATCGCGAGGCCGCTCTAGGAACGCGTCAGGGAGGTGAAAGTGAGTCACCCAGCCGAGTTTCGAGTCGATCCGACCGGCGGAACCCGAATCCGCGAACCGGAAGTCCGATCGCGAAGCCGCTCTAGGAACGCGTCAGGGAGGTGAAAGTGAGTCACCCAGCCGAGTTTCGAGTCGATCCGACCGGCGGAACCCGAATCCGCGAACCGGAGGGCCGATCGCGAAGCCGCTCTAGGAACGCGTCAGGGAGGTGAAAGTGAGTATCCCAGCCGAGTTTCGAGTCGATCCGACCGGCGGAAGCGGAATAAGCGAACCGGAAGTCCGATCGCGAGGCCGCTCTAGGAACGCGTCAGGGTGGTGAAAGTGAGTCACCCAGCCGAGTTTCGAGTCGATCCGACCGGCGGAAGCGGAATAAGCGAACCGGAAGTCCGATCGCGAGGCCGCTCTAGGAACGCGTCAGGGTGGTGAAAGTGAGTCACCCAGCCGAGTTTCGAGTCGATCCGACCGGCGGAACTCGAATTCGCGAACCGGAGGGCCGATCGCGAAGCCGCTCTAGGTACGCGTCAGGGAGGTGAAAGTGAGTATCCCAGCCGAGTTTCTAGTCGATCCGACCGGCGGATGCGGAATAAGCGAACCGGAAGTCCGATTGCGAGGCCGCTCTAGGAACGCGTCAGGGAGGTGAAAGTGAGTCACCCAGCCGAGTTTCGAGTCGATCCGACCGGCGGAACCCGAATTCGCGAACCGGAGGGCCGATCGCGAAGCCGCTCTAGGAACGCGTCAGGGAGGTGAAAGTGAGTCACCCAGCCGAGTTTCGAGTCGATCCGACCGGCGGAACCCGAATTCGCAAACCGGAGGGCCGATCGCGAAGCCGCGCTAGGAACGCGTCAGGATGGTCAAAGTGAGTCACCCAGCCGAGTATCAAGACGATCCGACCGGCGGAACTCGAATCTGCGAACCGGAAGTCCGATCGCGAAGCCGTTCTAGGAACGCGTCAAAGTGGTGAAAGTGAGTCACCCAGCCGAGTTTCGAGTCGATCCGACCGGCGAAACCCGAAATCCGCGAACCGGAAGTCCGATCGCGAAGGCCGCTCTAGGAACGCGTCAGGGAGGTGAAAGTGAGTATCCCAGCCGAGTTTCGAGTCGATCCGACAGGCGGAAGCGGAATAAGCGAACCGGAAGTCCGATCGCAAGGCCGCTCTAGGAACGCGTCAGGGAGGTGAAAGTGAGTATCCCAGCCGAGTTTCGAGTCGATCCGACAGGCGGAAGCGGAATAAGCGAACCGGAAGTCCGATCGCAAGGCCGCTCTAGGAACGCGTCAGGGAGGTGAAAGTGAGTCACCCAGCCGAGTTTCGAGTCGATCCGACCGGCGGAACCCAAATTCGCGAACCGGAGGGCCGATCGCGAAGACGCTCTAGGAACGCGTCAGGGAGGTGAAAGTGAGTATCCCAGCCGAGTTTCGAGTTGATCCGACCGGCGGAACCCGAACTCGCGAACCGAAGGGCCGATCGCGAAGCCGCTCTAGGAACGCGTCAGGGAGGTGAAAGTGAGTCTCCCAGCCGAGATTCGAGTCGATCCGACCGGCGGAAGCGGAATAAGCGAACCGGAAGTCCGATCGCGAGGCCGCTCTAGGAACGCGTCAGGGTGGTGAAAGTGAGTCACCCAGCCGAGTTTCGAGTCGATCCGACCGGCGGAACCCGAATTCGCGAACCGGAAGTCCGATCGCGAAGCCGCTCTAGGAACGCGTCAGGGTGGTGAAAGTGAGTCATCCAGCCGAGTTTCGAATCGATCCGACCGGCGGAACCCGAATTTGCGAACCGGAGGGCCGATCGCGAAGCCGCTCTAGGAACGCGTCAGGGAGGTGAAAGTGAGTCACCCAGCCGAGTTTCGAGTCGATCCGACCGGCGGAAGCGGAATAAGCGAACCGGAAGTCCGATCGCGAGGTCGCTCTAGGAACGCGTCAGGGAGGTGAAAGTGAGTCACCCAGCCGAGTTTCGAGTCGATCCGACCGGCGGAACCCGAATCCGCGAACCGGAAGTCCGATCGCGAGGCCGCTCTAGGAACGCGTCAGGGAGGTGAAAGTGAGTCACCCAGCCGAGTTTCGAGTCGATCCGACCGGCGGAACCCGAATTACGCGAACCGGAAGTCCGATCGCGAAGGCCGCTCTAGGAACGCGTCAGGGAGGTGAAAGTGAGTCATCCCAGCCGAGTTTCGAGTCGATCCGACCGGCGGAACCCGAATTACGCGAACCGGAAGTCCGATCGCGAAGCCGCGCTAGGAACGCGTCAGGGAGGTGAAAGTGAGTCACCCAGCCGAGTTTCGAGTCGATCCGACCGGCGGAACCCGAATTCGCGAACCGGAGGGCCGATCGCGAAGCCGCGCTAGGAACGCGTCAGGGAGGTGAAAGTGAGTCACCCAGCCGAGTTTCGAGTCGATCCGACCGGCGGAACCCGAATTCGCGAACCGGAGGGCCGATCGCGAAGCCGCGCTAGGAACGCGTCAGGATGGTGAAAGTGAGTCACCCAGCCGAGTTTCGAGTCGATCCGACCGGCGGAACCCGAATTCGCGAACCGGAGGGCCGATCGCGAAGCCGCTCTAGGAACGCGTCAGGGAGGTGAAAGTGAGTATCCCAGCCGAGTTTCGAGTCGATCCGACCGGCGGAACCCGAATTCGCGAACCGGAGGGCCGATCGCGAAGCCGCTCTAGGAACGCGTCAGGGAGGTGAAAGTGAGTATCCCAGCCGAGTTTCGAGTCGATCCGACCGGCGGAAGCAGAATAAGCGAACCGGAAGTCCGATCGCGAGGCCGCTCTAGGAACGCGTCAGGGTGGTGAAAGTGAGTCACCCAGCCGAGTTTCGAGTCGATCCGACCGGCGGAACCCGAATTCGCGAACCGGAGGGCCGATCGCGAAGCCGCGCTAGGAACGCGTCAGGGAGGTGAAAGTGAGTCACCCAGCCGAGTTTCGAGTCGATCCGACCGGCGGAACCCGAATTCGCGAACCGGAGGGCCGATCGCGAAGCCGCGCTAGGAACGCGTCAGGGAGGTGAAAGTGAGTCACCCAGCCGAGTTTCGAGTCGATCCGACCGGCGGAACCCGAATTCGCGAACCGGAGGGCCGATCTCGAAGCCGCGCTAGGAACGCGTCAGGGAGGTAAAGTGAGTCACCCAGCCGAGTTTCGAGTCGATCCGACCGGCGGAACCCGAATTCGCGAACCGGAGGGCCGATCGCGAAGCCGCGCTAGGAACGCGTCAGGGAGGTGAAAGTGAGTCACCCAGCCGAGTTTCGAGTCGATCCGACCGGCGGAACCCGAATTCGCGAACCGGAGGGCCGATCGCGAAGCCGCGCTAGGAACGCGTCAGGGAGGTGAAAGTGAGTCACCCAGCCGAGTTTCGAGTCGATCCGACCGGCGGAACCCGAATTCGCGAACCGGAGGGCCGATCGCGAAGCCGCGCTAGGAACGCGTCAGGGAGGTGAAAGTGAGTCACCCAGCCGAGTTATCGAGTCGATCCGACCGGCGGAACCCGAATTCGCGAACCGGAGGGCCGATCGCGAAGCCGCGCTAGGAACGCGTCAGGGAGGTGAAAGTGAGTCACCCAGCCGAGTTTCGAGTCGATCCGACCGGCGGAACCCGAATTCGCGAACCGGAAGTCCGATCGCGAAGCCGCGCTAGGAACGCGTCAGGATGGTGAAAGTGAGTCACCCAGCCGAGTTTCGAGTCGATCCGACCGGCGGAACCCGAATTCGCGAACCGGAGGGCCGATCGCGAAGCCGCTCTAGGAACGCGTCAGGGAGGTGAAAGTGAGTCACCCAGCCGAGTTTCGAGTCGATCCGACCGGCGGAACCCGAATTCGCGAACCGGAAGTCCGATCGCGAAGCCGCTCTAGGAACGCGTCAGGGATGGTGAAAGTGAGTCACCCAGCCGAGTTTCGAGTCGATCCGACCGGCGGAACCCGAATTCGCGAACCGGAGGGCCGATCGCGAAGCCGCGCTAGGAACGCGTCAGGGAGGTGAAAGTGAGTCACCCAGCCGAGTTTCGAGTCGATCCGACCGGCGGAACCCGAATTCGCGAACCGGAGGGCCGATCGCGAAGCCGCGCTAGGAACGCGTCAGGGAGGTGAAAGTGAGTCACCCAGCCGAGTTTCGAGTCGATCCGACCGGCGGAACCCGAATTCGCGAACCGGAGGGCCGATCGCGAAGCCGCGCTAGGAACGCGTCAGGAGGTGAAAGTGAGTCACCCAGCCGAGTTTCGAGTCGATCCGACCGGCGGAACCCGAATTCGCGAACCGGAGGGCCGATCTCGAAGCCGCGCTAGGAACGCGTCAGGGAGGTGAAAGTGAGTCACCCAGCCGAGTTTCGAGTCGATCCGACCGGCGGAACCCGAATTCGCGAACCGGAGGGCCGATCGCGAAGCCGCGCTAGGAACGCGTCAGGGAGGTGAAAGTGAGTCACCCAGCCGAGTTTCGAGTCGATCCGACCGGCGGAACCCGAATTCGCGAACCGGAGGGCCGATCGCGAAGCCGCGCTAGGAACGCGTCAGGGAGGTGAAAGTGAGTCACCCAGCCGAGTTTCGAGTCGATCCGACCGGCGGAACCCGAATCCGCGAACCGGAGGTCCGATCGCGAAGCCGCGCTAGGAACGCGTCAGGATGGCAAAGTGAGTCACCCAGCCGAGTTATCGAGTCGATCCGACCGGCGGAACCCGAAACCGCAAGCCGTAAGGTCCGATCGCGAAGCCGCGCTAGGAACGCGTCAGGGATGGTCAAAGTGAGTCACCCAGCCGAGTATCGAGACGATCCGACCGGCGGAACCCGAATTCGCGAACCGGAGGGCCGATCTCGAAGCCGCGCTAGGAACGCGTCAGGGAGGTGAAAGTGAGTCACCCAGCCGAGTTTCGAGTCGATCCGACCGGCGGAACCCGAATTCGCGAACCGGAGGGCCGATCGCGAAGCCGCGCTAGGAACGCGTCAGGGAGGTGAAAGTGAGTCACCCAGCCGAGTTTCGAGTCGATCCGACCGGCAGGAACCCGAATTCGCGAACCGGAAGTCCGATCGCGAAGCCGCGCTAGGAACGCGTCAGGATGGTGAAAGTGAGTCACCCAGCCGAGTTTCGAGTCGATCCGACCGGCGGAACCCGAATTCGCGAACCGGAGGGCCGATCGCGAAGCCGCGCTAGGAACGCGTCAGGGAGGTAGAAAGTGAGTCACCCAGCCGAGTTTCGAGTCGATCCGACCGGCAGAACCCGAATTCGCGAACCGGAAGTCCGATCGCGAAGCCGCGCTAGGAACGCGTCAGGATGGTCAAAGTGAGTCACCCAGCCGAGTATCGAGACGTTCCGACCGGCGGAACCCGAATTCGCGAACCGGAGGGCCGATCGCGAAGCCGCGCTAGGAACGCGTCAGGAGGTGAAAGTGAGTCACCCAGCCGAGTTTCGAGTCGATCCGACCGGCGGAACCCGAATTCGCGAACCGGAGGGCCGATCTCGAAGCCGCGCTAGGAACGCGTCAGGGAGGTGAAAGTGAGTCACCCAGCCGAGTTTCGAGTCGATCCGACCGGCGGAACCCGAATTCGCGAACCGGAAGGCCGATCGCGAAGCCGCGCTAGGAACGCGTCAGGATGGTGAAAGTGAGTCACCCAGCCGAGTATCGAGACGATCCGACCGGCGGAACCCGAATTCGCGAACCGGAGGGCCGATCGCGAAGCCGCGCTAGGAACGCGTCAGGGATGGTGAAAGTGAGTCACCCAGCCGAGTATCGAGTCGATCCGACCGGCGGAACCCGAATCCGCGAACCGGAGGGCCGATCGCGAAGCCGCGCTAGGAACGCGTCAGGGAGGTGAAAGTGAGTCACCCAGCCGAGTTTCGAGTCGATCCGACCGGCGGAACCCGAATTCGCGAACCGTAGGGCCGATCGCGAAGCCGCGCTAGGAACGCGTCAGGGAGGTGAAAGTGAGTCACCCAGCCGAGTTTCGAGTCGATCCGACCGGCGGAACCCGAATTCGCGAACCGGAGGGCCGATCGCGAAGCCGCGCTAGGAACGCGTCAGGGATGGTGAAAGTGAGTCACCCAGCCGAGTTTCGAGTCGATCCGACCGGCGGAACCCGAATTCGCGAACCGGAGGGCCGATCTCGAAGCCGCGCTAGGAACGCGTCAGGGAGGTGAAAGTGAGTACACCCAGCCGAGTTTCGAGTCGATCCGACCGGCGGAACCCGAATCGAGAACCGGAGTCCGATCGCGAAGCCGCGCTAGGAACGTCGTCAGGGAGGTAAAGTGAGTCCCCAGCCGAGTTCGAGTCGATCCGACCGGCGGAACCCGAATTCGCGAACCGGAGGCCGATCGCGAAGCCGCTCTAGGAACGCGTCAGGGATGGTGAAAGTGAGTCACCCAGCCGAGTTTCGAGTCGATCCGACCGGCGGAACCCGAATTCGCGAACCGGAGGGCCGATCTCGAAGCCGCGCTAGGAACGCGTCAGGGAGGTGAAAGTGAGTCACCCAGCCGAGTTTCGAGTCGATCCGACCGGCGGAACCCGAATTTGCGAACCGGAGGGCCGATCGCGAAGCCGCTCTAGGAACGCGTCAGGGAGGTGAAAGTGAGTCACCCAGCCGAGTTTCGAGTCGATCCGACCGCGGAACAAAATAAGCGAACCGTAAGTCCGATCGCGAGCCGCGCTAGGATCGTCCTAGGGGGTGAAAGTGAGTCACCCAGCCGAGTTTCGAGTCGATCCGACCGGCGGAACCCGAATTCGCGAACCGGAGGGCCGATCGCGAAGCCGCGCTAGGAACGCGTCAGGGAGGTGAAAGTGAGTCACCCAGCCGAGTTTCGAGTCGATCCGACCGGCGGAACCCGAATTCGCGAACCGGAGGGCCGATCGCGAAGCCGCGCTAGGAACGCGTCAGGGAGGTGAAAGTGAGTCACCCAGCCGAGTTTCGAGTCGATCCGACCGGCGGAACCCGAATTAGCGAACCGGAGGCCGATCGCGAAGCCGCGCTAGGAACGCGTCAGGGAGGTGAAAGTGAGTCACCCAGCCGAGTTTCGAGTCGATCCGACCGGCGGAACCCGAATTCGCGAACCGGAGGGCCGATCGCGAAGCCGCGCTAGGAACGCGTCAGGGAGGTGAAAGTGAGTCACCCAGCCGAGTTTCGAGTCGATCCGACCGGCGGAACCCGAATTCGCGAACCGGAGGGCCGATCGCGAAGCCGCGCTAGGAACGCGTCAGGGAGGTGAAAGTGAGTCACCCAGCCGAGTTTCGAGTCGATCCGACCGGCGGAACCCGAATTCGCGAACCGGAGGGCCGATCGCGAAGCCGCGCTAGGAACGCGTCAGGGAGGTGAAAGTGAGTCACCCAGCCGAGTTTCGAGTCGATCCGACCGGCGGAACCCGAATTCGCGAACCGGAGGGCCGATCGCGAAGCCGCGCTAGGAACGCGTCAGGGAGGTGAAAGTGAGTCACCCAGCCGAGTTTCGAGTCGATCCGACCGGCGGAACCCGAATTCGCGAACCGGAGGGCCGATCGCGAAGCCGCGCTAGGAACGCGTCAGGGAGGTGAAAGTGAGTCACCCAGCCGAGTTTCGAGTCGATCCGACCGGCGGAACCCGAATTCGCGAACCGGAGGGCCGATCGCGAAGCCGCGCTAGGAACGCGTCAGGGAGGTGAAAGTGAGTCACCCAGCCGAGTTTCGAGTCGATCCGACCGGCGGAACCCGAATTCGCGAACCGGAGGGCCGATCGCGAAGCCGCGCTAGGAACGCGTCAGGGAGGTGAAAGTGAGTCACCCAGCCGAGTTTCGAGTCGATCCGACCGGCGGAACCCGAATTCGCGAACCGGAGGGCCGATCGCGAAGCCGCGCTAGGAACGCGTCAGGGAGGTGAAAGTGAGTCACCCAGCCGAGTTTCGAGTCGATCCGACCGGCGGAACCCGAATTCGCGAACCGGAGGGCCGATCGCGAAGCCGCGCTAGGAACGCGTCAGGGAGGTGAAAGTGAGTCACCCAGCCGAGTTTCGAGTCGATCCGACCGGCGGAACCCGAATTCGCGAACCGGAGGGCCGATCGCGAAGCCGCGCTAGGAACGCGTCAGGGAGGTGAAAGTGAGTCACCCAGCCGAGTTTCGAGTCGATCCGACCGGCGGAACCCGAATTCGCGAACCGGAGGGCCGATCGCGAAGCCGCGCTAGGAACGCGTCAGGGAGGTGAAAGTGAGTCACCCAGCCGAGTTTCGAGTCGATCCGACCGGCGGAACCCGAATTCGCGAACCGGAGGGCCGATCGCGAAGCCGCGCTAGGAACGCGTCAGGGAGGTGAAAGTGAGTCACCCAGCCGAGTTTCGAGTCGATCCGACCGGCGGAACCCGAATTCGCGAACCGGAGGGCCGATCGCGAAGCCGCGCTAGGAACGCGTCAGGGAGGTGAAAGTGAGTCACCCAGCCGAGTTTCGAGTCGATCCGACCGGCGGAACCCGAATTCGCGAACCGGAGGGCCGATCGCGAAGCCGCGCTAGGAACGCGTCAGGGAGGTGAAAGTGAGTCACCCAGCCGAGTTTCGAGTCGATCCGACCGGCGGAACCCGAATTCGCGAACCGGAGGCCGATCGCGAAGCCGCGCTAGGAACGCGTCAGGGAGGTGAAAGTGAGTCACCCAGCCGAGTTTCGAGTCGATCCGACCGGCGGAACCCGAATTCGCGAACCGGAGGGCCGATCGCGAAGCCGCGCTAGGAACGCGTCAGGGAGGTGAAAGTGAGTCACCCAGCCGAGTTTCGAGTCGATCCGACCGGCGGAACCCGAATTCGCGAACCGGAGGGCCGATCGCGAAGCCGCGCTAGGAACGCGTCAGGGAGGTGAAAGTGAGTCACCCAGCCGAGTTTCGAGTCGATCCGACCGGCGGAACCCGAATTCGCGAACCGGAGGGCCGATCGCGAAGCCGCGCTAGGAACGCGTCAGGGAGGTGAAAGTGAGTCACCCAGCCGAGTTTCGAGTCGATCCGACCGGCGGAACCCGAATTCGCGAACCGGAGGCCGATCGCGAAGCCGCGCTAGGAACGCGTCAGGGAGGTGAAAGTGAGTCACCCAGCCGAGTTTCGAGTCGATCCGACCGGCGGAACCCGAATTCGCGAACCGGAGGGCCGATCGCGAAGCCGCGCTAGGAACGCGTCAGGGAGGTGAAAGTGAGTCACCCAGCCGAGTTTCGAGTCGATCCGACCGGCGGAACCCGAATTCGCGAACCGGAGGGCCGATCGCGAAGCCGCGCTAGGAACGCGTCAGGGAGGTGAAAGTGAGTCACCCAGCCGAGTTTCGAGTCGATCCGACCGGCGGAACCCGAATTCGCGAACCGGAAGGCCGATCGCGAAGCCGCGCTAGGAACGCGTCAGGGAGGTGAAAGTGAGTCACCCAGCCGAGTTTCGAGTCGATCCGACCGGCGGAACCCGAATTCGCGAACCGGAGGGCCGATCGCGAAGCCGCGCTAGGAACGCGTCAGGGAGGTGAAAGTGAGTCACCCAGCCGAGTTTCGAGTCGATCCGACCGGCGGAACCCGAATTCGCGAACCGGAGGGCCGATCGCGAAGCCGCGCTAGGAACGCGTCAGGGAGGTGAAAGTGAGTCACCCAGCCGAGTTTCGAGTCGATCCGACCGGCGGAACCCGAATTCGCGAACCGGAGGGCCGATCGCGAAGCCGCGCTAGGAACGCGTCAGGGAGGTGAAAGTGAGTCACCCAGCCGAGTTTCGAGTCGATCCGACCGGCGGAACCCGAATTCGCGAACCGGAGGGCCGATCGCGAAGCCGCGCTAGGAACGCGTCAGGGAGGTGAAAGTGAGTCACCCAGCCGAGTTTCGAGTCGATCCGACCGGCGGAACCCGAATTCGCGAACCGGAGGGCCGATCGCGAAGCCGCGCTAGGAACGCGTCAGGGAGGTGAAAGTGAGTCACCCAGCCGAGTTTCGAGTCGATCCGACCGGCGGAACCCGAATTCGCGAACCGGAGGGCCGATCGCGAAGCCGCGCTAGGAACGCGTCAGGGAGGTGAAAGTGAGTCACCCAGCCGAGTTTCGAGTCGATCCGACCGGCGGAACCCGAATTCGCGAACCGGAGGGCCGATCGCGAAGCCGCGCTAGGAACGCGTCAGGGAGGTGAAAGTGAGTCACCCAGCCGAGTTTCGAGTCGATCCGACCGGCGGAACCCGAATTCGCGAACCGGAGGGCCGATCGCGAAGCCGCGCTAGGAACGCGTCAGGGAGGTGAAAGTGAGTCACCCAGCCGAGTTTCGAGTCGATCCGACCGGCGGAACCCGAATTCGCGAACCGGAGGGCCGATCGCGAAGCCGCGCTAGGAACGCGTCAGGGAGGTGAAAGTGAGTCACCCAGCCGAGTTTCGAGTCGATCCGACCGGCGGAACCCGAATTCGCGAACCGGAGGGCCGATCGCGAAGCCGCGCTAGGAACGCGTCAGGGAGGTGAAAGTGAGTCACCCAGCCGAGTTTCGAGTCGATCCGACCGGCGGAACCCGAATTCGCGAACCGGAGGGCCGATCGCGAAGCCGCGCTAGGAACGCGTCAGGGAGGTGAAAGTGAGTCACCCAGCCGAGTTTCGAGTCGATCCGACCGGCGGAACCCGAATTCGCGAACCGGAGGCCGATCGCGAAGCCGCGCTAGGAACGCGTCAGGGAGGTGAAAGTGAGTCACCCAGCCGAGTTTCGAGTCGATCCGACCGGCGGAACCCGAATTCGCGAACCGGAGGGCCGATCGCGAAGCCGCGCTAGGAACGCGTCAGGGAGGTGAAAGTGAGTCACCCAGCCGAGTTTCGAGTCGATCCGACCGGCGGAACCCGAATTCGCGAACCGGAGGGCCGATCGCGAAGCCGCGCTAGGAACGCGTCAGGGAGGTGAAAGTGAGTCACCCAGCCGAGTTTCGAGTCGATCCGACCGGCGGAACCCGAATTCGCGAACCGGAGGGCCGATCGCGAAGCCGCGCTAGGAACGCGTCAGGGAGGTGAAAGTGAGTCACCCAGCCGAGTTTCGAGTCGATCCGACCGGCGGAACCCGAATTCGCGAACCGGAGGGCCGATCGCGAAGCCGCGCTAGGAACGCGTCAGGGAGGTGAAAGTGAGTCACCCAGCCGAGTTTCGAGTCGATCCGACCGGCGGAACCCGAATTCGCGAACCGGAGGGCCGATCGCGAAGCCGCGCTAGGAACGCGTCAGGGAGGTGAAAGTGAGTCACCCAGCCGAGTTTCGAGTCGATCCGACCGGCGGAACCCGAATTCGCGAACCGGAAGGCCGATCGCGAAGCCGCGCTAGGAACGCGTCAGGGAGGTGAAAGTGAGTCACCCAGCCGAGTTTCGAGTCGATCCGACCGGCGGAACCCGAATTCGCGAACCGAGGGCCGATCGCGAAGCCGCGCTAGGAACGCGTCAGGGAGGTGAAAGTGAGTCACCCAGCCGAGTTTCGAGTCGATCCGACCGGCGGAACCCGAATTCGCGAACCGGAGGGCCGATCGCGAAGCCGCGCTAGGAACGCGTCAGGGAGGTGAAAGTGAGTCACCCAGCCGAGTTTCGAGTCGATCCGACCGGCGGAACCCGAATTCGCGAACCGGAGGGCCGATCGCGAAGCCGCGCTAGGAACGCGTCAGGGAGGTGAAAGTGAGTCACCCAGCCGAGTTTCGAGTCGATCCGACCGGCGGAACCCGAATTCGCGAACCGGAGGGCCGATCGCGAAGCCGCGCTAGGAACGCGTCAGGGAGGTGAAAGTGAGTCACCCAGCCGAGTTTCGAGTCGATCCGACCGGCGGAACCCGAATTCGCGAACCGGAGGGCCGATCGCGAAGCCGCGCTAGGAACGCGTCAGGGAGGTGAAAGTGAGTCACCCAGCCGAGTTTCGAGTCGATCCGACCGGCGGAACCCGAATTCGCGAACCGGAGGGCCGATCGCGAAGCCGCGCTAGGAACGCGTCAGGGAGGTGAAAGTGAGTCACCCAGCCGAGTTTCGAGTCGATCCGACCGGCGGAACCCGAATTCGCGAACCGGAGGGCCGATCGCGAAGCCGCGCTAGGAACGCGTCAGGGAGGTGAAAGTGAGTCACCCAGCCGAGTTTCGAGTCGATCCGACCGGCGGAACCCGAATTCGCGAACCGGAGGGCCGATCGCGAAGCCGCGCTAGGAACGCGTCAGGGAGGTGAAAGTGAGTCACCCAGCCGAGTTTCGAGTCGATCCGACCGGCGGAACCCGAATTCGCGAACCGGAGGGCCGATCGCGAAGCCGCGCTAGGAACGCGTCAGGGAGGTGAAAGTGAGTCACCCAGCCGAGTTTCGAGTCGATCCGACCGGCGGAACCCGAATTCGCGAACCGGAGGGCCGATCGCGAAGCCGCGCTAGGAACGCGTCAGGGAGGTGAAAGTGAGTCACCCAGCCGAGTTTCGAGTCGATCCGACCGGCGGAACCCGAATTCGCGAACCGGAAGTCCGATCGCGAAGCCGCGCTAGGAACGCGTCAGGATGGTGAAAGTGAGTCACCCAGCCGAGTTTCGAGTCGATCCGACCGGCGGAACCCGAATTCGCGAACCGGAGGGCCGATCGCGAAGCCGCGCTAGGAACGCGTCAGGGAGGTGAAAGTGAGTCACCCAGCCGAGTTTCGAGTCGATCCGACCGGCGGAACCCGAATTCGCGAACCGGAGGGCCGATCGCGAAGCCGCGCTAGGAACGCGTCAGGGAGGTGAAAGTGAGTCACCCAGCCGAGTTTCGAGTCGATCCGACCGGCGGAACCCGAATTCGCGAACCGGAGGGCCGATCGCGAAGCCGCGCTAGGAACGCGTCAGGGAGGTGAAAGTGAGTCACCCAGCCGAGTTTCGAGTCGATCCGACCGGCGGAACCCGAATTCGCGAACCGGAGGGCCGATCGCGAAGCCGCGCTAGGAACGCGTCAGGGAGGTGAAAGTGAGTCACCCAGCCGAGTTTCGAGTCGATCCGACCGGCGGAACCCGAATTCGCGAACCGGAGGGCCGATCGCGAAGCCGCGCTAGGAACGCGTCAGGGAGGTGAAAGTGAGTCACCCAGCCGAGTTTCGAGTCGATCCGACCGGCGGAACCCGAATTCGCGAACCGGAGGGCCGATCGCGAAGCCGCGCTAGGAACGCGTCAGGGAGGTGAAAGTGAGTCACCCAGCCGAGTTTCGAGTCGATCCGACCGGCGGAACCCGAATTCGCGAACCGGAGGGCCGATCGCGAAGCCGCGCTAGGAACGCGTCAGGGAGGTGAAAGTGAGTCACCCAGCCGAGTTTCGAGTCGATCCGACCGGCGGAACCCGAATTCGCGAACCGGAGGGCCGATCGCGAAGCCGCGCTAGGAACGCGTCAGGGAGGTGAAAGTGAGTCACCCAGCCGAGTTTCGAGTCGATCCGACCGGCGGAACCCGAATTCGCGAACCGGAGGGCCGATCGCGAAGCCGCGCTAGGAACGCGTCAGGGAGGTGAAAGTGAGTCACCCAGCCGAGTTTCGAGTCGATCCGACCGGCGGAACCCGAATTCGCGAACCGGAGGGCCGATCGCGAAGCCGCGCTAGGAACGCGTCAGGGAGGTGAAAGTGAGTCACCCAGCCGAGTTTCGAGTCGATCCGACCGGCGGAACCCGAATTCGCGAACCGGAGGGCCGATCGCGAAGCCGCGCTAGGAACGCGTCAGGGAGGTGAAAGTGAGTCACCCAGCCGAGTTTCGAGTCGATCCGACCGGCGGAACCCGAATTCGCGAACCGGAGGGCCGATCGCGAAGCCGCGCTAGGAACGCGTCAGGATGGTGAAAGTGAGTCACCCAGCCGAGTTTCGAGTCGATCCGACCGGCGGAACCCGAATTCGCGAACCGGAGGGCCGATCGCGAAGCCGCGCTAGGAACGCGTCAGGGAGGTGAAAGTGAGTCACCCAGCCGAGTTTCGAGTCGATCCGACCGGCGGAACCCGAATTCGCGAACCGGAGGGCCGATCGCGAAGCCGCGCTAGGAACGCGTCAGGGAGGTGAAAGTGAGTCACCCAGCCGAGTTTCGAGTCGATCCGACCGGCGGAACCCGAATTCGCGAACCGGAGGGCCGATCGCGAAGCCGCGCTAGGAACGCGTCAGGAGGTGAAAGTGAGTCACCCAGCCGAGTTTCGAGTCGATCCGACCGGCGGAACCCGAATTCGCGAACCGTAGGCCGATCGCGAAGCCGCGCTAGAACGCGTCAGGGAGGTGAAAGTGAGTCACCCAGCCGAGTTTCGAGTCGATCCGACCGGCGGAACCCGAATTCGCGAACCGGAGGGCCGATCGCGAAGCCGCGCTAGGAACGCGTCAGGGGTGAAAGTGAGTCACCCAGCCGAGTTTCGAGTCGATCCGACCGGCGGAACCCGAATTCGCGAACCGGAGGGCCGATCGCGAAGCCGCGCTAGGAACGCGTCAGGGAGGTGAAAGTGAGACCCAGCCGAGTTTCGGTCGATCCGACCGGCGGAACCCGAATTCGCGAACCGTAGGGCCGATCGCGAAGCCGCGCTAGGAACGCGTCAGGGAGGTCAAAGTGAGTCACCCAGCCGAGTTTCGAGTCGATCCGACCGGCGGAACCCGAATTCGCGAACAGTATGGGCCGATCGCGAAGCCGCGCTAGGAACGCGTCAGGGAGGTGAAAGTGAGTCACCCAGCCGAGTTTCGAGTCGATCCGACCGGCGGAACCGAATTCGCGAACCGGAAGGCCGATCTCGATAGCGCGCTAGGAACGCGTCAGGAGGTGAAAGTGAAGTACACCCAGCCGAGTTCGAGTCGATCCGACCGGCGGAACCCGAATCGCGAACCGGAGGTCCGATCGCGAAGCCGCGCTAGGAACGCGTCAGGGAGGTGAAAGTGACTCACCCAGCCGAGTTTCGAGTACGATCCGACCGGCGGAACCGAATTCGCGAACGGAGGGCCGATCGCGAAGCCGCGCTAGGAACGCGTCAGGGAGGTGAAAGTGAGTCACCCAGCCGAGTTTCGAGTCGATCCGACCGGCGGAACCCGAATTCGCGAACCGTAGGGCCGATCGCGAAGCCGCGCTAGGAACGCGTCAGGGAGGTGAAAGTGAGTCACCCAGCCGAGTTTCGAGTCGATCCGACCGGCGGAACCCGAATTCGCGAACCGGAAGTCCGATCGCGAAGCCGCGCTAGGAACGCGTCAGGATGGTGCAAAGTGAGTCACCCAGCCGAGTATCGAGTCGATCCGACCGACGGAACCCGAATCGCGAACCGGAGGCCGATTGCAAAGCCGCGCTAGGAACGCGTCAGGGATGGTGAAAGTGAGTCACCCAGCCGAGTTTCGAGTCGATCCGACCGGCGGAAACCCGAATCGCGAACCGGAGGGCCGATCTCGAAGCCGCGCTAGGAACGCGTCAGGGAGGTCAAAGTGAGTCACCCAGCCGAGTTTCGAGACGATCCGACCGGCGGAACCCGAATTCGCGAACCGTAGGGCCGAT
The DNA here is from genome assembly GCF_030848795.1 of Temnothorax nylanderi. Classification (NCBI taxonomy): domain Eukaryota; kingdom Metazoa; phylum Arthropoda; class Insecta; order Hymenoptera; family Formicidae; genus Temnothorax; species Temnothorax nylanderi. The sequence continues at coordinate 120 of NW_027249153.1, read as the reverse complement.
CTCGAAGCCGCGCTAGGAAACGCGTCAGGGAGGTGAAAGTGAGACACCCAGCCGAGTTTCGGGTCGATCCGACCGGCGGAACCCGAATTCGCGAACCGTAGGGCCGATCTCGAAGCCGCC